>NC_090329.1:45383291-45995038 GCF_035084215.1 Heptranchias perlo | reverse complement strand
TGAATCTTGCACTGCAGACATAGTTGGGTCACATTTTCAGGCTTCTATTATGATCTGCATGTGAAGCTTGTCAGGGAAACATCTCTTTGGCGAGGAAGTGGAGGTGATGTTGGAGAGTTTTGGGACCAATCAGTTAAGTCATGAGTCAAACCCTACCTCCTTAACATAGTTTGTCCTATTACTTGTATGGTCAGGCACTCATTTGATAGAGTAAGTTATGTTCTTAGCTTAAAAGGTTTAAACAAATGTTCAAAAGACCCAGCCATGGAGCTGAGAAGGGGTCCAGGAAGAAAACCCCCTTGGCTGTTAGGTTGACTCTGAAGAGCCAAACTAATTATACAGTGGTTTCTACCTTCTATTGCAGACACCTTGTTGCTATTGTGGACAGCATGAATTTTTAAGCTGTCAATGCCAAGTAGAAATGACTCATGCTAAAATGCAGTGATGTTGATGTTGGTGCTGGGTCTGCTGTTATTTGTTATTTATATTAATGATTTGAATGAGAATTTAGGAGGCATGGTTAGTAAGTTTGCAGATGACACCAAGATTGGTGGCATTGTGGACAGTGAAGGAGGTTATCTAGGATTGCAACGGGATCTTGATAAATTGGGCCAGTGGGCCGATGAATGGCAGATGGAGTTTAATTTATATAAATGTGAGGTGATGCATTTTGGTAGATCAAATCGGGCCAGGACCTACTCCGTTAATGGTAGGGCGTTGGGGAGAGTTATAGAACAAAGAGATCTAGGAGTACAGGTTCATAGCTCCTTGAAAGTGGAGTCACAGGTGGATAGGGTGGTGAAGAAGGCATTCAGCATGCTTGGTTTCATTGGTCAGAACATTGAATACAGGAGTTGGGATGTCTTGTTGAAGTTGTACAAGACATTAGTAAGGCCACACTTGGAATACTGTGTACAGTTCTGGTCACCCTATTATAGAAAGGATATTATTAAACTAGAAAGAGTGCAGAAAAGATTTACTAGGATGCTACCGGGACTTGATGGTTTGACTTATAGGGAGAGGTTGGATAGGCTGAGACTTTTTTCCCTGGAGAGTAGGAGGTTTCAGGGTGATCTTATAGAAGTCTATAAAATAATGAGGGGCATAGATGAGGTCGATAGTCAAAATCTTTTCCCAAAGGTAGGGGAGTCTATAACGAGGGGGCATAGATTTAAGGTGAGGGGAGAGATATAAAAGGGTCCAGAGGGGCAATTTTGTCACTCAAAGGGTGGTGAGTGTCAGGAACGAGCTGCCAGAGGCAGTAGTAGAGGCGGGTACAATTTTGTCTTTTAAAAAGCATTTGGACAGTTACATGGGTAAGATGGGTAAAGAGGGATATGGGCCAAGTGCAGGCAATTGGGACTAGCTTAGTGGTATAAACTGGGCGACATGGACATGTTGGGCCGAAGGGCCTGTTTCCATGTTGTAAACTTCTATGATTCTATACAAGGTTGGTTACATGGGTTCTCGCTACAAAGTTTAGAAAAACAGACTTCTGACCTTCTTTAAACAGTTGACAAATCTACCTTATCCTTGATGTGTGGAGTGTACCTGGATTTTTAAAAGTAGTTACTATACCTAAAACCAAATGAGCTACTTTATTCAGTCTTTCGGGAAGTCTGGCAATGATGCACATTTGGCCATAGAAAGAAAATTAAAGGGACAATCAATGAGTGCCACATTTATTTATCCAGCTACTTTTTGATTTGTAAATGTGTGCGTTCTTTGACAAAGCTAAAATAAATGGTGGGTGAGAACTCAATTTAGTCATTCAATGTAGAATTTATTTCTACATGTAAAGAGACTCCACTAACTTGCAGCTTTCCTGGTAAGTTATTTGGTTCCCTTTTGTGGGTTTATTTCTGTATTAAGTGGCTAAATGTCGAGCTTTCTCTGCATTTTGTTCTTGTGAATCTACTTTTACATTAGTATTTAAATTCCTGTTCAATTGTAGGATATGGTTAATCGTAGGATTTCTATGGACATGATGCTAAAGGTAGCAGATTCCCAGCGTTACCGTCAGTTCATCTTTCTTACTCCACAGAGTATGCGGTATGTATTTTAATCTTTCATTGCATGCATGAATTTGCAGATTTGCATTTGTATGTTAAAAGTGGCCATCTGAGTATATTTTAGTGTAGCTTTTAAGTTTTTCTATTTCCACTAACATTGACATACTTGAGTTGAAACTGCTACATGATTGTACATGTTTTCTCTTGTAATATTGATAATCAAAGTTGTTTTCCTGCCTACTTTTTCTTCTGCCCTTCAGACCATGTCCTTTGGCACCTTGCCGTTTTTTGTGATTGTTACCAAGTGATCCAAAATGATACCTAGACGATACAGTATTCTGATATTTAGAAGACCAGAAATATCCACTTGATGTGTGACAAATAATTTGGCTAATAAAATGTGAAATGTTGTGGACATAAAAGAACCTTTTTGCTCCCTGATGCTTTAAAATCATCAGTATCAATTTCCGGTCTTAAATGTGTTTTAAATTTACGATCATTGATCAAATCATGGGTCGACTACTGCAGTTGTGTCACTTGGTTTCAGCTTCTGTTGATTCAAACCATGGGTCCTGTTCAGCGTTTGCTCATAAGTGTTTGTGTTGTCTCCTGACGTGACTTTGAAGCATATAATCCTGTTCTAAATTAAACAAGTGAGTCCATTGTGATCTTTTAGTTTGTTGGAATGTCGGTCAAGAGTGCCTAAACCCAAACAACCAACTAATCATACTGCACGTTACATCTTTGAGCTGGGAAGATGTCTGAGACAGTTGCAACCTTTTCCAGCTGTAGCTGTAAAATTTTGCAGTCAGTCATGAAAATGACCATAATGTTGGTACAGGTACAAACTCCATTCATTTGATCAACACCCCAGTGAACTACCTGAATGCTGAACCAATGTTAGAATTTGGGCATCCATGAGGCGCTGTGGGCCATCAGCAGCAGCAGAATTGTATTCCAGCACAATCTGTAATCTCATGGCCCGGCATATTCCTCACTCTACCATTACCATCAAGCCAGGGGATCAACCCTGCTTCAATGAGGAGTGTAGAAGAGCATGCCAGGAGCAGCACCAGGCATACCTAAAAATGAGGTGCCAACCTGGTGAAGCTACAACTCAGGACTACATGCATGCTAAACAGTGGAAGCAACATGCTATAGACAGAGCTAAGCGATTCCACAACCAACGGATCAGATCAAAGCTCTGCAGTCCTGCCACACCCAGTCGTGAATGGCGGTGGACAATTAAACAACTAATGGGAGGAGGAAGCTCTGCAAACATCCCTATCCTCAATAATGGCGGAGTCCAGCACGTGAGTGCAAATGACCAGGCTGAAGCGTTTGCAACCATCTTCAGCCAGGAGTGCCGAGTAGATGATCCATCTCTGCCTCCTCCCGATATCTCCACCGTCACTGAAGCCAGTCTTCAGCCAATTCGATTCACTCCACGTGACATCAAGAAACGGCTGAGTGCACTGGATACAGCAAAGGCTATGGGCCCCGACAACATCCCGGCTGTAGTGCTGAAGTCTTGTGCTCCAGAACTAGCTGCGCCTCTAGCCAAGCTGTTCCAGTACAGCTACAACACTGGCATCTACCCAACAATGTGGAAAATTGCCCAGGTATGTCCTGTCCAATTACCGCCCCATCAGTCTACTCTCAATCATCAGCAAAGTGATGGAAGGTGTCATCGACAATGCTATCAAGCGGCTCTTACTCACCAATAACCTGCTCACCGATGCTCAGTTTGGGTTCTGCCAGGACCACTCGGCTCCAGACCTCATTACAGCCTTGGTCCAAACACTGACAAAAGAGCTGAATTCCAGAGGTGAGGTGTGAGTGACTGCCCTTGACATCAAGGCAGCATTTGACCGAGTGTGGCACCAAGGAGCCCTCGTAACATTGAAGTCAATGGGAATCGGGGAAAACTCACCAGTGGCTGGAGTCATACCTAGCACAAAGGAAGATGGCAGTGGTTGCTGGAGGCCAATCATCTCAGCCCCAGGACATTGCTGCAGGAGTTCCTCAGGGCAGTGTCCTAGGCCCAACCATCTTCAGCTGCTTCATCAATGACCTTCCCTCCATCATAAGGTCAGAAATAGGGATGTTTGCTGATTGCACAGTGTTCAGTTCCATTCGCAACCCCTCAAATAATGAAGCAGTCCGTGCCCGCATGCAGCAAGACCTGGACAACATCCAGGCTTGGGCTGGTAAATGGCAAGTCACATTCGCGCCAGATAAGTGCCAGGCAATGACCATCTCCAACAAGAGAGAGTCTAACCACCTCCCCTTGACATTCAACAGCATTACCATTGCCGAATTCCCCCACCAACAACATCCTGGGGGTCACCATTGACCAGAAATTTAACTGGACCAACCATATAAATACTGTGGCTACATGAGCCACAGGTATTCTGCGCCGAGTGACTCACCTCCTGACCCACCAAAGCCTTTCCACCATCTACAAGGCACAAGTCAGGAGTGTGATGGAATATTCTCCACTTGCTTGGATGAGTGCAGCTCCAACAACACTCAAGAAGCTCAACACCATCCAGGACAAAGCAGCCCACTTGATTGGCACCCCATCCACCACCCTAAACATTCACTCCCTTCACCAGCGGCACACCGTGGCTGCAGTGTGTACCATCCACAGGATGCACTGCAGCAACTCACCAAGGCTTCTTCAACAGCACCTCCCAAACCCGTGACCTCTACCACCTAGAAGGACAAGAGCAGCAGGTACATGGGAACAACACCAAGTCACACACCATCCCGACTTGGAAATATATCGCCGTTCCTTCGTCGTCGCTGGGTCAAAATCCTGGAACTCCCTTCCTAACAGCACTGTGGGAGAACCTTCACCACACGGACTGCAGCGGTTCAAGAAGGCGGCTCACCACCACCTTCTCGAGGGCAATTTGGGATGGGCAATAAATGCTGGCCTTGCCAGCGACGCCCACATCCCATGAACAATTTTTTAAAAAAATCTCCCTCCTTCAGTCTGCAAAGCCAGATATTTCTTCTGATGACATGTACATACTTTGGTCAAGTATTATGTGGAGTGGAAAGAATTACCCAATTATGAAATTATTTACTTAAACCACATCCATAACTCCACTTAACCGTTTTCTGGGGCTTACAGTAAAATAAATGATCGATCCTACATTCTGCAGTGAATAAATGAAATCAAAGAATTCTGAAATTATACAACTTCCATTTCATGTAACACTTAGTGCAGAAAAACTTCCCAAGTTGCATAACAGGAGCGTAATCAGACAAAAATGGGTGCCAAACCAAAGGAGAAATTAAAGCTGTCCAGCAGCTTGGTCAAAGAGCTGAGTTTTAAGGAGGTCCTTAAAGGCGGAGAGGTAAATGGAAAGATTCAGAGCATAGGGCCTAGCTGGCTGAAGGCAGGGCCACCAGTGGTGGGCCGAGGTGGGGGATTGGGGGGGTGAGGTTGCACAAGAGGTCAGAGTTGAAGGAACACTGTTCTAGGAGGGAGGGGGAGTTGTAGGGCTGGAGGAGATTGCAGAGATCGGGAAAGGTGAGGCCATCAAGGAACTTAAACACGAGGATGAGAATTTTAAAATTGGGGCACCGTGGACCAGTATAGGTCAATGAAGACGGGAGATGGGTGAGCGGGAGTTGGTGTAGGATAGGATGCGGACAACAGAGTGTTGGATGGGATGACGTTTACGGAGGATGGGAGACCAGCCAGGAGAGCATTGGAATAGTGTAGTCTGGAGGTGACAACGGCAACATTAATTAATTAAAGGAAATGTTGATTTGTGTTTGATGGAGTGCTGTTTCAATAATAATTTTTTTAATATTTTGTTTTAGTTCTTTGCCTGTCAGTCACCTAATTAAAATCCTTCGTCTGCACGACCCTGAAAGAGGACAGACCACACTACCTTTCCATTCACGAGATCAAGCTGAAGACTCAGACGATTAAATGGCTGTTAACGTGCGTTATAAATATAGCTCGATGCTTTTTATGTGAAAGAGCATTTATTTAAAAGTGTAGATATGTGCTTGTTCTTTTAAAAATGAACTGGTTTATGTTTAAGGTGAGAAAAATGACCAGAATGGTTTTCATGTTGAAATATGTCCAGACGACTGTTTGTTTCACATAGTAGCCCAATTTTATTTTAACTGTTCTGGATTCTGTTTGTAGCACCGTTTAATTTAGAATATATTGATGACCTGTATGTTAATTCATGATATTTGTAAAAGCCATAACAAATGTATAGGTACACACTTCTACCAGCATTTATTTTTTACATTGCCTACATGAAGGGAAAGGTTTGGTTAATTTTATTATCTTTTGTCTGAACAGATAAACTAATGTCTTGATGGTCAAGCCTCTGGAAAATATATAATTTGTAAGTTTCAAATCTTCAATATTAAATGTACAATAAAAGGTAATTGCCATTTTTTAAAGTTCTAACTTCTGTGTATTGAGCTTAACATTTTCATATTTTGCAATCAAAGTTTTAAATTACCAATGAATGAACAGTCTGTTAAAATGATTTCTAATTCCCTATAGTTCTAAATTATAGTAAGAGAAGTGTGCACGCTTGCTGCTTTTGCATTCATCTCTCATCTAGATTTAGAATTTTTTTATGCAGTCTGGAAGGAGATATCTTGTCGAACTTGTCCTTGTTCAACATCACAAAGTTCTGCTCCAGTGACAAAGTTGTGTGTGTTAGACTAATTTGTTAGACATTTTTTAAAATTAGATGCTTATCATTTAGTTTGGAACTTTCACTAAAGACACTCCACAACATAATCCCTTTTAACAGGCTTTATTGTAAATCACAGATTAACAGTGAAACAAACTGTAAAGTGAAGTCCTGAAAACATGCTTCAGTAGACTAAAAGAATGACAGATCATACAATTACCGATCTGGGGGACATAAACGCCTGGTAACCTAGCTAATTCTATCTTGCTTGGGTGTATACATGGAAAGTTAAAACTTGGGTGCTGGGTGTATGTGACTACTGCCACGACTACCCATTACATGATTACACCAAGAGGAGTTAAACGCAAGTCCATGTACAGTAAAACTAATAAGTAGACATACATCTTATCGACAGCTTAACTACTGGAGATGACTGCCATTCTTTGTACTGGTGGGAACCAGTTACCTTATCGCACAGCACAGTTTTGCTGCATCTGGTTACCCTTTATCCTTGGGAATCCATCCGCTCTTATGTCCGTTTTGAATCTTGTATCTCTCCAGTACCAGGTTTTCTCATCTCATATCTCTCCAGAACCTTAATCTCTCATTTTAGTAGTGACTGGTTACCTTATTGGCTTCACATTCCAAGGTATTAACTCTGCTTTATTAGGTCAACCCTTTATGTTCTACATTCTAATGCATCAGCTCTATGTTTCATTAATACATTAACTCTATATATTCAGTTTTCCCCCCCTCCTGCACCAAGTTATTTACTCCAACACCGTCTTTATTTCTGGTAAGACCAAAGGTGTGCTGCCTTACATAACAGTTTCAGTGTTCTTGTTTGAAAAGAAATGGTTACACTCTCGAACATAACACAGTCTGTACTGTAGTATTGCAGATTGAGTGTTGCGGGTCTTGCTGACCAAAGCAAATACAGCCTTAGTGACAAGTTTCAGAATAGTTAACAAGTGTAAAGGAAATTTCAGGACCCCTTCAGATAATCCTACTGTTGAGGTTAACGAATATTGTCCATATCTACTTCCATATATCAAGGAGTCATCTCCTGGACTTAAACTCCTCCAGCATCCTTTCACTTTATCCATATTGATTAGATATTCTTCCTAGCTATTAACTGTTTGAACTGCCACCTCAACTCAGGGAATCAACTCTAAATTCAGGAGTTTCCAATTCTATGTCCTTTCCTACTTTAACTTTAATACCCCTAATGTCCTTTAGGGAAGGAAACCTGCCGTCCTTACCCGGTCTGGCCTAAATGTGACTCCAGCCCCACAGCAATGTGGTTGATTCTTAATTGCCCTCTGAAATGGCCTAGCAAGCCACTCAGTTGTAAAATCTCGCTTTAAAAAAGTCATAAGAAGAATAAAACCGGACGGACCACCCGGCATCGGACCACTAGGCGCCGGACACGACAACGGCAAACCAAGCCCAGTCGACCCTGCAAGGTCCTCCTTACTAACATCTGGGGACTTGTGCCAAAATTGGGAGAGCTGTCCCACAGACTAGTCAAGCAACAGCCTGACATAGCCATACTCACAGAATCATACCTTTCTGCTAATGTCCCAGACTCTTCCATCACCATCCCTGGGTATGTCCTGTCCCACCGGCAGGACAGACCCACCAGAGGTGGTGGTACAGTGATATACAGTCAGGAGGGAGTGGCCCTGGGAGTCCTCAACATTGACTCTGGACCCCATGAAATCTCATGGCATCAGGTCAAACATGGGCAAGGAAATCTCCTGCTGATTACCACCTACCGTCCTCCCTCAGCTGATGAATCAGTCCTCCTCCATGTTGAGCACCACTTGGAGGAAGCACTGAGGGTAGCAAGTGCACAAAATATACTCTGGGTGGGGGACTTCAATGTCCATCACCAAGAGTGGCTCGGTAGCACCACTACTGACTGAGCTGGCCGAGTCCTGAAGGACATAGCTGCTAGACTGGGCCTGCGGCAGGTGGTGAGCGAACCAACACGAGGGAAAAACTTACTTGACCTCGTCCTCACCAACCTACCTGTCGCAAATGCATCTGTCCATGACAGTATTGGTAGGAGTGACCACCGCACAGTCCTCGTGGAGATGAAGTCCTGTCTTCGCACTGAGGACACCATCCAACGTGTTGTGTGGCACTACCACCGTGCTAAATGGGATAGATTCAGAACGGATCTAGCAGCTCAAAATTGGGCATCCATGAGGCGCTGTGGGCCATCAGCAGCAGCAGAATTATATTCCAGCACAATCTGTAACCTCATGGCCCGGCATATTCCTCCCTCTACCATTACCAACAAGCCAGGGGATCAACCCTGGTTCAATGAGGAGTGTAGAAGAGCATGCCAGGAGCAGCACCAGGCGTACCGAAAAATGAGGTGCCAACCTGGTGAAACTACAACTCAGGACTAATGCATGCTAAACAGCGGAAGCAACATGCTATAGACAGAGCTAAGCGATTCCACAACCAACGGATCAGATCAAAGCTCTGCAGTCCTGCCACATCCAGTCGTGAATGGTGGTGGACAATTAAACAACTAATGGGAGGAGGAGGCTCTGCAAACATCCCCGTCCTCAATGATGGCGGAGTCCAGCACGTGAGCGCAAAAGACAAGGCTGAAGCGTTTGCAACCATCTTCAGCCAGAAGTGTCGAGTGGATGATCCATCTCGGCCTCCTCCCGATATCCCCACCATCACGGAAACCAGTCTTCAGCCAATTTGATTCACTCCACGTGACATCAAGAAACGGCTGAGTGCACTGGATACAGCAAAGGCTATGGGCCCCGACAACATCCCAGCTGTAGTGCTGAAGACTTGTGATCCAGAACTAGCTGCGCCTCTAGCCAAGCTGTTCCAGTACAGCTACAACACTGGCATCTACCCGACAATGTGGAAAATTGCCCAGGTATGTCCTGTCCACAAAAAGCAGGACAAATCCAATACGGCCAATTACCGCCCCATCAGTCTACTCTCAATCATCAGCAAAGTAATGGAAGGTGTCGTCGACAGTGCTATCAAGCGGCACTTACTCACCAATAACCTGCTCACCGATGCTCAGTTTGGGTTCCGCCAGGACCACTCGGCTCCAGACCTCATTACAGCCTTGGTCCAAACACTGACAAAAGAGCTGAATTCCAGAGGTGAGGTGAGAGTGACTGCCCTTGACATCAAGGCAGCATTTGACCGAGCGTGGCACCAAGGAGCCCTAGTAAAATTGAAGTCAGAGAATCAGGGGGAAAACACTCCAGTGGCTGGAGTCATACCTAGCACAAAGGAAAATGGTAGTGGTTGTTGGAGGCCAATCATCTCAGCCCCAGGACATTGCTGCAGGAGTTCTTCAGGGCAGTGTCCTTGGCCCAACCATCTTCAGCTGCTTTATCAATGACCTTCCCTCCATCATAAGGTCAGAAATGGGGATGTTCGCTGATGACTGCACAGTGTTCAGTTCCATTCGCAACCCCTCAAATAATGAGGCAGTCCGAGCCCGCATGCAGCAAGACCTGGACAACGTCCAGGCTTGGGCTCATAAGTGGCAAGTAACATTCGCGCCAGGCAATGACCATCTCCAACAAGGGAGAGTCTAACTACCTCCCCTTGACATTCAACGGCATTACCATCGCCGAATCCCCCACCAACAACATCCTGGGGGTCACCATTGACCAGAAACTTAACTGGACCAGCCATGTAAATACTGTGGCTACGAGAGCAGGTCAGAGGCTGGGTATTCTGCGCGAGTGACTCACATCCTGACTCCCCAAAGCCTTTCCACCATCTACAAGGCACAAGTCAGGAGTGTGATGGAATACTCTCCACTTGCTTGGATGAGTGCAGCTCCAACAACACTCAAGAAGCTCGACACCATCCAAGATAAAGCAGCCCGCTTGATTGGCACCCCATCCACCACCCTAAACATTCACTCACTTCACCACCGGCGCACATTGGCTGCAGCGTATACCATCCCAGGATGCACTGCAGCAACTTGCCAAGACTTCTTCGACAACACCTCCCAAACCCGTGACCTCTACCACCTAGAAGGACAAGAGCAGCAGGCACATGGGAACAACACCACCTGCACATTCCCCTCCAAGTCTCACACCATCCCGACTTGGAAATATATCGGCGTTCCTTCATTGTCGCTGGGTCAAAATCCTGGAACTCCCTTCCTAACAGCACTGTGGGAGAACCGTCACCACACGGACTGCAGTGGTTCAAGAAGGCGGCTCACCACCACCTTCTCGCGGGCAATTAGGGATGGGCAATAAATGCCGGCCTCGCCAGCGACGCCCACATCCCATGAACGAATAAAAAAAAAGTACTCGAGTTGAGATTAGGGGTAGAGTTTCCACTTTGGGCGCAAATTGCGCACGAAAATTGTGCCGGCTGGGTTACAGTCCGGGTTTCCGCTAAAATACATTTGCATAATTACAAACAAAATCTTCCATGAACCAGCACAATCCTGCTTAACCAAACGTAATCGTTGATTTTTTTCTTTGTAATAAAAAATATTCATTGATGTGTTTAAGAATGGTAACCTGGTGCAGTTTATCTAATACAGCTCAAAATGGGTTTAGCTCAAAAAAAAAACATTTTTGATGAGTGTCTAGTCCTCCACCTGTGAGTAACCTGATCTTAAATCACCGAAAATGACTTAAATAAAAACTATACTGAACCATTTATTGCTTTCATATGTGTACACTAGTCAGTTTCTTATTTAAAAATATTTAATTTACTATGTAAAAACATTTCAAACACGGTGCACCTAAGAAAACTAGCTTAATTTGAAGACCCTCCTCGAATGACTGCATTTGGATGCAATCGATGGAAACTCGGCATCCTCGTTATTTCGTTTGGGGGGCATAGCCAGTTTTATGGGCGGAGCCGGCTTCAGCACAATGATTTTTGAACCAGCACAAATGATCATAGAAACTCGAATTACACTAGACATAATTTATGCCCAGCGTACATTGAAATTCCTCGATCTGTTGCGCTGATTTGGCAGGATTGCGCTGATAAAGCCAGCGCAATCTAGCAGAAGCTCTTACCCAAGATCACTAGCAGGATTTCTAACTAGCGCTTTGACTTTTGTGTTAATTCATTGTGCAATAAAGAAAATAAGGCTTCTCTTGTACATTATCTTGCTCCCTTTTATAATTACATACTTTTATTGTGTTAATTCTAAATAATGCAGTGTACAGTGTTTTTTTTCTCTGTGATGACAATAAGATGTTCCTGGGATTTCTGTCAATATACACCCTAACTGCTGATAAGTTCCAAGTGGAAAAGCTCTACAAAGAGTTTAAAAAGTCACCACCATATTCCTGATAGCTAATGGGAAGAATATTTATTTTAGATATTGTAGAAAAAAATCTAAAATAACGTCAGATACACTAGGGAATCTTATTGCTGGTATTTTTAAAGCCTTGCAAATAAATCTTTCAAATCTGCTGAGGAATTCTGAGAGTCCATGTTTGAATAAGATGCAGATTATAAATGCTGAATCCATTGCTTACAATAATGCTGCAGTTTTCTGAGTTATGTACTCCTGTCTTTATTGTTCCTTAAAGGTTTTATGATTTATTTCAGGCTTCCAAGAATTGAGATAAAACTTAACTAGACTAAAATGCCATTCACTCGTTAAGCAAACAAATATGTGTAATCTAGACTATATTTTCTGATCAGATAATTTGATGTCAATATTCTACAATGGTTAGAGGGATATTAAATAGTTTATTCTAAACAGTTACTTTGACATGGAATTTCAGTTTCATTCTCATTATTCAGTGAGTGAAACACATTGGAAGCTTCAGTGGAACATGAACATATCACTGATGCGCAGTCTAGAGAATGAATTACATATGGTAGTGAAATTGGGCACACTTTAGTTTTGTATATGATATTCTCATGCACACAAGTGTTTAACACATGAAGCAAACCCCATTTAAAGGTAATCCAAGCATTTCTTTGTGTGTATGGATATAGCTACAAACAAGCACTTCAGTTATGTGCAGCCCATTACATGCCTTATTAACAGCTCATTTTTGAATTTTATACTGCAGCAATATTACAATTGAAGGATTGCTTTTTGCGGCTTTGGATTCATCTGAAGTAATCTGGTTATCTTTGTTCTTATCCGTCTTGCTGAAAATCTTATACTGTACTTGCTGCTCTGGTATCAAACATCTTCATTCATTTTTATCATTATGACTGTTCCCACCATTATATAAATAGCCTTCATGAAAGAAAGAAAATTGTTTAATTGTTGTATCAAGGTTAAGCCAATAAAGCAAACTGGATCACGTATTCCTTACAAGTATAGGTAATTTATAACCACTTTTTTATAACCACTATTGTGTTCATCATCTTCAAGAATTTGTCATTAACACTGTTTTGAAGAATGGGTCAGTTTTCTTTGCTTCTGACCAGGTTTGACAGATAATATCAGCATTATATAGTCCCAGTGGTCATCATAGGACTTTTTTAATTGACTCACTGAGAAATCCTATGTACAGATGAAGTATGATAAATTGCTTACCCGTGCCAAGAGTCCTTTGCCTTTGGGAGGGGAAAAAAAGACAAGTTAAAGATATATTGAACAACAGGGTTTGGAGCTTATCAAGGCCACTGCTTCAGTTCAAGTGTAAGTAAATAAGTATGACTGGATCAGACCCTGATGCCATCCGAAGAGATTGCAACATCATTTCGGGTTTCCCACTGGACCTTCACGTTCGTAAGATACTCTCTGTAGGAAAACATCTTTGGGCACAATTTGATGCTGAAGATTTTCAAGAAGCATCAGAGACTTAAACCTGCCCCAACGTGGCTCTTAAGGTAGTTTGTTCTGCTGCATGTACAATAAGATACCTACCTCTTCGAGGATGGCAGCTGAAGTTTCACAATTAGATTTTCTAGAAACCGAAAATATAATAAAGAATAGTCAGCATGGGTTTCAAAAGGGAAGGTCATGCCTGACCAACCTTATTGAATTCTTTGAAGAAGTAACAGAAAGGGTAACAAGGGTAATGCAGTAGATGTAATATATTTGGATTTTCATAAGGCCTTCGATAAGGTACCACATGGTAGACTAAGGTCAGAGCATATGGAGTCGGGACAAGTAGCAGAATGGATAGCAAACTGGCTACAAAACAGAAAACAGAGTAGGTGTTAAAGGTAGTTACTCAGACTGGCAAAAGGTGGGATGTGGTGTTCCACAAGGATCGGTGCTGGGACCACAGTTTACATACTTACATAATCGGAAATACAATTCCAAAATTTGTGAACACCACCAAATTGGGGGGGTTTAGTTAATACCAAGGAGGACGTTAATAAACTTGCAAAGTGGGCGTGTAATTGGCAAATGAATTTCAATATAGATGAGTGAGAGGTATTACATTTTGGTAGGAAGAATAAAGGGACTGCATACTGATTAAATAATAGTCTAAATGGGGTAGAGGAGCAGAGGGATCTGGAGGTACAGATACACACATCACTAAAAGTAGCAATGCAGGTTAATAAGGCCATAAAAAAGCAAACAAAGCACTGACGTTCATTTGTAGAGGGATAGAATTGAAAAGCAGAGCAGTTATTGTTAAACTTGTATAGAACTTGGTTAGACCACATTTGGAATACTGTGAACAGTTCTGGTCTCCATATTATAAAAAGGATATAGAGGCACTGGAGAAGGTTTTAAAAAAAAGATTAATTAGGATGATACCAGAACTGAGAAGTTATACCTATCAGTAAAGATTGAGTAGGCTGGGGCTCTTTTCTCTAGAAAAGAGAAGTCTGAGGGGTGACCTGATAGAGGTCTTTAAGATTATGAAGGGGTTTGACAGGGTATATGTAGAGATGTTTCCACTTGGTGGGGGGAGACCAGAACTAGGGGCCATAAATATAGGATAAGTCACTAATAAATCCAATAGGGAATTCAGGAGAAACTTCTTTGCCCAGAGAGCGGTTAGAATATGGAACTCGCTACCACAAGATGTAGTTGAGGTGACTAGCATAGATGCATTTAAGGGGAAGCTAGATAAACACATGAGGAAAAAAGGAATGGAGGGAAATGCTGATAGGGTTAGATGAAGGAGGGAGGAGGCTCGTGTGGAGCATAAACACCAGCATGGTCCTGTTGGGCCAAATGGTCTGTTTCTATGCTGTAATAGATTCTATGTAATAGACTTGAAATCCAATCTTGGATGAATCATAACTTCCTCTAGCTTGATATTGGGAAGACCAATGCAATCAACTTTGGCCTACACCACAACCAACACTCCTTTTTAATTGACTCACTGAAAAATCCTATGTACAGAAAGTATGATAAATTGCTTATCTGTGGCAAGAGTCCTTTGCCCTTTTTAAAAAAAAAGACAAGTCAAAGATATATTGTAGAACAAGGGTTGTAGCTTATCACGACAAGTGCTTCAGTTCAAGCATAAGTAAATAGTTATGACTGGATCAGACCCCAGATGCCAGTGAAACTTATTCCATCCCTTCATGGGCTGCTGAACCAGACTTCACAAATTTGACAGACTGTTCATCCCTGTATCAAGGTTCATGCTTTATACCTTCTCCAATACAAAGGCTCCACTCTGCCTCAACCTCTTTGCCACTGAAAGGACACCTTTCATCATGTCCAAACTTGGCTGCTCCAATGCTGGCTGCTAGGCCCCCATTCCCCATCGTCCATAGACTGCAACTTGTTCAATGCTCTACTGTCTGTATTCTGTCCTACTCACTGACCTACATTAACTCCCCATTCTCCAAAGCTTTAAATTTAAAATCGTCATGGCCTCGATCCAACCTATCTCTGCTATGTTCTCTAGCCCTGTCTCCCTCCGAATGCATTGTTTCTCTTGACTCCAGTCTTTCCTGTATCTCCATCCCTTCGCTACACCATTCAGTTACGCGAGTGCTAGAATTCCCTCCTTTTCCACCCCTCTTTCCTCTTTTAGAAATCCCCTCAAAACCTTTCTCGAACTATTCTTTCAGTCATCCCTCCTAATCTCTCCAACTTGGTGTCCGTTTTCCCTTTTGACCAGATTAATTGCCTTGATTTTTTTTTTGTTGCATTAAACACTGCCTAGGCCCTAAGCTCTGGAATTCCCTCCCTAAACCTCTCCACCTCTCCATCTCTCCTCCTTTAAGACGCTCCTTAAAACCTACTTCTTTGACCAAGCTTTCGATCGCCTGGCCTAATATCTCCTTATGTAGCTCGGCATCAAATTTTGTTTGATAGCGCTCCTGTGAAGCGCCTTGGGATGTTTTAAAGGTGCTATATAAATGCAAGTTGTAGTTAATAAGAACTAGGCAGGAAGAATTAAAGCACCCTTTGCTAGTGGTCTTTCCACGTCCAGCAATGACTTACTGTCTTCAAACAAAGACACTTGCAATTCTAAGTAATTGTCCATTCAATACAAAATTTCAGGTGGACTCTTTACGAAGCAAAACTTGGCTTCAGTGGAAGAATGAATTTCCTGGTTATTTTCATGCCAGTCAGAATCCAACAGGACAAAATTTATTCTACTTAAGCTATGGCAGAATCTTGAGAAGTTGGGCTCAGTGGTAGCACTCACCTCTTGAGTCAGAAGGTCATGGGTTCAAGTCTTACTCCAAAACTTGAGCACATAATCTAGGTTTATACTTCAGTGCAGTACTGAAGGAGTACTGCATTGTTGAGGTTGCTGTCTTTCAGGTGAAACATTAAACCGAGGCCCCATCCATCCTCTCAGATGGATGTAAGAGATCCAAGCAGAATTGTGTAATTTTTTATGTTATAAATGTAACTTTTGTTGTTGCAAACTGACCTAAGTGAAAAAAGAAAGTGGATTTGGTAGCGTAGTCCTTATGTTACTGGACTCGTAATTCAGAAGCTTGGACTAATAATCCTGAGAATGTGAGTTCAAATCCCACCATGGTAGTTTGAGAATTTGAATTCAGTTTTTATAAAATCTGAAAATAAAAAACTGGTCTCAGTTAAGAAAGGGACCATGAAACTATTGGATTGTTGTCATAACCCAACTGCTTCACTAATGTCCTTTAGGGAAGGAAACCTGCTGTCCTTACTCAGTCTGGCCTATATATGATTTCAGTCCTACACCAACCTGGTTGACTCTTAATTGCAATCTGAAGTCGTCTAGCAATCCATTCAGTTGTATCACCACCTTCACAGGGCAACTAGGGATGGGCAATAAATGCCAACATTGCCAGTGATGCCCACATCCCAAGAATGAATTTTAAAAATCTTAATTATTTACATTACATTTATTTTGCCTACCTCCTACAGAGGATTTGTAATATGTGCTTAAAATGCAAGCATTTTAATTTGTTTATTCTTCCCTCCCAAAACCTTTTTCTCAGGTATTTAATTGCTTATGGAAAAAAAATCCCCCTTCCCACAATGTATTTGTAGTTTCTGCTGAAGCTGTGTTAGTGTGCCACTGCATTGGGGAAGATTTTCCCACCAAGTTCCCAATGACCAAGACTTGTATAGTTGGAGGTTTGCCATGGTGCGATTCTGTCTGCTCAACTAACCTCAGCAACAATAACTGAGCTTATCATTTAAGTGTTTCATCAACATCCCCCTTCAGCCCTAGAGCAACCTTCAGTACTTCTCAGCAATCCAAAAAAACCTTCCATCCAAACAACACTTTTAGCTCAGAATTTAATGTAAAATGCTAAAAAAAAATGACCTTTTTATTCTTGTTTCCTCCTGATTCTATCTCATGGTTGTTTGTAAATTTTCTGACTGCTTTTCATGATATGGGTTTTCAAGATACACTCTGGTATTGTAGTTCCACAAAAGATTAATGAAAACTATGACTCTCATTCTCGCTCTCTCACACACACACACACACATGCTTTGTGAACAAAAGCTGCAGACCTCAAGACACAAGTAACATTTTTCAATTTCAGGCCTGATGCAGAATTCAAGCCCCAGGCCCCAGTGAGGGTGACAGGCCTGTTCAGGGAAAACCTTTCTCAAGGATTTCTAACATTAAATCACTATAAATGTAACTTTCATTATTGCTTATTGACCTAAGTGAAAAAATAAATTGGCACCCAAAAGCAGTTTTAAACAATATGATTAGATAACTTAATTGGTTTATTTTGTGGTGCTTACTGATTCTTGATTGGTGATTTTGAAAATAATTGAGTGATTTGATGGGTTAGGTTTGTATGGTTGCTGCTTCATGATTGATAGCTTTTCCTACCTGTCTATATTTGAGTGAATCAGTAATGCTAATGAAACATAGTGGTTATTTGACCAAATCTAATAAAAGTGATGTACATTTGGATGTGTGACACAAACTTTCCCATGCACTATAGACACAGGCTATACACAGTTACGGTTATAAAGATAGATTGAAAGGGCATAATTGCAATGTGACACCAATACATTGTGTTGTCATGTAATTGAGAAAAAAAATTTTGGTTTTATAACATATGTTAGTGCAGAATTTTATATTCAGTGCAGATTATAAACAGAACACCAGTACTTTTTTCCTGTTTAAAAACACTTTTTCTTATTAGTAACATAAATGCAACCCTTTAATGTGTTATGAAAGTCATATTTGTGTTCAAAATAAGTATATTTAATGTACATACATTCAAAAATACACACACTTAGATTTAAATTGTAAAATAAAACACCTGCTCTGATTTCTTTGTTTCTAGCTTAAAATAGGGATATGATTGTACAAGTTAGCAGTTATTCAAAAACACAACTTATAGATGCATAAAAAGCAAAATACTGTGGATGCTGGAAATCTGAAATAAAAACAGAAAATGCTGGAAATACTCAGCAAGTCAGGCAGCATCTGTAGAGAAAGAAAGAGTTAATCTTTCAGGTCGATGACCCTTCATCAGAACTGGAAGAAGTTGAAGATTAGACTTTTTAAGCAAGTACAGAGCCGGGGGGATAGGAAAGAACAAAAGGGAAGGTCTCTGATAGGGTGGAGGGCACAAGTGATTAAATGACAAAAGGAATGATGGTGCAAGGCAAGGAGGGTGGTAATGGGACAAGTAAAGAAATAAAAGATGGGCCCAGAGGAGCTGTAAATGGGGAATGAAGTAGGGCAGGTGGAGCATGTTTCAGTAGGGAAGCATTTGGGGAACAGTGATCATAATATCCATTGGGTTTAGAATAGTTATGGAAAAGGACAAGGAACAATCAAATGTAAAAATACTTAACTGGAGGAGGACAAATTTCAGTGAGTTAAAAAGGGATCTTGCCCAGGTGGATTGAAATCAAAAATTGGTAGGCAAAACAGTAATTAAACAATGAGAGGCCTTCATGGAGGAGATGGTTCAGGTACAAAGTAGAAACATTCCCACAAGGGGGAAAGAAAGGGCATCCAAAGATAGAGCTCCCTGGATGACTAAAGATATAGAGATTAAAATGAAACAGAAAAGAGAGGCTTATGACAAATGTACGATTCATAATACAGTAGTGAACCAAGCTGAATATAGAAGGTACAGAGGACATCTTAAAAAAGGAAAGAGGTGCAAATAGAGAGTATGAGAATATATTAGCAGCTAACATAAAAGAGAACCCATAAGTCTATTATAAACATATAAAAAATAAACAGATAATCAAAGGAAGGATGGGGCTGATTAGAGACGAAAAAAGAAATCTGTGGAGGCAGAGGGCATAGCTGAGGTACTAATTGAATACTTCACACCTGTCTTCACAAGAGAAGAGGATGCTGCCAATGTAGCAGTAAAGGGGCAAGTTGGATAGGATAAAAATAGATAGAGGAGGTACTTAAAAGGTTGGCAGTACTCAAAATAGAAAAGTCACCCGGTCCAGATGAGATGCATCCTTGGTTGCTGAGGGAAGTACGGGTAGAAATTGCGGAGGCTCTGGCCACAATCCTCCTAAGATATGGGGGTGGTGCCAGAGGACTAAAGGATTACAAATGTCACACCCCTGTTCAAAAAAAGGGAGAGGGATAAACCTGACAATTACAATCCAGTCAAATTAATGTCAGTGGTGGGGAAACTTAGAGACAATAATCCGGGACAAAATTAATTGGCACTTGGAAAAGTATGGGCTAATAAATGAAAGTCAGCAGGGATTTGTTAAAGGAAAATCATGTTTGACTAACTTGATTGAGTTCTTTGATGAAGTAACGGAGAGGGTTGATGTTGTGTATATGGACTTTTAAAAGGCATTTGATAAAGTTCCACATAATAGACTTGTTAGCAAAATTAAAGCCCATGGGGTTAAAAAGTCAGTGGCAGCATGGATACAAAATTGGATAAGTGTCAGAAAGCAGAGAGTAGTGGTGAACGATTGCTTTTCAGACTGGAGGGAAGTATACATTGGTGTTCCCCAGGGGTCGGAATTAGAACCACTGCTCTTTTTGACACATAAATGACCTGGACTTGGGTATAGAGGGCATAATTTCAAAGTTTGCAGATGACTCGAAACTCAGAAATATAGTAAACAATGTAGAGGATAGTAACAGACTGCAGGAGGACATAGATAGACTGGTGAAATGGACAGACACATGACAGGTGAAATTTAATGTGGAGAAGTTGTTAAGGATGTTAAAGCCTTAGAGAGGGTGCAGAAGAAACTTACTGGAATGGTATCAGAAATGAGGGATTTCAGTTCTGTGGAGAGACTGGAGAAGCTGGGGTTGTTCTCCTTAGGACAGAGAAGGTTAAGAGGAGATTTAATAGAGGATCAAACTCATGAATGGTTTTGATAGAGTAAATAAGGAGAAACTGTTTCCAGTGGCAGAAGGGTCAGTAACCAGACGTCACAGATTTAAGGTGATTGGCAAAAGAATCAGAGGCGACACGAGGAAACATTTTTTTAATGCAGCGAGTTGTTACGATCTGGAATGCACTTCCTGAAAAGGTCATGGAAGCAGATTCAGCAATAACTTTCAAAAGGAAATTGGATAAATACTTGAAGGGAAAATATTTATAGGGATATGGGAAAAGAGCAGGGGAGTGGGACTAATTGGATAGCTCTACCAAAGAGCTGGCACAGGCACGATGGGCAGAATGCCGTCATCCTGTGCTGTATCATACTATGAAACGCGGAATGAATAGGTCTACAGATATGTTCAAGAAGCAACGTTAACTCCTGCCGTGTAAAGTGCTCTGAGACATCTCTGTACACAAGGGCCACTATAAAAAATGTAAGTTGTCTTTAGTGAATCGGGCTTGCTTTCTGACCATAACTGCAATGTTCACTATTACTCTTGAATTTTTTTATTTGTTCATGGGATGTGGGCATCGCTGGAAAGGCCAGCATTTATTGCCCATCCCTAATTGCCCTTGAGAAGGTGGTGGTGAGCCGCCTTCTTGAACCGCTGCAGTCTTGTGTGGTGAAGGTTCTCCCACAGTGCTGTTAGGTAGGGAGTTCCAGGATTTTGACCCAAAGACGATGAAGGAATGGCGATATATTTCCAAGTCGGGATGGTGTGTGACTTGGAGGGGAATGTGCAGGTGGTGGTGTTCCCATGTGCCTGCTGCCCTTGTCCTTCTAGGCGGTAGAGGTCGCAGGTTTGGGAGGTGCTGTTGAAGAAGCCTTGGCGAGTTGCTGCAGTGCATCCTGTAGATGGTACACACTGCAGCCACTGTGTGCCGGTGGTGAATGTCATCCTCTTTGCTAAACTGTCTCGCTGTTTGTATTGACTAATAACTGCCAAGATAAGAAATAGTTCATCAGACTTCTGCCCCTTACGTTGGAAGGTCAAGCTATGCAACATAAAGGATCGTACCAAACTCCTCATTGAGCTATTTTAAGTTGAGTTTACACATTGCGAGAACAGCGCCGACTGTAATTTCTATGCTACCTAGAAGTACGTCCTTTATTTTTCCTTCAGAGAGGCCAGGAGGAACTTGCTGATGTGCCGCTTTTGTGTTGATACAATTCTCTTAATTTTGTGAATTTAGAACAATTTGGGAAATTACCTACTGTCTGCCATCCTGTGATGTTTCCCAGCTCTGAGTCCTGCTTCCTAGCTTTGTCCCATCATCATCATGTTTGATGGTTTTTGTGGTCTTTCCCCAATCTTTCCTCGATCTTTAACAATCCCCTTTGCTATTCTTGATTTTTTTTTGTTGGTTTTAGAGTAAGTCATTTTACTAACCTACAGTGCTTCTCCAGAAGGCTTTCCTAGATACTGAACGACACTTCTATACAGTTTTGCAACACTGCCTTCCATGGATACCTTTGACTATTGTCCCATATGATGTAAATCTCAGTATTTTAAAATTTTTAATGTTGGTATCACTGTGTACCATAGCTCCATTTTGTTTCTCTTGTGGTACATTCTGAAGATCTTGCTCTGTAGATTTCCTTGAGATAAAAGTTTATTGGGTTCTTTTCTAATTTTAAAAAAGTGCCTTCATGTAGTTGAAAGGACATGAGATGCAATTGTTGGTTTCATTGAAGATCTTCGGTTGGAATGTCTCCCACAATCAACAGAATAAAAATCGGTGCATCTATGTGCATTGGATGTTGTTAATAAGATTGGCATAATCTAAATCATTATCAATATTGCAATAACATTTTTGAAATACAAAAAAAAGCTGACATGTTCTCATTTGTGTTTTAGAGGCAGAGACACCGAATTCAGGCTGGGAGTGAAACAGGACTGTTTGAAGATTGAATTGAATTTTTGCCTGAGTGCAGCAGGAGGGAAAGTGGTAAGAGTTTGTTACAGTCCGTCCCCGGCTGGCCATGCCCATGTTCAGTTACGTCTGGGGTGGAGCCTTCTGTCCCTCCCTGAGTGGTGCAGAGTGTCACTTCCATCCATTAAATGGGGCTCCCTGCCAACTGGTGAAAATGCAATGGTTTTACTAGTGACCAAGGTCAGATACAATATCGACCTTGGCAGAGTCTGTGGTCTTCAGGGCGTGTCCTCCAGGTCTTCAGCCTTGGACTGCCCCGCCTGCCAGCAGAAAAGGGTCCAGCAATCCCCCTTCAAAACTTTCATTGACACTCATGCCACTGTCCAGGGGTGAATTTTCCTACTTTGTGCTTATGAAAGGCAAAGTCTCCCCCCACCCACCCAGGCATTAGCTTGTTTTTGTTCCCAGTTTGGTGAAATGAAACCCCGTCCATTCCTTTAAGGCATGTGGAGATGGTTGGGCCTGTGCCTGTGGAGATGGTTGGGCCTGTGCCTGTGGAGATGGTTGGGCCTGTGCCTGTGGAGATGGTTGAGCCTGTGCCTGTGGAGATGGTTGGGCCTGTGCCTGTGGAGATGGTTGGGCCTGTGCCTGTGGAGATGGTTGGGCCTGTGCCTGTGGAGATGGTTGGGCCTGTGCCTGTGGAGATGGTTGGGCCTGTGCCTGTGAAGATGCTTGGGCCTGTGCCTGTGGAGATGCTTGGGCCTGTGCCTGTGGAGATGCTTGGGCCTGTGCCTGTGGGGACTGTTTCTTGGAAAAGAGAATGGGTCGGATTTTGCTGTGCGGCCATTCATTAGAAAATCTATGGGCAAGTGCAAGTCTGAGCTTTTGCAGAGCAAGTTACTGTCAACTGGATAGCCAAACCATGTGGCACCTTCTACAGGTCATCTGGGATCAGTGTGAACAGGGCAAGCAGCTGTGTATTTCCTTAACCAATCAGATTGAAGAATCATTAATAACTGCTTGGAGTCAGAACCAGGAAGTGTAAGTTAGAATAATGAATTCAATGTTAAACCAGGTAGAGAAAACAGAATAAAGAGAGGATAAGAAAGATTGAATTAAGAGACAGAGATAAAAGAGACAGAAAGAAAAAGTAAAAAAACAATTATTTAATTTCTTTTAATATCCAACAATAATTGAAAGCTGAAGGAATGAGACTCCACACTAGTAAAAGTTAATTTTCAGTGCCAGAGAGGCAGTAATTAAGACTTACCACGCCGTTATAAGGGTATGTACACTGGAATGGACAAACTCTAACTTTTTTTCTGGTGAGTTTAGTCCGTATCTACGATGTCAGTGCAGGAACTTCATGCCGTTCAATTCATTTGAATGATGAGCCAGCCGACAAGGTGCCATTTTCGCGCAGCCTTTGGAGGAGCATCGCACCTCGAACAGCACATTCCCAATTTCAGTTTAACTTCGCACGTGCGGCCACCAGAAGTTACTGTTAGATTTGCACATAAATAACGGTGAGCGCTGTTAGCCTTATCGTTATTTTTAAAGTAAAATCCGGCCCATGAATATTAAACCAGGATAGATAATCTTTTACAGGGTACAGCTTCTGTACACAGGAGTATAACAAGGTAGTGCAGGACTAGGACGGGGGTGGGGGAAGAGATCCCTTTGGGAGCATAGCCGCTCCAGCCATTAATACTGACAGACAAAATATGTTCCAGTCTCTGACTAAAGTTAGGCTGTAGCGCTTGGCAAAGGTGTGTGGGCTACTCCATGTAGCCATATCACAAATGCCATCAGTTGCGACTTTTTTCAGTGCTGTCCAGGAACTAACCATGGGACACATGCAGTTTACCTTCACTAATCCCGAAGGTTTCTTGCAGCAAGGTGGTAACGCACAATTAACTTCAATCAACTGACTAACCTGAAGCCGTGAGGCTTTAGGATAGGAAGAGTTGGTTTGATTTATGGAAGGAGATAGTGTGGTTGGTGTAATAAGTCAGGGAGTGTATTGTTAAAGCTAAACTAGAAGTTTGATTTATTTACAAGAATTATAATTACTCAATGGTAGAACCTCTAATGCAAACCCCCCAAAATTGTGACTTAAGTACAATTTCTCAATTTTAGTTTGCCTGCCATTTCCTTATCCTAGAGTTTTTCCATTTTTACAGGTTGCTGGCCATTTCTGTATTATACAGTTTGTCAATGTTTACACTTTGCCTGACTGCTGCCTTCACTTCAAATGCATTTTGAAATGTTAAATTCTTTTAAGCACTGCCATTTACCTGGCCTCCCACTCCACTACCGGACTGTGACCTCGTTATGCTCCTCCACCGATGGGCTGGGGCCTACTGCCTCCTATTTACCAGGACCAGCCTGCTTGTCCTCTTCCCCACTCACCTCTCACCCTGCCATGATGATCCATTGTTGGCCTGGGGCCTGCTGCCTGCTATTTTCCAGCCTTGGCTTACCCTTCACCTTCTCTGCTCACTTCCTGTGTTGTGTGCTGCTACCAGGCCTTATCTGTGATCTTTGCCAATAAACCAACACCTCAATTCTGATGTGAACTAATCGAATCACTCAACACTGTTTGAAAAACAGTTTCATTCGCCATTTTTTTCACTAATTGAAACGTCTGATGTCCAAATTAAGTTTTTAAACAAAATTAAAAACATGAAATAATTGTATATTTCATAGTTGTCCTTTGTCTCAATAACAAATTGCATCTATATAGAAGTCTCTTTCAAAGCCTTCATTAAAGTTTTTTGTTAAAGGCCTCAGCCTCTTGCAAAATGGGCTGTGGATGCTGAGTCGTTGAATATACTCTAAGCTGAGATAAACAGATTTCTGGACTCTAGGGGAAATCAAGTGATATGGGGATTGGGCAGGAAAGTGGAGTTGAGGTCAAAGATCAGCCATGATCTAATTGAATGGCTGAGCAGATTCGAGGGGCCTTGTGGCCTACTCCTACTCCTATTTCTTATGTTATGTTTTTAAAAGCCTGGGCTTGAATTTGATGGTTCAGAATTTCCTGGAGGCTTGCGCCATTCTAATGGTGCATTTACATCGTAGAGCCTGTTTTATGGTGTAAAAGACCCAGGAAATATGGCGTAAGTACTTACATCACGCCATCATTTCCTTGGAATTCTGCACTGCCCCGCTGTTTCCCTCACTGAAAGAGTGAACAGTTCATTATCGTAGCTCCGCTCCCATTAAAGTCAATGGTGATCATTGAATCTGCTGAATGAACATTACTTTGATCACCAGTGACACTTAGACTATTACAGAATACTGCTGGTGGGCTCAGTATATTTGGTATAATCATAGGAATCTTAGTATACTGTTTAAATATGTTTTCAATGCGACACTCAATTTGTAAATTTATTGTAATTTGCACTTTTATTTTCATGTATATTTCTGATTGGGCAATTTTGTTACTGTTACTGCTGACTATAATACATTTGGCTTAAAATGAATATTTTTAGTAGTTTTTCATCAATCAATAATATGATTTCTTTAATAAGCGTAATCTGTCTATTGAACCATTGTCTAATGACGTGTCTCAATACAACAGGATAAAAATAATCAGACAACAAATGTTTGACTGCAATGGACCTGTAGGGAATTTAGGTTAGAACTTTGAGCCAATTAGCTCAGTATTACTTGCATGATAAAATTTACTTTAAGCATGTCTCCCTCTGGATCTTCTTATTCCCTAAGCACACTTGTGTTTCACATCATTATCTTATTGCATTCTCTTTTCTCCAACATGTAGTGTTGAGAAGCCGAGCTGTTTAATTACAGATCAAAAATCCAGTCTTGTTGATTTCAATCAGTGTTATGTGTCTGCAACTAAACTATAATTATCCTTTTAAATTAACTTAGAAACACATTTTAAAAAGGCAGCAACACTTCTGGACGTTATAGTAAAGCGCTTTTCGAAATTCGACAAATTGTTTCTCTATATATTCAATTGATATATTTTCTTGATCAGATTGATCAAAGCAGAGGCCACATTTTTGAAGGTTTAATATAATGCAAATGCGAATGTTATTTATACTAAATTATTTCTCGCACTGTAATCGAATAAAACAGCCATAGCCTATTGGTACAATGTGAGAGTTACATAAGAATTCTTATTTTCCTAATAATGTGTTCTTATGCCAATGTTTATTTCTGTGATATCTTTTAGTAATTTGCTGCTGGATATAAATAAGTAAACAAATACATTAGGTTGAACTTACCACAGAAATCAACAAGCAAACTGAATTCTTGAGTACCCATTGGCTGCGCCGCTCCTGATTCGCTGCAATGCTCACTGCAGCGTATTCTAATTAGAAAACCAGGAAATTTTGGAGTAAATTAGCAATGGTGAGATCGGCACGCAAAGCAGCAAAATTTACGGCGTACATTGACTATCTCACCGTTACAGGAAATCCTGGGCCGATATTTCTGCTCAAAGCTTTGACTCTGTGCTAGCCGAAGGCAGACCTTGCAGTGTGAGCGTGAGCAGCATGCAAAATTTCCCCCAATGCCTTAGTAGCACCTAGTCCAACTTTGGAATGTTTTTCTTCAGTTTCCAGCAGTATGGCTTCTAGTTTGATTGCTTTTCAGAGTTATTTGAAGAAAAGCTGGAAAATAAATGTCAAAGTCTTTATTAGATTGAGTGTTGTTTTTAACAGAGAGGTTGTGTCTGTGGGTGCACCTGCGTTTGTGTGTGAAAGAGAGTGAGAGAAAAAGTCTCATTTCAAACCTGACCTTGTACTGATTACACACCTGTTTGTAGCTTTTGTTTCACTTTGAATTATAAATGTTATATTTATTTTTTCAGTGGAAAAGTTAAATTGTGTTAAATTTTCAAAAACAATTTATATACAAACTAGACAATGAATATGAGCATTTCATAGAATTTACAGCACAGAAACAGGCCATTCGGCCCAACTGGTCTATGCCAGTGTTTATGCTTCCCACATGAGCCTCCTCCCACCCTACTTCATCTAACCCTAACAGCATATCCTTCTACTCCTTTCTCCCTTGTGTACTTATCTAGCTTCCCTTTAAATGCATCCATGCTATTTGCCTCAACTAACTCCATGTGGTAGCAATTTCTACATTCTTGCCACTCTCTGGGTAAAGAATTTTCTCCTGAATTTCCTATTTGATTTATTGGTGACGATCTGATATATATGACCCCTAGTTTTGGACTCTCCCACAAGTGGAAACATCTTCTCTATGTCTACCCTATCAAACCCCTTCATAATTTTAAAGACCTCTACTAGGTCACCCCTCAGCCTTCTCTTTTCTAGAGAAAAGAGTCCCAGCCTGTTCAGTCTTTCCTGATAGTTATAACCTCTAAGTTCTGGTATCATCCTTGTAAATATTTTTTGCGTCTTCTCCAGCGCCTCCATATCCTTTTAGTAATATGGAGACCAGCACTGTGCACAGGACTCCAAGTGTGGTCTAACCAAGTTTCCAAAGAAGTTTAACATAACATCTCTGCTTTTCAATTCTATTCCTCTAGAAATGAACCCCACTGCTTGGTTTGCATATTGACGGTCTTGTTAACCTGCGTTGCTATTTTTAATGATTTGTGAATCTGTACCCCTAGATCCCTTTGCTCCGCTACCTCGTTTTGACTCTTTTTTCCAAGGAGTATGTGGCCTCCTTATTCCTCCTACCAAAATACACCACCTCACACTTATCTATATTGAAATTCATTACACGCCCATTCTGCAAGTTTAACGTCTTCTTGTATTTTGTTGTAGTCTTCCTTCATATTAGCTGGACCTCCCATGTATGATTTTACCTAAACTTTTAAATAAAAGCTTTCCACTTTTTACAGCAGCAGGCATATCCATCTGAGAAACAGAGACACAATCTAATTATTATCTAATTTAGTTGAACCTTGAAAGCTTCTCAGACGAGATTAACAAAACGTAAACATCTTAATCAGTGACAACTGTGGGTGAGAGAGAAGATCCAGTCACAAATCACTGAATTCAATGTTTGCAGAGATCCTTTAGAAACTAAAAAGGTGCTGTCAGCCGCAGGATCCCGCCACGGTGCTGTCATTCCGTGCCCGTTTTTCCCTTTCCCTCCACTGCTGGCAGACACGGATACACCACTGAACCAAACCACATAAATAAAGACGGAATGTATGACTTTGAAATTGCAACTGAATAACATCTGCACACCCTGGCCCAGTTATTACCCACCCACAAATCTTGGTTTTCACTCCCTGGGAGTGATTTTCAACTTTTGCCCAAAATGGGTGCCAAATAGGAGGGGCACCCACTGCACCTGTCGAAGCCAAAGATGTTTGGCATGAAACATTTTGAGCTCTGTGTGTAATTACTATAGGAAGTGTGAGCTGTCGGCACTATATGCGCCTGTAATTGGCAGCTCGCCCATGAGAGGGGGCGGGCAACCCGGCAAGATTCCTGTAATTTAAAGGCATCCTGCACCTCTTAAAGACGAGGTACCTTTGGTTAATGCTGCCTCTTGTACTGCCTGAACTACTGGATTTCTGGAAAATGACTGCTGCTACAGCCCTCCCACTTCTCAGATGGTGCTGTGGAGGTCCTTGTGGCCGAGGTAACCAGGAGGCAGGAGGTCCTCTTCTCCGTAGACAGGTGTAGAGTGGCCCGCCAAATAGCCTGGCAGCAGTGGTTAGTGATTACACAGCAAGTCGATACCAGAAACATTACTCCTAGGACCTGGCAGCAATGCCGGAGGAAATTCAGTGACTTGACTAGAGCTGCTAAGGTAAGACTCTCATTCACAGCTTTCTTACTCTCTGCACAGCCCTTCTCCACTCTACTGTAACCCCAGTACTACCAATACTTCCCTCACTGCTTTCCTTTGGCACTAAGTGCTAACCATTGTCCATCTCCCTGTTTCCAATTCCATTGCAAGTCCCTGGCCCAGCTGCAGCACAAGAAGAGGAAGACAGCCCTCTGGAAGATGCATCATCACTCTCTCTAACCCTTGCAAGCATCAGCTCAGCACTCCATGTACTGTAGAGAATCAGCTACAGGAGCCTGCACTGGCCAATTCACCGAGCACAAGTGAGCAAGGAGCAAGGACAGCACAGGACACAGCTCTCCAGACGGCGAGCAGGCATCGTAGCTCTGCTACAGAGGGCTCAGATGAGAACTTCCAGGACCCAGCCTTTAAAAGAAGAATGATAGCTGTTCACCAGCAAATGCTTGATGCATTAGACTCCCTCCCAAGGAGCTTCTGCATTATGTTGGACAGAGTGGAGGAGACAACCTCCAGCTGTGTTCGGTACTCACACATGGCATCTAATCAATGCAGTCAACCGTGAAGCATGTGGCCATCTCTATGCATGTTGCAGCGGGCCTCTGCAATCGCAGCTTTGATCAAAAATCAGACTGATGCAATTCAGGCTTTTTGCTCCACCATCTTGCAAAGAATGTGGCAAAGCATGTGTAGGGGTTTCAGTAGCATCACTGCAGCCTGCTCTCCCAACGATGAGTGGGAGTACGAGCTGCAGTGGCTCCATGGGTACGTGCTGTCCTCTCTCAGGATGACAACGCACCTGGTCCCCTGCCACCCAGTCAACCAATGCTCATTCTGGTGCCATAAAGCCAGCTGGGTCAGACAGCCCTGGCAGTAGCCAAGATACTGCAGTTGCAGACGGGCACTCTCAGATCCGAGCTTCTCAAGGTCACCGACCGCGGCCTTCTCATGCCCTTAACAGAGGCACAGCAGCCTTCCACCCGCCACTGCGGTAGTACCTCATAGGAGAGCACCTAAGACGTGCACTGGGGGCTTTGCACCAGGGTGATCATTAGTATTTTGATGTATGTGTCAATTGTAAAATAACACTTTTTTATGGAATTCCTGGTGTGCAGAGTTTGTTTAGTGATTATTTTTTGACCAGGGAATGTGATTTGATAGAAATACCCATGCTGGTGTTTGGGTTGAATGTAGTTCTAAAGAGTGTGGAAGTACTGGGACTGATGTTGGGAAGGACAGTTGGTGCAGGGGAGTAGGGATGATTTAGTTGAAGTGATCTTTAATGACTTTCTGTTAAAGAGCTCTTATAGTTGGCATGATTGTTAGGCCTAACTCTTCCTCAACATGCTCTGTGTTCTTCATGCTCCTACATCCTCAGACCTTCCTCCACACTTGGCTCAATGGATTGGCCCCTTTAGAGGGCAAAGTTGTGGAGACTCTCTGGGGGCTGTATTGCAGGATGCCTCCAGACCTATCCAGGCAGTGGAACGATTGCTTCAGGATGTCTATGGTTTCCCCTATCAGGGCTCTGGTGGAGGAATAAGTTTGATTGTATCATGTCTCGGTGTCTGTGCGTGGGTTCCTGGCAGATGTCATGAGCCACAAGTGCAGGGAATATCCCTTTCCTCAAGCTGCGAACCTCTGACCCGATAGTCTGGGTGAAAGGCGGGGGGGAGGGGGATTGCGGACTGGCACAAGATGAAGGCATCATGACAACTGCCAGGATACCAGGCACAGATCTACATGATGCACTGCATGTTCAGTGAATGGAAGCCTTTCCTGTTCATAAATACTCCATGGTTTTGTGATAGAGAATGCAAGGCTATGTGTGTGCAGTCGATGATGCCCTGGACCAGGAGGAAGTCCAGAGCCCTGTCTTCCTCCTTCATGGCCTTCCATAAGGAGGGAGATGAAGTCATTGGCTCTGGCGAAGAGCACTTCTGTCACCTGCTTAATGTAGGCATGCACAGCAGATTGACTAATATTGCTAATATCACCTGCAGCCTGGAATGACCTTGAGGCATAAAACTTCAGGGTCACGGTGAGTTTCAGAGCCACAGGCGAAAATATGCGTGACCTGGTGCTGGGCTACAGTTGCTGCTGCAGCAGGTGACATAGCTGTGTGACATCCTCCCTGGTATAGTGGAGCCTGTTCCTCTGCTGCTCCTTGCTGAACTGCAGGTATTAAGTTCTTGGCCTGTACACTCTAGTGGAGTATGGCATCCTGTGAGCTTCCCCTTTTGCCACTTTGCCCTGCAGCTGCAGGTCTGTAGACTTTTGCCTCCTCCTCCTCCTCCTCCAGCCACAAAGGCTTTCCAATCAGCAAATGCATAATGCTAACAAAAAGTTTTGCTAGAAGCCCCTGGTCAGAATTCCACTCTAGTCTCAGCAAAATCACTTTTTGCAATATTTTGTCTCAGCTACAATAGCCAACACAGCAACTATCAGTCAAAATCAACGAACAGTGACCTAGCTGAGAGCAGCAGATGATTCCGTTTAAATAATGCTAGAAATTTCAGGCAGCTGGCCAAGGATAAATGGCGTGGCTATCTTTTTTTTTAAAAAAGGTGTGATTAAAAAAGTCAGTGAGAGGCTACTTGTATGTCCATAAGATATTTTCTGCTACTGGGTGAGTTCTCTGCACGTTGCAGATGTTTTGTCTTTTTTCAGTTGTTTTGTCAGAGGTTGCCGTGGCAGTGTTGTGTGGTGTCGTGGACGCTGTTCTCCTGAAAGCTGGGTAATTTGCTGTGAACGATGGTCTGTTTGAGGTTGGGTGGCTGTTTGAAGGTGAGTAGTGGAGGCATGGAGATGGCCTTAGCGAGGTGTTCGTCGTCATCGATGACATGTTGAAGGCTGCGGAGAACATGGCGTAGTTTCTCCGCTCCGGGGAAGTACTGGACGACGAAGGGTACTCTGTTGGTTGCGTCCCGTGTTTGTCTTCTGAGGAGGTCTATGCGATTCTTCGCTGTGGCCCGTCGGAACTGCCGATCGACAAGTCGAGCGTCATATCCCGTTCTTCCGAAGGCGTCTTTCAGCGTCTGTAGTTGTCCATCGCGTTCCTCCTCGTCTGAGCAGATCCTGTGTTTTCGCAGGGCCTGTCCATAGGGGATGGCCTCTTTGACGTGGTTAGGGTGGAAGCTGGAAAAGTGGAGCATCGTGTGGTTGTCCGTGGGCTTGCGGTAGAGTGAGGTGCTGAGGTGCAGCAAATTACCCAGCTTTCAGGAGAACAGCGTCCACGACACCACACAACCCTGCAACGGCAACCTCTGCAAGACATGCCAGATCATCGACACAGATACCACCATCACACGAGAGGACACCACCCACCAGGTATGTGGTTCATACTCCTGTGACTCGGCCAACATTGTTTACCTCATACGTTGCAGGAAAGGATGCCCCGGAGCATGGTACATTGGCGAGACCATGCAGACACTGCGACAACGGATGAACGAACACCGCGCAACAATCGCCAGACAGGAGGGTTCCCTCCCAGTCGGGGAACACTTTAGCAGTCAAGGACATTCAGCCACCGATCTTCGGGTAAGCATTCTCCAAGACGGCCTTCGAGACACACGACAACGCAAAATCGTCAAGCAGAAATTGATAGCCAAGTTCCGCACCCATGAGGACGGCCTCAACCGGGATCTTGGGTTCATGTCACGCTACACGTAACCCCACCAGCAGGAAAAAAAAGTTATCTGTTTTTAATACAACTGGACATTCTCTCTTTCTCTCTCTCTCTCTGCCTTTCGGGTCTCTTTCTCTCTTTGTCTGTGTAATTTGACCCATTGTATATTCAGTATACTGGGATCTACTGTTTTCCGTGGCTAACCTGTCTGAACACCAACGACACCTTTGATTGGTGTGATGGTGTCCCAGCCTAATATAAGATATGCGATTTGAGAACCCCTCATTCACTCACTCACCTGACGAAGGAGATAATCTCCGAAAGCTTGTGATTTTCAAATAAAACTGTTGGACTATAACCCGGTGTTGTAAGATTCCTTACATAAGTGGACCTTGTCTACCCTTTCATCAGAAGTGCACCTTTATTGCCCAATACCTAGTTAAATGATAGGGTGACTTGGAGGGTGGGATCTTAACAGAGAACCATTGTTGACTGGCTATTGAAATATCATGTGCTGCCATGTGCAGTCTTCTGTTTTTAAGGAAAGCAGACTGAAAAGCACTCTCGCAAAATGAGCCATGATTTCTTTCAACAAACTGGTTTGTTTTACATAAATACATGATTGAACAGAATACAGTTCTCACAGTGAGATTTGTGTATTTCCAATCATTCCTTGTACTATGAAAATAATTAATTCACAACTATTGAAAATTCACTTTCAAGCTAGCAGTTCCTAAGCTAACTGATCATGTGTTCCTCTGTATAGGCTGGAGTATCTGTGTCCCTCAGGTAACAATTACAAAGTTAAAACAGAAAATGCTGGAAATACGCAGAGGTTCTCTTTCAGACCCTGGTTGTCTTGCTGTGTATTTCCAGCACTATGCACTTTATTACAGATTTACAGCATTCACAGCTTTTGTTTTTGTTTGTTTTTATTATCTCAATTCTAACTATATCACTATGCTAAGGCTTTAAGAATCTGGTTCTTTTACAAACTATTGGCCTCTACTATTTAGTTTTTTGTAACAAGTGCACCATTTCAATCACTTTAATCTTCAGAAGTAATGTAATTCCTTCTCTGGAGAGCTTGACAAGTGTTGGCTGCCCACATTTGCCTAAGGATGAATATGCCTCTTGCAGACCACTTTACACAATTTCTTTTAGGAACTGTGAAACTATCCATTGCTGAAATATGTTGATTGTATGATACACATTATGGGGTAGAGTTTTTGCTTCAAGTGCAATCGGGAAATTGCGCCCAAAATGCGCTTGAAATTGTGCTGATTAGGTTATGCTTAAAGTTTCCGCTAAAATTCATTTGCATAATCATAAATGTAAAATCATCTATGAACCAGTGTTATAGAATGTAATTGTTTCATTTTTTCTTTCCATTAAAATGTATTCCTTGGTTTATTTAGGAGTAGTAACCTGGTGCAGTTTTATTAAAGCATCTGAAAATGGGTTTATCACCAAAAATAAGCATTTTTAATAAGGGCATCCAGTCTTTCATCTGTGAGTAACCTGATTTAAAATCACTGAAAATAACTTTTAAAAACTATACTGAACCATTTAAAAGTTTCATTGGTGTGCACTAGTCAGTTTTTAGTAAGTTAAATATTTTTTGATATGAAAAAACTTTTAAAACGTATCTACTAGTGCCTGTGCGCCTAAGAAAATGAACACAATTTGAAGAGTCTTCCCGAACCAGCGCAACAGGCGGAATCTCGCAATTTAGAGTTGGGGCATGGCCAGTTATGTGGGCGGGGCCTGATTCGTGTGAATTGAATCTAGAACCAGTGTAGAAGATGGTGGAAAACACAAACACGAGTGGGTTTGAGCGTGACTCACTTGCGGTTAAAATTCTGCGATCTTTTACGCAGATTTGTCCGATTCAACCCGAATTGTGCTGATATTACTGGCATAAACAAGCAGAAGCTCAGCCCCAATGATTTTTTGTTCTCATCTGTCTTTAGGTGGAAAGAGTGCTGTACTTACTGCTCTTATAATTGGGCTGGGAAGGAAAGCTACTGCCACAAATAGAGAATATTGCACAAAAGGATTTATGAGAAATGGTCAAAAGTAAGATGTTTTGATAACATTTTTCCTCTTTTTAAAATTAATTTCTTGTACTTTAAATATGGAAATAGGTGACTGAAACATTTAATTCTTTTCACCTTCAACATTGGCTAAAGGACAGAAAGCAGAGAGTAGTGGTGAATGGTTGTTTTTTTAGACTGGAAGGGAGTATACAGTGGCAGTCCCCGGGGGTCAGTATTAGGACCACTGCTCTTTTTGATATATATTAATGACCTGGACTTGGGTATACAGGGCATAATTTCAAAGTTAGCAGATTGTATGAAACTTGGAAATGTAGTAAAAAGTGAGGAGGATAGTAACAGACTTCAGGAGGACATAGACAGACTGATGAAATGGGCAGACACATGGCAGATGAAATTTAACGCTGAGAAGTGTGAAGTGATTTATTTTGGTAGGAAGAATGAGGTGAGGCAATATAAACTAAATTTTAAAGGGAGTGCAGGGACAGAGATACCTGGGGGTGTATGTACACAAGGCTTTGAAGATGGCAAGACAAGCTGAGAAGGCTAGTAAAAAGACATACAGGATCCTTGGCTTTATAAATAGAGGCACAGAGTACAAAGGCAAGGAAGTTATGCTAAACCTCTATAAACATAAGAAATAGGTGCAGGAGTAGGTCACATGGCCCCTTGAGCCTGCTCCGCCATTCAGTCAGGCCACGGTTGGTCTTCAACTTTCCTACCTGGTCCCCATATCCCTTGATTCCTCTAGAGTCCAGAAATCAACGACTCAGCATCCACAGCCCTCTGGGACAGAGAATTCCGAAGATTCACAACCCTCTGAGTGAAGAAATTCCTCCTCATCTCAGAATTAAATGGCCGACCCCTTATCGTGCGACTACGACCCCCTAGTTCTAGACTCTCCAGCCAGGGGAAACAACCTCTCAGCATCTATCCTGTCCAACCCCCTCATAATCTTATGTTTCAATTAGATCACCTCTCATTCTTCTAAACTTTGGAGAGTGTAGGCCCATTCTACTCAACCCTCTCATCCCAGGAATTAATCTAGTGAACCTTCCTCTGCCTCTAAGGCAAGCATATCCTTCCTTAGATAAGGAGACCAAACCTGTACACAGTACTCCAGGTGAGGTCTCACCAAAGCCCTGTACAATTGTAGTAAGACATCCTTACTCTTGTACTCCAGCCCCATTGCAATAAAGGCCAACATTCCATTTGCTTTCCTAATTGCTTGCTGCACCTGCAAGCTAACTTTTTATGTTTCTTGTACGAGGACACCAAAGTCTCTCTGAACACCAACATTTAATAGTTTCTCACCATTTAAAAAATATTCTTTTTTCTATTCTTCCTACCAAAGTGAATAACCTCACATTTCCCCACATTATACTCCATCTAATACCTTCTTGCCCACTCACTTAACCTATCTTATATCCCTTTGCAGACTCTGTGTCCTCCTCACAGCTTACTTTCCCACCTAGCTTTGTATTGTCAGCAAACCTGGATACATTACACTCGGTCCCTTCATCCAAGTCATTTATGTAGATTGTAAATAGCTAAGGCCCAAGCACGGATCCTTGCGGTACCCCACTAGTTACAGCCCGCCAGCCTGAAAATGACCCATTTATCCCTACATTCTGTTTTCTGTCTGTTAACCAATCCTCTATCCATGCTAATATGTTACCCCCAACCCCATGAACCCTTATCTTGTGTAACAACCTTTTATGTGGCACCTTATCGAATGCCTTTTGAAAATCCAAATATACTATATCCACTGGTTCCCCTTTATTTACCCTGCTAGTTACATCCTCAAAAAACTCTCTTAAATTTGTCAAACATGATTTCCCTTTCATAAAACCATGTATACTCTACCTAATCATATTATGATTTTCTAAGTGCCCTGTTACCACTTCCTTAATAATGGATTCCAGCATTTTCCCGATGACTGATGTCAGGCTAACTGGCCTATTTTCTCTCTCCCTGCTTTCTTGAATAGCGGGGTCACGTTTGCTACCTTCCAATCTGCTGGGACCGTTCTTGAATCTAGGGGATTTTGGAAGATCATAACCAATGCATCCACTATCTCTGCAGCCATCTCTTTTAAAACCCTTGGATGTAGGTCAACATGTCCAGGGGAATTATCAGCTTTTAGTCCCATTAGTTTCTCATGTACTTTTTCTCTACTGATATTAATTACTTTAAGTTTCTCACTCTCATTAGACCTTTGGTTCCTCACTATTTCTGGTATGTTTTTTGTGTCTTCTACTGTGAAGACAGATATAAAATACTTGTTTAACGCATCTGCCATTTCCTGATTTCCCCATTATAATTTCTCTTGGTTCAGCCTATCGGCAACCAACATTTACTTTCGCTACTCTCTTCCTTTTTACATACTTGTAGAAGGTCTTACAATCCGTTTTTATATTTCTTGCTAGTTTACTTTCATATTCTATTTTCTCTCTTTTTTAATCAGTTTTTTGATCGTCCTTTGCTGATTTCTAAAACATTCCCAATCCTCAGGCTTACATCTTGGCAACATTATAGGCCTCTTCTTTTAATCTAATACTATCCTTAACGTCTTTAGTTCGCCACGAGTAGATCACTTTTCCCACTGAGTTTTTATTTCTCAATAGAATGTTGAGAATATTGAAATATTTCTTTAAATGTTTGCATTGCTTTTCAACCATCATACCCTTTCATTTGGTTTCCCATCTACCTTAGCCAACTCGCATCTCATAACTATGTAATTAGCTTTATTTAAGTTTAAGACTTTAGTACGTCACTCTCAGAATTTCACATTGAGTTTGTCATATTATGATCACTCTTCCCCATAGGATCTCTTACTGTGAGATTACTAATTAACCCTGTCTCATTACATAATATAAGATCTGTTCCCTATTTGGTTCCATGACGTATTGCTCTAGGAAACCACCTCAAATGCATTCCATGAACTCGTCCTCCAAACTACCTTTGCAAATTTGATTTGCCCAGTCTATATGAAGATTAAAATCCCCCACAATTACTGCATTACCTTTGTTACAAGCTCCCATTATTTCATGATTAATACTCTGTCCAACAGTATTGCTGCTATTAGGGAGCCTATAATCTACTCCCACCAGTGTTTTCTGCACCTTGTTATTTCTTATTTCCATCCATACTAATTCTACTTCCTGATCTTCCGAGCCAAGATCCTTTCTCACCAATAATAAAACACCGGTTATGTTTATGTCTCTATGTCTACCCCATCAAACCCTTCCCTATTCCATTCTCATCCCCTCAAAATTATTTTTTTTTCCAATCCATTTCTTTGGTCTTTGTCTTACTTATGTCTTTCTCAATCATTATTTTAAACCTTGTTATGTTGTGATAGCTATTGCTTAGATGTTCCCCTATGCTTACTTCTCTTATCTACTCCAGTTACTAGATCCAGCAATGATTCTTCTCTTGGGCTTCTCACATACTGGGTAAGAAAGGAATCATGTACACACTGTAAAAACTCGATTTCCCCCTTCCTTATCTCTTCTTGCCAGTCTATTTGGGGGTGGTTGAAATTGCCCATGATTATTATTCGATTTTTTTTTGCTTATTTCATAGATTTGTCTACATATTTCTTCCTCCACTTCCCTTCCACTATTAGGTGGTTTGTAGAATATACCTATTAACATTGATTCCTTCTTATCCATATGGATTCTGTTCCTATCTTAAGATTACTCGTGTCCCTTTTTTCTATTGCCATTATGTTGTCTCTAATTATAATAGCTACTCCACCACCCCCCCCCCACTTTCTTCCTTCCCTATGCTTTTGTAGGGCTGGAGGAGGTTACAGAGATAGGGAGAAGCAAGGCCATTGGAGGGATTTGAACACGAGGATGAGAATTTTAAAATCGAGGCGTTGCTGGACCCGGAGCCAATGTAGGTCAGCGAGCTCAGGGATGATGGGCTCCAATATATAGCCTGCAAACACTCAACGTTTGGGATCACAGATGAGGAATGAAGACTTTGGTGAGGTATTAGAGGTTACCCGTGGCACTGTACTCCAAAATATGGGACAGGAATAAGTGAATACACTAGCTTCACATAGAAGTTTATTTGCAAAGTTATCTAAAATACAGGATAGGCAACTCAACACTCAGTTTATGTAGCAAATATACTTTAAAATAAATGCATTCCTTGCATCAACAGGTATCAGTACAATGCAAGAGTCTAAACACGCTCGCAGTATTGTACGGGATTGTTGTTTACCACACATCCAGTAAAGGGGGGCGCACTCTCTCATTTTATACAAACAAAGACTGGGTAAAATGATGTTTTTAAAATCCTTCCACGTTCCCTTCCCTTGGGCTGTGCGGCTCGGAGGAAACACACACGCTCACAAATTACAGTGTTTAGCCCTCGTCGATGGGGAGGGAGTCGATAAGTGGCTCCTCCTGGATAACGCATTTCCCTTTCTTCCAAAACTACATGCTGCAAGGCAGAACTGGCCTTAGCAGCAGTCTGTACCTCTAACAATGCATTGTACCTGCTACAAACGCTGCTGTCCAGATGTAAATCATTATTAGCTAAATCCTTCTATAAATCAAACCATGTACCAGACATCAAAGTCTACACACCAGTGAGATATTAAAACACAGAGGGATTTTGTTTCTAAATATTATGATGACTGGAGGGCTTATTTCTATACTGTAACATGAGTGCCTATTTTATTACCAGTACAATACTTTGTGTTCATATTTTGTTTGGCTTGAGTACAGTACTTTGTGTTCATATTTTGTCTGGCTTGAGTACGATACTTTGTGTTCATATTTTGTCTGGCTTGAGTACTACACCTGGGTGTTTTCCTTGTTCTCATTTTTCTAGAGCACTATTTAAAAGTATAGCTGCAAATTTGAATGAATCCAATTTTTTTTTAAGTAGTTTGGCTCAGAATCACATATATAAATACTGCCAATAAAGTAAATTCAACCTGACCTGCTGCAAAAATGCTCCTATGCTTTTAACTGGTAAACTGAATAGTTTGCTGCTTACTTTTGATCTTTTAAATGTGGCCAGACAACTTTATTCCTAGATTTGTTGTATGCTAACTGTATGCTAAAATTAAGTTTTAGGAAAAAAAGAACTATATGGAGAAAAAGTCAGATTCCCTCGCAAATTAAATTGTATGTGCCAGTGAAACAAGGACATTGCTGATGTAGTGCCTCTGATGCAATAGAGAAAACAAGGACATTGCTGAGAGAAAGACAAAATAACAAAAATTCTGATATGTAAAGAGCAAATTGCCATTTATATGAAGGTGTGTATGTGAAGTGTGTGATTAACTCTTGAAAACAATAGATTGCTAAGCAGCAAAGAGATCTTAAGGATGGTTAAAAACAAGATAAGGAAGAATAACAGACATCAGTTGGCCGACTTTATGGTCCAAAAACGATAAGTAAGGCATGAGAACTGGTCCAAAAAGTGGGTTATAAAAAGCCTGATGAGGGTAGGTGAAACTGCTGTCGTTGGACAAGAGGAGTCAGTGGGCATGCCAGATGAAGAAGAAATCCTTGTCCATGTGGACGTAAGTGTGTGTGTGTGAGCATGAGCCTATGAGAAAGTTTTATACTCCATCTCAGACCTGGCTTTTTGCGCAATTAAGTTTCTCTCTCTTTTTACACTACATACCCAAAGTTATCAGACTGACATACCCAGAATGGCCTCTGTTCAGGCAAGACAGCTGGGAGCAGATTTGCTTTGATTATCTCATTATCATAGAAAAAAGACCAGCTATGTGAGGAGATTTCCAGTGGAGCCAATGGCCTGATGAAGGGGGGAGGTCTGAAGGAAGATTGAAGAGGCATGACGTTTTACGTTGGGGCAGTGGAGGAGTCTTGTGCTGAATTTTATCTTTGAATTGTCTTGAGAGATTTAAAGTATTTCAGCTGCAGTTACGGCATTTTGTTTGATGCTTGGGCCATCATTAACTTGAAAGCAACCTGAAAAGGAATATGACACCATGATGTAATAGTACTAGTAGATTTATTATGAGTCAACAGTTGCACTGGTTTAAAATGTCGGTCCTCCTGCTGGACACTGTTTTAACACATTGTTATCACAGAATTTTTTTACGCAGCGAGTTGTTATGATCTGGAATGCACTGCCTGAAAGTGTGGTGGAAGCAGATACAACAGTAACTTTCAAAAGGGAATTGAATATATACTTGAAAAGGAAAAAATTGCAGGGCTTTGGGGAAAGAGCAAGGAAGAGAAACGAATTGGATAGCTCTTTCAAAGAGCCAGCACAGGCATGATGGGCCGAACGGCCTCCTCCTGTGCTCTATGATTCTATTCTATAATTGGCTGAAATAATAGTCAACCATGACTCAGCAATCTAATTGGTCAAACTAAAACTCACCGATCTATCAGATAGTGACAACACTCTCAAGATAATTATGTGAGGAAGACCATTCAGTCCATCTTAATTCATTTATCTAGAGAAAGACCCTACAGTCCCCACCCCCATTTCAGCATCTAATTGCTTCTTAAATGATTGCAGGACTTTTGCCTCCACTACCCTCTCTGGGAATCTATTCTATGCATTAATCACTGTGTGAAGAAGACCTTTCTGATATTGGTTTTAAATTTACCTTTTACTAGTTTGAACCTTGTCCTTTTGTTGCAGTTTAATTTAAAATGGTATTCTGGATTTAACTTTTCCATTCCCTTAACTACCTTATATACCTCTAACATTTTGAGACTTTTATCTATTTGGTCTGGAAGGGATTTTGGTTTCATTTATGTTATCATTTTGCTGCAAAGTTAGATTCAGTTTACAAAGTGTTAACGCCCAGACTAGCCATCTCGACTGTTGATTAAGACAATTTGGTAGAATACCAGATGAATCAGCCGTCAAAAATGTGTACTCTCGTGTATCACAGTCGTCTTGAGACAATGGAAAGCTCATACTCCAGAATTGAAGGTGGTGACTTTGGTTGGTTGAAATGCAGTGGGCGTGGTGTGCACGGACTTTCAGAGACCCTCTGACAAGGTACCACACAGGAGATTATTGGAGAAGATTAAGGGATATGGAATTAGGGAAAGGGTTTGGAAACTTTAGAATCCAAATCAATGATGTAAATTAGAAACAGCAGTGGTCCCAAGACTGAGCCCCTCCTGTTGGAGTGCACAAGTTATTTCCTCTTTTCAGTACTATATTTTGGAAAGAAACATTGCAATTAATAATAATAGGCACCAGAGTTTATCACAACCATCTTTCTTTCTCTCTCTTAGACTATTTATTGCTAAATGCTCACTGGATTTTATCATTCATGCGTCTGCATCTCTCAATTTCTCACTTGCAATCTTTGTAGAGATCTCAGAAAAAAAAATCAGAAGATTGTAATATATTTGTGTAATACCACCATGAGCGCTTTTTCATTGGATCCACATCTTAGAAGCATTTGAAGCTTAGAAGCACAGTGCTTTGGAAAATCTCGGTACAAAATCAAGTGTGCTGTAGAATCTGTGGCATTCATGTGAAACCAATGCATCATAGTTGTCAAATGCTTGTTTTGAATCATATTTCCAAGTTTCAAGTATCATGAAAATAAACTACATGCTAACATGGTAGACTCATCCCACTTGGATACTTCAAAACTGAAGCATGCAACAAAGTATCTGAGAATCTGTCCACTTCAATAGAATCGACTGCAAATGTTTCTTACCTTGCTTTGTGAAACCCAAAACAACCAGACATGTGCCTGTAGACACATACTTGTTGCTTCACTGCAGTAATATTTGAACAGATCTCAACATTTTCCAGACATAGTGTATGGATTGGAAGGAACTAGAAAACAGTTGCCAAGTTTAACTTCTCTGACATTAACACTACCTATTCTCAGTAGGTAGCAATTGTTAAAAGCTGCAATGTAATCAAGGCAATGATGGAGGTAACATTTTGTACACTTCCCATCTACTATGCGAGATGCATTCAGATTTGCAGCAACTACATTGGTGTCATACACATGGACACTGTTATATCTTTATGGGTCAGGCATCTCATCAAACACACTATCAGTCATCTGGTGATTGGAAATTGTCCTCAGAATCCAGGATGAGGAGCGTATGTAAATAAGGGAGAGCCATGCTTTTAAAATTCAATAACATTCATAAATGAACTAACAAGGCTCAACACATGTAATGTGGTCAAGTCATGCATGAGTTGATTGAATGTCACGTGAAACAGATGAACAAACAAACAGTTTGCCCTTGGAAACTTGGAAATCTGTCAGTTCTTCCCATAAGTAGTACGCGCATCATATATTTAGAGGAGTTAATACATTCTGCCCTGTAAAATCTTGCACGATAATATAACTGGGGGATGGAACAATAATAATAACAACCTGATATTGTATATTTCACACTCATACTTCTTCAATCTCTCTGAAAATGGACCGAGCGAGCACTTGGTGAGATAAAGCCAGGTACAAATCATTAAGCTGCTTTGTTTCACAGCATGCAAATATACTGAGTTGTAATCAAAACTTATTTGCTCAAATTCATGATTTCCCCCCTCATCTACATGTTGCCCCTCGGCGATATCATCTGTAAACGCAACATCAGGTTCCACATGTACGCTGACGACACCGAGCTCTACCTCCCCATCACCTCTCTCAACTCCTCCACTGTCTGATTTGTCACGCTGCTTGTCCGACATTCAGTATTGGATGAGCAGAAATTTCCTCCAATTAAATATTGGGAAAACCAAAGCCATTGTCTTCGGTCCCTGCCACAAACTCCATTCCCTTGCCTCAGACTTCAACCCCTCCCTGATCACTGTCAGAGGCTGAACCAGACCGTTCACAATCTTGGCGCCCTATTTGACCCTAAGCTGAGATTCCGAACCCATATCCTCTCTATTACCAAGACCACATACCTCCACCTCCGTAACATCACCCGTCACCACCTCGCCTCAGCTCATCTGCTGCTGAAACTCTTTTCCATGCCTTTTGTTACCTCTGGACTTGACTATTCCAATGCTCTCCAGGCCGGCTTCCCACCTTGCACCGTCCATAAACTTGAGCTCATCCAAAAGTCTGCTGCCTGTATCTTAACTCGCACCAAGTCCCGTTCACCCATTACCCCTGTGCGTGCTGACCGACATTGGCTCCTGGTCCGAGAATGCCTCGATTTTTAAAATTCTCGTCCTTGTTTTCAAATCGGTACGGTAGCATAGTGGTTACGTTACTGGACTAGTAATCCAGAGGCCTGGACTAAAATCCAGAGTCATGAGCTCAAATCCCGCCACGGCAGCTGGTGAATTTAAATTCAATTAATTAATTAAATTCAATTAATTAAATAAAAATCTGGAATTAAAATACTAGTATCAGTAATGATGGCCATGAAACTACCGGATTGTCGTAAAAACCCATCTGGTTCACTAATGTCCTTCAGGGAAGGAAACCTGCCATCCTTACCTGGTCTGGCCTATATGTGACTCCAGACCCACAGCAATGTGGTTGATTCTTAATTGCCCTCTGAAATGGCCTAGCAAGCCACTCAGTTGTACAATCTCGCTACGAAAAGTCATAAGAAGAATAAAACCGGACGGACCACCCGGCATTGGACCACGAGGCACCGGACACGACAACGGCAAAACACCAAGCCCAGTCGACCCTGCAAGGTCCTCCTGACTAACATCTGGGGACTTGTGCCAAAACTGGGAGAGCTGTCCCACAGACTAGTCAAGCAACAGCCTGACATAGCCATACTCACAGAATCATACCTTTCAGCCAATGTCCCAGACTCTTCCATCACCATCCCTGGGTATGTCCTTTCCCACCGGCAGGACAGACCCACCAGAGGTGGCGGTACAGTGATATACAGTCAGGAGGGAGTGGCCCTGGGAGTCCTCAACATTGACTCTGGACCCCATGAAATCTCATGGCATCAGGTCAAACATGGGCAAGGAAACCTCCTGCTGATTACCACCTACCGTCCTCCCTCAGCTGATGAATCAGTCCTCCTCCATGTTGAGCACCACTTGGAGGAAGCACTGAGGGTAGCAAGGGCACAGAATGTACTCTGGGTGGGGGACTTCAATGTCCATCACCAAGAGTGGCTCGGTAGCACCACTACTGACCGAGCTGGCCGAGTCCTGAAGGACATAGCTGCTAGACTGGGCCTGCGGCAGGTGGTGAGCGAACCAACACGAGGGAAAAACTTACATGACCTCGTCCTCACCAATCTACCTGTCGCAAATGCATCTGTCCATGACAGTATTGGTAGGAGTGACCACCGCACAGTCCTTGTGGAGACAAAGTCCCGTCTTCGGACTGAGGAGACCATCCAACGTGTTGTGTGGCACTACCACCGTGCTAAATGGGATAGATTCAGAACAGATCTAGCAGCTCAAAACTGGGCATCCATGAGGCGCAGTGGGTCATCAGCAGCAGCAGAATTGTATTCCACCACAATCTGTAACCTCATGGCCCGGCATATTCCTCACTCTCCCATTACCAACAAGCCAGGGGATCAACCCTGGTTCAATGAGGAGTGTAGAAGAGCATGCCAGGAGCAGCACCAGGCGTACCTAAAAATGAGGTGCCAACCTGGTGAAGCTACAACTCAGGACTAATGCATGCTAAACAGCGGAAGCAACATGTTATAGACAGAGCTAAGCGATTCCACAACCAACGGATCAGATCAAAGCTCTGCAGTCCTGTCACATCCAGTCGTGAATGGTGGTGGACAATTAAACAACTAACGGGAGGAGGAGGCTCTGCAAACATCCCCATCCTCAATGATGGCGGAGTCCAGCACATGAGTGAAAAAGACAAGGCTGAAGCGTTTGCAACCATCTTCAGCCAGAAGTGCCGAGTGGATGATCCATCTCGGCCTCCTCCCGATAGCCCCACTATCACAGAAGCCAGTCTTCGGCCAATTTGATTCACTCCACGTGATATCAAGAAACGGCTGAGTGCACTGGATACAGCAAAGGCTATGGGCCCCGACAACATCTCAGCTGTAGTGCTGAAGACTTGTGCTCCAGAACTAGCTGCGCCTCTAGCCAAGCTGTTCCAGTACAGCTACAACACTGGCATCTACCCGACAATGTGGAAAATTGCCCAGGTATGTCCTGTCCACAAAAAGCAGGACAAATCCAATACGGCCAATTACCGCCCCATCAGTCTATTCTCAATCATCAGCAAAGTGATGGAAGGTGTCATCGACAGTGCTATCAAGCGGCACTTACTCACCAATAACCTGCTCACTGATGCTCAGTTTGGGTTCCGCCAGGACCACTCGGCTCCAGACCTCATTACAGCCTTGGTCCAAACATGGACAAAAGAGCTGAATTCCAGAGGTGAGATGAGAGTGACTGCCCTTGACATCAAGGCAGCATTTGACCGAGTGTGGCACCAAGGAGCCCGAGTAAAATTGAAGTCAATGGGAATCAGGGGGAAAGCACTCCAGTGGCTGGAGTCATACCTAGCACAAAGGAAGATGGTAGTGGTTGTTGGAGGCCAATCATCTCAGCCCCAGGATATTGCTGCAGGAGTTCCTCAGGGCAGTGTCCTAGGCCCAACCATCTTCAGCTGCTTCATCAATGACCTTCCCTCCATCATGAGGTCAGAAATGGGGATGTTCGCTGATGACTGCACAGTGTTCAGTTCCATTCGCAACCCCTCAAATAATGAAGCAGTCCGAGCCCGCATGCAGCAAGACCTGGACAACATCCAGGCTTGGGCTCATAAGTGGCAAGTAACATTCGCGCCAGATAAGTGCCAGGCAATGACCATCTCCAACAAGAGAGAGTCTAACCACCTCCCCCTGACATTCAACGGCATTACCATCACCGAATCCCCCACCATCGACATCCTGGGGGTCACCATTGACCAGAAACTTAACTGGACCAGCCATATAAATACTGTGGCTACGAGAGCAGGTCAGAGGCTGGGTATTCTGCGGCGAGTGACTCACCTCCTGACTCCCCAAAGCCTTTCCACCATCTACAAGGCACAAGTCAGGAGTGTGATGGAATACTCTCCACTTGCTTGGATGAGTGCAGCTCCAACAACACTCAAGAAGCTCGACACCATCCAAGATAAAGCAGCCCGCTTGATTGGCACCCCATCCACCACACTAAACATTCACTCCCTTCACCACCGGCGCACAGTGGCTGCAGTGTGTACCATCCACAGGATGCACTGCAGCAACTCGCCAAGGCTTCTTCGACAGCACCTCCCAAACCCGCGACCTCTACCACCTAGAAGGACAAGAGCAGCAGGCACATGGGAAATACACCACCTGCACGTTCCCCTCCAAGTCACACACCATCCCGATTTGGAAATATATTGCCGTTCCTTCATTGTCGCTGAGTCAAAATCCTGGAACTCCCTTCCTAACAGCACTGTGGGAGAACAGTCACCACACGGACTGCAGCGGTTCAAGAAGGCGGCTCACCACCACCTTCTCGAGGGCAATTAGGGATGGGCAATAAATGCGGGCCTTGCCAGCGACGCCCACATCCCGTGAACGAATAAAAAAATTTTAAAAATCCCTCCATGGCCTCAACCCTCCTATCTCTGAGACCTCCTCCAACCCTACAACCATCCGAGATCTCAGCGCTCCTCCAATTCTTGCCTCTTGCACATCCCCGATTTTCATCGCTTCACCATAGACAGCCGTACCTACAGCTGTCTGGGCCCTAAGCTCTGGAATTCCCTCCCTAAACCTCTCCACCTCTCTATCTCTCTCTCCTCCTTTAAGACACTCCTTTAAACCTACCTCTTTGACCTTTTGGTCACCTGTCCTAGTATCATCTTATGTGGCTCGTGTCAAATCTTGTTTGATAACGCTGCTGTGAAGCACCTTGGAACGTTTTACTATGTTAAAGGCGCTGTATAAATGCAAGTTGTTGTTGTTATTCCACTCAGCTTAATTTTGCTTCCTATAAGGAAATAAGATAATGAATTTGTCATGCTATTCCATATTGGTGAACTGCCTTACTTGTATTTTCAGAACTATCCTTCTTCAGGAACATGGGAACAGGAGTAGGCCTTTCAGCCCCTCAACTCTGTTTCACCATTCAATTAGATCATGGCTGATCTGTATCTTAACTGCATCAGCCCGCCTTTGTTCCGTAACCCTTAATACCCTTGCCTGACAAAAATCTATCAATCTCAGTTTTGAAATTTTCAATTGACCGAGCCTCAAAAGCTTTTTGGGGAGAGAGTTCCAAATTTCCATTACCCTTTGTGTGAAGCAGTGCTTTTTAACATCACCCTTGAATGGCCTAGCTCTAATTTTAAGATTATGCCCCCTTTTTCTGGACTCTCCCACGAGTGGAATTAACTTCTTTATCTATCCTTTCAAATCCTTCAATCGTCTTAAAAACTTCAATTGGATCACCCCTTAATCTTTTATATTCAAGGGAATACAAGCCTAGTCCATGCAACCTATCCTCATAATTTAACCCTTTTAGCCCCAATATCATTCTGGTAAATCTGTACTGCACCCCCTCCAAGGCCAATTTTTCCTTCCTGAGATGTAGGGCATCATTTTAGCACCCGCTATCGGGTGCGTCCCTGGCGGGGGGCTCCAAAAATCGGGGAATCCCGGAGCGGGACTGGAGCCCGGCTCCAACCCGCCCACTTCCGGGTTCCCCACTGATGCGCCGGCGTGCGCGCACAGCCCCTGCTGGTGGGAATCCCGCAGGCAATTAAAGCCAGTGGAATGCCACTTGAAAGTATTTAAGTTGCTCGTTCAGGTCGTTTACAGACCTGATTGAGCTGTTTTATTAGGAGGGGTGGGATTTTACACTGAACTGAGACTGTTCCCCATACTGGGGGTAACACTCCCAGTTCAAACGGAGGTGTTGCAGCCAGCAGCCTGTGGCAGCTGCAAAGGTGCATTCGACAGGTGGCCACTCCGTCACATTGGACAAAGTTTGGCCTCCACCACCCTCCTCCTAACAAGAAAATTCACCGACCTGGAACCGCAACCCCGGTGTGAGGACACACTTACCTACCTTCCGGACCCTCTCAGATGTACATCTTTTGGATGGGGGCCGCAGTAGCTGCAGTCATGACCTCCTCGGAGGACGAACAGCATCACCAGCCTAACCAGCCTCGCCATCTAAGCCGTCCACCTCTGACACGTGGAGCTCCACAACAGAGTACTGTGACACATCCACCTGTACAGCAGGAGGGAGGGCAACCGCAGAGAGAGATGCATCGCAGAAGGCACTACCCTCGCCACAGGGTCCACAGACCGAGGCTCAGCTTCCTGGATCTCTCTGAGCAGCAGTGCACACGGAAGCTCAGAGTCACTCGACATGTAGTCGTGGACATCTGCAGTCTCCTTCATGCCGAGCTGTTCCCGGCTGGCCCGAGCACCATCTTCTTACCTGTCGCTGTCAAAGTCACCACTGCCCTCAACAACTTCTCCTCCGCATCCTTCCAGGGTGCCACCGGGTACATCACCGACATGTCTCAGCCGTCTGCACAAAAGAGCCCTGCCAATACACCTACACTCACTCTGCAGTGACACAATGGGTGGCATCATAGAATCATAGAATCATAGAAGTTACAACATGGAAACAGGGCCTTCGGCCCAACATGTCCATGTCGCCCAGTTTATACCACTAAGCTAGTCCCAATTGCCTGCACTTGGCCCATATCCCTCTATACCCATCTTACCCATGTAACTGTCCAAATGCTTTTTAAAAGACAAAATTGTACCCGCCTCTACTACTGCCTCTGGCAGCTCGTTCCAGACACTCACCACCCTTTGAGTGAAAAAATTGCCCCTCTGGACCCTTTTGTATCTCTCCCCTCTCACCTTAAATCTATGCCCCCTCGTTATAGACTCCCCTACCTTTGGGAAAAGATTTTGACTATCGACCTTATCTATGCCCCTCATTATTTTATAGACTTCTATAAGATCACCCCTTAACCTCCTACTCTCCAGGGAAAAAAGTCCCAGTCTGTCTAACCTCTCCCTGTAAGTCAAACCATCAAGTCCCGGTAGCATCCTAGTAAATCTTTTCTGCACTCTTTCTAGTTTAATAATATCCTTTCTATAATAGGGTGACCAGAACTGTACACAGTACTCCAAGTGTGGCCTCACCAATGCCCTGTACAACTTCAACAAGACATCCCAACTCCTGCATTCAATGTTCTGACCAATGAAACCAAGCATGCCGAATGCCTTCTTCACCACCCTATCCACCTGTGACTCCACTTTCAAGGAGCTATGAATCTGTACTCCTAGATCTCTTTGTTCTATAACTCTCCCCAATGCCCTACCATTAACGGAGTAGGTCCTGGCCCGATTCGATCTACCAAAATGCATCACCTCACATTTATCTAAATTAAACTCCATCTGCCATTCATCGGCCCACTGGCCCAATTGATCAAGATCCCGTTGCAATCCCAGATAACCTTCTTCACTGTCCACAATGCCACCAATCTTGGTGTCATCTGCAAACTTACTAACCATGCCTCCTAAATTCTCATCCAAATCATTAATATAAATAACAAATAACAGCGGACCCAGCACCGATCCCTGAGGCACACCGCTGGACACAGGCATCCAGTTTGAAAAACAACCCTCTACAACCACCCTCTGTCTTCTGTCGTCAAGCCAATTTTGTATCCAATTGGCTACCTCACCTTGGATCCCATGAGATTTAACCTTATGTAACAACCTACCATGCGGTACCTTGTCAAATGCTTTGCTGAAGTCCATGTAGACCTCGTCTACTGCACAGCCCTCATCTATCTTCTTGGTTACCCCTTCAAAAAAATCAAATTCGTGAGACATGATTTTCCTCTCACAAAACCATGCTGACTGTTCCTAATTAGTCCCTGCCTCTCCAAATGCCTGTAGATCCTGTCCCTCAGAATACCCTCTAACAACTTTCCCACTACAGATGTCAGGCTCACTGGTCTGTAGTTCCCAGGCTTTTCCCTGCCGCCCTTCTTAAACAAAGGCACAACATTTGCTACCCTCCAATCTTCAGGCACCTCACCTGTAGCGGTGGATGATTCAAATATCTCTGCTAGGGGACCCGCAATTTCCTCCCTAACCTCCCATAACGTCCTGGGATACATTTCATCAGGTCCCGGAGATTTATCTACCTTGATGCGCGTTAAGACTTCCAGCACCTCCCTCTCTGTAATATGTACACTCCCCAAGACATCACTATTTATTTCCCCAAGTTCCCTAACATCCATGCCTTTCTCAACCGTAAATACCAATGTGAAATATTCATTCAGGATCTCACCCATTTCTTGTGGTTCCGCACATAGATGACCTTGTTGATCCTTAAGAGGCCCTACTCTCTCCCTAGTTACCCTTTTGCCCTTTATGTATTTGTAGAAGCTCTTTGGATTCACCTTTGCCTGATCTGCCAAAGCAATCTCATATCCCCTTTTTGCCCTCCTGATTTCTCTCTTAACTCTACTCCGGCAATCTCTATACTCTTCAAGGGATCCACTTGATCCCAGCTGCCTATGCATGTCATATGCCTCCTTCTTTTTGACTAGTGCCTCAATCTCCCGAGTCATCCAAGGTTCCCTACTTCTACCAGCCTTGCCCTTCACTTTATAAGGAATGTGCTTACCCTGAACCCTGGTTAACACACTTTTGAAAGCCTCCCACTTACCAGACGTCCCTTTGCCTGCCAACAGACTCTCCCAATCAACTTCTGAAAGTTCCTGTCTAATACCATCAAAATTGGCCTTTCCCCAATTTAGAATTTTAACTTTTGGGCCAGACCTATCCTTCTCCATAGCTATCTTAAAACTAATGGAATTATGATCACTTGTCCCAAAGTGATCCCTCACCAACACTTCTGTCACCTGCCCTTCCTTATTTCCCAAGAGGAGGTCAAGTTTTGCCCCCTCTCTAGTCGGGCCATCCACATACTGAATGAGAAATTCCTCCTGAATACACTCAACAAATTTCTCTCCATCCAAGCCCCTAATGCTATGGCTGTCCCAGTCAATGTTGGGAAAGTTAAAGTCCCCTACTATTACCACCCTATTTTTCTTGCAGCTGTCTGTAATCTCCTTACATATTTGCTCCTCAATTTCCCGTTGACTATTTGGGGGTCTGTAGTACAATCCTATCAAAGTGATCTCTCCCTTCTTATTTTTCAGTTCTACCCATATAGACTCAGTGGGCGAACCCTCGGATATATCCCCTCTCACTACTGCCGTGATGTTCTCCCTAATCAAGAACGCAACTCCCCCTCCTCTCTTACCTCCTGCTCTATCTTTCCTATAGCATCTGTACCCTGGAACATTGAGCTGCCAGTCCTGCCCCTCCCTTATCCATGTTTCAGTAATAGCTATAACATCCCAGTCCCATGTACCCATCCATGCCCTGAGTTCATCTGCCTTGCCCATCAGACTTCTTGCATTGAAATAAATGCAGTTTAATCTAGACTTCCCTTGGTCTTTGCTCTGCTTTCTCAGACCATCTGTCCGGTCATGTTCTGTACACTTTCCCTTACTGCCTTTTGTTTCTGTCACCATTTTATTTCCCACTGACTTCCTGCATCGGTTCCCATCCCCCTGCCACATTAGTTTAAACCCTCCCCAACAGCACTGGCAAATACTCCCCCTAGGACATTGGTTCCAGTCCTGCCCAGATGTAGACCGTCCAATTTGTACTGGTCCCACCTCCCCCAGAACCGGTTCCAATGGCCCAGGAATTTGAATCCCTCCCTCTTGCACCATCTCTCAAGCCACGTATTCATCTTAGCTATCCTGTCATTCCTACTCTGACTTGCCCGTGGCACTGGTAGCAATCCTGAGATTACTACCTTTGAGGTCCTACTCTTTAGTTTAACTCCTAACTCCCTAAATTCAGCTTGTAGGACCTCATCCTGTTTTTTACCTATATCGTTGGTGCCTATATGCACCACGACAACTGGCTGTTCCCCCTCCCCCTCCAGAATGTCCTGCAGCCGCTCCGAGACATCCTTGACCCTTGCACCAGGGAGGCAACATACCATCCTGGAGTCTCGGTTGCGTCCGCAGAAACGCCTGTCTATTCCCCTTACAATCGAGTCCCCTATCACTATAGCTCTGCCACTCTTTTTCCTGCCCTCCTGTGCAGCAGAGCCAGCCACGGTGCCATGAACCTGGCCACTGCCACCTTCCCCTGGTGAGCCATCTCCCCCAACAGTATCCAAAACGGTATACCTGTTTTGGAGGGAGATGACCGCAGGGGACCCCTGCACTGCCTTCCTACTCTTCCTCTGTCTGTTGGTCACCCATTCACTATCTCCCTCAGTAATTTTTATCTGCGGTGTGACCAACTCACTGAACGTGCTATCCACGACTTCCTCAGCATCGCGGATGCTCCAAAGTGAGTCCATCCGCAGCTCCAGAGCCGTCAAGCGGTCAAACAATAGCTGCAGCTGGACACACTTCCCGCAGGTGAAGGAATCAGGGATACAGGAAGGAGCCCTGAATTCCCACATCTCACAAGAGGAACATGACACGGCTCTGGGATCTCCTGCCATGACTTAACCCTTAAGTTAGCTTAACAACAACTGCAATGTCAAGAGAAAAAAAAGGAAAGAAAAACTACTTACCACTCCCTTTAAGGAGTTTACTCCTTTAAATTGTTCTCAATTTAGAGAATGTTAACTACACTAGGGACCTTGATTCACTAAAAAATAAACGCTACTTCCTATAAGACCAGCAGACCTTCCCTTTCCTTTTACTTCAGTTACTGTCGATAAGTAGAAATACTCACCTGAACCTACTCACCAATCAGGTGCCTCCCGTGTCGCGTCCCGATCTGATTCCTGACGTCACTTCGAACTCGGTCGCAGCTCCGCTCGGCTCGGCTCCTCTCAGCTGTTCTCAGCGCTCTGAAATCCCGCCTTTTATCGGACGCTCCCTCAAATTAAATGAATCCCACCAATTTCACTTCAATTAAAAAGGTATACTCAAGGGCCCTTGCTGAACAGCAGTCCCCCACTACACAACAGAGACCAGAGAATCCACAAACTCTAACCTTAGACAAATTCAGCAGGAAAATACTCACCAGCCAATCACTTACCTCTTCCTTGGTGACGTCCCACTTGGATTACTTTTTGCTTCTTATTTATCTTAGGTCCAGGAGTTAAGTCCCTGTGATGTCGCACAGTAGTTGTCTCTTGTTGCAGGTCTGCTGCTGCTTTTATTCCACAATCTCAGTCTTCTACTCTCAGGTCCACTACCGCTCTGCAGGAAAAGCAAGGCAAAGCAGCACCTCCTTCCCCCACTTCACCAAACTCCCACACTTACCGAACTCTCAGCACACTGTGTTGTCCTCACACCGTGCTGTCCGCACTGACAGGCCCCTGTATTTCTACAGTTGAGACTCAGATGAGTCAGGCCTGCCCCACCTTCAGGGACCAATTGAATCTAGCTAACCAATTAACTTGCTACAGCAGCTCTCTGCTGAAGCCTGACAGAAACTTAGAAATTTAAACTTTTAAATTGACCTTAAACAGTTGAAGCAATATGCACGAGATTTAAAGAGATTAACCCTTCAACTCCCACACTTACCGAACTCTCAGCACACTGTGTTGTCCTCACACCGTGCTGTCCGCACTGACAGGCCCCTGTATTTCTACAGTTGAGACTCAGATGAGTCAGGCCTGCCCCACCTTCAGGGACCAATTGAATCTAGCTAACCAATTAACTTGCTACAGCAGCTCTCTGCTGAAGCCTGACAGAAACTTAGAAATTTAAACTTTTAAATTGACCTTAAACAGTTGAAGCAATATGCACGAGATTTAAAGAGATTAACCCTTCAACTCCCACACTTACCGAACTCTCAGCACACTGTGTTGTCCTCACACCGTGCTGTCCGCACTGACAGGCCCCTGTATTTCTACAGTTGAGACTCAGATGAGTCAGGCCTGCCCCACCTTCAGGGACCAATTGAATCTAGCTAACCAATTAACTTGCTACAGCAGCTCTCTGCTGAAGCCTGACAGAAACTTAGAAATTTAAACTTTTAAATTGACCTTAAACAGTTGAAGCAATATGCACGAGATTTAAAGAGATTAACCCTTCAACTCCCACACTTACCGAACTCTCAGCACACTGTGTTGTCCTCACACAGTTGTGGGTCTTCATAGTGATCCTCAGGAAAGGGCATTATTGCACAAACCAGACAAGATTCGCAAAGACGTGGCAGTAGTGGTGCCAATATAATATGTAATATGAGTTGGTCAGAAATTAAATATAAGTAAAAACCATGACAAACCCTCAAACACCCTTGTGCATCCCCTTCATGCTCACGACACGTTTGCCTTATGCTGCCTACTGCACATATGTGATGCATGCCCTGTGGCTGCAGCACAGGTAGTGGCAGGTTGAGTGAGGCTGACTGTGAAAGAGATGCACGAGAGGGTGAGTATGAGATAGAGCCATGAGATTGTATGAGGATTGGGTTGAGTGGTAGTGGCGGGATGAGTACTGGCGAGGTGAGTAAGTGCAGGTAAGATGAGGATGAGGTTTGAGTGGGTATGAGGGGTGATGTGACCGAGTAGTGTTGGCAGTGCAGAAGGAGGTGTGGGGTGGGGGCAGTGATGTGGCAGATGGAGTGTAGGGGAATGAGTAAGTGTACTCACTTTGGCTGACCTCCTGAGGTCATTGGAGCGCCTCCTGCACTGTATGCAGGTGCGTGATATGTTGGTGGTGCAGGTGACCTCCTCTGCCACCTCGAGCCGGGCCTTCCTGGTGGCAGAGGCAGGCCGCTTCCTCCCGCCCGCCAGGGGGAAGATCTCTGTCCTCCCCCTCCTCCTCACCCCATCTATTGATACCTGGAGTGAGGCATCATTAAACTGGGAGCAGCCTTCCCCCTGGGCTGCTCCATGCTGTAATTTTTTTTATTTGTTGCAGCATCTGTCAGTGGAGGACTGCCCCTTTAAATAGAGCTCCTCCAGCTGACAGATCTTACTGCGCATGTGCAGCCCGCCCGACTCGGAAATCAGCAGTGGGGAACCCGGAAGACAAGGTAAGTGGATCCAATCGGGCTGTGATCGCGCGGGGGGCTGACTAATTTCACCGGGCGCGTTACCCACGCGCCCAATACCCCCCCGCCGCGAACCCGCAGCCCTGCTAACATCGAGCCCATAGTGCCCAGAACTGAATGCAGTACTCCAGATGGGGTCTAACCAGAGCTCTGTACAGCTGTAACATAACTTCCAGCCCTCGTGAGTTAAAGGCCAACATTCCATTAGCCTTTTTAATTATTTTTTGTACCTGTCCATTACCTTTTAGTGATTTCTGTACTAGGACCCCTAAATTTCTCTGTTCATCCACAGTTCCTAGCTTCTCACCATTTAGACAATACTCTGATCTATCTTTCTTAGGTCACACTTTCCCACATTGAACTCCATCTGCCACAGTTTTGCCCAGTCACTTAATTTATCAATGTCCCTTTGCAACTTTCTGCTTCTACCTACAATATTCACTGTGCCACCTAACTTAATGTCATCAGAAAACTTAGATATACAGCTCTCTATTAATTCATCCAAGTCATTTATAAATATAGTGAAAAGCTGAGGCCCCATTACAGATCCCCGGGGGACATCACGAGTCACATCCTGCCAATTTGAGTACATACCCATTATCCCTACTCTCTGTCTCCTACCTCTTAACCAATTCCCTATCCAAGCCAACAGGTTGCCTCCAATTCCATGCGCTCTCATTTTTGTTAACAGTCTCTTATGTGGAAATTTGTTGAATGCCTTCTGGAATTCCATATAAATAACATCCATTGACATTCCCTTATCTACCACATTAATTACCTCCTCAAAAAAATTTAACTAGATTCGTTAGACATGACTTACCCTTTACAAATCCATGCTGGCTCTCTCTGATCAGCTCATATTTGTTCAAATGCTCAGTCACTCTGCCCCTAATAACAGATTCTAGTAACTTCCCCACAACTGAATTTAGACTACTAGGCCTAGAATTTCCTAGTTTATCTCTCACCGTTCTTAAATAGTGGCGTGACATTGGCAATTTTCCAATCCAGGGCGACAATTCCTGAGTTTTGGAAGATCATGACTAACGCGTCAACAATTTCCTCACCTATTTCTTTTAATACCCTGGGGTGGAAACCATTGGGTCCTGGAGATTTGTCTAACTTTAATAACATTAGTTTCTCTACCAATTTTTTTTAGTATATATTGAATCTAGTTAGTTCCTCCCCTTGATTTATTTTTAGTTTTCCTTGTGTCTCTGGTATTTTATCCTCATCCTCTACTGTGAAGACTGATACAAAGTAACTAGTTAGTAGGTCTGCCTTTTCCTGATTTCCAATTACAATATCACTGCATCTGTCATCAAGGGGCCCACATGACTCTTAGCCACCATCTTTCTATTAATATTTATAAAAAGCTTTCGTGTTATCCTTGATATCTCTCACAAGCTTTTTCTCGTATTCTTTTTTGCGGCTCTTACCACTTTCCTTGTATCCCTTTGCTGTTCTTTATATGTCTCCCAGTCCACGGGATCTCAACTCTTCTTTGCCTTTTTTAAAAGCCCTATCTTTTAGTTTTATACTATCTCTCACTCCCCTTGTTGACCAAGGTAGTTTGATTATACCAGTAGATCTCTTGCCCTTTAAGGGTATGATGTGGAGATGCCATCATACCCTTTCCACACTGCCTGAGGAAGGGGAAAGCCCCCGAAAGCTTGTGGGATTAAAAATAAAATCGTTGGACTATAACTTGGTGTTGTAAAATTGTTTACCTTTAAGGGTATGTAGAGGTAATGCATTCTACCAAATATTTTTTTTGAACACTGCCTACTCTTCATCCGTAGTTTTATCCATTAGTAGTTCTGCTCCGGGCTGAAGGCAAAAATGTAGTAGTTCAGCAAAACTATTGGCTATAAGAAACTGAACCACTACATTTTTGCCTTCAGCCTGGAGCAGAACATCCTGTTCCTGCAGTATGCTGTTTTTTCTCATCAGCCTAAGTGCAGTGGCAGCTTTCAGTCAAATTCACTATTCTCACCCCCCACTCCCACCCCCCCCATCCAAGAGTGAAATCCAACAGACTAACTTGACAATGACCCGTACTGAGTTTGTGTGAATAGAGTTGTCGCAGCAGCAATACATGTGAATGATCAATAGAATGTTAAACTATATTTCATTGTCTGCAGCACATTGGTTCAAACATCCTGTCTGAATCTTAATCTATATTTCCCAGCTCTGGTGTTCTGTGAATTTAACCCGTGAAAACTATGTTTAGCTCAATAATAGCACTTTTAACATATATTATACCAAGGTTTCCCTATGGCAGCATAGCCATATATCATGAAACATGCCACCCGGTGGCCTTAAACTCCAAGTATTTGTGTACAACAGAGAAAATCCACATTTAGATAGTTTAACTACAGTCTAGCTTTGAATTAACATGAGTAATCTGTACGTGGTTCTGACCTCATTAGTTTAACTGAGTGCTCATGAAAGCCTTAATATGCCTGCAATGGAGAAGAAAAAACTGGTTAAAATTAACTGTGTTTGAGAGTATAGATGATTATATTAAAACTAAAAATCTTAACATTCTTTATTTGCAGTTCTCCACGCATCTCAATAATTTTGAGAAACAGAGGACTTGCTTTTAAACCTGAATTATATGGGGAAGCCATCATAGTGGAACAGCTTATATTTGGACAGGGAACAAGGAGTACAGATTAAAGAGTAAATCAGGTAAAATGCAAAACTATGTTTTTTTAAAACGTGTGTGGTTAAGGAGCAGTGTTGTTATTTTATTATTTTACAATATGTAGAGCAATCATGTTTTTAAGCAAATTGCACTAAGACATTTCGGATTCAGCAGTAATTTCTTTCTCAATTTGTTTCCGTTCCCTATACAAATACGATTCTTCTGTCATATGATGCATGTGGAGAGGGAATCAATCATCTAAGGATGCTGACCAGAGAGGAAGGGGAAGTGGGAGGCCATTTGGTTCATCAAATCTATGCTGGCATTTTTCACCACATGAGCCACTTAGTCTAATCCCACTCACTCCCCATATCTTGGTTGCTCACTCCCCATACCATTTAATGTTCACCTTTTTTAAGCAATGAATTGTTTTTCCAAAAAATGGACGCTGCTTTAGCAACAGTTTGTGACAAGAGAGTTCCACCTTTTAACTGCCCTCTTTGTAAAGGCATTTTTTCTAACCTTCCCTTCAATTCATTCTGCGATTATCTTAAATTTATGCCCTCTCATGACTATCTTGCCAACCAAATAAAAATCCGTCACCCTTTACTTTATCATAATCCTGCATAATCAAGTCATCGCTTAACCTTCTCAGCTCCAGTGAGAAAAGCCTTAACTTCTCAAGTCTATTCATAACTATAAACCCTGGTAACATTTTGGTAATGTTTTGTTAAATTATGTGCCACTTCTATTCCAATAGTAGAATAGAGGAGAATAAACCATTTTGCGATAAAGTGTTATACACTCATGTATTAAAATAGTCACAGCTCCTTTATGCGTTGCAGCAAATGTCCTAATATGAAATTTACTGCAAATGTTGCAGAACATAACACATTAAGTAAATGACAGAAAAAGTTGCAATCTACATTAGCTTACAAATGATCAAATCATACAATACAGATCATTATGAAAGTTTTATATGCTTGCCTTGTAAATTCTTTCATTATTTAAGATCCCATAATATTTTTTTCTAGGGCATATAATTTCTACAAAGAAAGCAGATTTTAGACCATTTCAATAAAGAGATATGTTTTGTTTTTCAATTCATGACCTTTGTCTGAATGAAAATGAACCTGCAATGTGCTGTCAGCGATCACATGGTATGAATGTGTTCGTATCAGAATCTCCTCTGCTATTTTAATGAACGTTTTAACCTGCTTATTGTAAAATAGCAGAAAGAAGAATTTGGAATGAACAAGTTAGGTGTTTGTATGACGATGCCAACAGTAATTTCTAATGCATCATGATTTTTTGGATGGTGAAAGGCCTAAGGTATTATTCATATAATGGGAGTGATATATTCCCTGAACCCGTTAGTAGCCTCTTCAAGAACATAGTCAATTGAATGGGTGCATATTTACACACCCTATTGGCATGAGTATATTCCAGATAAGTGAACAGGACTTTTTGGCCATGAATCTGTAAGTGATTTTCTCGTGTATACCGAAAACACACCTCTTACTATAAGTTCTGGAACGATAGGGATTATAAGGACAGATCAGACTCGGACACACATTTTCGGACTCAACCGTATTGTGTTTAATAAGATTAACAATAACACTAGTAAACAGTACAACCCTGGCTTGTCCAATAAGCCCTACGGTGCTAATTTACCACGGCCTAATAAGAGAAACCCCTCCCGTGAAATAAACTAACACAGGACCCCCCAGCACTAAAACCCTCTAAGGTTTGATTGGGATTTAAAATCACCCCCTCATACAGCTAAGTGGATGTGTAGGCGCAGGCAATATGCTCACCCCAATTGCCCATTGTCTTGCTTGCAGCTTCTTCCTGCACGTCTCGCTCCTGGTTCCGTACCGCCGACGCAGTATCCAAGTTCCAATTTGAGTTGAGGTCCGTTGATGAAGGATGAAGAACAGCGTTCAGCTTTTGGCGGTGTTCCATTGAATTGAGCAGAGCTCCGCTCGGGAGATGCACTGTAGATTGAATGCCGAGGAGCAGAGAGAAAAGCCCAGAGAGCAGAGCCCAGCAGATCCTAACAGAGCCGAGCCAATACGATACTGATCTGCTCGATGTATTGACTCAGGTGATCTGTCTGAACCCCCACACCGTTGCCTGGAGTGACTCATAACCTTTGAAATCTTTGTGAAAAATGCTATTTTCATTATCCCGCTCCCAGGCCTTGCACCTGGAGAGACAATGGGTGCTGATTACTGGGTGTCTGTCGTTTCCTGAGTTGATGGCCCCCATTAGCAGGTAATGGGTTTCGATCTCAAACTGGCTTCTCTCCTGGAAGACAATGGCCCGGCCATCTCCTGCCTTCCACCAGGAGACTGAGTGTCTCTGAGTTACTTCTTGGGGTATTGTTCCCAGTAATCATGTTAAATGGTGATGACGTCAATCGGCCTGGGTTCCCTTCCACCCAGCCTGTCAGTGTGAAATGTTCGTTTGCATATGAATGCACCTTAGTCAGGTTATCCTGGCTCGAAACTCCTGCCAGTTAATCCTGATCTCTAAGCCACTCCCAAAAGCTTGCAAACAGTACAGTTCTTTCTTGGGGGTATTGGACTTAAAATATGATTCATAAAAATGGCCAGAACACTGGTGCTACAAAACTAATAAGAGCCACAAGACGCAATCTCATCATTCTTTGCAAGGGCGAGTGCTTTGAAAGAGACCAAATTTATCCTCAAGCAAGACAAAACAGCAAATGTTCCTGGCTTTCATGGATTACTGGAGCTGGATTGGTAGCAGAGGAAGAATCAATCTTGAGAACTTATGCTGACATTTCCACATATAATTAGGATTCCAGTGTACCAATCAGTTGTTAGATTTCAGTTCAATTCCAGACAGATTCTCATCTGGGCCAATACGAAGGCTTCAGATTCCTGGGGCATTGGGACCAGTTTTGGGGCAGGAGAGACCTGAGGAGTTACAAGGTGCACAGAGGACTGTGAGGCACACACAGCATTAGAATAAAGAGTAGTTCAGAAATAGAAGCGATTAGACAGGGGGATAATGCAAGGCAGACTGAGATGGGTTTGGAGTGCATGTGCGTAAATGCATGGAATGTAGTAAATAAGATTGGTGAGCTGCAGGCACAAGTAGCCACATGGGATTATGATATAGTGGCAATAATGGAGACCTGGCTCAAACAGGGGCAGGAATGGGCACTTAATATTCTTGGCTACAATGTATTCAGGAAAGATAGGGAAGGATAAAAAAGGAGGGGGTGGCAGTATTGATGAAGATACTTTATAGAACTAGAAAGGGATGATGTACTTGAGGGTTCAAAGACAGAATATATTTGGTTAGAATTAAGGAACAATAGAGGAGCTATTATGCTACTGGCCACCAAATAGTGGGAAGGAGATAGAGGAGCAAATTTGCAGGCAAATTGCAGAAAGATACAAGAAGTTTAGAGTAGTGATAATGGGGGACTTTAATTTTCCCATTCTATATTAAGATAATTGCACTGTAAAGGGCAAAGAGGGGAAGGAATTCCTGAAATATGTACAAGAGATCTTTGTTGATCAGTTTGTTTCCAATCCAACAAGGAAGGAAGCAGGATCAAGTTCTTGGGAATGAAATGGAGCATATTTCAGTGGGGGAGCATTTGGGTAACAGTAATCACAATATCATTAGGTTTAGAGTAGTTATGGAAAAAGACAAGGAAAAATCAAATGTGAAAATACTCAACTGGAGGAGGGTTAATTTCAGTGAGTTGAAAAGGGATCTGGCCCAGGTGGATTGGAATCAATGCTTGGAAGGTGAAACAATAAATGAGCAAAGGGAGGCCTTCAAAGAGGAGATAGTTCAGGTACAGACTAGATACATTCCCATGATGGGGAAAGGAAAGGCATCCAAAGCTAAAGCTCCCTGGCTGATTAAAGATATAGAGATTAAAATGAAACAGAAAAAGGAGGCTTATGATAAATGTCAGGTTCATAATTCAGTAGAGGACTACGCTGAATACAGAAAATATAGGGGAGAATTGAAAAAGAAAATAATAGGGGCAAAGAGAGTGTATGAAAATAGATTAGCAGGTAACATAAAAGGGAACCCAAAAGTCTTTTATAAACATATAAATAGTAAAAGGGTAGTCAAAGGAAGGGTGGGGCCGATTAAGCACCAAAAAGGAGATCTTCTTGTGGAGGCAGAGGGCATGCCTGAGGTGCTAAATGAGGATTTTGCATCTGTCTTCACTAGAGAAGAGAATGCTGCCCATGTCACAGTAAAGGATGAGGTAGTAGAGCAATTGGATAGGATAAAAATAGATAAAAAGGTACTAAAAAGGTTGGCAGTGCTCAAAATAGAAAAGTCACCCAGTCTGAATGTGATGCATCCTAGGCTGAGGGAAGTAAGGCTGGAATTGCAGAGGCTTTGGCCACAATCTTCCAATCCTTCTTAAATATGGGGACGGTGCCAGAGGACTGGAGGATTGCAAATGTTACGCCCCTGTTCAGAAAAGGGGAGAGGGATAAACTCGGCAACTACAGGCTAGTCAGCCTAACATCCGTGATGGGGAAACTTTTAGAAACAATAATTCAGGACAAAATTAATTGGCACTTGAAAAAATATGGGTTAATAAATGAAAGCCAGCACGGATTTATTGAAGGCAAATCTTGTTTGACTACCCTGATTGAGTTCTTTGATGATGTAACGGAGAAGTTTGATGAGGTTAGTACGGTTGATGTTATGTACGTGGACTCTCAAAAGGCTTTTGATAATGTACCACATAATAGATTTGTTACCAAAATTGAAGCCCATGGGATCAAATGGGCAGTGGCTGCGTGGATACAAAATTGGCTAAGGGACAGAAAGCAGAGAGTAGTGGTGAACATTTGCTTTTCAGACTGGAGGGAAGTGTGCAGTGGGTTCTTCCAGGGGTTGGTATTAGGACCATTGCTCTTTTTGATATATATTAATGACCTGGACTTGGGTATGTAGGGCATAATTTCAAAGTCTGCAGATGACACGAAATTCAGAAATGTAGTAAACAGTGAGGAGGATAGTAACAGACTTCAGGAGGACAAAACAAACTGATGAAATGGGCAGACACATGATGAAATTTAACACAGAGAAGTGAGAAGTGATTCATTTTGGTAGAAAGAATGAGGGGCAATATAAACTAAATGATACAATTTTAAAGGGGGTGCAGGAACAGAGATGTACTTACACCTGGGGGTGTATGTACACAAATCTTTGAAGGTGACAGGATAAGTTGAAAAGGTCGTTAAAAAGATATATGGGATCCTTGGTTTTATAAATAGAGGCATAGAGTACGAAAGCAAGGAAGTTATGCTAAACCTTTATAAATCTTTGGTTGGGCCGAAGCTGAAATATTGTAGCCAATTCTGGGGTCTACACATTAGGAAGGATGTCAAGGCCCTAGAGAGGGTGCAGAGGAGATTTACTAGAGTGGTACCAGGAATGAAAGACTTCAGTTACGTGAAGAGAGTAGAGAAACTGGGGTTGTTCTTAGAGCAGAGAAGGCGCACGAATCCCCCCCAGCGTCCCGGTATAAAGAAGCAGCAGAGAGAGAGAGCGCAGGTATCCCCCCCCACCCCACCCCCCAACGGCCTGGAATAAAAGAGCTGCACATAGAGAGAGAATCCCTCGCAGCGGCCTGGTATAAAGGAGCAGAGAGAGAGAGAGTGTAGGAATCCCCCCCAGTGGCCTGGTATAAAGGAGCAGCAGAGAGAGAGAGAGCGGGGAATCCCCCCCAGTGGCCTGGTATAAAGGAGCAGCAGAGAGAGAGAGACAGCGGGGAATCCCCCCCAGTGACCTGGTATAAAGGAGCAGCAGAGAGAGAGAGAGAGCGGGGAATCCCCCCCAGTAGCCTGGTATAGAGGAGCAGAGAGAGAGAGAGCGTAGGAATCCCCCCCAGTGGCCTGGTATAAAGGAGCAGAGAGAGAGAGAGAGAATCCCCCCCAGTGGCCTGGTATAGAGGAGCAGAGAGAGAGAGAGAGAGAGAATGCCCCCCAGTGGCCTGGTATAGAGGAGCAGAGAGAGAGAGAGAGCGGGGTATCCCCCCCAGTGGCCTGGTATAGAGGAGCAGAGAGAGAGAGAGCGGGGAATCCCCCCCAGTGGCCTGGTATAGAGGAGCAGAGAGAGAGAGAGCGGGGAATCCCCCCCAGTGGCCTGGTATAGAGAGGGAGAGAGCGGGGAATCCCCCCCAGTGGCCTGGTATAGAGGAGCAGAGAGAGAGAGAGAGAGAGAATCCCCCCCAGTGGCCTGGTATAGAGGAGCAGAGAGAGAGAGAATCCCCCCCCCCACAGTGGCCTGGTATAAAGGAGCAGAGAGAGAGAGAATCCCCCGCAGTGGCCTGGTATAGAGGAGCAGAGAGAGAGAGAGAATCCCCCGCAGCGACCTGGTATAGAGGAGCAGAGAGGGAGCGAGAGAGAGAATCCCCCCCCAGCGGCCTGGTATAGAGATGTAGAGAGAGAGAGAGAGCAGGGAATCTCCCCCTCTCCCTAGCGGCCTGATATAGAGATGTAGAGAGAGAGAAAAATAAATAACCAAGGAGTGAATTCACAGGACTGCAGGTAGGTGATTGGTTGGTGAGTATTACCTTTTTTTTGCTCTCTAAGTTAGGGCAGTGGTTTAAACTAAGAGCTGGGAAGCTATAACTATTACTTTATTAAAACAATAACTTAAACTAGATAAACTAATTAGTTACTAAAACTAAAAATATCAAGTTAATAAAACTTTAACTAATTAAATATATAAAACAAGGTTAGATAGAGATAGCAGGGGGCAGGTGGTGTGTCCTAACTGCAGCATGTGGGATTTGGTGGAACCCCATGAGATCTCGAGCAACCACATCTGCAGTAAGTGTCTGCAACTTGAGGAACTTCAGCTCATAGTTGTTGAGCTGGAATCCAAGTTGCAGTCATTTCGATGCATCTGGGAGGGGGAGGGGGAGAGTTATCTGGACACTTTGATCCAGGAGGCTGTCATGCCTCTTAGGTTAGGTAATTGTTTAGATTTGGTCAGTGGTCAGGGACAGGAGGATGTGACTGCGAGTCAGGCAGGTATGGGGACCCAGGATGCAGTGATGGAGGAGCCTCAGCCTTTGACCTTGTCCAACAGGTATGAGGTACTTGCTACCTGTGTGGATGAGAATAAAGACTACAGGGAGGATGGGCAATTTGACCACGGCACCGTGGTACAGGAGGCCGTTCAAGTTGGGGGAGCAAAAAGGAATGTGGTAGTGTTTGGGGATATTATAGTCAGGGGGTAGACACTATTCTGTGCAACTATGACCGGGAGTCCTGAAGGCTGTGTTGCCTGCCCAGTGCCAGGGTTAAGGATATCTCCTCGTGGCTGGAAAAGAACTTGGAGCATGAAAGGGAGGATCCAGTTGTTGTGGTCCACGTAGGAACCAACGACATAGGTAGAACTCGGAATGAGGTTCTGCTGAAGGAGTTTGAGGAGCTAGGTTCCAAATTAAAAAGCAGAACCTCAAAGGTAATAATCTCTGGATTACTACCTGAGCCATGTGCAAATTGGCATTGGGACAAACAGATCAGAGTTTTAAATACGTGGATCAAAGAGTGGTGTGGGAGACAGGGATTTCAATTCATGGGGCACTGGCACCAGTACTGGGGAAATAGGGAGCTATTCCGTTGGGCCGGGCTCTACTTAAATCGGGCTGGGACCAGTGTCCTGGTGAATTGAATAACTAGGGCTGTAGATAGGGCTTTAAACTAAAAAGGGGGGAGGGGGAGGGTTCTGGTGAGGGGAAATTTACAAATCTAAAGAAAAAAGACAAGGCCATAGAACAGTGTAGTGATTTGGGTAACGATAAGCAGAGTGTGACGGGAAGGGTCAAAGAGTTTAACGGTAATAAGGTCAAATCAGGGAAAGATAGCAAAATGTTAAAATTAAAGATGCTTTATCTGAATGCACAAAGCATTCGTAACAAGATAAATGAATCAATGGCACAAATAGAGATAAATGGGTTTGATCTGGTAGCCATTACTGAGATGTGGTTGCAAGGTGTGACCAAGGTTGGGAACTAAATAGTCCAGGGTACTTGACTTTTTGAAAAGACAGACAAAATGGAAAAGGAGGAGGTTGGAGTAGCCCTGATAATAAAGGATGACCTGTGGACAGTAGTGAGAACGGATCTTGGCTCAAAAGATCAGGAAGCAGAATCAGTATGGGTGGAGAAAAGAAATAACAAGGGGAGAAAACACTGGTGGGAGTAGTTCATAGGCCCCCTAACAATAGTTATACAGTTGAACAGAGTGTTAATCAAGAAATAAGAGGAGCTTGTAACAAAGTCAATGAAATAATCATAGGCAACTTTAATCTTCATATAGTCTGGGCAAATCAAATCGGCAAAAGTAGTTTGGAGGACGAGTTTATGGAATGCATTCAGGACAGTTTCCTAGAACAATACATCGTGGAACCAAACAGTGAACAGGCTATTTTAGATCTTGTATAATGAGACAGGGTTAATTAGTAATCTCATAGTAAGGAATCCTTTAGGGAAGAGTGATCATAATATGTTCGAATTTCTCATTGAGTTCGAGAATGACATACTTAAGTCCAAACTAGAGTCTTAAACTTAAAGAAAGACAATTACATAGGTTGAGGGGCAAGTTGGCAAAGGTTGGTTGGGAAATTAGATTAAAAGATATGACGGTAGATAAGCAATGGCAAACATTAAAGGAAATATTTCATAATTCTCAACGAATATACATTCCATTGAGAAATAAAAACTCTACAGGAAAAGTGATCCATCCGTGGCTAACTAAAGAAGTTAAGGATAGTACTAGATTAAAAGAAGAGTCTTATAGTGTTGCCAAGAAGAGTAGTAAGCCTGAGGATTGGGAAAGTTTTAGAAACCAGCAAAGGATAACTAAAAAAATTGATAGTGAGAAAATAGAATGGGAGTTAACTAGCAAGAAATATAAAAACGGATTGTAAGAGCTTCTACAAGTATGTAAAAAGGAGGAGAGTAGCAAAAATAAATGTGGGTCCCTTAGAGGCTGAGACAGGAGAAATTATAATGGGGAATATGGAAATGGCAGAGACACTAAACAAATATTTTATATCAGTCTTATATTGTGTTTTTCTTAAAGCTGTGTGTGTGTGTGAGAGAGAGAAAAAAAAAGGAAAAAAAATGACAGAGGGTATTGGTTGTAGCTTTAGTGTTAAAATGATCAATATATTAAAATCGGTATGTTCTCGTCACCTGTCAACATTCCTTGTGGAGATTTCTGTATAAATTGTTTCCACTTCCTGTTACACTTGTACATGCCTGTGGCATCTGCGGGTATCAGTCTATTAAAGTTTTCCCATTTAGACCACTCGTCCCTTTGTCACGTTTTTTGGTCATATAAGCCTGTAAGTCCATGCAATTCCCTGTTAAAAAGTTTGAGGTTTAAGTTTACCTGTAGTTCCATGTTTTGGCTACTAGGTGGGTTCCGCACCAATTTTGTTTCTACAAACTTCCCTCTTAATTAGACATCTTATTGAAGGTGAGCAGCAGGTGAGGTTTTAGTCTTTTGAAAATATTAACAATTTAAAAGTTCCATATTCATAATGTGATTCAATTTATCTCCAACATACATCCACCAACCAGAAATGCAATCTGTTCGGGCAACAGAGATTTGTCAATTAAATGTGTTAAGGGTTTGTGTACTAATGTTGCAAAGACTAATTTCTAAGCTATATTATAAACAGAATCATGCATGGTAAGCTCTGAGATAATTTTTTTAAGTGAGCTGAGAGTTTAACTTGTAGAATCCTCTTCAAAAAAATTGAATTTGTTTCATATAGTTGTAGTGTTATCTGCAGTGTTAATTGTTAAATACCTGCAAGAGAGAGGAACAAAGTGTGACGAATGCTGCTCAATCCAGAGGCAGCTGAATGAACTGAAGGCCAATAGAATGAGCTGGCTGAAAAGGTTTGACAGGAACATATCTGCATTACTTCATGCAATAGAGGAAGCAAATAAGCAGGGTCGCTTCTGGACGAAACCAGTCGGCTCTTTAGGTAAGTCTCAGTAATATATAACCTGCAGCTATTTAAGCCAGTCGCAGAATAATTGATTTGCCTTTGAGTTTCTTGTGCAATGTAAATATTAAAGACCCAGTATATTGTGTACTGTGGTCTCGAAATTTGTGTTTATAAAATCTATCATTAAACTTGAGTGCAGATGTTTCTTCCTCTGTTACATACAGATGTGATTAGAATTGTCTTTTTCCATGGTAGTTTTGGGTGGATTGTGCTGGGAATTTCTCCTATACAAATCAGAAATCTATATTTGGACATATTCGGATATCAGGGTAATTTTCCACATGAGCTGAAGGATTATATGACTCTTGGCCCATCTAGTTCATTCTATTTATATGATAGACTATGATTTGATTAATATGCAGCAACTTAGCATGTCATTCTTTTAGTTGGTACCAGTAGTCTACATACCAAATATTAATAAAAGTCTTTTGGAAGTCTTCCCAATCTAGTGAGCACAGCACTTGGTGGCAGCACTGTCCCCCAGGTCAGTTACTATGACTGAAGAGTTTAGTTGAGTTCTACCCTCTATTGTTTCACACCCTGAGTTCAGCTCAAAGATTTTGTTGACTTCAAATTGATGTGTTGTCTTTATTATTTTAAAACCATGGTTCCTGCCTCTAAATGTTCCTTCTTTCAAAAAGATTTAGTCTAACTCTTAGTTTGTCTTCAAAATCCAGAGGTCTCTGTCTAGGAATTCTTTGTTTTTGTCTTCTACATACTCTATATAATAATTTACTGTCAAATCTGCGTGAATGGTAACTAAAATTAGATGCAGTAAGCTGTTGTCTTATTAAGGTTAGAGCATAGAATGAGGTTTGACAACAGTCATATGATAAATGGAGATAACATGGAAAAACAGAGAAATATTTTTTAAAATGTATAGAAGGGAATCAAAAAGGGAGAGGGAGTATGAAAGAAGACTGGCCGTCAACATAAAGTGAAATAGCAAGACCTCCCGCCCCCACCTCCCCCCAATGATGTCCGAGACACTCACCTCCCCAGCGATGGCCAACTACTCACCACCTCTTCCCCACCCCCCCCAACCGTGATCCACCCCCCCATTCAGCCCCTAAAGATCCTGATTTCTCCCCGACAACCCTGCCCATACAAACCCCGAAGACTCTGGTCTCTTCCCGGCCGACAGGCAGCCAGCCTGTCAATGTAACTGGCTGCTGGGCACAAATCCCAGAAGTAAAATTTTTATCCTTCAATTAAGTTACGATTTCAGATTCCGACCAAATGAGAAATTGAGTCAAAGGACTGAAGGTTGGGAAATGTTAAACACCAGTTCAAGAAGGGGAATGGTATATGCCTGGAAATTATACTGCAATACTGAGGGAAAGCTGCACTGTCGGAGGTGCTATCTTTCAGTTGAGATGTTTAACCGAGGTCCTGCCTGCCCTCTCAGAAAAATGTAAAAGATGCAGGGGCATCAAAGAAGAGCAGGGAAATTCTCCCATTGTCCGGCTCATTAATCTCATCACTGTTTGTGGGACCTTACCGTGTGTGTTACTTGGAAATATATCGCCGTTCCTTCATTGTCGCTGGGTCAAAATCCTGGAACTCCCTTCCTAACAGCACTGTGGGAGAACCGTCACCACACGGACTGCAGCGGTTCAAGAAGGCGGCTCACCACCACCTTGTCGAGGGCAATTAGGAATGGGCAATAAATGCTGGCCTCGCCAGCGACGCCCACATCCTGTGAACGAATAAAAAAAAAAATTGGCTGCCACATTTCCCTACATTACAACAGTGACTATACGTCAAGAGTACTTAATTGGCTGTGAAACATTTTGGCATGTCCTGAGTCCATGAAAGACATTATGGGGGTAATTTTCAACTTTTGGTTGGGAACTAAAACTGGAGGTTGCATATCAGCTGCCCATTTTATACCCCACCTGATTTTCCTTTCCAATGAAGTCAATGGAAAGGATAATTGGGCGGGTGTATAATGGGCAGCCAATCCACTACTAACAGTTTTTCATCCCCACTAAAGTTGAAAATTACACCCTTTATAACTGTAAGTTCATTCTTTCCTTCTATAGGCAGGCTAGTCTTAACTGTGGGTAAACTTCTACTGGCTAATTTTATGAGTTTGCGGTGCTGAGTCAGACTCATTGGAGGCACATATTGGAAATTCAGGCGCACACTGGTCACAATTTAACAATTAATGGTTCCAGGCAATATAGATTTGTAAAATTACCTCTCGAGTCCATAATATGGGATGAAATCAGCATGGGTTAATCATGCACAATCAGCATGGATTTGTAAAGAGTAGGTCATGCTTGACTAACATAATTGAATTTTTGAGGAAATCACAGAGATATGAATAAAGGGGATGAGGTGACTTGTATATATTGATTTCAGAAAGCTTTTGATGAAGTTCCTGATATCGATTTTGGGTCTGCTCAAGTTCAGTGGCATCAGTCGCTCCTGTGATGAGATCTGACACCCCTTACATGCTGGATTTGACTCTTAATAGTCCAATATCTACTCATATGTTAGTGTAAGCCAGGGGATATAACAGTGCCTGCCTCTTGACATATGAATTGGATATTTGGGGTAGAATTTCCACAGTGCTCTCTTGGTCACTCACCGCAGCTACATCAAAAGGCCGTTTATGCCATTTCACCGGGATTTCCACCGACCTCCCTCCAAAGTTACGGCAGGAGATCAGGATAACCACCGCAGAAATCACTGTTATTTTGATAGGCAGAACTGATGAATACGCTGGTAAGGTAAGGTCAGTGATGAATCAAGAATCTAGTTTATTTTGCAGAATACACGTGACTGAGCAAAAGTACCAATTCCAACCTTTTTAAACCTTGCCTACAATGCATCCTGCAGCAACACAAAACATTAAAAACATGACCCTGAATAACAGACAAAATATTCATTTTTTGTTTTATTTGCTTTTGGGTCAGCTTCTGGGTGGGAAAACCAACCTGCTATATCTTAATCAAAAGCAAAATACTGCAGATGCTGGAAATCAGATTGGTTGGACACAGAAACAGAAAATGCTGGAAAACATTCAGCAGGTCAGGCAGCATCTGTGGAGAGAGAAACAAAGTTAATGTTTCAGGTCGATGACCTTTCAGATGCAAGGTCGATGACCTGAAACGTTAACCCTGTTTCTATCTCCACAGATGTTGCCTGACCTGCTGAGTGTTTTCCGGCATTTTCTTTCTCTGCTAAATCTTGATTCCCAAATCGGGCCCCGAACTGCTTTCTTGCAGGGTTTGTTAGACATCACTGACCCAGAACATGTTTTTCCTTTTGTTAATTCTGATGTCAGGATGTGAAATCTGACCAGATGGACGACCCCCCTGGCTTATTATCCCTGCTGAGCTTGGAGGAATTGGGTCATCTCAACCAGAATAGGTGTGAATGATCACTGAAATGTCAGACTAACATTTATTGCGTAAAGGAATTGGTTTAGACACCTTGTCTGAATCCAAAACCACATCTCTCAGCCATACTGTCCTGCGAGCCTAACCCCTTGAGGGCTTAGTTTAACACAAAAGTAGCATTTTTAACATATTAAGCAGCATCCCCCTGTGGCACCATAGCTTGAAATCCTGAAATGTGACAGTGCCACATAAGAGACTTAGGAAAATGAAGGCACATGGTATTAAAAGGAATGTAGCCACATGATAGAGAGGTGGCTAGGAGACAGAAAGGAAAGAATAGAAATAAATGGATCTTGGATTAGCAGGAAGTGGATCGTGGCGTTCCCTTCAGAACTGTTTTTTTAAATTCGTTCACGGGATGTGGGCGTCGCTGGCAAGGCCAGCATTTATTGCCCATCCCTAATTGCCCTTGAGAAGGTGGTGGTGAGCCGCCTTCTTGAACCGCTGCAGTCCGTGTGGTGACGGTTCTCCCACAGTGCTGTTAGGAAGGGAGTTCCAGGATTTTGACCCAGCGACGATGAAGGAACGGCGATATATTTCCAAGTCGGGATGGTGTGTGACTTGGAGGGGAACGTGCAGGTGGTGTTGTTCCCATGTGCCTGCTGCTCTTGTCCTTCTAGGTGGTAGAGGTCACGGGTTTGGGAGGTGCTGTCGAAGATGCCTTGGCGAGTTGCTGCAGTGCATCCTGTGGATGGTACACACTGCAGCCACAGTGCGCCGGTGGTGAAGGGAGTGAATGTTTAGGGTGGTGGATGGGGTGCCAATCAAGCGGGCTGCTTTATCTTGGATGGTGTCGAGCTTCTTGAGTGTTGTTGGAGCTGCACTCATCCAAGCAAGTGGAGAGTATTCCATCACACTCCTGACTTGTGCCTTGTAGATGGTGGAAAGGCTTTGGGGAGTCAGGAGGTGAGTCACTCGCTGCAGAATACCCAGCCTCTGACCTGCTCTCGTAGCCACAGTATTTATATGGCTGGTCCAGTTAAGTTTCTGGTCAATGGTGACCCCCAGGATGTTGATGGTGGGGGATTCGGCGATGGTAATGCCGTTGAATGTCAAGGGGAGGTGGTTAGATTCTCTCTTGTTGGAGATGGTCATTGCCTGGCACTTGTCTGGCACGAATGTTACTTGTCACTTATGAGCCCAAGCCTGGATGTTGTCCAGGTCTTGCTGCATGCGGGCTCGGACTGCTTCATTATTTGAGGGGTTGCAAATGGAACTGAACACTGTGCAGTTATCAGCGAACATCCCCATTTCTGACCTTATGATGGAGGGAAGGTCATTGATGAAGCAGCTGAAGATGGTTGGGCCTAGGACACTGTGGTGGGACTTCTTCTGTTTTTCATTTATATAAATGATTTGTGTATAGACAAGATTAACAGACCTGACAGGAGTTTGCTTAGTAATATGCTTTTAAGGTAATATTGAGTTAATAGTGATATGAATTTAGAAATACTGAATGTTGTTAATTATAGTGTAAAAAAAATAATTTTTATTTAGGTGCTTTCTTCAGACTGAAGTATGCTGAATTGGGTTTGGCAGTTGAAAGTTGTTTGAAAGCACTGCTGCTTTCATTTTGCTGTGATAATTACAGAGATGAGCAGGTGCTGCAAACTTTGATGTCTCGATACTGCAATTCAGGAAGACGACCCCAAATTAATGTGTGTGAGTTTGAAAATCGAATGTACAATGTAAAAGAAAGGTAAGTTTCAAGATTCTCAAATATTTGACCTGTCTGAGTCTTTTTCGCATAAAAAAAGGTTGTACATTAAACCATTAGGTAAACAAGATTAATTAGATCTACTGTTAAGGTAGCTGTATAATCATTTATATACAGTTGCCCACTTTGTCAGCAGGAATTGACAAAAGTTGGCACTATGCTTGTGTATGTGACATTATAGTATTGAACTGTACAGTGGTTGTTGCTACTCACGAATGAATAGCATTTGGGTCACTGGTGTAATAGTTCAGTCTCATGCTAGAGAAAAGATACATTGTGCATTGCTCACTATTCCAAGGAACACATCATCAAAACCTATTAAACTGTTGCCTACCTTGATGACCTACACAAGAAAAGCTTTGTGCTCAGTGGTACTCAGGGTGAAACTAATAATTAAGGTCTTTTAGGTGACAGTATATAAGGTTATGGAAAACTTCATAGGGATATGTCAAAATGACTACTGATATTTGATATAATGGCTCTTCACTTGTTATGTTCATTGTTTTCGAAGCTTCAGTAGGGAGACTGTACAAAATCCAAATTGAATTTATATTTTTCTTTTTAAAGAGCTGTTCATCATCTAGATTTCCCAACAGTTCTTGATGCCTTAGAAATAAACAACCCAGTGGTGGCAAACTGTTTGATTGACTTGAGAGGCATAGAAAAAATCTTACTAATCAAAGTAAGTCCCTTTGCAGTTTTCTTTCTATAGAATTCCTTTTATGGCTGTGCAAGTTTATAATTAGGAAGATGATTGATTGAACTAAGTTAAGTTGTATTTTAATGGTGAATTGCATATTGGAGCACATTTAACTTGAACTATTTACTTTCAAAACCAGCAACTTTGCTGTGTTACTTGGCCCAGTGGTAGCACTCTCACCTTAGTCAGAAGGTCATGGATTTAAGACATCCTCAAAGACTTGAATACACAATCTAGACAAACACTTCAGTGAGGGAATGCTGAATTGTTGGAGGTCTTTTGGATGAGACTTAAACCTGTTCAGGTGAACATAAAATATCCCATGGCACTATTTCAAAAAATTGCAGGGAATTTTCGCAGTTTCATGGAAAACATTCCTCCCTTAGCCATAACAACCAAAAATGGATTAACTGGTCATTTATATCATTGCTGCTTGTGGCACTTTTCCTTGCTTAAAATGAATACCGGCTGCATATAGTGACACCGTTATTCCTAGCCAGAATGGAGATGATTGGCTAATTCCCCCGTCAACCATGCCTGGAGACCGAGCTGCTATAAGTGACTGGGATTGATTTTATGCACATAATTTGTATGTAACTATTTTCCACTCACTACATTTTGCTAGAGATATAATCAATTTGTAATATGTAACTATCCTCCACTCACTGCATTTTGCTGGAGAAATCACCCTGCTTTTATCGGGAGAAGTTGCTGCAGTTTTGGTCATGAGTTCTGTTTGTTGCAGTTCATAGACACTCTTCTTAAATGGACTCTGTAAATGGACTTTGTTTGCTTTGCTGTTTGCTGAGTAAACAAGCTTGATTTGCTGTAAAATAGACTGTTTGCTGTAAGTTCTGCCGTAAATCCCGCCCCACCTCCAACTCATTGGCTGACACAGTTGTGTCAATAGACACTCTGTTGAATGCCAGGTTTACCTATGTAACAGGTGACTACATTTTGTACTTAATTCAATAGCTTATGAAACACTTGGAACATCCTAAGGATGTGAAAGGTTGAAGTTTTTTTCCTTTTTTCCTTTACACTGTGGAGATGAATGCTGTAATTTTGAGACTAAAGTTGTGCTTAAAGAGATACGGTGTACCTTTGTGTTTGTGAATCTGTTGTGCCTTGTTTTCAACTTATCTTTTGATTTTTTTTATGATAATCATCAATCTGTAATATAAATTTGTGGTTATGTTACTGGACTAGTAATCCAGATGCCTGGACTAAAATCCAGAGTCATGAGTTCAAATCCTACCATGGCAGCTGGCGAATTTAAATTCAATTAATTAATTTAATTAAATTAATTAAATAAAAATCTGGAATTAAAATACCAGTATCAATAATGGTGGCCATGAAACTACCGGATTGTCGTAAAAACCCATCTGGTTCACTAATGCCCTTCAGGGAAGGAAACCTGCCGTCCTTACCCGGTCTGGCCTATATGTGACTCCAGACCCACAGCAATGTGGTTGATTCTTAATTGCCCTCTGAAATGGCCTAGCAAGCCACTCAGTTGCAAAATCTCGCCACAAAAATTCATAATAAGAATAAAACCGGACGGACCACTAGGCACCGGACATGACAATGGCAAACCAAGCCCAGTCGACCCTGCAAAATCCTCCTTACTAACATCTGGGGACTTGTGCCAAAATTGGGAGAGCTGTCCCACAGACTAGTCAAGCAACAGCCTGACATAGCCATGCTCACAGAATCATACCCAACGTCCCAGACTCTTCCATCACCATCCCTGGGTATGTCCTGTCCCACCGGCAGGACAGACCCACCAGAGGTGGCGGTACAGTGATATACAGTCAGGAGGGAGTGGCCCTGGGAGTCCTCAACATTGACTCTGGACCCCATGAAATCTCATGGCATCAGGTCAAACATGGGCAAGGAAACCTCCTGCTGATTACCACCTACCGTCCTCCCTCAGCTGATGAATCAGTCCTCCTCCATGTTGAGCACCACTTGGAGGAAGCACTGAGGGTAGCAAGGGCACAAAACGTACTCTGGGTGGGGGACTTCAATGTCCATCACCAAGAGTGGCTTGGTAGCACCACATCTGACCGAGCTGGCCGAGTCCTGAAGGACATAGCTGCCAGACTGGGCCTGCTGCAGGTGGTGAGCGAACCAACACGAGGGAAAAACTTACTTGACCTCGTCCTCACCAATCTACCTGTCGCAAATGCATCTGTCCATGACAGTATTGGTAGGAGTGACCACCGCACGGTGCTTGTGGAGACAAAGTCCCGTCTTCGGACTGAGGACACCATCCAACGTGTTGTGTGGCACTACCACCGTGCTAAATGGAATAGATTCAGAACAGATCTAGCAGCTCAAAACTGGGCATCCATGAGGCGCAGTGGGCCATCAGCAGCAGCAGAATTGTATTCCAGCACAATCTGTAACCTCATGGCCCGGCATATTCCTCACTCTATCATGACCAACAAGCCAGGAGATCAACCCTGGTTCAATGAGGAGTGTAGAAGAGCATGCCAGGAGCAGCACCAGGCGTACCTAAAAATGAGGTGCCAACCTAGTGAAGCTACAACTCAGGACTACATAGGTGCTAAACAGCGGAAGCAACGTGCTATAGGCAGAGCTAAGCGATTCCACAAGGTGAATTACCTGACGAAGGGGATAATCTCCGAAAGCTTGTGATTTTAAAATAAATTTGTTGGACTATAACCTGGTGTTGTAAGATTCCTTACATTTGTCCACCCCAGTACATCACCGGCATCTCCACATCCTCAATGATGGCAGAGTCCAGCACGTGAGTGCAAAAGACAAGGCTGAAGCGTTTGCAACCATCTTCAGCCAGAAGTGCCGAGTGGATGATCCATCTCGGCCTCCTCCCGATATCCCCACCATCACAGAAGCCAGTCTTCAGCCAATTCGATTCACTCCACGTGATATCAAGAAACGGCTGAGTGCACTGGATACAGCAAAGGCTATGGGCCCCGACAACATCCCAGCTGTAGCGCTGAAGACTTGTGCTCCAGAACTAGCTGCGCCTCTAGCCAAGCTGTTCCAGTACAGCCACAACACTGGCATCTACCCGACAATGTGGAAAATTGCCCAGGTATGTCCTGTCCACAAAAAGCAGGACAAATCCAATCCGGCCAATTATCGCCCCACCAGTCTACTCTCAATCATCAGCAAAGTGATGGAAGGTGTCGTCGACAGTGCTATCAAGTGGCACTTACTCACCAATAACCTGCTCACCGATGCTCAGTTTGGGTTCCGCCAGGACCACTCGGCTCCAGACCTCGTTACAGCCTTGGTCCAAACATGGACAAAAGAGCTGAATTCCAGAGGTGAGATGAGAGTGACTGCCCTTGACATCAAGGCAGCATTTGACCGAGCGTGGCACCAAGGAGTCCTAGTAAAATTGAAGTCAATGAGAATCAGGGGGAAAACTCTCCAGTGGCTGGAGTCATACCTAGCACAAAGGAAGATGGTTGTGGTTGTTGGAGGCCAATCATCTCAGCCCCAGGACATTTCTGCAGGAGTTCCTCAGGGCAGTGTCCTAGGCCCAACCATCTTCAGCTGCTTCATAAATGACCTTCCCTCCATCATAAGGTTAGAAATGGGGATGTTCGCTGATGATTGCACAGTATTCTGTTTCATTCCAACTCCTCAAATAATGAAGCATTCCGAGCCCGCATGCAGCAAGACCTGGACAACATCCAGGCTTGGGCTGATAAGTGACAAGTAACATTCATGCCAGACAAGTGCCAGGCAATGACCATCTCCAACAAGAGAGAGTCTAACCATCTCCCCTTGACATTCAACAGCATTACCATCGCCGAATACCCCACCATCAATATCCTGGGGGTCGCCATTGACCAGAAACTTAACTGGACCAGCCATATAAATAGTGTGGCTACGAGAGCAGGTCAGAGGCTGGGTATTCTACGGCGAATGACTGACCTCCTGACTCCCCAAAACCTTTCCACCACCTACAAGGCACAAGTCAGGAGTGTGATGGTATACTCTCCACTTGCCTGGATGAGTGCAGCTCCAAAAACACTCAAGAAGCTCGACACCATCCAGGACAAAGCAGCCCGCTTGATTGGCACCCCATCCACTACCCTAAACCTTCACTCCCTTCACCACCGGCACACTGTGGCTGCAGTGTGTACCATCCACAGGATGCACTGCAGCAACTCGGCAAGGCTTCTTCAACAGCATCTCCCAAACCCGCGACCTCTACCACCTAGAAGGACAAGAGCAGCAGGCACATGGGAACAACACCCCCTGCACGTTCCCCTCCAAGTCACACACCATCCCGACTTGGAAATATATCGCCGTTCCTTCATCGTCGCTGGGTCAAGCTCCCTTCCTAACAGCACTGTGGGAGAACCTTCACCAGACGGACTGCAGCAGTTCAAGAAGGCGGCTCACCGCCACCTTCTCAAGGGCAATTACGGATGGGCAATAAATGCCAGCCTCGCCAGCGATGCCCACATCCCATGAACAAATGAAAAAAAGCCGCATCCACTGCTCCACGCACTACACGCCCCCCCCATCACCCACCTACCAACAAACTCTTTCAATCAGTACTCAACTCTTCCAATCAGATCCTTCCTCTCACCCTCACACATTACCACTGTTGCAAGCTGCACACCCACAACTCACAGGTCACACACACGGCAGCTATTCAACCATGACAGGCACATCACCCAAACATCTTGCAGGACTCTCACCGACACGTGTCCCGCTTTCTTGCAGGAGAAAGTGGTGCGTAACAAGAGGCAGCAAGTGTCAGTGGCATTGAGCCCCTCGAGCCTGTTCCGCCATTCAATGAGATCATGGTTGGTCTGTGACCTAACCGCATATACTCGCCTTAACCCCATATCCATTAATACCTTTGGTTAACAAAAATCTATCAATCTCAGATTTAAAATTCACAAGTAATCTAGCACCTGCTGCAGTTTGAAGAAGAGTATTCCAAACTTCTACCACCCTTTGCGTGTAGGAGCATTTCCTAACTTCACTCCTGCAAGTCCTGGCTCTAAATTTTAGACTATGTCCCCTAGTCCTAGAATTCAAGCATGGGAGACCTCCAAAAACAGGTACAAATGCATCAGCAGCCAAAAGCAGTAACCCAGCAACTAACCTGTAAATCCTGCAAGGTCTGTTAAAATAGTGCTGATGGGGGGTCCTCCAGGCCGTCTACGACATGTTCAACTGTTCGTGGTTAAGACGGTGCGTTGGCTGGAGCGTTGAGTGCCATAATTTAAATCAGTGTTTCACACTGATCTAACGCATATGGTCCTTACTTTACATGGTATGCACGCGCATTCCGGGTGCTATTTTGGGACTTTAGGAGGCCGTGTAGCGCCTACAAAACAGGCGCTACAAGGCCGAATTTCTAGCACGAACTATTTTACACAATTGCAGGTGTCATTATGCACTTAGTGGCACTCTCACCTCTACAGGACCTGAGCACACATTTATGCTAATACTTCCGTGCATTACTGATGGAGTGCTACGTTGCCAGAGATACTGTTCCTCTGATAAGACATTAAATTCATACTTTGTCTGCCTGTCCCGAAGGTTCAGCTGAATATTAAAGGTCAATTTTACAAATCTGCACTGCCAGTGAGAAGCCTCTTCCACCCACAGTGTGTTTCAGAAATTTGGGTGCGATTGCTCAGAATTTTGCTGCCACAATTTTCTGACTCTGGTTCTACAATGTTAACTGGTGGCAGATGAGGCTCCCTGCCAACAGCATGGGTTCATAAAAATTACTCCTTAAAGATTCCAAGGTGATATTTGAAGAAGATCAGGGAGTTCGGCCAACATTCTTCCTTTGACTAAAACTATTAAAAACAGATTAACTGGCTAATCATCTCATTACTGTTTGTGGGTTCTGGCTCTGCACAAAATGCCTTCCACATCACTAGTCATTGCAGTTAAGATTAATTCATTTTAAGTGAAATGCTTAGGGGGTTTGTTGAGAGACATGGCAAAGCATTATATGAATGTAAGTTCGTTCTTTCCAGTACACCACACATGGCTGTGCTGTTGGTATACTTTTTCAAAGGAGGCCCCTCTGGTCTCCTTTGTGTTAATGCTTATTTTTGTTGAAATCTGACTGTCCACATTCTCTATAACATTAGTATATACCCCCTTTCTGGTAGCAACTATAAGTCGAATTAACTTATTAATTCAGCTCCCATTTGCCCTCTAAATTTGATCTTGTTACCTTCAACATATTGGAAGCCCACCTGTGGTTTCTGGATGTTGAATTCACGAACATGAGTCTTGCCTTCATTTTCAGTGTACTTATAAATAACAATGGTGCTGAAGTAAAAATCAGCCACAGCAACATAAAAAATGGCTACTACCAGTATGAATGGCTGAATCCCTTCCACCTCTCTCTGACCAGGAATTGAAGCAGTTTTATCATTTCTTTCAGTATAGGAGTACACAAGCAATTGATGAAGATATTGGATCCAAAAAACATCTTTTTTTAAATGCATGCACAAGCCTTTACTACTTGTGCACATTCAGTCAAATTGTACAAGATTTTGTTTTTATATACTTTTGGTTTCAATCAATCTCTCACCCTATTGCTGAGAAGCTTTGTACAAGAAAGTAATGGTAAAACTGCTTCATTGCCTGTAAGGGAAGAACAAATGGGCTTCTGCCACATAGAGTTATAGCGGTCATGGTTTTTAAGCTGCCTCATTTGTTATCCTGCACTATAAATGCAATGGTCTTGAGTATAAGAAAGTTGAAAATCAAATTTATATAATCACTTTTTGAAGTGGTTATGTGCCATTAAAAATCTGAGAGGCACAACACTTCTGGTGCCTTGTACTCTGTTGTATCCTTTAATAATGGAATCACACTTAAAACTACAGAGAAAACAATAATAAAAGTTAAAAATGGGCATCCAGGCTCGTGAAGCACTTCAGAAAAGATAGAAGTGAATTTAAAGGGCCGAAGAGGTATATTCCAATGACTCTCAGAATGCTTAATTCTTTGCAGATGGTCATTTTTCTTCTAGTTTGTTTGCTACTGACAGCTGCTTGCCACCCAACTTTGTGTCTTTTTCTGTGGGGCTCCCATTTTACCTTCCCCCTCATTCTAAATAGGGCACAACAGGGTTGAATTTAATCTTGAGCAGTAGCGCAAAATGGGCAATAGAGAATTGATAGCCTGTTTTACACCCCGCCCGGATGGAAGGTAAAACAGGCTGACGATTTACTATAGCACGCTTTCCACCAACGCCCAAGACAAATGCGATTTTCATTGGAGATTCCACGATATATAGTTTGAGGAAGAAAAGGAGGGGAAATGGAGGGAGTCCAGTCTGGCCACGCAGCACAAGAGGCACATGGTACCCACTGAGATGCTCCTATCTCCAGCTGTCCAAGCAGCATTGCTTGCAGATGCTGTGCTTCATAAAAGAAGCCATCAATGATTTATACCATATACTGCAACCTGACCAATAGCCACCTCCGCCATAGGCATCAGTAACATTAGCCATGCAGCTGTGCACAGATGGATTAAGCAAATCACAAAGCCATTTCATCCACTTCCCCATGATAAGCAGCAGCAGCATGACTGAACACTACAATTTTTTTTATATTGTGGCAGAATTCCTGAAGGTCAAGGAGTAATAGCTTGCACCTAGTTGGTCATATATACTCCCTTCAACAATCTCATCACCTACACCAACAGCAGCAGATTCTGTTCTCTGAATGTCCGAATAGTACCAAATCATGCAAGTGAATGCTTGCTCTCCTGCATGTTGTAAGGCAACATATTTCAGCTGAGAATACATCTTTGGGTGGCTCCCGGGAGATTAATGCTATTCTCCACAGCCATGACTGATGACACCTGTGTGCTGCCTCGGTACACCAGCTGATCATTGCTATAAGGAGGTCCAGAGTACACTATTGGAACATTGAAGGCATGTCAGGTGCCTGGAACATACTGGAACTGCTCTGTTACTTTGTCCAGGGTCACAATTGTCTGTTGCTTAACATTGCCTTACAAAGATGCCTCATCATGGAGGCCTTGGAAAAGGAAAGCATCCAAAGACAGCAGGGTCTTCAGCCAGAGAAGCAACAGTGGCCTGAAGGGGCTATGGAGGAGAACCTATTGCTGGCTGCAAAAGACTTTCATGAAGAGGCTTTCCTTTGACTTCCACATCTGGCTAAGTGCATTAGCAGTCCTGTTTACATCTTTCCTCTTCCATTCACATATCTGTCATCATCTATAGAATCCTCCCGTGCACTTCCCAATCAAATCACTTGATGAAAGCCACTTCCAAACCGTGGCAACAACAATGTAGCAGTAACCTTCACAGTTGCAGACTGAGCTGTCCCTATTGTGGAACTGGTTTGATAGTCTGTCTGCAGGAATATGAATAATTCTGTTGTGGTGCCTGTGATGAAAATACAGCGTTCTTATCTTTGATTCTTAATTAGATTTTGTATTGCTGACTGCAATGTACACATGAGGTAATGGTCTGTTATTTTTAGCTGTCTTCTACAAGATGTACGGCATTATGTTAGGACTGAATAATATTCGCACCTCAGGCACGGCAGAGACATGCATAGTACTGGAAATACTTGTTATGCATGGTTTGTTTGATATCGTTATAGCTGAAAAGGGGACATTGTAGGGGGTGGTGGTCTGTGTCAGCTTCACCTCTGACTACTGAGCGGTCCGAATCGCTCCCACTCCCTGGGTTCTAGACCTTGGACTTATTTGGGGGTTGTGACAAAAAATGCAGCAGACAACTGGTTTTGGTACAAGAAAAGAAACTGGGTTTATTGAAATCACAAATGAACTTATAACATTAGGATAACACTGAGATACAAAGTACACTTAGTTAAGAATGGGGAACACACGGCATAACGAGGGAAAATCACCCTACTAATCCCCTTACCCTTGTCCCACCCCCAAAACCTAACTAAATTGAACTAGGAGAGGTCAGGAATCATGCTCACCAAACCAGGGTTCCTTGACAGTTCGAAATCCAGCCAGGTAAGCCGGTTGCAGTTTTGGGGTACGCTCTTTGTGTCCTCTGGGCCCTGCCGTCCCCACGTGGCCCTGGTCTGAGGAATCTGTGAAGGTTCTTCAGTTGGATAGAGTCTGTTGGTACGGTAAGGCGCAGTTGTGGGTGGACGATCTTCGTGCAGGGCTGTGGCTGCCTTCTTGCTGCTTCAAAACTGCTGTTTTAAAGCTGAACTGCTTAGAACCTGCTCCAAAACCAAAAACCCTTCCTGCTTCATAACTGGTCCCCAGTTATACTGACTTTCGAATTTCTTATCTGATTCCCAAAACAAGGTTAGTTCTTTGTGTTCTTCAGGTGATTGTTGGCTTCCTGCTTTTAGTAGTTAGTAGCGATAATTTATGCAAGGTTTTGATGGGCTTTAGTTTCTTGTAAGCTGAAGTCTTTCTCTGGGTTGATTGTTTTAAAGGGAAGAATGCGTATTCTGTCTACTCTCATTGTCTGGTTTTCAGGAACAATCCACTCTGTCGCAACAAGTCCAGGCCTGTCTTGCAGGGATCCATGTTTTAAAACTAGCAGTTGATACGTCTTCAAATAAAATTCCAAAAGTCATATCCTCGTTGTTGATATGAAAAATGTGGGAATTTTTAGAACCCTTCAACATCTCTGGGAGATCTTTCAAAGTATTTGGCATAGATCAATGAATCAAGCCATCCCATTCAATTCTAAACACCCTAAGTGAGTGACAGCCACTGGGGTACAGATGTGGAATAATCCTGTGAGAATGGCAGGAAAGAACTGGCACAGCAGAAGTGTCTTTTTTTGAAATTTTGAGGATAGTAAAGTTTGTAAATTTCTGTAAATATACTGGGGTCGAGCTTCCGTTAGTTATAGCAGCACAATCCGGACAGAATCGGGCGAATCAGCGCAAAAGGTTGTGGAATTTAAAACAAGTGAGCTACGCCCAAAACCACTTACGCTCATGTTTTCTGCGATCTTTTATGCTGGTTCAAAAATCACTTTATCGAAGCAAGCCCTGCTCACAAGACCGACCATGCCCCCAGGCCGAAATAGTAGGGATGGTGACTTTCTGCTGATTGCGTCCGTTTGGGAAGGGTGGTCAAATTGCCCTTGTTTTTTTCGGCCACAGGCACCAGTAATCAGATCGCTGGGCATGTGGCAATGAAATGTTTGCATCGGGTGAGGGAAAAGTGTCCTTAAATCAATTTGCACAGTACTCAGATTGAAATCACTCACTACTCTTAAAACTTATGCGTTAATACATTAAAATTAATTTAAATCCATCAGGTCAATGCTCTTAAAACTATAAAGGCAGGGCACATGGTAATAAAATGTTTGCAGAGAGTGAAAAAAGTAGCCTTACCTTTTGATCTTCAGCCTCACTCTGAAGGAAATTTTTTTCAGTGGTTTTTATAGGACCCTTCCCCAGATACTTGAGGCCCAATTGGCTCTGATCCTAGTCACTCATCGATTAAGTGCGTTCATACTGCTCCCCTGCACTGATTCATGGGAAATTTAACGTTCGGGACTATGAAAATGAGTTTGGGTGGCAACTTGAATCGTAACTTCAAATTGGAAAAACAATGCAATTTCAAGTGCATTTTGGGCGCAATTTCCCGAATGCACCCAAAGTGGAAACTCAACCCTACTGTTTGTACTAGGTATTTTTAATAAAATTTGTCTGCTGGTTTATAGCTTGAGCTGTAGTCTGATGGAGTGTATATTCATCTGCTTACCAAACATGAGTCCATAATACGTCACAATAAGCCAGGATACAAGCGTTATCTGTTTGATCCCTGGGCCTTGTTGCATTTACCTAGATATTGGGTAGATAAAGATACACTTCGTTTCATAAGGGATGTGAGGTCCACGTACAGGAGTGGTCACTGACATTGAAGCCAAATAGCATATCTTGCATAAAAAACAAAAAAATTTAACAGCTTTAGCGCCCTTTAGGAATTTCAATCCATGTATATTGCAATGTTCAAACAGGTCCAGTTATGAGAACCTGGTCCTATACACATTGATGGAGGTGTAAGGATGGACTGTAATGGAGCATCGAAGGTGCAAATATGAGCATGTCTGGCATGCCTTGTCTGATGGTACTCTTGCAAAACCTGAAAATGCCCACAGCCTACCTATAAATCTAACAAACCAACACACTAATAGCATTACCTATAGAAGCAGGTACAGGTAAGATGTAATACAGCTTTGAGAAACTGTCCATCATAATTATAATCTTACCTCCCACTCATCTGCAAAGTTATCCAACTTCCAACGGAGGCAACCAACACTGCCTAGATGTAGTAGATGCAAGTCTTACAGTTCAGACTTTTTCTCAAAACATTTACAGTTTTTTTTGGAGTGGAACAGCTCGTTCAGCTCGTTTGAATAAATGAGCTGAGGCTTCTCTTATTGCTTGGAACACAGTCCACGCACCTAAGAGATAAGGGGATTATGGCCTGCTACATTTATGTTGCCTATTTTCACAATGATCACAAGGAGAAATTACAGGACCAATTTTCCTCTTCGCTCTGCCAGGACAATGCTCAAGTCCCAGGCACAATGAAGGGGAAAAGAAGGTGGCGACCTGTTATGTCAGGTTTTTGTCCTCTCTACACTGCCCTGAGATTCCCTGGGATATCCTGAATGGCTGTAAATGGACCTGCGCCTGCAGCATAAGCATTGAAATGAGGGAGGAGAAGGTGTTCCTGGCCCTTCTGCCTCACTTTCCGTTGTGTCTGGCCAAGGAATACCCAATTACAGGGTGCCCCAAAAAGCTGGTGGTGGGCCAGCAACTGAGCTTCTGTTTCTACCCCTCGTTCACATGTTAATGGCCTGAGGCATGAAATTTGGGTCATCTGTGCCCCTCAGGCAGAACGCACCTTGGGTTGCTGCGCCTGTCTGGCATCCAATGTAAAATCCATGGCCCTTATATCAAATGAGGATCAACATTACAAAGCTGCTGTCAGACAAAATTCTCACATTTCTGTGGGCTGGCATCCGTAAATACATTTTCTTATTTCAACCAGTGCATTCCTATCAGCTGTTGCTCCACTTCTCCAAAGCTGTGATACTTAAATGATAACTCTCCCTACTGATGTCAGTTCTAGCTGCTGCAGCTTATTTTACCTGGGTAACTTTAACCTAACCGCCTGGTGGGACATGGGCAAGCTCGGATCAGACGTCCATTTTACACCTGTTCGATTTTACTCTTCATTGACTTCAATGGAGAGTAAAGTTGGGCTGGGTGTAAAATGGGCAGCCAACCCGAACCTGCTTGTTTCCCGCACAAACGGGTTAGATTAAAAGGACCCCTTTAATCTTCTTTTCCTGTAACTATCTTGCTGCACTGACTCTGATTTTAATCAGTGGGAGCCTGGGCCAAAGTTGGGTATTTAAATAACACCAGTGCTGGAGCAGAGCAACAGTTGGTAGGAAGGTGCTGGTATGGGTCCATCATTTTTTCAGAATTTGCTCTGCCAGGAAGGAATCCTAAGGGAAGATATGGCCCACATGTAACATGAAGTTACTACTTTTATTCACAAACAGGGGCATAAATTACTCATCTAATATGCAAGTAGATATGGAAACTCAAGTTTTGGACGGTGCTGCCTGAAACACGTATCCATAGTTAGGAAGATCTTGATAAGCCAAGTGCCCTTTCCTCTTTGCCCAGCTCCTTATGTTCTTGTTTATTCCGGCGAGATATTGCTAAAGCCAGGCAGATTTGCACACACAATGATTAGAGGTCACCAGAACTGCTAAGAGTATCGATGTGGTGATCAATTGTCTGAGGGAAAGGATCAACACAGAACAAGAATGTCATGGAAACAAAGAGGAAATTACAAGGTATTTATTTGTAATGCACATTGCATATCAGCACAGGCATGATGGACCGAAGAGCCTCCTTCTGTGCTGTATCATTCTATAGTAAATAAAATTCTGTCACCACTTATTGTGAAGTTAGTTCTGTTGGTTCTGTACGTAACTTATTGGACTCTAAAATCTGCAGGCCAGATTCCTCCCCGTCCCTGGATAAATCTTTTTTCTGTCCCCTTCGGCCTCCTTAAAAATTGTTCTCTTCTTTGGGGGCCAGCTTGGACACCTTCTAGAGGCCTTATCACGTTGGGTGTACTGGCCACCAGACACATGCCAGATCCCATATGGGCCGGAGAAATAGGATCTCCGAATATAGGCAGTACTCGCCCCCTTCATGCTTGTGGTGGGTGGAGGCCAAGCAGAAAATCCCAGATTAGGTCATGACCCAATGTAGCCGGGTCCTGACCTATCTCAGAGCTGTTCCACCAAATACCCACCAGAGTTACAATGGGAGTCTAGCAGAACAGCAGATGACCCCAATATGTTCAGCTATTATGCTGCGTTGTCAGAAAAAATGGAATCAATGGAGAACTTAAAGGAGAAGGATGGTGCTCGCCCCTTTAATAGAAGAAACTAAAGGTCTTATCAGAAATTTCTCTCTTTTTAAAAAAGTCAATTTAATTGATACTATGGAGGTTCTCAAGTAGGGACGCCCCCCTAAATAGCTTCAGTGATGTTGATTACAAGGAGCAGATCGGAGCAACTCCATGGCAAAGAATAGGTCAGTGACTAGCTGATTTCAGGGTCCTTTCATTTTGAGAATACTAAAGTGCAGATTTGATTCCCTCAAATTCTGAGTTACCGATTCGATCTGCAGTGCCAAGGAGTGGTGAACACCTATAGAAGGAAAGGGAGAGAGATGGAGATATTGCCAGGCCAGCCTTACAGGACTGTCAAAAAAAATAGCAATTCATTCGTCCATATGTCAATGTGGGTGAATTAAATATATAGAGGCTTTTGAGAAATAGGGCCCTATGTCTTGCCCACCCCGGTCCCCAGGGAGAAAGTTGTGGAAGTCCCAAATGGGCATCAGATATCCATGAATTATTACACAGAAGTCATGATGTTATTAATCTGTATTTCAATCCAGTATAAGGTACCATAAGCAATCAACACTGCAACCTCCCCTCTCTCCCAATGGGAAGATACAAAAATTGGGTCCCTTAGGGTTAGAATTGAATCCAATCACTTGCAATCCATTGTGGTTGCAAACAAGGTCCACTAGGTAATTTTATCAATCACGATGTAGGTAAGCTGGGTGGTGTATTCGAGAGTTCAAGGCAAATTTGTCACTGACAATATATTGCAGATTTCCCACTCAAACCTACATGACCCATGCATGAAGTAAGGATCCTGGTCTTCCACACTGGCTTTTAGGGTATATTTTTTCAATCGATAATGCTTGATTTTCAGATGTAGAGTGGGTGATCCTCATCAGAAAATGGGGTGGATATTGGAGCAGATTAGATATCCACCTATTTTGCCTATTGCATGCATTTGCACTGGGGGAGTTGAGGGATACAGGGATCTCCTGCCTAAAATATTTTAATTTGAATATTTTATTGGAGTGCTGATGACATTATTTAGGCATCCACAGTTTCCCGATATTCACGTGCACCTAACAATTATCTATCCATCCATTGAAATGGGCATCCATGGTTACTAGGGACTGAGCTGTATACAGAAGTAAGTTGAATGAGCCCTATAAGAAGACACTTTGTGCATTTTTTTGTTTTTTATTTGCCGCTGGTATTTAGGTATCCATGAGCCTTTGTGATAATTGTTGTGGCGCAATAAATGCAACAGTGTCACATTGAGCTCCCCTTGGGAATTTCCTAAATCTTTTCTTTCTAAAGGAACAGGAAGAGGATCAATGGAAGGATGACAGGCAGATCAGGCTGCACCAGAAGTACTCTGCAGCTACAAGCAGTAGGCCTACACCAAAACTGAAATAAATGTTGACAAATACTTTTGGTGTTCTGAAATCTTAAGTTTTGAAAGTTCCTAATTAAAATTTTTAAAAATTGACCAATTAGTTATGTACACCTAAGGATTTATAGCTTCTATATTTTAATCTCTCAATGCTTTAATACTGCTTTATACCAGACCCAAGAATAAGTTACTTGTTTGCGATAAATCCCATTCAAATAAAACTAGGTTTTTGAGCCGTGTAGCAACCATTTTTCAGGTGTTACGCGGCCTCCTAAGGTCCCGAAATGGCATCTGGAATGTGCGCTCACGCTTCTAGCGTGACATGCAACAGACGCCATGTTTTGTTTGTAGGAAACGCTTCTATACGCAAAGGATGGTAGAAGTTCAGAACGCTCTTCCACAAACGGCAGTTGATGCTACCTCAGTTGTTAATTTTAAATCTGAGATTGATAGATTTTTGTTAACCAATAGTATTAAGGGATATGGGGCGGGTATATGGAGTTAGGTCACAGATTAACCATGATCTCATTGAATGGCGGAACAGGCTCGAGGGGCTAAATGCCACTGCTACTTGCTGCCTCCCATTATGCACCACCTTCTCCTGCAAGAAAGCGAGATGTGTGTCAGTGAGTGTCCTGCAAGATGTTTGGGTGATGTGCCTGTCATGGTTGAATAGCTGCCAGTGTGTGTGACCTGTGAGTTGTGGATGTGTGGCTTGCAACAGTGGTAATGTGTGAGGGTGTGAGGAAGCATCTGAATGGAAGAGTTGAGTACTGATCGAAAGAGTTTCTGGGTGATGGGTGTAGTGCGTGGAGCAGTGGATGCAGCTAGTGGTGCAGTTGGTAGGAGATGCCACTTGACAGTTGACACCTTGACCACTTGTGTCAAAGCGTTGAACTTCTTCTAGCACTGCATCCATGTTCGTGGTGCAATGCGCCTGGCATTGACTTCGTCCCCTACTGCCTCCCACTGCCTCTTGAGCATATGTCTGGAGGGCCTTTTGCCCCCCTGCAGATATAGGATGCCCCTCCTTCTGTCCAACTCTTACGTCAAGGCCTCCAGTGCATCATCAAAGAACCTTGGTGCGCACACTCTCGCAGGCCTGGTACAAACTCAGATCGGCAGATTGGTGAGGACTGTCATGCAGATTGGAGGATTTAGTAGTGCGCAACCTTTATTCAATGTTTTAACATAACTCAACAATTTGTAAACGTCGGGACGGGACCTGCATCTGTGTTTTATGTGTGTGATGTCTGATCTCCATTCAGACTCCGTGCGGACCCGTATCTTATTTTTTTGCAAATAAGAGGTGCCGGCTGCTTTGAAGAGGTGCGAGCCACTCATGCGATATCTGGACCCCCCTGCTGGTGAGAAGTCATTCAACAGAGCAGCCAGGCCTGGCTGCTCGTGCTGGAATCAAGTAAATGACCAGGCAGCACGAATCTCACGTGCTGCCTGCATTGGAACGACCGGGCGCGGGTTATTCGCGCACTGCGACCCCCATGCCCGGATTCGGGGGTTGTCAAATTTAACTCCTGTTTTTTGTACTGCATACAATGGATTCAATTTTCAAAACTATTAGTATACCTGAAATTAATAATTTTTCATTGTTTTTTGAACAGGCAATACTTTGGTGTTTTGGAAACTTACAAGAATATCAAAAACCAGATCAAGAGCCTGAAGAAGTTTACGCAGATGATTGATAAAATAATGGAGGAAAGGCACAAAACAAATGGAAAATTCAGGAGATAATTATTACAATTGGTAGTTCTTTCAGAGAGCCGGCACAGGCATGATGGGTCGAATGACCACCACCTGTGCTGTATGATTCCATGAGTTCATTCAGTACAATTTTTTGTATTTGTTGAGTTATAATTAAAATGCAATTCTATTTCATGTGTGTTCTATTCCTTCATGAAAACCTTGTGTTGCTTATGTCTTGTAAGGGAGTTGGTGCACTTGAGGTGATTAAACAACATTGCTTCACTCAGGCCAGCAGGGTTACACTTACTCCAATTAGACTCTATCAGACTGTGATTCAAGCATTAAACCAACGAATGCTTTTATTTAAATAAAACAGGTAAATGAATAGTATACAGTATCAAACAATAAATTATACACTTCCCTATTAATACAAAAAATAATAAAATACTATTACTAAAAACTGTTATCTTTCTCTCTAAACCTAATCTTTAAAACAGAAGTTTACTTGTAACTTCAATCTAGCTTAGCTTCCTTGCATAACTGGAGCAAGCTTGAAACACAGAGCTCATGTGCTCCTGGCTTGAAAACTGAAATTGGCTCTCTGGTAAAACAGGCTTTCTACAGAAATGCAATTCCTACCCCTTAAAATTATGCAGAAACAAAAGACAATAGATGACTGCATCTCTCATAATTACATTAGATCAACAGCTGTACACAGAAGACTGCATTACTCATCAAAATTATAAGGAATCAATATTATAAGGATAACTAACCTTTGATAATGGCAAAGAAATCTGTGATTGAATGTTGGTGGCTTTTATTGGAGAAATACCGTGTGGCATTGGGTTTCAACTACTTTAAATGCTGTTTCTAACAAAACAAGTTAAAATTCAATGCAGAAAAAAATCCATTTTTGTTATAATCATCTATCAATTTAGTTGACCTGTGCTGCACCCTCTCCAAAGCCTGGATGTCTGTCTTATGTGATTAGAATGGTGGTTAGAATTCTACACTGAACTCCAGTGGGGCTGAGCACTCTGTACAAACTCAGAATCACTTCCTGAGATTAGTGCTCTATTCCTCCATCTATGTAGCCCGAGATACTATTTGCTTTCTTTAACATACTCTGTGCTTATGGCTTCAGTGATCCAGTAGCCCCAAATCCCACTCCTCTGTTGTGTCTTGTAGAATAATACCATTTAGCTTATATTGAAACTGTTTATTATCCTTGCCCAATCTTGTGATTTTGCATTCATCCACATTAATTGACAACTGCCACTCATTCAGATAATTAAAGAATTTGATAGGGTAGATAGAAACTACTTCCGCTGGTTGGGAGTCCAGAATAAGGTGGCATAACCTTAAAATTAGAGCTAGGCCATTCAGGGGTGATGTCAGGAAGCACTTTTTCACACTAAGGGTAGTGGAAATCTGGAACACTCCCCCAAAAAAGCTGTTGAGACTAGGTCAACTGAAAATTTCAAAACTGAGATTGCTAGATTTTTATTAGGCAAGGATATTAAGGGTTACGGAACCAAAGTGGGTAAATGGAGTTAAGATACAGATCAGCTATGATTTAATTAGGAACATAGGAACAGGAGTAGGCCATTCAGCCCCTCGTGCCTGCTCCGCCATTTGATAAGATCATGGCTGATCTGTGATCTAGCTCCATTTACCTGCCTTTGGCCCATATCCCTTAATACCTTTGGTTGCCAAAAAGCTATCTATCTCACATTTAAATTTAGCAATTGAGCTAGTATCAATTGCTGTTTGCGGAAGGGAGTTCCAAACTTCTACCACCCTTTGTGTGTAGAAATGTTTTCTAATCTCACTCCTGAAAGGTCTGGCTCTAATTTTTAGACTGTGCCCCCTACTCCTAGAATCCCCAACCAACGGAAATAGTTTCTATCTATCCACCCTATCCGTTCCCCTTAATATCTTATAAACTTCGATCAGATCCCCCCTTAACCTTCGAAACTCTAGAGAATACAACTCCGATTTGTGTAATCTCGCCTTGTAACTTAACCCTTGAAGTCCGGGTATCATTCTAGTAAACCTACGCTGCACTCCCTCCAAAGCCAATATGTCCTTCCGAAGGTGCGGTGCCCAGAACTGCTCACAGTACTTCAGGTGCGGTCCAACCAGGGTTTTGTATAGCTGCAGCATAACTTCTGCCCCCTTGTATTCTAGTCCTCTAGATATAAAGGCCAGCATTCCATTAGCCTTCTTGATTATTTTCTGCACCTGTTCATGACACTTCAATGATCTATGTACCTGAACCCCTAAGTCCCTTTGGACATCCACCGTTTTTAACTTTTTACCATTTAGAAAGTACCCTGTTCTATCCTTTTTTGATCCAAAGTGGATGACCTCACATTTGTCTACGTTGAATTCCATTTCCCACAGTTTTGCCCATTCACCTAATCTATCAATATTGTTTTGTAATTTTATGTTTTCATCTACACTGCTTACAATGCCACCAATCTTTGTGTCATCGGCAAACTTAGATATGAGACTTTCTATGCCTTCATCTAAGTCGTTAATAAATATTGTGAATAATTGAGGCCCCAAGACAGATCTCTGCGGGACTCCACTAGTCACATCCTGCCAATGTGAGTACCTACCCATTATCCCTACTCTCTGTCGCCTTTCGCTCAACCAATTTCCTAACCAACTGTACTTTTCCCTCGATTCCATGGGCTTCTATCTTAGCTAACAGTCTGTTATGTGGGACCTTATCAAATGCCTTCTGGAAGTCCATATAAATAACATCCATTGACATTCCCCTGCCCACTACTTTGGTCACCTCTTCAAAAAATTCAATCAGGTTTGTCAGGCACGACCTACCTTTCACAAATCCATGCTGGCTCTCCCTGATTAACTGAAAATTCTTGAGGTGTTCAGTCACCCTATCCTTAATTATAGACTCAAGCAATTTCCCCACAACAGATGTTAGTCTAACTGGTCTATAATTCCCCGGTTTCCCTCTCTCTCCTTTCTTAAAAAGCGGAGTGACATGTGCAATTTTCCAATCTAGAGGGACAGTTCCTGAATCTAGAGAACTTTGAAAGATTATAGTTAGGGCATCTGCAATCTGCTCACCTACTTCCTGTAAAACCCTGGGATGGAAACCATCTGGTCCTGGGGATTTGTCACTCTTTAGTGCTATTATTTTCTTCATTACTGTTGCTTTACTTATGTTAATTTTATCGAGTCCCTGTCTCCGATTCAATATTAGTTTTCTTGGGATTTCCGGCATGCTATCCTCTTTGAATGGTGGAACAGGCTCGGGGGGCTGAATGGCCTACGCCTGTCCCTATGTTCCTATCAGTCCAGCTCCTCAATCTATCCAGATCGTTCCATATTTGGTCAGCATGTTCTGTGTTGTTTGCAGTTCCTCCCAGTTTGGTTTAATCTGCAATTTGGGAGAGTTTTGTTTCTTTCCCTATTTTCAAATAATGTATGTACATTGTAGACAGCAACAGCCCCAGCACTGATCCCTGAGGCACACCATAAGTTTACTCCTTCCATGCTAATCCAGCTCCATGTACAACCACCCTTTGCTTCCTCTGCTTTGGCCAGTTTTCTAATCTAAAAGCTTTGTTGAAATTTAAATAAACAACATCCAGTTTGTTTCCCCTGCCCACAAGGTTTGTTTTCTCCTCAAAAAACTCCTGGATTTGTCAAGCATGATCTCCATTCCATAAAGGCTATTTATCATTCATTCTTTTAGAAAGCCATCTATGTGTAGTGTTTGTTGTATCTTATGAATATATTCATAACATCATTTTCTTTTTCTGTTTGAATTAAATAGGTACATTTCTCTTTGCTGCAAATATTACTTCATCAGCTTGTTGTCTACCTTGGAAATATCTTCAACCATAAGAATAGGCATCTTTTAATTACAGTGAATTATTTATAATTTATTTAAAGATTGTTTTTCTTTTTGAGGAATAGATTACACAAGAAACAGAAAAAGGTTGAAATATTGTAATCAGAAATATGTAAGATTTATTATGAGGTTGGTCTTCCCTTAGCTTGTCAATTATCGAGGTCCAATATTAAGTATTTTATCAAATGTATAAATGCCAACCTACAAAAATAGCAAAAGTTGACCAGCAGCTTCTAAATAGCTGATTTTCCCCCAAAAAGATGATAGCCTAAAATAAGCCATGAATATAGGTCTTATAACATGTAAAGAAAGAAAGACGTACATTTATATAACGCCTTTCATGACCTCAGCCCAAGGAATTAGAGCTAAGTACTTAATTTATATCTTAAGTATTAAAAGGATAGTATCTCTTAGGTAAACAAATAGACCTAAATATTGGGTATACATAAATATTTAATAAATAAGTAATAAATAATCAGAGTAATTAATTACTAATTAATTTGAAATCAAACTAACCCATCAACTAATTAATACTAGACCTGAAGTGACTCTATTAGCTCTAGAAATAAATTCCTGTTAACAATAAATAAATAAGTATAAAAAAGGGCAGCGTGTCCGGACTGCAGTATGTGGGAGTTTATGGACACCAAGACTGTCCTGGATAACTATTCCTGTAGGAAATGTCTCTGCCTTGAGTCACTCTGGCTCAGAGTCATTTAGCTGGAGTGCGAGTTAGAGGCACTCCGACACATAAGAGAGGGGGAGGAATTTCAGGATAGTTTACTCCAGAGAACAGTCACATCTCAAAGGAAAGCATAGGTGCAGGAAGGGGAGTGTGTGACAATCAATCAGCAGGGTAGGGGGAACCTAGGGGAGATAGAGAATGAGGTCCCACAGATGCTGGTCCTATCCAACAGGTATGAGGTACTTGCTACCTGTGAGGATAAGGATGAAGGCTGCAGGGAGGATGGCCAGAATGCTAACCATGGAACCGTGGAGCAGATGGCAGTCCAAGGCAGAAGACAGTCCAAGGGGAGAAGGAGCAAAAGCGTAATGTAGTTTTTGGGGATTCGATCATTAGGGGGACAGATAGCAGCCTTTGCAGTCAGGGTTGAGAGTCCCAAATGGCATGTTGCCTACCTGGTGCCAGGATAAGGGACATCTCAAAGCGACAGGAAAGGTTTCAGGGAAGGGAGGAGCAAGATCCATTTGTCATGGTCCATGTCGGGACCAATGACATAGGGAAGAAAAGGGAGGAGGTCCTGCAAAGGCAGTCTCAGGAGTTAGGAACCAAATTAAAAAAGCAGGAAAGTAATGGTGGTAATCTCAGGATTATTTCCCGAGCCACGTGCAAATTGGCATAGGGACAAACCGATCAGGAAGGTGAACACATGGCTAAAGGAGTGGTGGGGTTCCATTTCATGGGACACTGGCACCAGTACTGGGACGTAAGTGAGCTGTATCATCTGAACCGGGCTGGGACCAAGGTCCTAGCAGAAAGGATAAATAGGGTGGTGAAAAGGACTTTAAACTAATAAATGGGGGTGATGGGTGGGGGGGGAATGGTGCAGTCAGAAACAATAGTAAAAATATAAAAGAAAGGGATAAGTGCAGAATTCAGGTCATAAACAATGATATAGATACAGATGAAGGGAATACTAAAATAAGTGAAGTAGTTACAGCAGGAGTGACATATAAGAAATGTGTTAAGTTAAACATTGTGAAAAAGACAGCATCAGGGCAGGACAGGTTAGGGTCTCTTGCCCAAATAGGAGTTTTATATACTAATGCACGGAGAATAAGAAATAAATTCAGTGAATTAGAGGCTCAAATGCAGCTTAGAGGATATAACATGGTGGCCATTACTGAGTCATGGCTGCAAGCTGGTCATGATTGGGAGTTAAATATTCCAGGTTATAAGGTCTTTAGAAAGGATAGAGAAACTGGAAGAGGAGGCGGGGTAACCTTATTGATCAAAGATACTATTACAACATTAGTAAAAGAGGATATAGGTAAAGGAAAGAAATCAGTGGCGACTCTATTGTTAGAATTGAAGAATAAGAGAGGACTTCAAACAGTAATGGGAGTTGTCTACAGGCTTCCTGATAGCAGCAATGAAGTGGCAGAATATATTTATTTTGAGATTAGAATGAGACTTGCAACAAAAGCAGAGTTGTTTTAATGGGAGACTTTAATTTTCATATAGATTGGGAACAGCAGAATAACTCAAGTCAGAAAGGTAGTAAATTTCTTGAATACGTTCAAGATAATATTCTGGAACAATATGTTCTAGAACCAACAAGAGGTTCTTGATTTAGATTTGGTAATGAGTAATGAGCCAGACTTAGTTAATAATTTAACAGTAAGGCAACATTTATCTAACAATGATGGGTTTAAAAAGGAGAAACGTAACAAAGTTACTAAGAGTCTAGATTTTGGTAAACCTAACTTTAATGGGATGAGACAGAGTGACAACAGCAAACTGGTCAAAACTGTTATCGAGTAAAACTACAGATAAACAGTGGGAGATGTTCAAACTAGAATTTAGCTTAATACAGGCCCCTAAGGGGCAAGAGCTCTGCTCACCAAATAAACAGCCATGGTCAACATAAGAGGTGAGAGATAACAAAAAAGTAAAGGAAAGAGCATATAAAAGTGCAAAGAATAGTGTAGATCCACGGGACTGGGAGTGATATCAAAGGAAGACAAAAACATAGTAAAAGCTGAAAAAAGGAATATGAAAACAAACCTGTGAGGGATATCAAGATTAACACAAAGGGCTCGATATTAGGAGGGAGGCGGGTTGGCAGCGGGGGGTAACGCGCCCAGTGAATTCGGGGTGCTCCGCCGTGATCGCAGCCTAATTGAAGACACTTACCTTGGCTTCCGGGTTTCGTGCTGGAAAGCTGCGCAGCGGGCGGACTGCGTACCCGCATCATAGACTGTCAGCTGGAGGAGCCCTATTTAAAGGGGCAGCCCTCCACTAACTGATGCTGCAGAAAATAGGCAAAATTACAGCAGGGGGAAGGCTGCTCCCAAGTTTAATGATGCCTCACTCCAGATCTTACTGGATGGGGTGAGGAGGAGGAGGAGGGAGATCTTCCACCCGGTGGATGGGAGGAAGTGGCCTGCCTCTGCCACCACGAAGGCCTGGCTCGATGTGGCAGAGGAGGTCACCAGCACCACCAACATACCACGCACCAGCATACAGTGCAGGAGGCACTTCAATGACCTAAGTAGGTCAGCCGAAGTGAGTACACTTACTCATTCCCCTACACTCCGTCTGCCACATCACTACTCTATCACATCACTCCTCACACCCACTCAAAGCTCATCCTCATCTTACCTGCATTTACTCACCTCGCCAGTACTCATCCCGCCACTACCACTCAACCCAATCCTCATACAATCTCATGGCTCCGTCTCATATTCACCCTCTCATGCATCTCTTTCACAGTCAGCCTCACCCAACCTGCTACTACCTGTGCTGCAGCCACAGGGCATGAATCACATATGTGTAGTAGGAAGCGTAAGGCAAACGTGTCGTGAGCATGAAGGGGATGCACAAGGGTGTTTGAGGGTTTGTCATGGTTTTTACTTATATTTGATTTCTGACCAACTCACATTACATATTATATTGTCACCACTACTGCCACATCTTTGCAAATCTTGTCTGGTTTGTGCAATAATGCCCTTTCCTGAGGATCACCATGAAGACCAACACCTGATGCCACCCATTGTGTCACTGCAGAGTGGGTGTAGGTGTATTTGCACGGCTCTTTTGTGCAGACGACTGAGAGATGCCGGCGATGTCCCCGGTGGCACCCTGGAAGGATGCGGAAGAGAAGTTGTTGAGGGCAGTGGTGACTTTGACAGCGACAGGTAAGAAGGTGGTGCTCGGGCCAGCCGGGAGCAGCTCAGCATGAAGAAGGCTGCAGATGTGTGCAACTACATGTCGAGTGACTCTGAGCCTCCGTGTGCACTGCTGCTCAGAGAGGTCCAGGAGGCTGAGCCTCGGCCTGCAGACCCTGTGGCGTGGGTAGTGCCCTCTGCGACGCATCTCTCTCTGCGGTTGCCCTCCCTCCTGCTGTGCAGGTGGATGTGTCACAGCACTGTGTTGTGGAGCTCCACGTGTCTGAGGTGGACGGTGTGGCTGGCGAGGCTGGTGATGTTGTTCGTCCTCCGAGGAGGTCATGACTGCAGCTACGGCGGCCCCCATCCGGAAGATGTACGTTTAAGGGGGTCCACAAGGTAGGTAAATGTGTCTGGACCCCGGGGTAAGTGTGCAAGTTGGTGAATTTGATTGTTAGGAGGAGGGTGGTGGAGGCCAAATTTTGTCCCAAGTGACAGAGTGGCCTCCTGCAATGAGTGAGGGTCTCCCCCCCCTCCCACCACCTCCCCACCTGTCAAATGGATCTTTGCAGCTGCCACAGGCTGGTGGCTACAACACGTCCATTTCAACTGGGAGTGTTTCCCCCTACAGGAACACGCTCAGTTTAGTTGAAAATCCAACCCCTCCTAAAATACCCTACAAATCAGGTCTGCTAATGACCTGAACTATCACATTTATTGCCTTAAGTGGATCCCGCCGGCTTTGATTGCCAGCGGGAGTCCCGCGTGCGGGGGCTGCATGCGCATCGAAGCGCGTCACTGGGGAATGCGGAAGTGGGCGGGTTGGAGCCGGGCTCTGGACCTGCCCCGGGAATCCCCGATTTTCGGAGCTCCCCCGCCACGAACCCACCCGCTCGGATGTCCAAAAATCGAGCCCTAAGTGTTATTACAATTATATTAGAAGAAAAAGGGTAGTCAAGGGTAATGTGGGCCCTTTAAAAACAGATGTGGGTAATATTGCAAATGAAAATAGGGAAATGGCAAACTATTTGAATAATTACTTTGGGCTTCATTTTAGCACCCACTATCGGGTGCGTTCCTGGCAGGGGGGCTCCGAAAATCGGGGAACCCCAGAGCGGGTTCGGAGCCCGGCTCCAACCCGCCCACTTCCGGGTTCCCCACAGACGCGCTGACGTGCGCGCGCAGCCCCCGCATGTGGGACTCCCGCAGGCAATTAAAGCCAGCGGGGTGCCACTTAGCAGTATTTAACTTGGTATTTCAGGTCGTTAACAGACCTGATTAAGTGAATATGTGAGGAGGGGTGGGATTTTACTGACAACTGGGACTGTTTCCCGTACTGGGGGAAACACTCCCAGTTCAAATGGACGTGTTGCAGCTGTCAGCCTGTGGCAGCTGCAAAGGTCCATTTGACAGGTGGCGGGGGGGAGACCCTCACTCATTGCAGGAGGCCACTCTGTCACTTGGGACAAAGTTTGGCCTCCACCACCCTCCTCCTGACAAGAAAATTCACCAACTTGCACACTTACCCCGGGGTCCAGAGACATGTACCTACCTTGCGGACCCCCTCAGATGTACATCTTCCGGATGGGGGCCGCCGTAGCTGCAGTCATGACCTCCTCGGAGGGCGAACAGCATCACCAGCCTCACCAGCCTCGCCATCCACGCCGTCCACCTCTGACACGTGGAGTTCCACAACAGAGTGCTGTGACACATCCACCTGCACAGCAGGAGGGAGGGCAACCGTAGAGAGAGATGCGTTGCAGAGGGCACTACCCTTGCCACAGCGTCCACAGACCGAGGCTCAGTTTCCTGGACCTCTCTGAGCAGCAGTGCACACGGAGGCTCAGAGTTACTCGACATGTAGTCGTGGACATCTGCAGCCTCCTTCATGCCAAGCTGCTCCTGGCTGGCCTGAGCACCATCTTCTTACCTGTCGCTGTCAAAGTCACCACTGCCCTCAACAACTTCTCCTCCGCATCCTTCCAGGGTGCCACCAGGGATATTGCCGTCGTCTCTCAGTCGTTTGCAAAAAGAGCCCTGCAAATACACCTACACCCACTCTGCAGTGACACAATGGGTGGCATCAGTTGTGGGTCTTCATTGTGATCCTCAGGAAAGGGCATTATTGCACAAACCAGACAAGATTCGCAAAGATGTGGCAGTAATGGTGCCAATATAATATGTAATGTGAGTTGGTCAGAAATTCAATATAAGTAACAACCATGACAAACCATCAAACACCCTTGTGCATCCCCTTCATGCTCATGACACGTTTTCCTTACACTGCCTACTGCACATATGTGATGCATGCCCTGTGGCTGCAGCACAGGTAGTGGCAGGTTGGGTGAGGCTGACTGTGAAACAGATGCATGGGAGGGTGAGTATGAGATAGAGCCATGAGATTGTATGAGGATTGGGTTGAGTGGTAGTGGCGGGATGAGTACTGGCGAGGTGAGTAAGTGCAGGTAAGATGAGGATGAGGTTTGAGTGGGTATGAGGGGTGATGTGACCGAGTAGTGTTGGCAGTGCAGAAGGAGATGTGGGGTGGGGGCGGTGATGTGGCAGATGGAGCATAGGGGAATGAGTAAGTGTACTCACTTTGGCTGACCTACTGAGGTCATTGCAGCGCCTCCTGCACTGTATGCAGGTGGGCGATATGTTGGTGGTGCAGGTGACCTCCTCTGCCACCTCGAGCCAGGCCTTCGTGGTGGCAGAGGCAGGCCGCTTCCTCCCGCCCTCCGGGGGGAAGATCTCTGTCCTCCCTCTCCTCCTCACCCCATCTATTGATACCTGGAGTGAGGCATCATTAAACTGGGAGCAGCCTTCCCCCTGGGCTGCTCCATGCTGCATTTTTTTCTATTTGTTGCAGCATCAGTCAGTGGAGGACTGCCCCTTTAAATAGAGCTCCTCCAGCTGACAGACCTTACTGCGCATGCGCAGTCCGCCTGACGCGCAGATCAGCAGTGGGGAACCCGGAAGACAAGGTAAGTGGATCCAATTGGGCTGTGACCGCGCGGGGGGCAGACTGATTTCACCGGGCGCGTTACCCACGCGCCCAATAGCCCCCCCGCCGTGAACCCGCAGCCCTGGTAACATCGAGCCCTTTGTTTCAGTCATCACAGTAGAGGAAGAGGATAGTATACCTGACATTCCAGGGAAACTAATAACGAATCAAGGACTGGAACTCGCTAAAGTTAACATAAGCAAGAAAACAGTATCAGCAAAAATAATGGCACTAAAGACTGACAAATCCCCAGGACCTAATGATTTCCACCCCAGGGTTTTAAAGGATGCTTTAGCCATAATCTTCCAAAGCTCTCTCGATTCAGGAATTGTCTCTTTTGGTTGGAAAATTGCAAATGTAACTCCATTATTTAAGAAAGGTGAAAGAGAGAAACCAGGAAATTATAGACCTTGTTAGTTTAACATCTGTTGTGGGGAAGTTATTGGAATGCATAATTAAGGTCAGTGTGACTGAGCAATTCGAGAAATTTGAGCTGATTAGATAGCGCCAACATGGATTTGTAAAAGGTAGGTCATGTCCAACAAAACTAATTGAATTTTTTGAGGAAATAACTAAAGTAGTAGACAGGGAAATGTCTATGGATGTAGTTTATATGGACTTCTAGAAGCCATTTGATTAGGTTCCACATAAGAGACCGTTAGCTAAAATTAAAGCTCATGGAATTGAAGGCAAATTATTGACCTGGTTAGACAGTAGAAGACAGAGAGTAGGGATACTGGAATAATGGGTATGTACTCGAATTAGAAGGAAGTGACTAGTGGTGTCCCACAAGGATCTGTGCTGGGGCCTCAACTATTCACTGTATTTATTAATGACTTAGATAACACAACTGTGAGCCATATATCCAAGTTTGCTGATGAGACAAAAATATATGGCATAGTAAGCAGTGTAGGTGGAAGCATAAAATTACAAAGAGGCATTTATAGATGAAGTGAGTGGGTAAAACTGTGGCAGATGGATTTCAACACAGGTAAGTGTGAGGTCATCCATTTTGGACCAAAAAAGGATAGATCCAAGTATTTTTTAAATGGTGAAAAACTAGGAATTGTGGTGGTCCAAAGAGATTTAGGGATCCATGTACACAGATAAAAAAATAATCAAAAAGGCTAATGGAATGTTAGTCTTTATATCTAGAGAGCTAGAATATAAAGGGGAGGAAGTTTTACTTCTGCTATACAAAGCCCTGGTAGGACCACATCTGGAGTACTACGTACAGTTCTGGGCACCACACCTTGGAAAGGATATACTGGCCTTGGAAGGAGTGCAGTGCAGATTCACCAGAATGTTACCAGGGCTCCAAGAGTTAAATTATGAGGTGAGATTACATAAACTAGGCTTGTATTGTCTGGAGTATAGAAGGTTAAGGGGTGATTTGATTGAGGTTTATACGATTTTGAAAGGAATTGATAAGGTAGATAAAGAGAAACTTTTTCTGCTGGTGGGGGAGTCTAGGACAATGGGACATACCTTGAAATCAGAGCCAGGCCATTCAAGTTAGAAAATACTTCTGCACACAAGGGGTGGCAGAAGTGTGGAACTTTCTCCCACAAAAAGCAGTAGATGCTGACTCAATTAATAATTTTAAATCTGAGATTGATAGATTTTTGCTAACCAAGGGTATTAAGGGATATGGAGCCAAGGCAGATGGAAGGAGTTAGGATAGAGATCAGCTGTGATCACATTGAATGGGAAACAGGCTCGAGGGGGTGAATGACCTATTCCTGTTCCTATGACGTGCCAAAGTGCTTTACAGCCAATTAAATACTTTTGCAGTGTAGTCACTGTTATAATGTAGGAAATGCATCAGCTAATTTGTGCACAGCAAGGTATTAGAAACAGAAAGGTGATAATGACCAGATAATCTGTTTTAGTGATGTTTTAGTAGAGGGATATATATTGGCCAGGACACTGGAGAAAACTTCCCTGCTCTTCTTCGAAATCGTGCCATGGGATCTTTTACAATCACCTGAGAAGGCCTCAATTTAACGTCTCATTTGAAAGATGGCGCCTCCGACTGTGCAGTACTCCCTCAGTACTGCAGTAGATAAAAGAGTTACATTGAAGATAAATTTAGAAGGGAGCACCTGTGAGAAGTAAACTTAAAAGGAGCTACTTGAGGGAAGTGAAATTACAAGGGGCAACCAAGAGAGAGGTAATCAAAAGAGGAGCATCTGAGAGAAGTATAATTAAGATGGATGCTTTGAAGTGTGTTTGTTATAGGATACTTAAGAACAAGAAAGCTTGGTATAATAGATGAGTGAAGAGGTGTGATAAAGGTCTGTTGATCAAAAAAGCTTAAGGAAGGTACAGGAACATACAAGGCCAGAAAAATGTGAAAGGATTATCAAGGATGAGTGGATAATACTCGACTTGTTAAATGTCACAGTTCAATGAAAGACAGCATTAGACTTCAAGAGCAAATCATAAGGAGTGACAGTTTGAGACCAGTACTACAGGTACAGGATTATCATGTAATGGAAACAAGCACTGAGGGAAAGCAAGGAAACAGGGATACTAGATGGATTAAGGTCAGTGGCAATAGAAAAAGATAAGAAAGCCTATGAAGCTACTCGATATTACAATAATGAATTGATACTAGGCATTGTCCAACAATGCATTAGGAAGCAAGGTTACAGAAGGAGAGGTAGGTAGTAACCCAAAGAGTATAGCTTGGATAAAGACACCGTTTCTAAATCAGAGAGAGGTTATAGTCTATGGGGATCTTTGCTCAGGAAAGTAGTTAGCCACATGAGAAATAAGGACTATACCTATTAAATGGTGCGTTACCCAGCTGGAACTAGAGCAATGCATATTGAGGAAAGGTTATAAAGGGTGCTGAAGAAGATAGGAAGCGATCCACTGGTGGTAGCCCACGTGGGGATGAACTACATAGGAAGAAATAACATAGGGTCCTTAAAAGTCACATTTGCGAGAACTGCTGCAAAACTCAAAGATAGTAGTGCTGCAAAATAGTGTTCTCTGACACACTTCCAGTGTTCGGGAAAGCAATGTAATTCACCAAGAAAGTTGAGAATGTAAATGGCTGGCAACCTGGTGTGAAAATAAGTACTATTTTCTTAAGTGACTGGAAATACGTTCAGAACAAAAAGGACTGTTACAGGTGAGATAAGCTACACCTCTACCAAATAGGAACAATGAGACATGCAAGGAACAGAAAGACAGTGATTAAGAATCATTTAAACAATATAGAGGGGGGACAAGGGGGAAATTGAATCCCAGATAAGGTTGATCACAGGGTGGAATATGACACTGAAACTCAGAGACAAACATGAATCAGAGACCAGGAAAAGGTAGCTACCAGGGGCCAGGAAAAGAGGCAAATCTTCAATAAGATGTTTATACATAAATGCTCAAATCATTAGAAATAAGATGCTGGTCCTGAAGGCTGATTCCTAGCAGGGATCTGCAATGTTGTAGGAATCTCAGAATCATTGCTGACTCCAGAAGATGGTAATAAATGTAACATTCAGGAGTATAAAGTGTTTAGAAAAGATGGAGTGGATGGAAAAGAATGGTGGTGTCGCGTTATATGTCAGGGACACATGGAAGGAAAATGAAGTTGATCCTGTAGGAGATAGAAAACGACATAATGAACTACTTTGGTTAGAAATCTCTAATACAAAAACAAAACCAAGTTAACACAATGTGTATGCACCACAAAGTCAGCATAAGAAGGAAGAGTTCGCCTTATGAGTGTTGAAAGGATATACAAGAACAAACAAGTTATTTTAATTGGCGACTTCAATAAACCAAATATAAATTCGGAAAACGCAAGTGATTTCGAATCAGAGTTGGTAAACGTAACGCACGGCTGCTTCATGACTTAGTGCATCAGTGCGGCCATCTTGAACTCATCTTGAACTGGATATCATAAATAACTCAAACAATGTACAGGAAATGGAAGTCTTGCCACCCATGGAGGACAGCGACTGCAAAATCATAAAGTTCAACATCATTTGGGACTTAGAACGACCGTGGACCAGAATAATTTTAAATAAGTTCATTTCAAATAACTGAAGCAAATTGACTGGGAGAGGTTGTTCAGCCACACATAAATAGAATACAGACAGCTTTAAAGGTGTAGTGATGAGCATGTAAGTAAATACATACCTAGAATCAATCAAAACAAACACAACCCTAAATATATTAACAGCAGTGCCTCCCAATGGAAATCTCAGAGGAGGAAGGCAAGCCAGCAGAGGGTTAAGGAGAGGCAGAGGAACATGTAGCGGAAGAGGATGTTATAGAACAAACTGCAATGGCGGCCAAAGACATCAGGAATAAGATAATTCAGGAGAACTCGGTGCTTTAATTGCGTCCTCCTATAGGCTTCCTTTCGCAATTTTCATCAGCCTCATTGTCCTCATCACTTTGTGCCAGCTTTTAAATATTCCATCCTCTACTTCACTGTTTAATCCTACACATGACTCCCCCGTTACAATCTTCAGAAAAAGGATCTCATTTTTTTTATTATTCGTTCATGGGATGTGGGCGTCGCTGGCGAGGCCGGCATTTATTGCCCATCCCTATTGCCCATCTCATACAACCAGTAGCCCAACAAGGCATTTATTATTAACTTAAATTCTGCTCTTTATCGACACTTTGCTTCTCCCTCTTGCTCACTCTTCTTGCCCTCTGTCTTATCGCGCCTGAAGGCCAAGTATAGACGGCTGCACTGCCCTAGTATGAGCTTTTTAGGGCTTCGGTGGCAGCCTGGGCTGTTTACTTTTGGCCACTCGTGAAGGCATCTGAGAGGACCGGGAAGACCACTGGCTTGTGTTGCTAGGCCTAGGGACAACAGCATAAGGCAAATGTAGTCCTGTCATGCCATTGGCACTGAGGTCTGGTACTGACTGCTCACTGATGAGCAGGAGGGCTATAGTGAGATCTTGCAGACCCTAGCGCGTGCGTGCGCGCATACAGACACACACACACACACACACACACACAAACATTTATATATAGAGAGCGAGAAAACAAAAGTAGACCTCATTTATATATAGCCCTTCATAGTTTCTAACTATATTTATTAATGTTTCTAACTCCAATTTTCTTTTGAATGCCTTGTGCATTCACATCCATATCACTCTATCCTGACTCCATTTTTTGGAACATTTGGAACATTCTTTCTCCTGGTTTTGTCATTTAATGTTTTGATATCCCTTACCCCTTCTACAAGAGTCTCTCACTATCTTAGAGCCTCTGAGGTCATATTTCCTCACTTTCTTTTTTCAGCTAAACTGTCCCTTGGGCTTAGCAAACAATATCACTGAGGATCTGAAAACTCCTTATGATTACATAGTAGGGTAAATTCCTGTTCTCTTTCTTATCCGCTCATTCTATATATAATTCTTATCTAATTCAAGTTTAGGCTTGACTGAATGCATGGCTGTACCATTATGGCTGTGCATCATTGTGAGGGCCATTACCTAGTTCACGCTGGTGTGCATCTGTGCATTCTTCCTTCTTTATCCTTATCAGGATCTCTCCCCCTCATGCAAAACACTCCCCCTATATTTAAAATTCAGACAGTGCATTTTTATGTCCCCAGTGGCCTTTCTCACAAATCTTACACGATGAGAACTTGGAAAGTCAAAAACTTCAGAAGAAAACATTTTTTGGATCTTTTACAAGTAACACAAAATGCGCATGAAATGGAAGTTGTAGCACCCTTGTGGAATGTATACCGGGTATACAACTTTAACAGGGTTAAAATTCAATGAAATGAGGGAACAACTAAAGTAAATAGATTGGCCGAAATTGTTTATCAACATTTCAGCAGAAAACAAATGGAACACCTTTAAAGGAATAATGCAGGATATCCCCCAAACCAACAAACTCAGAATAAACAAGGATGGCACTAAATGGACTTAAAAACAAATTAGAGCTAACATGATGCACATATTCAAAAAGGGTGACAAAACAAGACACAGAAAGCTACAGACACCATGGGCCCGATTTTAGCAGACCTGCGGGTTCCCGGCGGGTGGTCCTCCGGGAGCGTGGAAAACGCGGACGGTTAATTGAGTGCGCCCCCCGCGCGATCGCGGGATAATTGATTGAATTAAGCCGTGGTTCCGGGTTCGCCGCACCCCAGCTGTGCGCCGGCCGCCTGCGCATGCGCATTGACGCCAGCGCGATGGTGGAGCTCCACTTAAAGGGGCAGTCCCACAGAGCCCCCCCCTGCATCTAGCATCAGGAAGCAGACCATGGCGCAACCCAGGGGTAAGGCTGCGCCCCGGTTTTCCGACCGCGCGCTGCAGCTCCTCCTGGAAGGTGTGCGGAGGAGGAGGGACACGCTCTTCCCCAGGGACGGACGGAAGTGCCCTGGCTCCGTAACCAGGAGGGCATGGGCAGAGGTGGCGGCAGAGGTGAGCAGCAGCTCTAACACCAGCAGGACTTGGGAGCAGTGCCGCAAGCGATTCAATGACCTCACTAGGTCCGGCAAGGTGAGTTCACTAACGCACCCCCCCCAGAACCCGTCTCGACCATCACGCCAAACACCCCACAACCCCCTCTGCACAGCCACCACAGCGCTCCCACAGCAATCCTCACAGCCACTCACTCACCATCCTCACCGTGCCTGCACTGACCCACCCTCCCTGTCCCCACTGGAACACCACCACACGCCCCAACCCCATGCAGTGGGACGGGCATGTGGCACACGCATCCTCCCATCCATCCGCCCCACGCGCAACCCACCCACACCGATGCTCCAGGCGTCTCACTATGCAATCTGCACGTACTCACGCATCTGTGTTTTGCCTTCACAGGAGAAGAGATGCAAGAACGCGCGGGAAAGGGACCGCACCGGAGGGGCCCGCCGCACGTGCTCGAGCTCACGGATGCCGAGGTGGAGGCGCTCGAACTGAGCGGAACGCAACTGTGCCTGTCGGTGGACGATGGCGAGTCTGGCGCTGCAGCATCGGCCGGTAAGGGACAGCTGAGACTCAACACTCATGATCGCGAATGACCTTAGCATCACCTGCCATCTGACGCACCGCGACCTCTGTGCACATGCCTCACAGTGCCCTCTGTTCCCTTGCAGGGCCGTCTGCGAGCGCTTCGTGTGAGGAGGGCGATTCCTCAGAGGACATGGCGGTCTCTGAGGGTGCATCATCACATATGAGCCAACCATCCACCAGCGCAGAGACACGCACCTCGGTGGGTCTCCCTCGCCAACTAGTTGGGGTTGCACTTGGTGATTCACCGCGCACGTGTGAGCATGAGCAGACCCTGGTGGCAGGGGCAGCCGCGGAGGGTCCGCGTCGGTGGGAGCACTCATCTCCAGGCTCTGCTCAGCCGGACCCAGATGCTGAACCCAGGGGGCCACCAGTCAAAAGGAGAGCCGTCGAGGGGCACCAGCACATTGCCGAGGTACTGGGAGAGGTGCCGCGCGCATTGTCCACAATCATGCAGGCGATGGAGGAGTCCAACTCCTGCATGTGGGCATTGGTGGCGCAGGCACAGGAGGGTACCGGCGACATAGTGTCGAGGGTAGGTGCGGGACTGTCTGCGGTGGAGGAGAGGCTGGCCTCCCTCGAGCGTCACGCACAGCTCCACATCGAGTCCGTGCAGGCCCTGACAACGGCTGTTCGGATTCAGGGTGAGCACCATTCTGCCGCCATAAACAGGCTGACAGATACATTGGAGGTGGCCTTGCAAGGTCTCACACTGGTCATCCAAACTGTCGTCCAGCAGGGTGGAAGGGGTGATGTGGGCCGAGGCCACGAGAGGGATGATGGTGAACGGTGACATGGAAGCGGGGACACTTCTCAAGGTGCCCCCACGTCCCACCCGTTGCCCCTCTCTCAACCAGTACCCGCAATGGTGCCTCCTCTCCAGGTGGCCGAGTCTGCCCCTGCACAGGTGCAGGAGGAGCAGTCTGTGGAGGTGCCGTCACGGGCACCGAAACCCAGGGGCCGTCCGCCCAAAGCATCTACCCGGTCAGGGCAACAACATGAGCAACCTGCCACTACCTCTGCTGGAGCCACAGGGGTAGCACCACGTAGGGGTACCCGGAAAAGAACTCCAAAGGCGTTATAAGCACAAAGGGAATGCACCAGGGTGTCTGTTACTTTGTACACTTTTTGTTTATAGTATTGCACCTTGTAGATATTAAACACTATCGTTCTCACCACTCCTGCCACCTCTCGTCCATTCGTCCGCGGCCTGTGCAATAGCTGCGTTCCGAGCAGCCCATCATGACAGCGAACACCTGCTGCCACCCATTGGGCACACTGCTGTGGGTGCTGGAGTACTGGCAACAGTCTTCAGTGGAGGGGGCTGGTATGGCCCCTCGCATGTGCAGGTGAGGAGATGCGAACGCCTCGCACTGTCTGACTCTAGGAGAACCGTTGACATATGAGTGCCTCCCTGGCCCGGCGAGCATCCCGATGAGTCGGGGTTCGGCGCATGGGTCGTCCATCAACCTGTGACACGTCTCCCTCCTCCCTCTCCTCCTCAACCTCCTCCTCCACCTCCACCTCCTCGTCCTCATCGCCGTCCTCAATGTGGGTGGCGGGTGTTGATGGGGCCTCCTCCAGCGGCACCCCTCTCTGTTGGGCCATGTTGTGCAGGGCATAGCAGACAACTATGATTCGTCCCACTCTGAATGGTGTGTATTGGAGCGCTCCCCCAGAATGATCAATGCACCTGAAGCGCATCTTGAGCAGCCCTATGGTCTGCTCAATTGTAGACCTGGTAGCAGTGTGGCTGTCATTGTACCGACGCTCCGGCTCGGTGATGGGGTTCCTCAGAGGCGTCATGAGCCACGTGTGTAGGGGAAGCCCCATGTCGCCGATGAGCCAGCCGTTGCCCGCGTTGGGTGCGTGGAAGATGGGCGGGACGGTGGACTCCCTGAGGACAAAGGCATCGTGGCAGCTGCCGGGCTATCTGGCGCACACGTGTAGGAATCTCTGGCGGTGGTCACAAATGAGCTGGGCGTTCATGGAGTGATACCCCTTCCTGTTGATGAACAGCCCTGGCTCATGCGGAGGTGCCCGTATTGCGATGTGGGTGCAGCCGATTACACCCTGTACCCGTGGGAAGCCAGCCATGGCATGGAATCCAACCGCCCTCTCCATCTGGCTGCGCTCATCCATGGCGAAGTTGATGTAGGTCGAGGCCCTGCGGAACAACCCATCGGTGACCTGCCTTATGCACTTGTGTGCAGACGACTGACAGACCCCGGTGATGTCCCCGGTGGCACCCTGGAAGGATCCGGATGCGAAGAAGTTGAGGGCAGTGGTGACTTTGACGGCGACAGATAAGAAGATGCTGCTTGGTCCATCCGGGAGCAGCTCGTCGTTCAGGAGGCTGCAGATGTCGGCGACTACCTGGCGAATGACTCTGAGCTGACGTATGCACTGCTCCTCGGAGAGGTCCATGAAGCTGAGCCTTGGTCTGTACACCCTGTGCGGAGGGTAGTGCCTCCTGCGACGCATCTCTCTCTGCGGTTGCCCTCCCTCCTGCTGTGCAGGTGGGTGTGCCACAGCACCGTGTTGGGGGGCCCCACCTCTCCGAGGCGGACGGCGTGGACTGCGAGGCTGCTGGGGCTGGTCATGCTGTTCGTCCTCCGAGGATGTCAACGCACCACCCATCTGGCAGGTGTTGGTCTGAGGGGTTGTGCAGGGTAGGTAGGTGGTTCCTCGAACTGGGGTTACGGTTTCACGTCGGTCTGTCCTCTGGCTTGGCGGGGGATGGTGGAGGGCAGGGGTTGCCCTATGTGACGCGGTGGCCTCCTGTGTGGGTGAGGGCTCTCTCCCCCCCCCTGTGGAGTGCACCTTGGCAGCTGCCACAGGCTGCTGGCTGCAACACGTCCGGTTGGAGGGAGACTGTTTCCCCCAGTGTGTGAAACAGTCTGAGTTGAAGGTAAAATCCCACACTTCCTGTTATGACAGCTGATTCAGCTCATTTAATGACCTCAACAAGCAAGGTAAGTACACTCAAGTGGCATCCCGCTGGCTTTAATTGCCTGCGGGATTCCCAGCAGCGGGGGCTGCGCACGCAGCCCCGCACGTCAGCGCGGGACCCGGAAGTGGCCGGGATCGCGGTGCGATCCGGGCCCGCACATGGAAATTGACATTTTGGAGCCCACCCCGCCGATAACGCACAGGGAACCCGCTACTAAAATCGAGCCCCATTAGTCTTACAGCTATTCCATATAAAATAATGGAATTGATTATCAGGAGTAAACTATACACCAATAACCTAGTTAACAGCAGTCAGCATGGATTCAGAAGAGGAAGTTCCTGTCTGACCTCTTCAATTTTTTTGAAGAAGTGATAACGCAAGGGGACTGTGGAAAGCTCTGTGACGTGATGTACCTAGATTTCCAAAAGGCTTTTGTTAAAGTTCCACATGAAAGATTATCAATTAAATTCATAGCTGTGGGGATTCAGGGTAAACCCTGGGAATGGATAAGGAATTGGCTGAAGGGTAGTAAACAATGAATATTCATTAGAATAGTTATGTCAGAATGGGGTGATGTACTGAGTGGGATGCTTCGACACTTTTTAATTTACATAATGATTTGGATTCAGAAACTCTATGCAAAGTAGTCAAATTGGCAGATGATACCAACATAGGAGGGGCAGTGGAATTTGAAAAGGCAGCTCAGAAATTACAGCATGAGGGACAAGTTATGTAAATAGACAAACTAATAAAAGGTAATTTTAGGATTAATGTGAGGAAATTCTTTTTCACAAAAAGAGCAACCAATGCATGGAATTGACTTTCAGATAGAGTGATGGCAGCAAAAGCCCAGGAATTATTTGAAAAACAATTGGATGCTACAACAAGTTATCTGAGGGTATTTTATCGTCTTAAATTTAAGTTTTTGACCTATTTCCACGGACATGAGGTTATATTGGATAACCCCAAAACTGGGTGCGGGGGTCGCGGTGCGCGATTAACCCGCGCCTGGAGGTGAGATGCAGGTAGCACGTAACATTCGTGCTGCCTGGTGTTTTACCTGATTGCTGCGAATAGCCAGCACTACCTGAGCTGTTGAGTGGTTGCTCATCAGCAGGAGGTCCAGATATTGGGAGTGGCTAGCACCATTTAAAGGCAGCCTGCACCTCTTAAAGGGGAGGTACAGTGTGGCTGCAGGAAGTGGTGGAAGTAAAATGGGAAGTGAATCTGTGCTGCAATATAGTGTAGCATGGTGATGGGACCTCTGGAACTTTTAATGAGCAACAACTGGGCTGCTCAACGTTTGTGGGACTCTGATTTTTGCAAAATATAAGATACGGGTCCACATGGAGTCTGAACGGAAATCAGACATCGCACACATAAAACATAGATGCAGGTCCCATCCTTATGTTCACAAACTGATGAGTTGTTTTATAACATTGAATAAAGGTTGTGCACTACTAAATCCCACATCCTCCAATTTGCATGACAGACCTCACCAATCTGCCGATCTGAGTTTGTAGCAGGCCAGCGAGAGAGTATGCAGAAGGTTCTCTGATAATGTGCAAGAGGCCTTGGTGCAAGAAGTGGACAGAAGGAGGGGCAGCCTACATCCACGGTGGAGGGGGTGGGGGGTGGGTGGGAGGGGGTGGGGGTGGAGGGGGTGGGGGGATGGTGGGGGGGGGGGCGAGAGGCACTCCGGATATATGCTCCCGAGACAGTGGGAGGCAGTAGGGGACAAAGTCAATGCCAGGCACATAGCACTATGCACATGGATGCAATGCAGGAAGAAGTTCAATGCTTTGACATGAGTGGTCAAGGTGAGCGAGATCAACTGTCAAGTGGCATCTCCTACAAACTGCACCATTAGCCGCATCCACTGCTCCATCCACTACACCCCCCCATCACCCACATACCAACATAGGAAGAAACATAGGAATATAGGAACAGCAGTAGGCCATTCAGCCCCTCGTGCCTGCTCCGCCATTTGATAAGATCATGGCTGCTCCATGATCTAACTCTGTGCACCTGCCTTTGGCCCATATCCCTTAATACCTTTGGTTGCCAAAAAGCTATCTATCTCACATTTAAATTTAGCAATTGAGCTAGTATCAATTGCTGTTTGCGGAAGAGAGTTCCAAACTTCTACCACCCTTTGTATGTAGAAATGTTTTCTAATCTCACTCCTGAAAGGTCTGGCTCTAATTTTTAGACTCTGCTCCCTTCTCTTAGAATCCCCAACCAGCGGAAATAGTTTCTCTCTATCCACTCTATCTGTTCCCCTTAATATCTTATAAACTTCGATCAGATCACCCCTTAACTTTCTAAACTCCAGAGAATACAACCCCAATTTGTGTAATCTCTCCTCATAACTTAACCCTTGAAGTCCAGATATCATTCTAGTAAACCTACGCTGCACTCCCTCCAAGGCCAATATGTCCTTCCGAAGGTGCGGTGCACAGAACTGCTTATAGTACTCCAGGTATGGTCTAACCAGAGTTTTGTATAGCTGCAGCATAACTTCTGCCCCCTTGTACTCTAGTCCTTAGATATAAAGGCCAGCATTCCATTAGCCTTATTGATTATTTTCTGCACCTGTTCATGACACTTCAATGATCTGTGTACCTGAACCCCAAAGTCCCTTTGCACAGCCACTGTTTTTAACTTTTTACCAATTAGAAAGTACCCTGTTCTATCCTTTTTTGATCCAAAGTGGATGACCTCACATTTGCCTACATTGGGCAAAGCTGTGGCAAATGGAATTCATTTACCTAATCTATCAATATCCCTTTGTAATTTTATGAATTAATCTACACTGCTTACAATGCCACCAATCTTTGTGTCATCGGCAAACTTAGATAGGAGACTTTCTATGCCTTCATCTAAGTCGTTAATAAATATTGTGAATAATTGAGGCCCCAAGACAGATCCCTGTGGGACTCCACTAGTCACATCCTGCCAATGTGAGTACCTACCCATTATCCCTACTCTCTGTCGCCTTTCGCTCAGCCAACTTCCTAACCAAGTCCGTACTTTTCCCTCGATTCCATGGGCTTCTATCTTAGCTAACAGTCTCTTATGTGGGACTTTATCAAATGCCTTCTGGAAGTCCATATAAATAACATCCATTGACATTCCCCTGTCCACTACTTTAGTTACCTCTTCAAAAAATTCAATCAGGTTTGTCAGGCACGACCTACCTTTCACAAATCTATGCTGGCTCTCTCTGATTAACTGAAAATTCTCGAGGTGTTCAGTCACCCTTAATTATAGACTCCAGCATTTTCCCCACAACAGATGTTAGGCTAACTGGTCTATAATTCCCTGGTTTCCCTCTCTCTCCTTTCTTAAAAAGTGGAGTGACATGTGCAATTTTCCAATCTAGAGGGACAGTTCCTGAATCTAGAGAACTTTGAAAGATTATAGTTAGGGCTCTTTCCATCAGTACTCAACTCTTCCAATCAGATCCTTCCTCTCACCCTCACACATTACCACTGTTGCAAGCCGCACACCCAAAACTCACAGGTCACACACACTGGCAGCTATTCACCCATGACAGCCACATCACCCAAATATCTTGCAGGACACTCACCGATACACGTCCCGCTTTCTTACAGGAGAAGGTGGCGCATAACAAGAGGCAGCAAGTGGCAGTGGCTCCATGGATCATGAACCTGCTGTCCTCTCTCAGGGTGACAGCATTCCTGTCCCACCCCTGCCACTCTGCCAGTGTCCTTGCTGTTGCCTGTCAGCTAGCCAGCCCATTGCCTGTACAGTATTGAAAATTTATTATAGGAACATAGGAACAGGAGTAGGCCATTTAGCCCCTTGAGCCTGTTCCATCATTCAGTGAGATCATGGCTGATCTGTGACCTTACTCCATATCCCTTAATATCTTTGGTTAATAAAAATCTATCAATTTCAGATTTAAAATTAACAATTGAGCCAGCATCAACTGCCATTTGCGGAACAGCATTCCAAACTTCTACCACCCTTTGCTTATAGAAGCATTTCCTAACTTCACTCCTGCAAGTCCTGGCTCTAATTTTTGGGCTGTGTCCCCTCATCCTAGTATTCAACTATAGGAGACCTCCAAAAACAGGTACAAATGCATCAGCAGCCAAAAGCAATAATCCAACAACTAACCTGTAAATCCTGCATGATCCCTTTAAATAGCAATGGTGGGGGTGTCCTCCATGCTGTTTAAGACCTGTTCAGCTGTGTGAGGTTGGCTGTGCGTTGGCTGGAGCGTTGAGCTCCAAAATCAAATCTGTCCCTTTAAATCAGCGTTGCACACTGTTCTACTGCATGTTCTCCCTATTTTACATGCTGCCGGCATTCGTTATCTGCACTTGAGCAAATGCCTTTACCAATATGGCGTCCAGCACACGTCATGCTAGAAGTGTGCGCGTGCATTCCGGATGCCATTTTGGGACCTTAGGAGTCCACATGGAGCCCACAAAATGGGCGTTACGCAACCCAATTTAGAGGCCATCAAGTTTATGTTGTACAGTATTACCTCAAATAAGAGCAATTCTGTTTGTTTGACTCTACAATTTGCCCTGTTTATGTTTTGGGCTGGATTCTGGAGTACCCCTAGCAATTGCAATATGTTTTCTTGGCTACAGATATTTCCAATGGGGCCAGTGATGGGACAGGCATGTTGCTACATGTACTAGTGGCATCAGTCCAGAAAAATCCTAGCCAGTAGTGTGGTGGGGAGAGCTGAGCACTCTTGAGGCAATATTCTGTGCTGCAATCTCATTTAAATTACAACATTGCTGCTGAAGTCAGGGCTGTTGATGGTGTTAGTGCTATGATGTAAAAACAGATTACAGATATGTGTTGCTTGGGCTCTTCCAATAGTTTAGTGGATGAATGGAGCGTTTGGTGTTGTAATGACCCATATAGGCCTGGATGATCCCAGGTCCAAATCTTAGTTTGTGCTGTGTTAGCTCGTTATTATGTTTTTTGGTATTACACTGGATATCTTGGGTTTAGCATCACCAACCACACTTGTACGGAAACGTTTACTTGTCCAACATCTAGGTAAACGTATCACTTGCCATCATGCGATTCTCTTCATCTTCAGTAGGTAGATTGAATACATTCTCTATCAAGCATAGGGTATAAATCAGCAAATGATTTATTTAATATAGAATGGGCAAATGAACAATATTTAGCACAACAAGATAAAGTGCATGTATTGCAATGCAGAGCTAGGGAAGTAAAACTGGGGGAATTAGAAACAAAGATGTGGGCCTAGAAATTTGATTGTGCTGCACCTATTTTATAGGTACTAAACGAGTGTATAAGCATCTAATATGGTGGGCATGAAGTGCGCGGTCATTAGAAGCAGAAAGTGCACCACCCGCCATATTAGATCGGGCTTCCATGGTGCATGCCAAAACTATTTAAAGCAATGTATAGAATATTTAAATAAGGGTCCTACGCTTCTTGTTGCTTTTCACAACGTCCCAAAGCGCTTTACAACCAATATACTTTTGAAGTATAGTCACTGTTGTAATGTAGGAAACGTGGCTGCCAATTTGCACACAGCAGGGTCTCACAAACAGCAATCCGATAAACGATGAGATAACCTGTATAAAGTGTTGAGAAGTGGAGTCTCACAATTTCTTTTGTAATATTCAGAATTAATTATGTAGCGGTTTCAACTTTATATTAGGTGTACCATATTGTGTATGGTGTAGTGTAGCACCACAAAGGTGGAAGGAACAATTACATCTTTAGTTCCAAATATAAGTTTGTGCTGTTGGAGGAGATGCAGAGTGAAGCCAGGTGCCAAGCACGCCACAGAAAGCAAGTCATTTTCTGTGGCCTATAATAAGATAAATGACAAATCCTTCATTCGGCAGTAAATAAGTGAAATCATTTGAATTCTGAAATTATTGTTTCAGATTAAAGAAATATTAATTTGTACTTGTGTTTGATCCCTATATGTAATTTTGAAATATTCTGTTTCAGTTTTTTGCCTGATTGTTGCCTTATTGGAATCCTTCGTAAGCATCACCCTGAAAGAGGGTGATTGCATCTGATTGCACTGCCCTTTCGTTCCCAAGATGAATCTGAAGACTCAGCTGATTAAATGACTGTTGACATTTATTATCATGTACTTTTAATGTTTTTTTAAGTGGAGTAAGTGGTTGTGGGAGGACTTTGGGGTGGTGGGGGGGGGAAGAGGACTGCATTATGGGAGCAGTCAGGAGCAGATAGGTTTTTGTTTTGTCTTGTTGATCCTTAATAGAAAACACGCTATCTAATTCAATGTAACAATCTGCTTATTTGGTGATTCTAGATAAAGCCTAGATTATTCCCACTCTCTCTGCAGGTTATAACAACTTGTATTCATGACATTGTATTTATCATTGCGTCTAACATGTAGGATGCATGGAAAGAATTGTAAGACAGATTATTTAATATCTATATCACATATATTTTGCAGAGAAAATGTCTTTTCAAGCAGCCTGCTTACATGATGATTGTCATTTGGTTGACTCAATTAAATCAATTCGGCAGGAAAAAAAATTGTTTTTAACTGCATTGGCTGAGTCCTGTGCCCAATTGATGTGTAGAGACAGAGAAATAGTAGTGGAACAAAAGGTAACAAAGGCAGAGTATCCATAAGAACTGGCCAGATTCATACTGGAAAGTCAAAGGGGGTAAATTTTCCAATCTACGTTGGTGGCTAGGAGCCTTAGAAACAGCATGCCTGCAATTTTCCAAATGTGCTGGTAGCGGATATGATTCCCTACCACCAGACTGAGTCAGAAAATTGCCCCAAAGTGCCTAAACCCTTTTGATACTTTGGCATTTTATAGATGTTAAAGTATTGACAAATTACAATTTTTATATGTTTGCTAGAAATTTAATTTTTTACTTGTGTATAGTCAACTGGCTGAGGAAACAGTGGGCTGGATTTTTCTTTGCTGCGGGATATGGAGGCAAAATTGGGTGGTGATACCTGCATTCTCTCCCCTGCTACTATTGTAAAGGCAGAAATCCCTTCCCCGTCAACTGCATGTGAAGGTTAGTAGGAGACAGTCCTCAGTTCCTTGCCCAAATCCTTCCTTACCTCAAGTGTTTCTTCAATCCTCTGTCTCTGGCAGTAGGCCTGAGGGTAACAGTGATAAGTCCCAAAGTTTCTCAATGGAAAGAGGCAGTCTAGCAGTTGCCTCCTCTCCCTCCATAGCAGCCCAAAATACATACTTTTTAGGCCCTGATCTTGAATGCTGCAGCAGTCACTGCCTGGATTCTCTTGTTCTACAATGGAGGGCACCCTCTTGGTGTCCAGAAGTCTACACTGCATACGAGATGACCCTTGACCCAGGAAAATAAGTCAGAGTCACAGTGGTGGGCAGAAGTCACACCCCACCGCTATCCAACTGTGAAAATGTGAATCCAGCCCAATGTAGTCAAAATAAATTGGAAGTGTTTTGATTGGTCACTTTTATTGTACTTGCTGGTTCATGAATGATAGATTGGGGAAAAAAGTGAGGCAATTGCTCGGCATTGTGCTGCTTACTTGTTCCTCAGTGTTAACATTTGCTACGTGTACAGTGAATAGATTTCCTCCTAATTCATGCATGGATACTTGATTGGTAACTTAGATATTGGTTATTTGAACCAATCTTAATTTTTTGCTCAACAGATGTATGACACCATTGATATGTGATGACTTTCAAAGGTGTGATGCCTTTGAAAGATGTGATGCTATGACTGTGTGCATGATGCAAGATTTTTTAATTATATGGATGAACCTTCACTTGTTTTAAAATTGAATTGTGCATATTAACCGGAAAAAATGACAAATATGGTTTTCATGTTAAAGTATGTCCATGCCACTGTTTATTTGTTTCACATTGTAGCACAATTTCATTTTAACAGTTCTGGGTTTTGTTTTCTGCACAATTTCATTTAGAAGATATATTAATGATTTATGTATCGATTCATAACATTTGTAAAAGCCATAACAAACATATAGGTACTGCACCGAACACTTTTACCAACATTTTTTTTTACATTGCATACATAAAAGGGGAAGGTTTGGTAAGCTTTATTCATTACCCTTTTGCCAGAATAGATAAATCACTGTCCTGGTTAAGTAAAAAATATAATTTTTAAGTTTCAAAACCTTAAATGTTAAAGGGGTAATTTTCCAACTTCACACTGCTACTAGGTAGCCTCATCTGCTGAGAGTCCCTACGAAAATTTGTGCAGAGCATGCTCTGATTTCTGCTGTGCTCTCACTGGATAAAAGGTAACTTGCTACTTTTAACGTTATAACTTTTGTGTATTTAGCATTGTCATGTTTTGCATTCAAAGCTCTAAATTAGCAATCAGTAAATAGTCTATTAAAGGGGAAGTATATTCCAAAGATGTCTCCATAGTTCTAAACGTAATAAGGTTTTTGCATTCAACCTTTTATCATCTTACTTTAGAATTGCTATTGGGCACTCTGGATACAGGCATTTTGTGTAGAACTTGACTTCAGTGGGCTGAAATTCCAGCACAATTGAGCCTTTTATGCCACATTTCTAGAGCTACACATGCCAATGGAGCAGTGAACTGACTGCTCTGAATTTTCCACTTCAGTTTATTTAAATAATTATTAACAGCTGCCAATGTAGCCTTAGCCTTGTGCAGGGAGCCAACCCAATGGAACACTCGGAGAGTGCAACCAACAGGTCCAAATTAAAGGGATGTGCGCTTTTAAAGTAAGTTTCTGCATATCGGGACAAATATTTATTTCAACGCTTGTCAAGCTTCAAAATGAAGTTCAGATATTTTTCAAGCCTCGCCATGGCTAGGAGAGGGAGTAGGGTTGGGCATAAATGAAGTAAAGAAATATGGATGCACAAAATAGATTCCATGGACATAATGGTACAGCACCTGACTCCCTGTTTGATAGATGGCTGAATGGGCATATAGTTGCATGAGGAGAGTTGCCTAATTTCACACTTAAGGACACCCTTCCCAGAGAACAGCAGCATACTATCCTTGTCAGCAGGCGGTAAGCAGTGCTCAACGCTGTGTACACCATTTGCGGGATCTGGTAACAGTGGAGAGGAAGACAATACACTTAATGGAGTTTGGCAAGGAAGCACAACCCAACAGGACCATGTACCTCGTGCATGGCCCAAAGATTCCTTGCAACAAAGTGTTGCCTGTTTTCACATGAACTCCTCACCCATACCAAGCCCTCACACAGGTTTTTTTTGTATCTCATGCATACCCATAACTTGGGAAGGTGTACTGTCTAGATGCAAAGTAGAATCAAAAACCTTGTCACACTCACATTTTCCACGGCCATATACTTCGTCATTTTAGAACAATCTAGACTGCATGATGCCCAGCCACTTCCTGACACCCAAGTTGGCGTGCAGATTGTGCACGCCGGTCACTGTGCACGAGCTCCTTCAACTTCTAACAACTCAAGATGACTAATGCTGGTGCAACTTTGAGAACATATCGTAAGGTGCAGAATCTGGCCAAAGACACAGGTCAAAAGCACATCTCTGATGACCTGCCCAAGTAGCTAAGGCTGGGCTGGTGGACTAACTCTGCGGGCAATGGTGGGTCTGGACAATCTGCCTTATGTGTAGGCAGATGAACCCTCTGAAAATGCTTGTTGTCCTCTAGTCCCTGAGGGCAAGAGGAATTTTAAAAGAACTACTCATCCTACCACCAGGGACTGTTGAATATTGTAGTAAAACTCCCTTGACTGATAGGTGGTAAAAATAGAAAAAAGTTAAAAAAAAATCTAAATTAAAGTGCAATGCAAAACAAAAAGTGCACTTAAACAAATGCAACAAAAGAAAATCAAGAGAGGTCATAAATAAAAACACTCACCAAATGAATAAACAGCTTCAAGAAAAGCAGCTCGTGTTTTCTGTTGTCTATGCATCTGCTGCCAACTTCTGTGTGCCTTCTTTTAAGGGTGCAGTCCCATGACTGTGGATTCCCAGCTCAAGCCAGCAGAAGTGCCAGGACTGGGAGGCACACGCTCATTCACCAATTTTTTAGCGCTTTATTGAGGCTTGCACCACATAGCAGTACAAGACCCCTGCTCTCCCAGTGCTGCCCAGCTGGTAACACCAGGCAGTAAGCCCAGAGCACTTTTGTCGCTCAAAGTCTCTATCCCCCGATTTCTGCGCCATCACACGTTTACGCCAGTGGTGCATAGAAGCAGAATTTCAGTCCCCAGGTGACACCACAAAGTTCTGCTAGTAACATTGAGTTTTGCTCCAATAACAACATGAATGGAGACCGTGGTTAGCACTCTTCATTCACAGTGGAGGATGTTACAATTGGCTATAGGCAATCATTCTAAAGCCTAAAGCAGAGTAACAAGTGATGGCTGAGATACTACTAAATGCTGGATCTTTCCCTTTTATGATTTACGATTATGGGACACTTATGTAGACTAAACTTCCCCTTTAAATCAGTTTAGCAATGCAAGGGAGAATGTTGGGAAATAGTATTGTTAAGAATGACTCACTCTACCTCGGATTGTTTTCAAATGAGTCACAGGTTATGGCACAGTACTCCTAGATTTGACATCAGATCACTAGCAGAATATCTTACTGGCACATTTCATTAAGTAGTAAAGAAAACAAGGCCTTTCTTATTATGTTATCTATTTCTCCCTTTTTAAAATAATAGTGTATTTTTTGTCTTAAAACTTACTAATGCAGTTTTGCATTTTTCTTCTCTCTGTAATGACATCAATTAAAATGTTTATAGGATTTCTGTGAATATAAACCCCAACTGCCAATAAGGTGCAAGTCGAAAAGCTCTAAAAAGTGTTTAAAAAGTCGCTATCACATTTCCTGGTAGTTGGTGACAATTTGTAAAGTGGAGTTGCTACTTTAGGTATTGTAGGAAAAATCTAAACTAACGTCAGATACACTAGAGAATCTTACCATTAGGTATTTTTAAATGTTTGCTGTTCCTACAAAATCTTTTTGTCTGTTGAAGAAATTCTTGAGCGCCCATGTTTGAATAAGATGCTAATTATAAATGCTGAATCCATTGTCTGCTAAACATTGCTGCAGTTTTCTGAGGTATTTAGTCCTGTCTTTATATGATTTTTCAGGGTGCAAAGAATTGAGGGAAAACTTAACTGGACACAAATGCCATTTACTTTTTGTTAAGCAAGCAGATCTGTGTAATGCAGACTATGTTTTCTGGTCAGATAATTTTTGCCAATATTTTCAAAAATTCATATCTCAGATCTGCTACAATGGTTAGAGGAAAAAGAAATGATTTATTATAAACAGGTACTTTGACATGAAAATTCAGTTTCATTCCCAGTAAGTGAAACACATTGCAAGCTCCAGTGGAACATGAACAATAATAGCATATTTTAATGCAACACGATATTGATGCACAGGCCTCTGAGGAATGAATTTTAGATGGTAATGAAATTGCGCACACTTCACTTTTGGCAGTTTTTATATTAATTTAAACTTTTTTTTTGCATATGACATTCTCATGCACACAAGTGTTTCAACACAAGAAGCAAGTCCATTTAAAGGTAGTCCAAGCACTTTGTTTTCGTGTGTGTATGGATGTAGCTGCAAACTGAATGAAACATTTGAATTTTGTGCAGTCCATTATATGCATTACTGACGGCTCATTTCTGAATGTCACATTGCAGGAGTAACACAATCGAAGGATCACTCTTTGCCGCTTCTTTGAATTCATCCAATGTAATCTGGTCATCATTGTTCTTATCCATCTTACTGAAAATCTTGTCGACTCGCTGTTCTGGCGTCAAACCATCTTCATTCATTTTCATCATTATGACTGTTCCCACCATTTTATAAATAGCCTTCATGGAAGAAAACAAAATAATTTGAAATGATTTAAATTTAAGGTGAAAATCAAAGAAAATCATATACTTTGCACTGTTTTGAACTTTTTGTGCTCTCACTACATGCAAGAATTGCTACAAACATTGTTTAAAGAATGGGAACTTGCTACCACAAGGAGTAGTTGAGGCGAATAGCATAAATACCTTTAAGGGGAAGCTAGATAAGTACATGAGGGAGAAAGGAATAGAAGGATGTGCTGATAAGGTTAGATGAAGTAAGGTGGCATAAAACACTGGCATAGACCAGTTGGGCCAAATGGCCTCTTTCTGTGCTGTAAACTCTATGTAATGAATCGGATTTCTGCAGCTCTTAACAGGCCTGAGAGATATATGAATTTATGTTGTTTTGATTATATCACACAATATAGTCCCAGTGGCCACCACAGATCTCTTTTTTAAATGAATTAGTTGAGAATTCAGCTGTGAAATCTTATGTACAGATTAAGTACGGCAAATTGCCAGAACCCTGCGCCGTCAGAAAAAGGCAAGTTGGATATATGGAGAAAGAGGGATGCATGAGCAGGGCACACTCCAAATGAGGACTGCAACTTGTCAAAGCTATTGTGTTCAGTTCAACTGTTGGCAGTGTAAGTTAGTATGACAGTGAATCAGGAAAAACTCTTGGAACGTCATTTCAGGTTTCCCAATAGACCTGCAGGTCAGTGAGAGATATTCTGGGAACAATTGATGCTTCTGGATCTCAAAAAATATCAATAGAGTCTTAAAGCTTGGTTTCCGAGCGTAGTTGGTTTTGCTATGAACACTGTACGGCTGATTTTAACTTCGGACAGATAAGGGGTGGGTGGAGCATGCCAGCCAGCCGCCCGTTGTTGCTTGTGGTAGGCCCGAGCCTCATTTACATGTTGGTGGCAAGCTGCGGGCACTAGCAGGTATTCTGTGAGAAATCAGCCGGCTCCCGCACTGAGCCCGATGACAATCATAGCCTGGGAGATGGAGGCGATCCCGGAGAGACCTCAGATAGGCCTACAGAGAGTCGGAGGTTTTATGTGAGCCTGCTGCTGCTCCTCCTGGCCCATCAAATAAATTAAACATTGCCTGGGCCGTCTTTTGAGCAGCCTCCAACAGTCCCTTTAAGGACTGATGGCTAGGCCCTGCACACCAGGTACAAATGGGCAAAGCGTGCATGGCCCATGATTTGCCCATTTGTACCTCGAAATTCCAATTGGGGTCCTATATACAACATAGGACCAACATTGGCATGTTACAAGTGGTCTCCGGCCTGAAACAGGCAGGCGTTCTGGCCACCCATCTCAGGACCCTACCCAAGATGGCAGCAGCCAGAGTGCCAGTGTAAACAGGCCAGTAAGTGACCGAATACCATTTTCAGGCCGCTACTACCCTGCTTACGCTGGGCAGAAAGAGTTAAAATTGGCCCTAGTGAAGTGTTTATTTACTAGAGGAAAGCAGGTGTAAGGCTTTACCCAGGCCCATGGATTGCTCTGCTCAGGGCAGCCCAATTCCTGGTAAGGGTCCTTAAACAGGCATCAGGCCCCTCATTAGCACCTGTAAGGGACCTAATGCCTGTCGCCCCAGACCCTTGAAAAATGGCCCAACCCAATTTTGTTGCACCCCAAAATTGTTCCTTTTTGCATCCGTTTTACGCCTGCAAAACAGGTACAACGAAGAACAATTTATATCCCATGGTTTCATGAAATCTCCACTATAACAGATTTAATCTTGATACAAATATTCATAAAGCCTGTTTCTAAAGTTTAAATCTAGAATAACAGATGCTGGAGAGGGTGTTATGAATCGTTAACACTGTTGATTTCTGACAGTCTTAATCATGACAGTGAAATTTGACTTGTTTATGAATTTCAACAGGATATTGAGGTAGAATTAAATTATTTAGTTTCACACTATCATTTTAGATACAGCTTGCAAGGTGGAGCATTAATATCCTGTGACATGGACTGGTGGAATTCAAGCTCACACCTCCTTTCCCTTCACACACACTGTTCCCTTTCTAAACCTGGTTGTTTGGGAAAGGGCCAAGTGGAAGCCAGTCACTTTCCCACGGGGAGAGAGAGAAAATAGAGGATGAGTCACTCTCTTGCACCTCCCAGCAGGTGAATTTAGAATACTAGAACAAATCATAGGCTTACTTTGCCTGCTGTAGGTTGTGTATAATGTTGAGAGAAAAGGAAAGAGAAAATATGAATACTTAAGGGTCTAATAGTGGCAATAGTGAAGGTTTTTCTTTCCGTGAAGGGAAGAATTCAGAGTAATCTGCTGGTGTTCTTCTACCACCTGAACTTTTGTCGTCATGTATAAAAGCCAATTTTGCAATCCCGGTAAAATGAAGGTAGAAGGAATAGGATATCAAATGTGCACTGAGCTGACTGAACAGCATTTTTGGGATTCATCTCATTTGAATGATTAGCATAAACTCCCTGCACAGATCTGGCCTTGCGCTGAGAGCTAGTCTATTGGGGAATGTGGAGAATCTGGCTACCAGTTCAAATTTAAAGGGATGTGCACCTTAAAGGTAAGTGGCCTCATATGAGGGCACATATTATTTCAGCCTTTTTGAAAGTCAAAATTGATTTTAAATATTTGTTAGCTTTTGCCAAGGCCATGGGAGTAGAGGACAAAGATTTTCAACTGTCATTTTTCACCTAAAAAATGGGCCATTGGAAAAGGCCTGAAACAGGCTGCTTAAATATGCAAATTGGGGTCCTATGTCCATTGTAGTACCCTGATTGCAATTTTCAGGTACAAATGGGCTCCACCTATTTGTACCAAGCACTGAGCCACCTAACCAGCAGTCCTTATAGGGACTACTGGTAGCCGCTCAAAAAACAGCTCAGGATACACAATTTTTCTTCTGGTGAGCCCCGGAGGAGCACTTCTATTTCTCCTGGACTCCCATGAAAGTCCAGCGTGCTGCTGGCCCATTCAAGGCTCCCCCATCCCCTCCCCCACCCCCCAACCAGACCTGCCAGCTAGCTCAGCATGGGAGCCAGCCTATTTCCTGCCGTCCCACAACCGGTGCACAGCAGTAGGGCACCCACAGCTCATTGGTGGCATGTTAATGAGGCCCGGGACTCAAAATGAGGCACGTCCGCTCCACCATCTTCACTCCCATTTTAGGCGTTGCTTGCAAATCAGCCCAAAGCAGTCAGGTAAAAGGAAACCCAAATGTGGAGGCACAATACAGAATCTGTGAACATGTAACGATGCAGCATAGGAACATAGGAATTGCTAGTCGAGAAAAGACCAAGGTCCATCTAGTTTAACTTCTACCATCCTGGTAGTCGCACAATACAACGATAATGGAGTTGTTGATTAATCATAGCAATCAATCTCTCCATTAGTTTACAACAGATCCAGAAACAACACAAGGAAAACCCCAATGGTTGATTTTCTGTTAGTGGATGTGCTACTGCAAGGAGGTTTTGTCCTGTTTGGCACGCATGCCCAGGGGACAGCAGTACACTATGTCGGTCAGGTATTTCAATAATCTTATGGAGCCTGGGAACAGAAGCCGGAGAAGATGCCACATGGCTGGGTGTTGTAGAACGGAATCTCACCTGCCAGAAGCCCATATCAGAACTTCAAGTGAGCTCACATTATTTTCTGATCATTAGGTCAAAAAAAACATCAACAGCGATCAACTGAATTTCTGCGATGTGCAGCCGGCGGGCAAGGCTCCTTGCCCAAAGCACAAAGTCAAAACATTACCCCAATAATGCCAACTCAGTATTCACGAAAGGGTAGAATTACATTGTGATCTCCATGCTGACATATGATATTGTCAAGGGGTTGAAAAATCATATAATCATTCTTTTTTTTATTTTTCTACTGTAGATTGGTGAAACATTTGATATTTAATGTATATTATAAACAGTAACAGTGCTGTTTCCCTATTTTAAAAACATTTTTTCTAAACATCTTATATACCTAATTGAAAGTCATAATTTTTATGTTCAAACCATTTATTTGAGGTAGGTACATTTTTATTTAAACTGCAGAAGAAAGTGGCTGCTCTAGCTGCTTTGTATTTGATCTAAAATAGGTGATTGTATAGGTTAGCGGTTATTAAAGAGCAGAACTTATGGATGCATTTTTCCTTACCTCTATGATCTCCAACATTTCCACTCTTGTTATTTTACCATCACCATCTAAATCATACATATTGAAAGCCCAGTTTAGCTTCTGTTCAAAGCTGCCTCTTGAAGTAATAGAGAGAGCGCAAATAAACTCTCTGAAGTCGATTGTCCCATCACCGTTTTTATCAAAGGTTCTGAAAGCATGTTGAGCAAACTTGGATGCATCTCCGTAAGGGAAAAACTGTAGAGAAAAAGAGTGCATACATTAAATAAAGAATTCAAATTAGAATTATTTTTTGATCGTTACGCTCCATGTAGCATGAATAAAGTAGCCAACTCACTAGAAGACTTGTCCTAAGAAATTTTAGATCATAATCTAATATTGTTCATCACACCCTAACCAGAGTTCCTTCTATATACTTATAAACAATAATTGAATTAAGGTCTGTGTCAATGACATGTGCCCTTCAATTCAAAGGATTGTCAACCAACTTTTGTCGATTCTTGGTGAGAAGTAGGCTCTATTTGCATTATTTTGTTGACCCTATGAATATTAAGCTTTAGAAATTTAAATAAGTTAAAAATACTTGCTCTGCTCATTATCATTCAGGAAGTATGCTCACACAGCCATTGATCTGAACCCTCTCTAGTTTTATACAATTGTACTACCTGTTTTCATCTCTACTTCTAACCAGAAATTCAAGAGCTTTATACAAGAATGTTTGGAAAGGAAATAGGGTACAAGTGCAAGGATGAACAATTGTCCAGAAGTCAGCAAATGCGGCAAACTTCAGTGGCACAGTCCAGCCCAGTAAGTGGATCCTACAAATAAAAGTGGTCTCCATGATCTCTGAGAAAGAAGGTCCTCCATATTCAGATTGTCAGTAATTTTACTACTCAATTACTATACAGCAGAAATGTGGTTTGAGCCAATGAGGGCTCTTTTCGTAGTATTACCATCATATGTCATTTTCCAACATGTTTACTAGTAAATACATACCAGTCCTGAACTGAAAATATCAATTTGGCTGATTATTAGAGTAGCATCGTGATATTTTAAACCCACTTCTAAAATCAAATTTTTGAACCAAGTTTTGTTACTGCCAAAAGACCGAACTCAATAGGGAAGATTTTCTGTATAGTAGATTAGACTACCAACGGGATTTGTGCAAGTGCAGACCAGGAAAATGGGCAGTATTTCCTCCCCGTCCCCAGTGGAATCTTATCGCGACTTATTTTCTGTTCAAGCTGCACATCCAACTACTTCAATCCTGTTCATTTTGAGTGGAAGCCTAATTATACATACAGCCAGCATGTTAATGAGGACCTTTAGCAGGACCATTAAAATCTGTGATTATAATGAAACATTAAAAGAAAGTTGATAAGAGTCCTAATTTAAAGGGACAGAAGGATAAAAGGTAATTAATTTTTATTCCCGGTTTAGTATTGGTTAGCTAATATTTAATGTGGAGGGTAACTTTCCAACTTCGTATTCCTGGCGGGGAGCCTTGTCTGCCGGAAGCATATTTTAGAAATTTGAACGGACGCTGGAATATGAAGTCAGAAAACTTCTTATCAATGTATTTTTCAGCCAATGTTTGCTATATAATTTTTTCTAATTAATAGTTGGTGGGTATTGGTGTAATTTTTTTCATTCCAGCTACCATTTTGTGTATTTTTCATGACACAAAGGGAATGCTTATGTAATGAGAAAAGTAACATAATCATTGTTACCAATGTCACAAAGAAACTTCCTGTATAGCAACTTGTCATGTTTTTAGATGTTTTCTTGGGTTCAGTATCAACCGCTCCTATAAGTGGACCTCATGTTCCCTATAATTCGGAGCCTGCCTTAACCTGCCCAATATTTAGGTAAATAATAGTGAGACCCAAGGATCATAACAGAGAACCCCTACATTGTATAGTGTCTTACTGGAATGCATCAAGTGCTAACAGGTGATTCTCCTCTTTTCAAAAAGCAGACTTAAAATACATTCTTACCAGACCAAGATACAAGCTCTGATCCAACAAATTGTTTTATTTAAATAATACAGGTATAAGTACTGTATATGGTATGCAACAGTGAATCATATGCTCCAACTAACTATTCGGTATATAAAATAATAAAGACACCATTCTGCTTCTCACTAAACATTGGGGCTGAAATTTCTGGGATGGAAGAGGACACAACTCAGATGGATCACTAGCAGAGTTCCAGGAATTTGGGGCGGAACACAAATCCGCCAGGTATCTGCCCTGTTTAGGCTGCATCCTAAATTTTGATTGGTGGGGGGTGGGGGGGTGGGGGGTTGGGCAATTCCTCCGCCTACCAGTCATCCTGGAGGATGAAGATAACCCTCGGATCCTGTTCTCTACAAACAACTGCCACCTTAAACCCCTTTCCCATGCCCTCTCCACCCTCACCTCTAATAACAAGTATGAAGAGCTCATAGATTTATTCATCACCAAGATAGAGAGAATACATTCAGCCGCTTCTGCACCTCCCCCCTTCCCCACTAAGCCAAATGACCCTCCAGTCCCCCTACCAGTTTTGTCCTAACATTCTGGGCCCGATTTTAAACCCTCCCCCACCCTGGCCTGGTTCTACATAGAACATCTCCAATACTTCTCTAGGAGTTTCTGAAGATCTTCCACAGTAGGTTTCTTTGATATGCAAGTTTATTCGTTTCTTCCTCTCTAAATAGTTTAAAATAAAGTTTTGGTACTTTTCGTGTAGTTTAAAAAAAATGAGTTGACATTATTGGTCTCATAGAAGATCTTTGCATTGGATGTCTCTCACAATCAAAATAGAAGAGCTCAGCCAGCAGGTGTCAACTCTGGGTGCAGGACAGAAGTAATGGGGATCAATCTGACACATTCCAATGATATACTCACTTAACTCACCATACCCATTATACCCGTGAAATATAGCTGAATTCAGGAAAGATCAATGCATTTAAAGTTGAAGTACCTATCTTTTTATAAGCAATACAGTCCCCTGTTATTCTTAAGGTTTACAATTCAGAGAAGAAGAGAAATCTTAAACTAGAGTATGTGTGATCATCTCATACATTTTTTATTCTTTGAGATTTTTAATCCTTTCATTCTACATTTAAAGAAGAACTTCCTTAAGGATACGTATTCTCAAATTGTAAAACTGCATTCATTAAGTGATGGGGGTGATGGCAGAAGTGTTTACTTCTTCCCAAGTCTCTCCCACATGGTAAGATTCTTAAATTTATAACCTTCACGTGATTCAGACCTGACACTTTTATTTGCACCTCCATATTCATAACGCCATAACACATCCCACATATCTTGAGTTCAAACTTTTGCACAGGGCAGGACCTGTGAACTGAAGTAAATCTTCAGCACAAATTCACTGTTGAATAATACAGAAACATAATATATTTTGAACATTTGAAAGTTAATCAAGGTGAGTGTTGGGCAATAAATCAGCAGCTGAGTCTTTTTCCATCCTGTACTTTCCTATGTTCTAAAAACATCAGGACAAGTATATGGATCAGATATGTATTCTATTTTTGCGTCACCTAGGAACTCAATAAGACTGAAGAAACATGTCCAGTTGTGATTGTTAAAGGGTTGTTTCATTTTATTTAGAATTATGATTGAGTTAAAAAGTCATTCATCCACAAAAGCAGGTTTTCTGTGATTCTAAACAAAACTGCTTGTAACAAGAAATTCAGATAGATTACCCAGAAACTCCAGAAATGGTGTTTATTATGGGCCAAAAATTGCTGGGATTATAATGGCGCATTAACGGCTCTCGCCAATATTGATTCAAAAAAATCCAGCAATTTGCATAGTAAAAGAGATACGCCATGAGTTGCGATTCTCCACAAATTACTGGATGATTTGTGCCACTCCGCGGTTAGCCTTGCCAAAGCCGACAAAAGTCCTTTCTCGTTGTGAGGCTCCCCATTGAACATAATGGCGATCGTGAAATTGCTGGATCTATGACATTAGTACGATTTATTCCTGCCGCACCCATTTAGGCTGGTAATGTCATAGAGCCTCACTCCAGTAGGTAGTGAATGGTTCCTAAAAGTTTTTTATTTTTATCTGTCTTGGCAATCTTTTGTGCCTGAATTGCCATCCACATTCCTGTTAGTGTCGGAAGGCAATAATTTTCGGGTGCAAAGCTGTTTTGACACTCAGAAATGCAAATTAGATAGATTTCTTTCAGAAAATAACATTTTGGGATACAGTATATGAGCAATTTGAGACATGACGTAGAATGTGTGGCATCCTTGGGATGAAAAAGGTGACTTTAGACCTATGGTTCCCAAATTTTTCCACCAGTGGGGATTTCCTCGTTTCATTTCTGGGTCTGTTGTAGAATGATTGATAGAGATTGATTGCTATGATTAGTTAACAATTCTATTATCACCATTGACATTGCACTATATTTGCACCGCAAATTGCTGGAATGTCGATCCGATAACAATGCAGCAATGTCGATGTAGCATCTGGGACCTGATGAACGTCGTGCCTATTATGCGACTACCAGGATGGTAGAAGGCGAACTAGATGGATCTTGGCCTTTTTTTTTGTCCAGCAATTCCTATATTTCTATGAGAGCAGTGCAATGGTGTACCCACTGGATGTTCCATTTTAAAAAAATTTATTTGTTCATGGGATGTGGGCGTCGCTGGCGAGGCCAGCATTTATTGCCCATCCCTAATTGCCCTTGAGAAGGTGGTGGTGAGCCGCCTTCTTGAACCGCTGCAGTCCGTGTGGTGAAGGTTCTCCCACAGTGCTGTTAGGAAGGAAGTTCCAGGATTTTGACCCAGCAACGATGAAGGAATGGCGATATATTTCCAAGCTGGGATGGTATGTGACTTGGAGGGGAACGTGCAGGTGGTGTTGTTCCCATGTGCCTGCTGCCCTTGTCCTTCCAGGTGGTAGAGGTCGCAGGTTAGGGAGGTGCTGTCGAAGAAGCCTTGGCGAGTTGCTGCAGTGCATCCTGTGAATGGTACACACTGCAGCCACAGTGTGCCAGTGGTGAAGGGAGTGAATGTTTAGGGTGGTGGATGGGGTGCCAATCAAGCGGGCTGCTTTATCTTGGATGGTGTTGAGTTTCTCGAGTGTTGTTGGAGCTGCACTCATCCAGGCAAGTGGAGAGTATTCCATCACACTCCTGACTTGTGCCTTGTAGATGGTGGAGAGGCTTTGGGGAGTCAGGAGGTGAGTCACTCGCCGCAGAATACCCAGTCTCTGACCTGCTCTTGTAGCCACAGTATTAATGTGGCTGGTCCAGTTAAGTTTCTGGTCAATGGTGACTCCCAGGATATTGATGGTGGGGGATTTGGCGATGGTAATGCCGTTGAATGTCAAGGGGAGGTGGTTAGACTCTCTCTTGTTGGAGATGGTCATTGCCTGGCACTTGTCTGGCACGAATGTTACTTGCCACTTATCAGCCCAAGTCTGGATGTTGTCCAGGTCTTGCTGCATGTGGGCATGGACTGCTTCATTATTTGAGGGGTTGCGAACGGAACTGAACACTGTGCAATCATCAGCAAACATCCCTATTTCTAACCTTATGTTGGAGGGAAGGTCATTGATGAAGCAGCTGAAGATGGTTGGGCCCAGGACACTGCCCTGAGGAACTCCTGCAGCAATGTCCTGGGGCTGAGATGATTGGCCTCCAACAACCACAACCATCTTCCTTTGTGCTAGGTATGACTCCAGCCACTGGAGAGTTTTCCCCCTGATTCCCATTGACTTTAATTGTTCCTGGTCATGATGGACGGGGCCGCTGGTTCTATACTTCATGTGTCAAGAATGTTTGAACATTTCGCACACCCAACTTGCCATTCATTTATTAACTGACAATGTCGTCTTCTACTACTTGTTCTTTTAAATTGTTTTCTTACTTTCCGTTCTGTCTCTTTTTTCACTCTTTCTTAATCCACTTTCCTTATTTATCTTTCTGTCTCTAATTTGACTCTAATTCAGCCTATTTCCTTCTCTGTCATCCACTCTGTTTCTCTATCCTTTTCTTTCATTGGTTAAGGAGATAAGCCATTGGGTTCAACGTTCATCAGGTCCCAGGTATGATATTGACATCGCTGTGCCATTATCCTATCAATATTCCAGAAATTTGCAGCGCAAATATAGTGCAATGTCAATGGTGAACTAAAATGTCCAACTAATGTCATTCGCCGTGAGATCTGCCAATGCAGCAATTTCTGGCTCGTTGTTTCCGTCGTTCAGAGGTGTAAATACAAATTATTTTCCATGAATTTCAGTTTTCTTTTTTCTCATTTATAATTGAAAAATGTGTTTATACTGTAGGAGTAATGAATGATTGCAATCTGTCTGCAACAAGAAAAGACTCGAATAGAATTTTAGGCACAGCTGTAAAGTAGAAAGAGAATTTAAAAACCGGCAATAGATGCATTTCATAGTCAGCAGAGAGAACAAGTGGCCATGTTGAGGCCGTTACCATCCCATTAACGCCTGGGGAAGGCAGTAAAAAATCGACTGCTTCTGTTAATTACTCCTTATGGCTTCTGTTGCCTTTCGGACTATTTGCTCTCAAGTGTTTTAGAAATGACTTCAATTATAAAAAGACATATTTTTATCCTTACCAAACAAAACTGTCTTAGAAAATCCATCAATTGAGTGATTTTATAGCTATTAGCAGGCAGTATCTAGATTAAGAACCTGTCAAACTAGCACTCTCTCTTAATTTTGTTTTCTTATTAGATTGCATAACTAGATGTATCTGGATATATCTGTAAAGAAAATGAAGAGGCTGATGTTATAAAAATTTGAACCTAGCGGTTTCTAGGAGCACAAAAAGATGAGGAAATGATACTATGGTACCAAAAGGGCAATTAGAGACTTCCTATCCGAAAGCATACTTCAACAACAATGGTTTAGCAAGTGATGGGCCTAGAAATTAGTTTGCATCAACGAGTTTCTAAGATACTCTATTTGGAAACTAGTTATGTGGAAAGAACTGAAACAGGTTACACAAATCACACTGCTGAGTTTATTCTTCTACATGGCTACCTAATTCATTACAAACCTAACCAAGTAATTCATTATTCTCCAGGCAGGGTAGTTTCCATTATAAATTCATGCTTCTAGGAAGTGTTAGGGTAATGTTGGCACTTTTGCATTTACACAGGCCCTATGCAAGAGTAAAAGGTTTTCAGACTGAGCCCTTTCCATCACACCAAACATTCAGATACCATTTTAGGAGCTCATTTATTAATAAATCAAATAATGAGCTTTAGTTTTTTTTAAAAATTGCCTTACTCATGAAAATACATTTTATCAATTGGGCAAAGCAGTCACCATACCCTGATTTGGACATCAAACAAAGAAAAATACATTAAACAAGACGTGGTCCTTTTTGAGTCCTGTATGGTGAACCGTGATGTTCCTAAATAAAAATTTACGTTGGAGGCTGTGGTTGTCTGCCATATTTGGTAGATGTAGAGTGTAATACACCTTCTCTGCTTAACCTTCACTGATTTAGAAGTCATCTGAGTTTTCTTATCAGTTGAACATGCTCATGAGACAAAGGTTGACTATGTGCTTGCTGCATTCTAATTTCTACAGGAAATTGCATGCTTTTCATAATACCAAAAAAAAGTCCTCAAATCCACAGGTTCAGAGGACCCGAAATTACAGTATGCTAATGGACGTGACTGTTTAGTGCATTCATCTGAAATATCTCCCTGCCGTTTTAGCACAGTTGGGTTAGGAACATAGGAACAGGCGTAGGCCATTCAGCCCCTCGAGTCTGTTCCGCCATTCAATGAGATCATGGCTGATCTGTGTACTAACTCCATTCATCCGCCTTGGCTCCATATCCATTAATACTCTCAGCTAGTAAAAATCTATTGATCTCAGATTTAAATTGATTATTTGAGCTAGGATCTGCTGCTTTTTGTGAGAGAGAATGCCACACTTCTATCACCCTTTGCTTGAAGAAGTGTTTCCTAACTTCGCTTCTGAATGGCCTGGCTTAGATTTTAAGATTATGTCCCATTGTCCCCACCTGTGGAAAATGTTTCTCTCTTCCCTATCAATTCCTTTTAAAACCCTAAAAACCTCAATCAAATCACCCCTTAATCTTCCATGTTCCAGACAATACTAACCCAGTTCATGTTATCTCTCCTCATAATCTAACCCTTGGAGCCCTGGTAATATTCTGGTGAATCTGCGCTGCACACTTTCCAAGGCCTATATATCCTTTCTAAGGTGAGGTGCCCAGAACTAATTGTACACAGTACTCCAGATGTGGTCTAACTAGGGCTTTGTATAGCTGTAGAAAAACATCCTCTTTATATTCTAGCCCTCTAGTTATAAAGGGTAACATTCCATTGGACCTTCTGATTATTTTTTGTACCTGACTACTACATTTTGGTGATCTGTGTACATGACCCCTAAATCTCTTTGTACCTCCACTGTTCCTAGCTTTTCACCATTTAAAAAATACTCGGAAATATCCTTTTCTGATCCAAAATGGATGACCTCACACTCACCTGCGTTGAAATCCATCTGCCACAGTTTTGCCCACTCACTTATAGAATCATAGACTGGTTACAGCACAGAAGGAGGCCATTCGGCCCATCGAGCCCATGCCAGCTCTTTGTAAGAACAATCCAGTTAATCCCATTCCCCTGCTCTTTTTCCATAGCCCTGCAAAATTTTTCCCTTCAGGTATTTATCCAATTCCTTTTTTAAAGCCACGATTGAATCTGCTTCCATCACCCTTTCAGGCAGTGCATTCCAGATCATAACTACTTGCTGCGTAAAAAAGGATTTCCTCATGTCGCCTCTCAACCTTCTCTGCTCCAAGGAGAACAACCCCAGCTTCTCCCGTCTGTCCACGTAAGTGAAGTCCCTCATCCCTGGAACCATTCTAGTAAATCTTTTCTGCACTCTCTCTAAGGCCTTCACATCCTTCCTACAGTGCGGTGCCCAGAATTGGAAACAATACTTCAGTTGTGCTCGATCCAGTGTTTTATAAAGGTTCAACATAACTTCCTTGTTTTTGTACTCTATGCCTCTATTTATAAAGCCCAGGATCTTGTATGCTTTTTTAACTGATTTCTCAACCTGTCCTGCCACCTTCAAACATTTGTGCACATATACCCCCAGGTCTCTCTGTTCCTGCACCCCTTTTAGAATTGTACCATTTAGTTTATATTGCCTCTCCTCGTTCGTCCTGCCAAAGTGTATCACTTCACAGTGCTCTGCATTAAATTCCATCTGCCACATGTCCGCCCATTCCACCAGCCTGTTTGTCCTCCTGCAGTCTATTACTATCTTCCTCACTGTCTACTACACATCCAAGTTTTGTGTCATCTGCAAATTTTGAAATTGTGCCCTGTACACCCAAGTCCAAGTCATTAATATATATCAAAAAAAGCAGTGGTCCCAGCACCGACCCCTGGGGAACACCACTGTACACTCCCTCCAGTCCGAAAAACAACAGTTCACCACTATTTTCTGTTTCCTGTCACTTAGCCAATTTCTTATCCATGCTGCCACTGTCTCTTTTATTCCATGGGGCTCAATTTTGCTGACAAGCCTATTATGTGAAACTTTATCAAGTGCCTTTTGAAAGTCCATATACACATCAACCGCATTGCTCACATGAACCCTCTCTGTTACCTCATCAAAAAACTCAATCAAGTTAGTTAAACACGATTTGCCTTTAACAAATCCGTGCTGGTTTGCCTTAATTAATCCACACTTGTCCAAGTGACTATTAATTTTGTCCTGGATAATCGTTTCTAAAAGTTTCCCCACCATTGAGGTTAAACTGACTGGCCTGTAGTTGCTGAATTGATCCTTACTCCCTTTTTTGAACAAGGGTATAACATTTGCAATTCTCCAGTCCTCTGGCACCACCCCCATATCTAAGGAGGACTGGAAGATTGTGGCCAGTACCTCTGCAATTTCCACCCTTAGCAACCTAGGATGCATCCCATCCGGACCGGGTGACTTATCTACTTTAAGTACAGCTAGCCTTTCTAGTACCTCCTCTTTATCAATTTTTAGCCCATCCAGTATCTCAACTACCTCCTCTTTTACTGTGACTTTGGCAGCATCTTCTTCCTTGGTAAAGACAGATGCAAAGTACTCATTTAGTATCTCAGCCATGCCCTCTGCCTCCATGCGTAGATCTCCTTTTTGGTCCCTAATCCAGCCCCACCCACTTCTCTTACTATCCGTTTACTATTTATATGCTTATAGAAGACTTTTGGATTCCCTTTTATGTTAGCCGCCAGTCTATTGTCATAATTTCTCTTTGACTCTCTTATTTCCTTTTTCACTTCTCCTCTGTACTTTCTATATTCAGCCTGGTTCTCACTTGTATTATCAACCTGACATCTGTCATACACCCCCTTTTTCTGCTTCATCTTACTCTCTATCTCTTACTTCATCTAGGGAGCTCTGACTTTGTTTGCCCTACCTTTCCCTCTTGTGGGAATGCACCTAGACTGTACCCGAACCATCTCCCCTTTAAAGGCCGCCCATTGTTCGATTTCAGTTTTGCCTGTCAATCTTTGATTCCAATTTACCCGGGCCAGATCTGTTCTCAACCCACTGAAATTGGCCCTCCTCCAATTAATTATTTTTACTCTAGAGTGCTCCTTGTCCTTTTCCATAACTAATCTAAACCTTATGATACTATGATCACTGTTCCCTAAACGTTCTCCCACTGACACTTGCTCCACTTGATCCACCTCATTCCCCAGAATCAGATCCAGCAATTCCTCCTTCCTCGTTTGTCCGGAAACACACTGATAAAGACAGTTCTCTTGAACACACTTCAGAAATTCCTCCCCCTCTTTGCCCTTTACACTATTACTATCCCAGTCTATATTAGGATAGTTGAAGTCCCCCATTATCACTACTCTATAGTTCTTGCACCTCTCTCTAATTGCCCTGCAAATTTGCATCTCTATATCCTTCCCTCTAATTGGTGGCCTATAGAATACACCCAGTAGTGGCACCTCTATTATATCTTGACTCTAACCAAATAGATTCTGTCCTTGACCCCTCAAGGACATCCTCTCTTTCCAGCACTACAATATTCTCCTTAATCATTACTGCCACCACCCCCCCCCAACCCCCCCAAACTCTTTTCTTTCCTTCCCTATCTTTCCTGAACACCTTGTATCCAGGAATATTTAGTATCCAATCCTGCTCTTTTTTTGAGCCAGGTCTCCGTTATCATCACTACATCATATTCCCATGTGACTATTTGCGCCTGCAGCTCACCAGCTTTATTTACCATACTTCGTGCATTTACACACGTGCACTCCAAACCTATCTTAGACCTTCTCGTATTCTCTCTTAGTCTGACCCCACCTAATACTGTACTATTTCTTACTCTAGTTCTATCTGTCTCTCTCAATCCTTTGTGCAACTTGTTTCTCCTTTCTAATTTTACATCCTGGTGCCCACCCTCCTGCCAAATTAGTTTAAAACCTCCCCGTGAGGACATTGGTCCTAGCTTTGTCGAGGTGCAACCCGTCCGTCTTGAACAAGACCCAATGCCCCAAGAATATGAAGCCCTCCCTCTTGCACCATGTCTCTAGCCACGCATTAACCTGCCTTATCTTCCTATTTCTGTACTCACAAGCACGTGGCACTGGGAGTAATCCAGAGATTATTACCTTTGAGGTCCTGCTTTTTAACTTCCTCCCTAGCTCCTGAAACTCTAACTGCAGGACCTCATCCCTTTTCTTTCCTGTGTCATTGGTACCCACATGGACCACGACTTCTGGCTGTTCCCCTTCCCTCCGCAGAATGTTTTGCACCCTCTCTGTGATGTCCTTTACCCTGGCACCAGTGAGGCAACACACCATGTGGGACTTATGTTGACACCTGTCTGTCCCCCTGACTATCGAATCCCCTATGACTACCGTATTTCTACACTTCACTGTGCCCCCTGTGCAGTCCTTTGCCCCATGGTGCCATGTTCAGGACTGCATTCCTTTGAGGTGTCATCACCCTCACTGGCATACCGGTTTGAGTGTGCCATACACCCAGAAGATTCCTGCACTGCCTGCCTCTTCCTACCCTTTTGGATGGCCACCCACTTACTATCCTGAACTCTCTGTGACTGTGGGGTGACCACCTTCTGGAACCATACGATCCAGGAAACCTTCAGTCTCCCTTGTGCTCTGCAGTGACTCCAGCTGCCCCTCAAGCTTAGAAACCTTCAGCTTGAACTCGAACAACTGGAGGCATTTCCTGCACACGTGGCCTTAATCTATCAATGTCTCTTTGTAATTTTATCCTCCCGTCTACACTACTTACTATGCCACCAATCTTTGTGTTATCGGCAAACTTGAATATATGGTTCTCTATTGTGTTATCTAAGCCATTAATAAATATAGTGGATAGTTGAGGTCCCAGCACAGATCCTGTGGGACATCACTAGTCACTTTCTTCCAATTCAAGTACATACCCATTTTCTCTACTCTCTGTTTTCTACCGCCTAACCAATCTCCTAACCTGGTCAATAATTTGCATTCAATTCCATGAGCTTTAATTTTAGCTAACGGTCTCTTATGTGGAACATTATCAAATGCCTTCTGAAAGTCCATATAAGCTACATCCATTGACATTCCCGTGTCTACTACTATAGTTACTTCCTCAAAAAATTCAATTAGGTTTGTTAGACATGACCTACCCTTTTCAAATCCATGTTGGCTCTCTCTAATCAGCTCAAATTTCTCTAAGGGCTCAGTCACCCTGTGCTTAATTATAGTTTCCAATAACTTCCCCACAATAGATCTTAGACTAACAGGTCTATAATTTTTTGGTTTCTCTCTCTCACCTTTCTTAAATAAGAACTTTCTTAAATAAATTCAGAACAGATCTAGCAGCTCAAAACTGGGCATCCATGAGGGTGCTATGGGCCATCAGTAGCAGAACTGTATTTCAGCACAATCTGTAACCTCATGGCCTGGCATATTCCTCACTCTACCATTACCAACAAGCCAGGGGATCAACTCTGGTTCAATGAGGAGTGTAGAAGAGCATGCCAGGAGCAGCACCAGGCGTACCTAAAAATGAGATGCCAATCTGGTGAAGCTACAACACAGGACTGCATGCATGCTAAACAGCGGAAGCAACATGCAATAGACAGAGCTAAGCAATTCCACAACCAACGGATCAGATCAAAGCTCTGCAGTCCTGCCACATCCAGTCGAGAATGGTGGTGGACAATTAAACAGCTAATGGGAGGAGGAGGCTCCATGAACATTCCCATCCTTAATGATGGCAGAGTCCAGCATGTGAGTGCAAAAGACAAGGCTGAAGCGTTTGCAACTATCTTCAGTCAGAAGTGCCGAATGGTTGATTCATCTCGGTCTCCTCCTGATATCCCAACCATCACAGAAACCAGTCTTCAGCCAATTCGATTCACTCCATGTGATATCAAGAAATGGCTGAGTGCACTGGATTCAGCAAAGGCTATGGGCCCCGTCAACATCCCGGCTGTAGTGCTGAAGACTTGTGCTCCATAACTAACCGTGCCTCTAGCAAAGCTGTTCCAGTACAGCTACAACACTGGCATCTACCTGACAATGTAGAAAATTGCCCAGGTATGTTCTGTCCACAAAATGCAGGACAAATCCAATCCGGCCAATTACCGCCCCATCAGCCTACTCTCAATCATCAGCAAAGTGATGGAAGGTGTCATCGACAGTGCTATCAAGTGGCACTTATTCACCAATAACCTGCTCACCGATGCTCAGTTTGGGACCACTCGGCTCCAGAACTCATTACAGCCTTGGTCCAAACATGGACAAAAGAGCTGAATTTCAGAGGTGAGGTGAGAGTGACTGCCCTTGACATCAAGGCAGCATTTGACCAAGTGTGGCACCAAGGAGCCCCAGTAAAATCGAAGTCAATGGGAATCAGGGGGAAAACTCTCCAGTGGCTGGAGTCGTACCTAGCACAAAGGAAAGTGGTAGTGGTTGTTGGAGGCCAATCATCTCAGCCCCAGGACATTGCTGCAGGAGTTCCTCAGGACAGCGTCCTAGGCCCAACCATCTTCAGCTGCTTTATCAATGACCTTCCCTCCATCACAAGGTCAGAAATGGGGATGTTCGCTGATGATTGCACAGTGTTCAGTTCCATTCGCAACCCCTCAGATAATGAAGCAGTCCGTGCCCGCAATTAGCAAGACCTGGACAACATCCAGGCTTGGGCTGATAAATGGCAAGTAACATTCACGCCAGACAAGTGCCAGGCAATGACCATCTCCAACAAGAGAGAGATTAACCACCTCCTCGTGACATTCAACGGCATTACCATTGCCGAATACCCCACCATCAACATCCTGGGTGTCACCGTTGACCAGAAACTTAACTGGACCAGCCAGACTGTGGCTACAAAAGCAGGTCAGAGGCTGGGTATTCTGTGGTGAGTGGCTCACCCCCTGACTCCCCAAAGCCTTTCCACCATCTACAAGGCACAAGTCAGGGGTGTGATAGAATACTCTCCACTTGCCTGGATGAGTGCAGCTCCAACAACACTCAAGAAGCTCGACACCATCCAGGACAAAGCAGCCTGTTTAATTGGCACACTATCCACCACCCTAAACGTTCACTCCCTTCATCACTGGCGCACCGTGGCTGCAGTGTGTACCATCTACAGGATGCACTGCAGCAACTCACCAAGGCTTCTTCGACAGCACCTCTCAAACCTGCGACCTCTACCACCTAGAAGGACAAGGGCAGCAGGCACATGGGAACAACACCTCCTGCAAGTTGCCCTCCAAGTCACACACCATCCCGACTTGGAAATATATCGGCGTTCCTTCATCGTCGCTGGGTCAAAATCCTGGAATTCCCTTCATAACAGCACTGTGGGAAAACCTTCACCATACAGACTGCAGCATCTCAAAAAGACGGCTCATCACCACCTTCTCAAGGGCAATTAGGGATGGGCAATAAATGCCGGCCTTGCCAGTGACGCCCACATCCCATGAATGAATAAAAAAAATAATGGAGTTACATTTGACATTTTCCAATCTAAAGAGACAATTCCTGAATCGAGAGAGCTTTGGAAGATTATGGCTCAAGTATCTGCAATTTCCTCACCTACTTCCTTTAAAACCCTGAGGTGGAAATCATCAGGTCCTGGGGATTTGTCAGTCTTTAAGGCCATTATTTTTTCCATTACTGTTTTCTTGCTCACGTTAACTTGAGTGAGTTCCAGTCCTTGATTCATTATTAGTTTCCCAGGAATGTCAGGTGTATTATCCTCTTCCTCTTCTATGAAGACTGACACAAAGTGATTATTCATTTCCTTATATTCATTTGCAATATTGTCTGCATCTGTTTTTAAAGGGCCCACATTATCCTTGACTACCCTTTTCCTTGTTGTAATAATTGTAAGATCTTTTTGTATTAATCTTGATATCCCTTGCAAGTTTCTTTTCATATTCCCTTTTTGCAGCTCTTACTATTTTTTGTCTTCCTTTATATCTCTCCTAGTCCCCTGGATCTACACTATTCTTTGCACTTTTGTATTCTCTTTCCTTTAGTTTTGTTATCTCTCACCTCTTTTGTTGACCATCGCTGTTTTATTTGGTAATTAGAGCTCTTGCCCCTTAGGAGCCTGTATTAAGCTAAATTCTGTTTTGAACACCTCCCACTGTTCATCTGTAGTTTTATTCGATAACAGTTTTGGCTAGTTTGCTGTTGTCAGTCTCGGTCTCATCCTGTTAAATTGGGCTTACCAAAATCTAGAATCTTAGTAGCTGTGTTACATTTCTTCTTTTCAAACCTAACATTGAATTCGGGGAAAGGACGGGGCAATGGGCCTAGCTGGATTGCTCATGCATAGAGCTGGCGCGGATTCGATGGGCCGAATGGCCTCCTTCTGTGCTGTAACCTTCTATAATTCTATAATTTTATGATTCCATGAATTTGATCATATTATGATTACTGTTAGATTATTAACTAACAGTAAGGGAACATTTATCGAAGTCTGGCTCATTACTAAATCTAATTCAAAAACCTCTTGTTGGTTCTAGAACATATTGCTCCAGAATATTACCTTGAATGTACTGAAGAAATTCACTACCTTTCTGACTTGAGCTACTCTGCTGTTCCCAATCTATATCAAGATTAAAACAATTTTGCTTTTGCTACAAGCCTCACTCTAACCTCTGAATGAATACATTCTGCCACTTCATTGCTGCTATCAGGAGCCCTGTAGACAATTTGAAGTCCTCTCTTATTCCTCAATTCTAACAATAGAGTCGCCACTGATTTGTTTCCTTTACCTATATCCTCTTTTACTAATGTTGTAATAGTATCTTTGATCAATAAGGTTACCCCTCCTCCTCTTCCAATTTCCCTATCCTTTCTAAAGACCTTATAACCTGGAATATTTAACTCCCAATCATGACCAGCTTGCAGCCATGTCTCAGTAATGGCCACCATGTTATCCCCTCATAGCTGCATTTGAACCTCTAATTCACTCAATTTATTTCTTATACTCTGTGCATTAATATATAAAATTCTTATTTGGGCAAGAGACCCTAACCTGTCCTGCCCTGATGCTGTCTTTTTCACACCGTTAAACTTAACACATTTCTTATTTGTCACTTCTGCTTTAACTGCTTCAGTTATTTTAGTATTCCCTTCACCTGGAGTATTTTTATCACTGTTTGTGACCTGAACTCTGCTCTTATCCCTTTATTTTATATATGAACTATCATTTTTACTATTGTTTCTGACTGCGCCCTCTCCCCCATTTATTAGTTTAAAGTCCTTTTCACCACCCTATTTATCCTTTCTGCTAGGACCTTGGTCCCAGCCCGGTTCAGATGATACAGCTCACTTACGTCCCAGTACTGGTGCCAGTGTCCCATGAAATGGAACCCCACCACTCCTTTAGCCATGTGTTCACTTTCCTGATTGGTTTGTCCCTATGCCAATTTGCACGTGGCTCGGGTAATAATCCTGACATTATTACCCTTAAGTTCCTGCTTTTTAAATTTAGCTCCTAACTCCTGAGACTGCCTTTGCAGGACCTCCTCCCTTTTCTTCCCAATGTCATTGTTCCCGACATGGACCACGACAACTGGATCTTCCCCCTCCATTTCCAAATTCGTTTCCAGCCACATTGAGATATTGCTTACCCTGGCACCAAGTAGGCAACTCACCCTTGGGACTCTCAATTGTGGCTGCAGAGGATGCCATCAATCCCCCTAATTATTGAATCCCCTACAACTATTACATTCTATTCTGCTCCTCCCCCCTTTAGACACCCCTCTGCTCCACGGTGCCAGTGTCAGCATTGTGGCTGTCCTCCCCACGGTCTTTCCCCTTATCCTCACAGGTATCAAGTACATTGTACCTGCTGGATAGGACCAGTGTCTGTGGGATCTCCTCCACTATCTCCCCTCGGTTCCCCCCTATCCTGCTGACTGACAGTCACACTCTCCCCTTCTTGCACTTATGCTTTCCTGAGATGTGACTATACTCTGGAGAAATTCCTCCCCCTCCCTTATGTGTCGGAGTGTCTCTAACTCAAGGACAATGAACTGGAGTGTCTCAAGGCAGAGACATTTCCTGCAGGTGTGGCAATCCGGGACAGTCTCACTGTCCACAAGCTCCACATATCACAGTCCCAACACATAGCCTGCACTGCCATTTCTAGTTTTTAGAGTCATAGAGTCATAGAGTTATACAGCACGGATAGAGGCCCTTCGGCCCATCGTGTCCGCGCTGGCCATCAGCCCTGTCTACTCTAATCCCATATTCCAGCATTTGGTCCGTAGCCTTGTATGCTATGGCATTTCAAGTGCTCATCCAAATGCTTCTTGAATGTTGTGAGGGTTCCTGCCTCCACAACCCTTTCAGGCAGTGAGTTCCAGACTCCAACCACCCTCTGGGTGAAAAAGTTCTTTCTCAAATCCCCTCTAAACCTCCCGCCTTTTACCTTGAATCTATGTCCCCTTGTTATAGAACCCTCAACGAAGGGAAAAAGCTCCTTAGTATCCATCCTATCTGTGCCCCTCATAATTTTGTACACCTCAATCATGTCCCCCCTCAGCCTCCTCTGCTCCAAGGAAAACAAACCCAATCTTCCCAGTCTCTCTTCATAGCTGAAGCGCTCCAGCCCTGGTAACATCCTGGTGAATCTCCTCTGCACCCTCTCCAAAGCGATCACATCCTCTGCACCCTCTCCAAAGCGATCACACTAATAAATAAACAATTTTTGTTTATTTATTAGTAGTAATTTACTTCTAGATATAACAGAATTACTTGAGATCTAGATTATATTTAGTAGATGGATTTAGCTTGATTTCAGGTTAATCTGTAACTAATTAGTCTTGTTTTTTGTTTATTAACTTCTTCATTTTAGTATCCCCTTAACTCCTATTTATTTATATATACCAGGTTTTTATTTAATACGATTCGGATTCCTTTAATGTTGGCATCCTCTATTTAGTTAATTTAAATTTTATCCCCTTAAATCTAATTAATTATTCTGATTGATTGATTTATTTATTTACTGTTGCCCCTTGGTTTAAATTACTTAGCACCTCCTTCCCCCTCTACACCAAATTCCCAATCTCACCAAATTCCTATTTTCACTCTGTTTAGCAAGCCACTCCGTTTAATGGATTCAGCCAACTCTCACCAAGCTCTGTGCTCACCAGGGTTAACACCTGGTCTAAAATAACAGATAGGGATATTTCAAGTGAACGTGTTAAGACTGCCTATAAGATCACAACATATCAGTTTAAACTTTTACAACATTATTCAATTCTGACACGACATTCCACAGATGGCATGTTCTGAGTCACAGTAGCACAGGAACCATTGTATTCTGCAAAATACTTATCCTTATAACCTTCAGTCTTGTTTATAAACAGATATATAGCAATATTATTTTTAAAGAAGTTAATTGACATAGGATTAGCTGGGAACATATTAGAACTCAGTGGGAAAATAAATCTTGTGATCTTTAATTTTACTTGAGCTTTGTTCATTTTGTATATGCTAGTTCTGTAATCAAAACTAAATTAAATAACCCCTGCTTAAGTTTACATTGGCCAAGCTCCCCTTTTTACTTTAAAGATCTGGATCATATCCCCTCTCAATTTTCTTTTCTCCTTTGAAAACATATTCAGTTCTTTGAACCTGTCTTCATAAATTAGTGTATTAAGTCTAGAAACATCCTTCTGAGTCTTTATACTCTTTCAATACATCAGTAATTTCTAGAAACAAATCTGAGAAAAGATACAAAAGACAAGCAAAGGAAAATGCAGCAAGTAATATAAATGCCAAATTTAATATTTTTCACCTATATAGAAATGATTGAAAATTAACGAAATTAATTATATAAACAATTTTCTTGATGAATTTATAATTGTGTGTATAGTGGAACATGCATTGGGAAAATTCCCAGAACTACATGGAAAATGCAAAGGAAAAGTCATGGTAAACAAGAGACATCTGACCAGATGTGTTCCATTTGAGTTTCAGGCATAATTTGTAAATGAACAAATACAGCAACAAAAACAGCTTGCATATATATAGAACCTTTAACAGAGAAAAAGGTTCCAAGACACTTCAAAGAAGTGTATTCAGCCAAAAATACAACATTGAGCCAAAGGAAATATTAGAAGGGGTGACTAAAAGCTTAGTCAAAGAAGTAGGTTTTAAGGTGGGTCTTAAAAGAGGAGAGGGAGGTGGAGAGGCAGAAAGGTTTACATCGAGTTACATCGAGTCTACAGAAACACGCCATTCGGCCCAACTTGTCTATGCCCGCGTTTATGCTCCGCACGAGCTTCCTCCCACCCTTCTTCATCTAACTCTATCAGCATGCCCTTCTATTCTTTTCTCCCTTATGTGCTTATCTAACTTCCCCTTAAATGCATCCATGCTATTTGCCTCAACTACTCCTTGTGGTAGCACATTCCACATTCTTACCACTCCTTGGGTAAAGAAGTTTCTCCTGAATTCCCTATTGGATTTATTGGTGACTATTTTATATTTATGACCTCTAGTTTTGAACTCCCCCACAAGTGGAAACATTTTCTCACCATCTACCCTATCAAACCCTTTCATTATCTTAGAGACCTCTATCAGGTCGCCCCTCAGCCTTCTCTTTTCTAGAGAAAAGAGCCCCAGCCTGTTCAGACTTAACTGATAAGTATATCCTCTCAGTTCTAGTATCATCCTTGTGAATCATTTGTACACCGTCTCCAATTCCTCTTCATAATATGGAGACCAAAACTGTGCACAGCACTCCAAGTGTGGTCTAACCAAGGTTCTATACAAGTTTAACATAACTTCTCTGCTTTTCAATTCTATCCCTCTAGAAATGAAGCCCAGTGGTTGGTTTGCCTTTTTTATGGCCTTATTAACCTGAGATTTGTGTATCTGTAACCCAAGGTCACTTTGCTCTTCTACCCCATTTATTATCCAAGCAATATGTGGCCTCCTTATTTTTCCTACCAAAATGTACCACCTCACACTTATCTATATTGAAATTCATTTGCCAATTACACGACCATTCTGCAAGGGAGGGAATTCCAGAGAACAGGGACTAGAGAGCTGGAGGTATGGACGCTAATGAATGGGCAAAGGGAGTGAGGGAAGAACAAGAAGAAGAGCTGGAGGAACACGGGTGGGGGGGGGGGGGTAAATTTTAACCCCCAGCAACGGGTGGGTTGGGGGTGGGCGGGCAGTGAAAATACTCCGTTTTCGGAGCAGGACCGCATCCCGGCTCCAACGCGCCTTCTTCTGGGCTTGGCCCAGACGTGTTTGGATGCACGCACGCTTCCGACACCTGGAAGTCCCATCGGCACTTAAAGCTGGTGGGCCGATATTTAAAGGGCCAATTTAGGTATTTAAAGCAATTAATCCGATTAACTTTCTGTGTTTGAGTTACACAAACCATTTTAACTTCTTCTGAATGTGTCTCCCGTAGGTTCTGAAATATGCCATGGAAACGGAGGCGAGTTGCAGTCGACCCTCATTTGGACATTTAAACCAGTGATTGACACAAGTGAATAAAAGGTGAGTTTTTGTAGCAGGGCAATCAGTTCTCTCAGACCAACCTTAGGCTGGGAGATCTTTGGGTTTAGACTGAAGATTCCTTTGTTCACACTCAGAATTCTTGTGTTCAGACATATTTACCCACATATGGACCCCCTCAAACTGACAACATCAGGATGGGGGCCACAATGGATTTATTCAACAGTACATCTGAGGAGGAGGCACGACACCATCCGAGGCAGGCACGGTTCTGGGAGTTGCAGCTTCACAAGACAGAAGTGCGCCACAAGGACCTGCTGAAGAGCAGAGAGGGGACCAGCAGAGGGGCTGACCTCGCAGAAGGCACTACCCACGTGAGAGGGTGTACAGGCAGAGGCTGAGTTTCCTGGATCTCTCTGAGGAGCAGTGCCTATGCAGGCTCACATTGAGTTGACAGGTGGTCGCAGACATCTGCACGGTCCTTCATGCAGAGTTGCTCCCGGCTGGGCCTGGTGACCACGCATTGCCTGTCACACTCAAAGTAACCACTGCCCTTAAATTCTTCACCTCCAGATCCTTCCAGGGCGCCAGCGGTGATATCACCAGGATCTCTCAGTCATCTGCACATAAGTGTATGTGACAGGTCACGGATGGCTTGTTTGCCAGGACATCCGACTATGTCAACTTCCCCTGAAACGACATCAGCCAGACTGAGAGGGCAGTGGGTTTCATTCTCTCAATGGTTTCCCACTGGTACAAGGCGCAATTGATTGCACACACGTAGCAATCCAAGGACCTGCACATGAGCCAGGACTGTTCATCAACCGAAAGAGATATCACTGCATCAATGCACAGCTGGTTTGCGACCACCAGAAGAGGTTTCTGCAGGTGTGTGCCAGATTCCCTGGCAGCTGCCATGATTCCTTCATTTTGCGCGAGTCCAACATCCCGGCCCTCTTCCACACACAAGACTGACTTAAGGGCTCGTTCTTTGGTGACAGGGGAAACCCCCTGCAGACGTGGCTCATGACACCTGTGAGAAACCCACCAACGAGGCACAGCAGCGGTACAACGACAGTCACATCACCATCTGGTCTGTCACTGAACAAGCCATAGGAATGCTGAAGATGTGCTTCAGGTGCCTGGATCGATATGGGGGAGCCCTTCAGTACTCACCAGCGAGGGTGTGCAGAATAATAGTGGTGTGTTGTGTCCTGCACAATATCGCTCAGTAGAGAGGGTTACAGGTGGAGGAGGTCGAATGCGCTCATGAAGCATCCTCATCTGCTAGAAACATTGAAGAAGTCAAGGAGGAGGAGGAGGACGAAGATGGGCAACCCATCGCCAGAACAACAGCGCACATGGCTGCTAGTGATGCCAGGGAGTCACTCATATCTAACAGGCTCTCATAATGAGATCTGCAAACTAAAGAATGTGAACTACTCAGATTGCCTGGAACAACCACAACAACCAACACCAACCCCCCTCCCCTCCGCTTGCACAAAACAGTCCTTCAACCACACTGACACCCATTGTATATGCGGCCAATGGGTGGCATCAAGTCTTGGCGTTCATGATGAAGCACATGAAAGGGCATTTTCACAAAAGGGTCTCAAGAATGGACAAGCAGCGGTGGTGAGAATTATAACATTTAATGTGCATGTAAGAAAAATCAAATATAAATGAAAAACATGACATTGTGTGAGACACTCTTGTGCATACTCTTGGTGATTACAAAACCTTCGCCTTCCTCTTTCAAGCGCTTCTACGTGGTGCATCCCCTGTGGCTTTAGCAGAGGTTCTGGCAAGTTGCTCAGGTCCTTGCCCTGACTGCTTAGATGCTTTGGGCCTATGACTTCTAGGTTTTGGAGTCCGTGAGGGTCCCGCCAAAGACTGCTCCACCTGCATCTGTGCAGGGGCTGACTCGGCCATTGGGAGAGGAGGTAGCATTGGGGTGCTGGTTGAGGGGGGGCAATGTGTGAGAGGTGGGAGCGCTTTGAGTGTAGTCCCCACTTCCATGTCCCCTTTCGCCATCATCCCTCTCCTGGGCCAGGATTAGGGCCAGGGCCACATCACTCCTACCACTCTGCTGGACAAGAGCAGATCTATGACACGCTCTAAGGCCATGGCTAAAGTATCTGTCTGGCTGTTTAAGGCAACAGAAAAGTTGGCATCCTGAATTCGCATGGCCATTGTCAGGGCCTGAATGGACTCATTTGTGAGCCATGCTTGAAGCTCAATGGAGGCTCCCACTCTCTCCATCGCAGACATTCCCCCACTTACTTGCGCCACCATTCCACTAACGCTAGAGGTGGACTCCTCCATCCTCTCCACTATTGTGGAGAGAGAGCGTGGCACGTCTTCCAATACATTGCAAAGGTGCAGCTTTACCTCTTTCATTCTCCTTCTCAACGATGGCCCCCGGGGTTCAGCATCTGTGTCCAGCTGAGCAGAGCTTAGAGAGGGGTGCGCCCCCCGACACGGATTCTCCACAGCTGCTCCTGCCAACAGTATTTGCTTGTGCTCACTTATGAGTGGTGAATCACCAGGTGACAACCCAACTATCTGCCTAACAGGACCCACCAAAGTGCGAGTATCTGTGCTGGTGCATGGCTGGATATGATGTGATGGTGTACCCTCAGAGGCATGGAGCTCCTCTGAGGAATCGCCTTCTTCCATGGCACCTGCCTCCTCATCGATCCTTGAAGGTCCTGGAAGAGAATGTAAAGCAATGTTAACAATCATCGCAGAAGTTAGTTTGCAATGAGCATACTGAGGCGTGCAACAGGTCAATCATTGATAACACCAATTCATGATGTATGTGAAGGATGTTAAAGTTCTGTCACCAGCCGTTTGCAGGTTGCCAGTCTTGAAATCTCTGTTGGCTAGGCATTCAACCCTGAGGCTCAGATCCATCGGCGCCTCCTCCGCCAGGGCCACTGTTTGTGGTGGGCCCCCTCCAGTCTCACTCCTCTCCTGTGCATTTTGCGCTCTCTTCTCCTACAAGGGGAGAAAGAACAGACGTGTGAGTGAGTGAAGGTGACGTGGTCACCTGATGGATGCATTGATTTGGGTGAGGCTGACAATGGAAGAGATGCATCAGTGGGTGATTATCAGACAGATTCATCACATTGCATCTGGATTGGGGTGAGTGGGAGTGGTGGGTTCAGAAATGGGGAGGTGAGGAAGTGCACGTAAAGTGAAGGTAAGTTAATGATGAGACTCAAGTGGGTGTGAGGAGTGATGTGATGGAGTAAGCTTGGCAAGACAGAGTGAGGGGGGGGGGGGTAATGTACATGACAGGATATAGGTGAATCAGTAACTGTACTCACTTTTCCTGACCTGGTTAGGTCATTAACGCACCTCCTGCACTGTACCCATGACCTTGCCACGGTGCTCCTGCTGCTCAGCAACTCTGCCACCTCCAGCCAGACCTTCTTGGTGGTAGAGGCAGGGTGCTTCCTCCAATCAGCCAGGTACAGTATCTCCCTCCTGCTCCTTACACCAGCCAGTAGCAACTTAAGAGAAGTCGTTAAAGCAGGGTGCTGCCGTACTCCTTTGATGCTGCATCTCTGCCTCAAAAATCCATGGATGCAGTGGTCCTTTAAATACTCCAGTTCCCAGCACGTAATTTGGGTGCACAGTATGCCTGCTGCGCAGCTTGTAGATGCGAAACCCAGAAGTTACATTAAGGGCCTTCAATTTAGTCGCGATTGCTTCGAGCCAACGCACACAAAATTTTTCCGGGTTTCCCACGCGACTACTGAACCCCCTGCTGAGTTCCCGCCACCATGTTAAAATTATGCCCAGAGTTTCCAGAGGGTTGTAGAGCTGGAAAGGTTGCCGAGATAGGGGCAAAGCCATGAAAGGATTCAAATACAAAGATTTTAAATTTGAGGCCTTAGGGGACTGGGCTACATGTAGGCCAATGAGCATAGGTTACGGGATAGGATATGGGCAGCAGAGTTTTGGATGAGTTGTAATTTGCGGTGGGGGTGAAGACGATGGTTTCAGTCTTCGCAATGTTTAACTTAAGGGAATTGCAGCTCATCCAGGACTGGATATCGCACAAGCAGTCTGGAAATATAGAGGCAGTGAAGCAGTTAAGAGAGGTGGTGGATAGATAGAGTAGGGTGCTAATATGTATGGTATTTGCATATTGTTAACTGAACACTAGACAGCCCTCAGATGAGAGTAAGCACATTGTAGCAATTATATTTTACATTTTTCATGTATTCTTTTGTTATTCTTTGATGGAAGATTCTAGAGGATCTGGAAATAAAAGCAGCTAGTTATTGCCACACCAATTTAAGTGTTTATTCAGACATAACGGTGGCATCAAAGATAAAGGACAGCGCATTGTGAAAAAGATTGAATATTGGACATCTGTGTTACTTAAGTAGTGGTCTACCCTTTTTCTATGTTAAAGGTACTATATAAATGCGAGTTATTGTTTTTGTTGCTGTATTTATTAAGATTTATTTATTTAAAAACTATGACTGAAACTCAAATGGAACACTCCTGGTCAGACTAGTTGTGAACCCTGATAATGTTGAAACTGAAACTGAAGATTTACCATCTACTGCTCCTCTTATTAGTCCCAGATTACCCATTGCCAATCCTACTCAAAGATATCCTCAAAGTTCAAAGAAAGCTCCAAAGTATTTGGACTTGTAGATACTGGTTCTAATGTTGGCATAACCCATCTTTTCTGCATGCTAATGGGAGAGTGCTATGGTTATTTTTTCTGATCACATTATTGTAAGATGTAGTTACAGAATTTCTTTTACTTAATGGGCCAGAATTTTCTGTCAAGATAACGGTGAGGCTAATGGCGCTCGCCGTTATTTATGCGCAAATGCTACAGCAACTTCAGGCGAGGGGCAGGTGTGCGGTGAAATGCAGATATCCAAAAGTTGCTGTCCAAGATGCGTCGCTCTGCCATTAGCTTTGCGAAAATGGCATCTCGCTGCCTGCCTCACCATTGAAATGTATTGAACGGCATGAAGTTACTGTATTTTCACAGTAGATATGAACTAAACTTGCCACAGAAAGTTAAGTCTTGACCATTTCAGTCTATGTACCCTTTTAATGATGTGATAAATGCTAATTACTGCCAGCCAACCTCTCTGGCACTGAAAATTAACTATTACAAATGTGGAGTCTCATTCCTTCAGGTTTTAATTGCTGTTGGATATTTCAAAAACTTAAAATTTTACAATTTTATTTCTTTTTTTACTTCTCCTTTCTGTCTCTTTTTTTTCTCTCTCTCTCAATCCAATCTTTCTTTCCCTCTCTTTATTTCTCTTTCTGTACACGGTTTGACATTTAATTCACTCCCTTTAATTTACACTTCCTTTCTCAGTCCTTTCGCTGTTTATTTCACAATCCTTCAAACTGATTGGTTAAGGAGATACCCAGTTGCTTGCCCTGTTCACTCAGGTCCCAGATGCCCGGGTCCCCTCACTGCGACGTTATCAGCTCGCATTTTCAGCAACTTGCATGAGCAAGTCTGATTAATGGCAGATGCTGTTAGATGCCCAGCCACAGCAAATTATGGCCCAATCTTTTTTAGCTGCTAAGCACGCTCATTCTTGGTGATTATTATTTTCACCTTGTAATTCTGAGGGGGGAAAGTGATATGTATGGTCCTTGCATATTGTTAACTGAACACTAGATGGCCCCTGAAGTGAGTAAGTACATTGTAGCAATTACACTTCCCTTATATTCCTTTGTCATATTTTGACGGAAGATTCTAGAACCTCTGGAAGTAAAAACAGTTAGTTATTACACCACCAGAGATAACAGGTGTCATCAGGGTACATATGGAACCTGACCCTATGTCTTCGGATCATGTCACCAAGGGCAGAATACAGATGAGCAAGAGGAGGGATAAATCCTCAGGGAACTCTGGAGGTAATGACGAGGGCGCAGGATGAGAAGCCATTAGGAAAGTAGGAACAGGAGTAGGCCATTTAGCCCCTCGAGCTTGATCCACCATTCAATGAGATCACGGTTGATCTGTGACCTAACTCCATATATTCGCCTTAGCCCCATATCCCTTAATACCCTTGGTTAACAAAAATCTATCAATCTCAGACTTAAAATTAACAATTGAGCTAGCATCGACTGCGGTTTGCAGAACAGCGTTCCAAACTTCTACCACCCTTTGCGTGTAGAAGCGTTTTCTAACTTCACTCTTGCAAGTCCTGGCTCTAATTTTTAGGCTGGAGATGCTCTAGCTATGATTGGATAGGTAAAAGTTGAAGCAAGTGAGGGCCGTCCTACTGAGCTCAACAGTGGAAGAAAGGCGTTGGAGGAGAATGGTGTGGTCGACAGTGTCAAAGGCTGCAGAAAGATCCAGAAGGATGAAGAGGGATGGTGCACCACGGTCAGAATATATGACACTGCATTGTTAGATTTTCTGAGAATTTTGTACAAGTAATTTCTTTCCAGACTTCAACCAGTAGCACACAGAATACAGTGTAGTTTAGTGTAGTCTACAAATGTAGTGTAAACACTCTGCTTGTTAAAAGAAACAGCCCAAGAGTTCTGATTTCAAATCTGGAAACAGTCATGATGAAAATGAAAAAAACAAAAATCAAAATGGTACTCGCTTCTTGTGAAAGGATGTAAAAATAATAACTTCCATTAAGAAGGCAGAAAGCTGGATTTTTTGGGGCCAGGCTTTACTACTATTGTAATGTCAATCCGATAATGAGGTTGCGATGAAGTAATAAAATTCCATGTTCAAAATACTTGCACTCTTTGGATTTCCTGCTATACTGTTCCCATCAGATAGCATTGTTCAGTGACCAGGCATTTCTATAGTACCTTTAGCAAAGAAAAATATCCCAAGGCATGTCAAAGAATTATATAAACAATTTTTCTTGATGGATTTATAATTGTGTGCATAGTGGAACATGCATAGGGCAAATTACCAGAACTACATGGAAAATGCAGAGGAAATATCATGGTAAACAAGAGAAGTCTGACCAGGAGTGTTTCATTTGAGTTTCAGGCATAGTTTCTAAATCAACAAATTTTAATGTTATTCAGATACACTCATCCATTAATAACCACAGCAAATTCAAAACTGATATGATGCAAAATTTACTTCAGTTACCTGGACAATAATTTCCATTACCCCAGTATAGTCTGATTAATAAGTTTGGAACCGCATGTTTTGTTTGATCTTCTACAATCACATTTTATTATCAAACACTTTTGACTATGTGAAGTAATAGCCCTGTATATTAATCATTTTTAATATTTGTACAGGATGCATTAAGAAATAGCTTCCTCCATCTTGCTTCTTGGATTTAGTGTTTTCTTTATTATTGATCTTCCTTCATAGAATCATAGAATGGTTACAACTCTGAAGGAGGCCATTTGGCCCATTGAATCAGGGCCGGCTCTCTGCAAGAGCAATCCAGCTAGTCCCACTCCCCCACCTTATCCCCGTAGCCCTGCAAATTTTTTTCCTTCAAGTACTTATCCAATTCCCTTTTGAAAGCCATGATTGAATCTGCCTCCACCATCCCCCCAGGCAGTGCATTCCAGATCACAACCACTCGTGGTGTAAAAAAATATTTTCTCATGTCGCCTTTGGTTCTTTTGCCAATCACCTTAAATCTATGTCCTCTGGTTCTTGACCCTTCCGCCAATGGGAACAGTTTCTATCTACTCTGTCTAGACCCTTCATGATTTTGAATACCTCTGTCAAATCTCCTCTCAACCTTCTCTGCTCTAAGGAGAATAACCCCAGCTTCACCAGTCTATCCACGTAACTGAAGTCCCTCTTCCCTGGAATCATTCTGATAAATCTCTTCTGCACCCTCTCTAAGGCCTTCACATCCTTCCTAAAGTGCGGTGCCCCGAACTGGACACAATACTCCAGTTGTAGCCGAACCAATGTTTTATAAAGGTTCATCATAACCTCCTTGCTTTTGTACTCTATGTCTCTATTTATAAAGCCCAGGATCCCGTATGCTTTGTTAACTGCTTTCTCAACCTGCCCTGCTACCTTCAACGATTTGTGAACATATACCCACAGATCTCTCTGTTCCTGCACCCATTTTAGAATTGTACCCTTTAGTTTACAGTGCCTCTCCTCGTTCTTCCTGCCAAAATGTAGCACTTCACACTTTTCTGCGTTGAATTTCATCTGCCACGTGTCCACCCATTCCACCAGCCTGTCTATGTCCTCTGGAAGTCTATCATTATCCTCCTCACTGTTCACTATACTTCCAAGTTTTGTATCATCTGCAAATTTTGAAATTGTGCCCTATACACCCAAATCCAAGTCATTAATATATATCAAAAAAAGCAATGGTCCTAGTACTGACCCCTGGGGAACACCACTGTATACCTCCCGCCAGTCCAAAAAACAACCATTCACCACTACTCTGTTTTCTATTACTAAGCCAATTTCGTATCCATGCTGCCACTGCCTCCTTTATTCCATGGGCTTCAACTTTGATGACAAGCCTATTATGTGAAACTTTATCAAACGCCTTTTGGAAGTCCATATACACCACGTCAACCGCATTGCCCTCATCGATCCTTTTTGTTACCTCTTCAAAAAACTCAATTAAGTTAATTAAACACGATTTGTCTTTAACAAATCCGTGCTGGCTTTCCTTAATTAATCCAGACTTGTCCAAGTGACTGTCAATTTTGTCCCGGATTATCATTTCTAAAAGTTTCCCCACTACCGAGGTTAAACTGACTGGCCTGTGGTTGCTGGGTTTATTCTTACAACTTTTTTTGAACAAGGGTGTAACATCTGCAATTCTCCAGTCCTCTTGCACCGCCCCCATATCTAAGGATGATTGGAAGATTATGGCTTGTACCTCCGCAATTTCCACCCTTACTTCCCTCAGCAACCTAGCATGTATCCCATCCGGACCGGGTGACTTATCTACTTTAAGTACAACAAACTGGATACAATAGTCCAGTTTTTATTGCATATCAGAGGAACCATATAATTTATAACTGGTTCCGGTTTCTAGCAAACATTTTGACCTGGCCAACATCCAATATTTTATGAGCTGAATCCTACATGCTTCACTGCAATAAGAACATAAGAAATATGAACAGGAGTAGGCTGTACGGCCCCTCAAGCCTGCTCCGCCATTCCATAAGATCATGGCTGATCTTCCACCTCAACTCCACTTTCCCGCCCTATCCCCTTATCCCTTGATTCTATCTGAATCTTGAATATACTCAATGACTGAGCTTCCGTAGCTCTCTGGGGTGGAGAATTCCAAAGATTCAGAACCCTCTGAGTGAAGAAATTTTTCCTCATCTCGGTACTAAATGGCTGACCCCTTATCTTGAGACTATGACCCTTACTTCTAGACTCTCCAGCCAGGAGAAACAGCCTCTCAACAACTACCATGTCAAGCCCTCTAAAAATTTTATGTTTCAATGAGATCGTCTGTCATTCATCTAAACTCCAGAGATTATAGGCCCATTCTACTCAATCTCTCCTCCTAGCACAACCCTCTCATCCCAGGAATCAATCTAGTGAACTTTTGTTGCACACCCTCCAAGGCAAGTATATCCTTCCTTAGGTAAGGAGACCAAAACTATATATAGTACTCATGGTGTGGTCTCACCAGAGCCCTATATAATTGCAGCAAGACCTCCTTTCCCTTATACTCCAACCCTTGCAGTAAAGGCCAACATACTATTTGCCTTCCTAATTGCTTGCTGTACCCGACATGTTAACTTTATGATTCGTGTACAAGGATACCCAAATCCCTCTAACTACCGGCATTTCTTTGTCTCTCACCTTATAAAAAAATATTCTGCTTTTCTAGTCTTCCTACCAAAGTGGATAATTTCACATTTCCCCACATTATACTCCATCTGCCATCTTCTTGCCCATTCACTTAACCTGTCTATATCCCTTTGCAGCCTCTTTGCGTCCTCCTTGCAGTTTACTTTCCCACCTAGCTTTGTATCGCCAGCAAACTTGGATACATTACACTCGGTCCCCTCATCTAAGTCACTGATATATATTGTAAACAGCTAAGGCCAAGCACTGATCCTTGCGGCAACCCACTAGTTACAACCTGCCAACCTGAAAATGATCCCTTTATTCCTACTCTGTTTTCTGTCCGATAATCAATCCTCAATCCATGCTAATAAGTTACCTCCAATCCCATCTTGTGTAATCTTGTGTAAGATAAAGCATTAATTTAAAATAATGCTTTCTCTTCCAATCTCCCCAAGTCACACTTATCCTGCTCCCGGTCTTCTCAATACTTCTTAACTAGCTGCTAGAAATTATGCACCAGCAACTTAGAAATGACTTTCTCAGCAGGAAGGCACCCAGTCGGCATTCACAGCATCAGAATCAAACTTCAATTATCAGCAAGAAGAAAAAAAATCACTTTGGATGATATAGGAACATAGGAACATATCCACTACTATATTAATCATTAACACGCTCCTGTGTCAGTGTTGCGATAAGGTAAGGAACATTCATTTATCAGGTTTTTTTGTATGTTTGCATCTTCTGACAAAGATACATATCTAGTTCAACAGCTCAAGCGGCTAGTAGGGTTTAGAGCTTCAGGGGGTTGAACTGAATACGGCCCGATTCTGGGCGCGGGCACTGCGGTGAGCGATTAACCTGCACCCGGTGGTCCCGATGCAGGCAGCACGAGACATTTGTGCTGCCTGGTCACTTACCTCATCCAAGAGCAGCAATCAGTCCTTGCACCAGGTTCGCACATCTCACCAACGGTGGGGGGGGGGGGGGGGCGGGAGGCAAATGTCGCGTGATTTGCTCGCACAAGGCAGGGTCCGCACAGTGTCTGAACAGAGATCAGACATCGCACCTGCAGGTCCCATCCCTATGTTTACAAACTGTTGAGTTATGTTGTTACAACATTGAATAAAGGTTGCGCACTACTAAATTCCACATCCTTGAATCTGATTGTCAGACCTCACCAATTTGCCGATCTGAATTTGTACCAGGCCTGTGAGAGAGCATGCACCAAGGTTCTCTGTTGATGCACTAGAGCCCTTGGTGCAAGAGGTGGACAGAAGAGGGGCAGCCTATATCCTTGGGGTGAGAGGGGAGGGCAAGAGTCTCTCCAGACGTACGGTGAAGAAACAGTGGGAGGCAGTAGGTGATGCAGTCAATGCCAGGCGCATAGCACCATGGATGCAGTGCAGGAAGAAGTTCAATGCTTTGACATGAGTGGTCAAGGTGTGTTAGGCCAAGTGTCAAGTGGCATTTCCTACCAACTGCCCCACTAGCCGCATCCACTGCTCCATATACTACTCCCCCGACGCCCACCCACTAACAAACTCTTTCAAACAGTACTCAACTCTTCCGATCAGATGCTTCCTCTCACCCTCACACATTACCACTGCTGCAAACCGCACACCCATAACTCATAGGTAACACACACTGCAGGCTATTCAACCATGACAGGCACTTCACCCTGACACACTTCTCGCTTTCTTGCAGGAAACGGTGGCGCATAACAGGAGGCAGCAAGTGGCATTTAGCCCCTCAAACCTGTTCCACCATTCAATGAGATCATGGTTGATCTGTGACCTAACTCCATATTCCCACCTTAGCCCCGTATCTCTTAATAACCTTGGTTCACAGAATTCTACCAATCTCAGATTTAAAATGAACAATTGAGCTAGCATCAACTGGTGTTTGCAGAAGAGTGTCCCAAACTTCTATCACCCTTTGCATGTGGAAGCTTTTCCTAACTTCATTCCTGCAAGTCCTGGTTCTAAATGTTAGGCTATGTCCCTTCATCCTAGTATTCAAGTATAGGAGGCCTCCAATAACAGGTACAAATGAATCAGCAGCCAGAAGCAATAATCCATCAACTAACCTGTAAATCCTGCATGGTCCCTTTAAATAGCGCTGGTCGGGGGTCCTCCAGGCCATCTAGGACACGATCAAGTATTCGTGGTTAAGACAAAGCATTGAGTGGAGTGTTAAGTGCCAAAATGGTGTCTACCACTTTAAATCAGCATTGCACACTGATCTACCACATATGCTCCCTACTTTACATGCTGCCGGCATTCATTATCGGCTCGTATGCGAAACCTTTTACCGAGATGACGTCTAGCGGATGTCATGCTAGAAGTGTGCACGCGCATCACCGACGCCATTTTGGAACTTTGGGAGGCTGCGTAGCACTGAAAGAACGGACGTTACACGGCCTAATTTATAGCCCTCAATGTTTCTAGAGCTTTTGACAGATGATAGCATTGAGAAATATTAAGGACTACAGCTCTGATTTTGAGACATCAAGAGAATTATTCCATTTCTGTATTATGAGACTGGGGATTATACATTGGCTGATACACTCAGCAGAGGTGTGGCATGTGACGTCATCCATTTCAATAGGAGTTATATTGCACCCGATTTTGGAATCAGATTTGGTTACTTTATGCTGGTCCTTGAAGCTTGCTAAAGAATCATCCAGTGGCTCTTTGGAGCTGATCTCAGTTGAGCCTCTGTGGGCTAATTGTACAACTTTGCATTCTCAGCAGCGAGCCTCACTACCAAGAGCGCATATCAAAAATTCCAGCATTATTTTCCAACCAATTATTCAGAAAATCATGCAAAGCATTCATCAGAATTTCCAATATATGTTCTCAGTCGGTGAGGTTACTTGCTGGTAGCACAAAAATAGGAAAATTACCCCTTTGGTGAACAGATAAGAATTCGTTCAAATTATAAGTTAGAAAAGAAATGTGCTTCCCTGTCTATTTAGTTGCTGGATCTTTCTCATTTACTAAAGCATTATTTTTTTTGGCCAGTGTTGCTATCTGTCTTTTTTTAAACTAAGGCTATAAGGTGATGTCAAATCGCTTACTTCCTTTGGTTGATGGGGAAGGAATGCCTAGGAAGCTTGATGCTGAACCCATGTACATTTGCTAAGTTTAATCAAGTTTTCACTCAAGGTTCTACAACTGCAGGCTAATCTGAGGAAGACGGCCTCGTTTAGAGAGCAAAATGTCATTAATATGCTAATATTGGTATGATAGGTGGGGAGAAGTTATTTTTGCTGGAGAAAAGACTGAGTTCTTCGGGGCCCGGTTTCGGGCACGAAGGCGACGAGTTTTATTTGTTCTGTTAGTTTTATGCCCAAGCAATAAATCTGTCATCGTGGATCAGCTGCCCATTATAGAAACTGCATTTTCATTTCCATTGATTCGCAATGACAGTTTTACATCCAGGCAGGAAATTGAAAATCTACACCTATGTATTAATTTGTTTTTTAATTTCAGCCTAAACTGAATATACCAACATAATGGGATAGAAACATAGAAAATAGGAGCAGGAGTAGGTCATTCGGCTCTTCGAGTCTGCTCCTCCATTCAATATGATCATGGCTGATCCTCTATCTCAATACCATATTCCCACTCTCTCCCCATAACCCTTGATGCCTTTTGTGTCTAGAAATCTATCTAGCTCCTTCTTAAATATATTCAGTGACTTGGCCTCCACAGCCTTCTGTGGTAGAGAATTCCACAGGTTCACCACCCTCTGAGTGAAGAAATTTCTCCTCATCTCAGTCCTAAATGTCCTACCCCATATCTTGAGACTGCGACCCCTCGTTCTAGAACCCCGCCCCCCAGCCAGGGGAAACATCCTCCCTGCATCCAGTCTGTCTCGCCCTGTCAGAAGTTTATACGTTTCAATGAGATCCCCTCTCATTCTTCTAAACTCTAGTGAATACAGGCCTAGTCGACCCACTCTCTCACCATACGACAGTCCTGCCATCCCAGGAATCAGTCTGGTGAACCTTCGCTGCACTCGCTTTATGACAAGTATATCCTTTCTTAGGTAAGGAGACCAAAACTGCACACAGTACTCCAGGTGTAGTCTCACCAAGGCCCTGTATAACTGCAGTAAGACATCCTTGCTCCTGTACTCAAATCCTCTTGCAATGAAGGTCAACATACCATTTGCCTTCCTAACTGCTTGCTGCACCTGCATGTTTGCTTTCAGTGACTGGTGTACAAGGACACCCAGGTCCCTTTGTACATCAACATTTCCCAATCTATCACCATTTAAATAATACTCTGCCTTTCTGTTTTTCCTTCCGAAGTGGATAACTTCACATTTATCTACGTTATACTGCATCTGCCATGTATTTGCCCCCAATACCTGGGAAATGGGGTGGTAACACCCCGAAAATGGTGGGGAATGACGATATTGCACTGGCCCTATAAAGCGACTGCCCTGGGGTGCTAGTTTTCCCACTGGCCGAATGCTAATGAGATCCAGCCCTCAAAATGGACAGGGCCTCCTGCCAGGGCCATTGGGTTGGCACCTGGCACACTCTGCCGGCCAGCCGCCTAAACTCCGCTAAGTGGCAAAATCTGCCTCAATGTTACAAGTATTGGATTCAACATAACATATGATTAAACTTTCTAGCTACTTAGATGATTAAATTGAGGAAAGGATGGAAATTCTAGCAGCTACTATAAACATCATCATGATAATACTTTTGTTACCTATTATAGACTAAACAAAAACAGGCTTTAGCACATTCAGACAGTAATAGCAGTCAAGAAAAGTGGAAATAAAAAAATAATTCTGTCTGGAATAAGTTCTGAGGAAACTACATTCTATAAAATGTTGCAGTATCCAATGAGTATTGAAGATTTTATTTTTTCCTTATATCTTTTATTCCCTGCCAACTCTGGATTCTGTGGATTTGCATATAGCATATGTGAAATATTGAGATAAGAAAAGGAATATTGGTGTAATTTTTATCTGAGGGTTGAAGTTCATGAACAATTACAAAGGAAGATTATACTATTTAAGAACTGCAGTTACACCAAAGTAATATAAAAACACTGATGTTAGTTGTTTAATAGCATGATGTTTATTTAGATAATACTGAGAATAATGACATGCTTTTTAATTCTATTTGGAATATTCAAGATCATAAACATACAGTGTTATTTTTACAGCTATAGAAAAGCCTATGACGACATCTGTGCTGAAAATTTGAGCTGAAATCAGCAAAAAAGTTAAAGTTAAATTAAAATTCAAAACATTGTTTTCAACCAATTGATCTTCCTTAAATAGATGGAATATATAATTTATAGTGGTGGTTTGAAGAAATAAACTGCTTACATTGTAGCTGATATAATGGCATAGCTTGTGAATTATGTGGTCAGTGCCTCTTAGCAATTTATTTTACAGTGACGATCCGGATTCTTTCCCCTCAGTCTGGTTCAGTAATAACTGAAGTCGAATACATTTTAAAGTCCAACACATCTTTAATAGCAGGGTTCTTAGTCTGCAACATTGATTTGGACTCCTGATAGAGTCCCTCTATGCTGGCAGAGCAAGAACAAAAACATACAGAAATCCACACGTTTTTATACAAATCAATAGGGTTGGAACATACTTAACGAGGGTCAACACCAATCATAAGCCGGGCATAGGTTGCCATGCGAGGTTACATTATTTCCGACCAATCATAAATCGTCCATGTGCTGATCATGCTGCTGTTAGACATCAAAGGGGATAACTTCCTCACTTTCCAACTTAGAATGTTCTTCCCTGTCCCTTCTGTTCCTTATCTCCCAACCTGGAATGTCTTTCAACTTTGGCTAAGCTCGTTCCCTATATTGATCTGCCATAAACATGGAGACATTCAGACCAGTCCTTGACTCACATCAAAGACCTATCATTGATAAGACAATGCAGGCCTGCTGACTAAGCAAACATATGGCCCAGCAGGAGGGCCAGGCCACTTGTACCAATCTCAGTTACTAACTAATTAACCCTTTCTAACCATTTTGCATTCTGCTTCTTTGCCACGTAGGCATTTTAATATTTTACCGAAAACTGACCACGTAGGGATTCTCAACAGAAGCTATCAGTTTCCAACCTGTATCCTTTATATCTCTTTAAATATTTAACAATAACCTTTGGTTCCTGAGTACATCACACTGCAATACTTATTGGCCCAGAATTTGTTGACAAAATAATGGCAAGTTTAATGGTGCTCGCCGTTATTAATGTGTAAATCGTCCAGCAATTTTGCGAATCACCACAAGTTGCTGGATGATTTGCACCACTCCGACGTTGGCCTCGCGAAAACGGCAGCAGGCCCTTAACCTCCCCGTGAGTTTCAAGAACTTGCTGCATTTGCACATTAAACTCGAATTAAACTCGCCACAGAAAGTTAGGGCTCGTACTTAACAGGTCAAGTACCCTTTTAATGACATGATAATTGTTAATGCAATGCCAATTCACCTCTCTGACCCAGAAAAGGAACAATTTAAACTATTAAGTCTCATTCCTGCATGTAGTAAATTCTATATAGAGGTATTAAAAATTGCACATTTTTAATTTTTAATTTTTTTCTTACTTTTCCTTTATGTCTCTTTTTTCTAACTCTCTCAATCCAATCTTTCTTGCGCTCTCTTTAGTTCTCTTTCTGTACCTGATTTGACTATTTCACCCTCCTTCTTTCTCTGCTTCTTTCTCAATCCTTAAATCTCATTGATTAAGGAGATAGACTTTTGGTCCCGTCGTTCACTAAGGTCCCAGATGCCCTGTTGCCCTTGCTGCGCCGTTATCAGCTCACACTTCCAGCAATTTACAGGGCAGAGTTTTTTCGAACTGAAAGGCGAGGGAAAAAGGCGAACTAATGGGGCACACCACGAGATGCCCTGCTCCAGCAAAACCTGGGCCTTTATTTGAGGAACAGGTTCCATTGGTGATTTCAAGTTACATCCTGCCTTTTTCAAGACTATTACGTCATTTGGCTATAAATACTGCTGCAATGTAAAGGTCACATCTTATTCTTTGTATCATTAATGAGTCAACACTATTAATAAATAGTGTCAGCATGAAGTATTGTATTCACATGAAAAAGAACAGAATACACTTGCTTTCTCTTTGTACATGAATATTTATGTTGCATGACCATGACTTGCATTCTTTTATTTATTAATTTTCACTGAATCCCATTAACTGAAAACTATATCAAAAAAGTGAATATTTTGACAGATTATCCATTCTGTTATTTTCTACCAATATTGCACATAGCCAGATTTTACGTTGTGTGCAATAGACATAGCTCATTATTTAAAATTTCCTTTAAATAATAGGCTGACTCTCACAGTGGGTGCTTGTTGGGAAATCATAAGCTACGCATCCATGACTTCCCAACCTATACTTTATGTGAATGTCACTCCTCACTGGGAGTGCCTCATCACAAAATCAGCCCAATTATTCTAAAAGCGTTCCTAATTATATAAAGTTTACATAAAATCTGGTTGCCAGCTACACTAACTAAAACTATGGGGTGAATTTTAATGGAGCGGGTTTCAGGAAATTACTCCGGCGAGTTGATTTCTTGCCCAGCAGAGGTAGCAGGAGACTATGGCAATCGTAAGCCCCGGTATGGGTGCAGAGTGGCTGCCGGCAGGCAAAGATCGGACAGCGTTTGACTGCCCACCAGCTATCAGGTAAATGGCTAGAAGGAGATTTTGGGAGGGCCTTGCGGAAGGAAAGGTTGGGGGGGGGGCAAAGTCCGGGGCAGTGGAGTACGCAACTTTCCTTGTGTGGCCCAGAGGAACGCTACTGCTCCTCCTAGCTCCACAAAAGAAAGCTTTGGACTTACCAGGAGGGTCTCTACTGTCTTCACACCAGCTTCTGCTTAGCTGGAATGCCGCAGCGGCCTCCCCACTCAGGCCCTGGTTCAAACTGCATCAAGGTCCTATTGACGTAATAGGACTCCGATTTGCATAAATTTATGACCACTCACTGCTTTAGCTTGGACCCTCATCTGTCTGCAAAACCCTGCAGGTTAACATCACAAATGCTTAGAAATGGTCGAGATCTGAGTGAGTAAGTAGCCTGCTTGTTTTGAATTGCCCATCCACTGGGCTGGTAGGGTTAAAATCGTCCCCTATATTTAATAATGTGGAAAAAATTAAAAATTGAAGATTTTACTATCATCTTCAGTTTGTTACTAAAGAGAGTGAAATCATATTGGCATTGTAATTGCATTGTACAATATTTATAATACATTGGTTATTGACTGTTAAAATTGCAAATTTCATATGGATGCATTAATCAACGCTTACAAATATTACAGTGAAATTTCAACCCCACTGATAGACACTGTAAAGGGATAAGAATGAGGTTCTATAACTAACTCAATTCAAGCAATGAATCTATTCACAACACCTTTTAAAAAAAGGAATATCCGATGCTTGTAGTGTGAACTTTGTGTGACAACAGTACGTTACACCTTATCAATGTGTTAATTTAGAATCCTACACCATGCAAATACTTTTACAAAAAGAATAATTAAAATGAAAGGTTGAGCATCATCCATAGAATTATGATTGGAATGTTTCTGTTTATTTTCACTGATTTTGTTTTGGAATATTTTATGTTTAACATTGAGTGGGGGTAACTGGTGAGAAGGAGGTGTTGGGCCTGAAGGTGTGGCGGTGATGGTGGGAGGATGTAAATCAGCATGTACAGTCAAAACTAAATCATTTGTGTTATTGGCTAATTCAACTTTCTCATGCTTGAGCTCAGTTATTCATATGAGTCATTTTTCCAAACGATATCATCAATGCACACTGTGAAACAGAAATGTTAAAAAAAAAATGATAATTTTTCCAACTGTTGGATTTTTAGAACAGATACTGAACATGAGTCACTTTGTCCAAGCTGTATCCCAGTGAAAGCATCAAGCACACATCGGGCTAATGTTAACTACTGGCAGAGAATGAGCGGGCAGTGGATGGACTGGCGCATGCTCCGCCCATTTGTGCCTCAGAATTGCAGTCTGGGTCCTGTGTGCATCATGGGATCTTGATTTCACATTACAAGTAGTCTCCCACCTGAAGCAGGCGAGTGCTCCGTCTTCACACTTCAGGACCCTCTCCGAGATGGTGGTGGCCAGAGTGGCACCATAAACAGTGCGGGAAGTAACCCAATGCCATTTTCGGGCTACCAGCGCCCAGTTTACGCCAGGCGGAGGGAGTTAAAATTGGCTCTCTTAAATCATGCATTAGATTGAGGGTAAAGTTTCATCCACTCTGCAATCTGCCCAACCTCAGAACAATACTTTCTACTATAATTGTCAAATGACAGCACCATTATAGCATCAATTAGTGCTAAATTATAGCCAGTGCTAGGGTGTTGTGCCCATTTGGAAGTAGGTTTAAACATACAAGTTTTTATGAACAGGAAAAGGCCATTTGGCTCATCAAACTCATCCTTTTTTGTTGATCTCAAAATATTCTCCTTCCCTCTCCACAAATTTCATAAGAACATTCAATGCATTTGTTGTTATTAACACACAGTCTCATTTCAACACAGTGAAGATGCAGGGAGGAGAAAGAGCATGTAGGATGACATATTTGGAGCAACGAAGATCAAACATGGATCATCCATTGGAGGCAAGCTTTTTTTCTGTATATCATCCAGAAGTACATGAGAGAAGAAAGCAACTTTAGAAATGGGGAGATGTGGGAATTCCATTTAAAGTCAGAGGAGAATGTTGATAGATAATGAATATCAAAGGGAGGAGCTGTCAAGCATAATATGTGGTAGCTGTAGGCATGAATAAACCATTTCTGAAGAGTTGAAAGAAACAAGATTTTTCACTGCTCCATTGAAGGCCATGGAAGGAAATCAAGATACAGTATTTCTGCCATTCAACTATGAGAGGACAGGAGGCAGTGTTTTTTTTTTATTCGTTCATGGGATGTGGGCGTCGCTGACGAGGCCAGCATTTATTGCTCATCCCTAATTGCCCTCGAGAAGGTGGTGGTGAGCCGCCTTCTTGAACCGCTGCAGTCCGTGTGGTGAAGGTTCTCCCACAGTGCTGTTAGGAAGGGAGTTCCAGGATTTTGACCCAGCGACGATGAAGGAACGGCGATATATTTCCAAGTCGGGATGGTGTGTGACTTGGAGGGGAACGTGCAGGTGGTGTTGTTCCCATGCGCCTGCTGCTCTTGTCCTTCTAGGTGGTAGAGGTCGCGGGTTTGGGAGGTGCTGTCGAAGAAGCCTTGGCGAGTTGCTGCAGTGCATCCTGTGGATGGTGCACACTGCAGCCACAGTGCGCCGGTGGTGAAGGGAGTGAATGTTTAGGGTGGTGGATGGGGTGCCAATCAAGCGGGCTGCTTTATCTTGCATGGTGTCGAGCTTCTTGAGTGTTGTTGGAGCTGCACTCATCCAGGCAAGTGGAGAGTATTCCATCACACTCCTGACTTGTGGCTTGTAGATGGTGGAAAGGCTTTGGGGAGTCAGGAGGTGAGTCACTCGCCGCAGAATACCCAGCCTCTGACCTGCTCTCGTAGCCACAATATTTATATGGCTGGTCCAGTTCAGTTTCTGGTCAATGGTGGGGGATTCGGCGATGGTAATGCCGTTGAATGTCAAGGGGAGGTGGTTAGACTCTCTCTTGTTGGAGATGGTCATTGCCTGGCACTTATCTGGCGCGAATGTTACTTGCCACTTATGAGCCCAAGCCTGGATGTTGTCCAGGTCTTGCTGCATGCGGGCTCGGACTGCTTCATTATCTGAGAGGTTGCGAATGGAACTGAACACTGTGCAGTCATCAGCGAACATCCCCATTTCTGACCTTATGATGGAGGGAAGGTCATTGATGAAGCAGCTGAAGATGGTTGGGCCTAGGACACTGCCCTGAGGAACTCCTGCAGCAATGCCCTGGGGCTGAGATGATTGGCCTCCAACAACCACTATCATCTTCCTTTGTGCTAGGTATGACTCCAGCCACTGGAGAGTTTTCCCCCTGATTCCCATGGACTTCAATTTTACTAGGGCTCCTTGGTGCCACACTCGGTCAAATGCTGCCTTGATGTCAAGGGCAGTCACTCTCACCTCACCTCTGGAATTCAGCTCTTTTGTCCACGTTTGGACCAAGGCTGTAATGAGGTGTGCACTGAGGGAATGTGATCTGATAAATGTGGAATGGAATTGAAGGGAAAGAGTGGATAGGCTGAATGATGAATGGAGGAGGCCATTGATATAAAGAAAGAAGAGTGGGAGAGACAAGAGAACTCATGAATTAATCAAAAAAGAGTCAGAGGATAAGCCATCACAATAGCACAGTAGAGAGACTTGAGAGGAGACTAAGCAGCTGTGAAGATAATTTTGTTGGGAAGCCAAATGATAGCAACTTGTTTAGAAGTGCATGGCTCTAGGCCCTGAGAAAGGCTTTGGAGAGATCCAAGACAATTACTGATGATTCACAAAATAGTTAAAACAGAGATGGAGATAAGTGTAACATAAACAACAAGATTACCAGTGGAATAGCCCTGCCAAAAGCTGTACTGGCAACTTATGGATTGGGTCAGAACTTTCGAGGTGATGGACAATTTGAGAATTAAGATCAGCTTACATAGGAACATACAGAACTGGAAGAAACCATTGTGATCTATTTGGCTAGACCCTTGTTGGAAATAGGATATTGCATGATATCACTAATACCTTTGATCAAATCTTTCTCGAGGTCCTTATTCAACTTTATCTTGAATTTGTTGGCAAAAGATTCCACCGATTCACCAACCTCTGTTCGCTAAAATTCAACTGTCTTTTTGTCCCGCCCCCGACAAAGTTTGAGGCTGTGACATTTTGTTGTAGAATCTACGACTATATAAAAGATAATGGGGCCAAAATTCCTCAGCTGTTCCTGTAGATTCCTACCATAACTCCAGTAAGGGTCAACCAGAACGGCTGTGAACTCCATCGGAACCGAAATGCGTCATATCCCAGACATGCGCCTGAAATTCCTAGGGCCTTGTTTGAGGGTGGAGCTTTTGCCTGCTCCAAACAAGGCCACTGATGCGGAGGGGCTGGGGTCAAGGGCAGGTGTTCCCACTTTCTTGGCCTCTCAGAGTTCTGACACATCTTTGGCGATTGAAAGAAAAGGCATACCGGCCTCAGGATCATTGGAGAGTAGGATTTACCTTAGGAGTCCAAGCCTGAACCCCCTAAAGAAAGATTTCTAATTTGTTTAAATTGGTTTTATCAGGCCCCCTTCCAAAGATCCAGCAGATCTGACAGGGATGAAACTTGATGATAATCATAAAGTCGAACAGAACGGAACAATGGACCTGAGGATATTTACAAGCTTCATTGAGATTTGAGATGGAGGAGAAAAGTGAGTCAAAGAAGAATGGTTGTAGAGATATAATTGGTCTCAGCTGCCCTTGGTTAGCGATGGGATAAAATAACATTTAGCAGCTTGAATAGTGGATTTACAAAAGTTATGAGCAGAGATAAAGTTGGCTCAGGATGGCTCAGACTGATCAAAACACCAGATATGACAGGCAGAATTTTTACAACAGAACTCTGTTTCTTTCCTGATTGCACAGTTGCAGCCACGATTGAACCAAGATGCAATGCTAGATTAAATGGAAGGGCAATATGAGAGGTATCAAATCTTCCCTGCATGCTAGAATAACATCAGTTACTTCATAGAAACACATATATTTTAGCATAAAAGGCCATTCAGCCCTTCTTGCTTCCACTAAAGCCCGTTTTTAATTTCCCACTTTTTCTCCAAACTAATCCTATTTTCCTATTTTCTCCTGTTTTATATTCTTTAATTTATTTTTCAGTAATTAATTTAACTTTGATCATCATTTCTGGCAAAGCATTCCATGTTCTGATAACTCAAATTTCTTCTAATCTCCCCCTCTAGGTATCCGTGCACATCTTGAGATTGTGGTCTTATGACTTTGATTGATTTACTAGTGGAAATAATCTACTTATGTATGCCTTGTCTATTCCTTTTATTATTTTGAGCATTTTTATCAAATTTCCCCCCTCAACATTCTCAATTCAACAGGCTTCTGGTGCCCCCTGATCCATTGCCCAAGTGCTCATTCTTCACATGTGAGTCTTGACAGTGCCAGCAGGCTATTCCACTATGCAGGGATCACAGCTAAGTCTGATTCTGCCCACATTCAGCTCCACATATACACATTTCTGGGAGCTGTTGCTGAGCAGTGATCAGTGAGTCTGGCCAATATTTCCCTTTCCTAACCAAGGGGTGCTGAGATAAACTGTATACTTATTGCCAGGCCAGATCATAGCTAATAATTAACGTATTTACTGCATTCCTAAAAGATTTGAAAACGTTATTCACCTTTTTTTGTAATTGCCTTGGCCTCGTGTGAAATGTGATCTGAATTTTTTTTCAATATTTTCCATTTTTTTAGCACCAGAGCCCTGGAGGTCCATTCATTTAAAAGAGGCTCATTTCTACTTGAGCTTGAATTATTCCAGCTAACTTCCCATTGGATGGTTCAACTTATTACTGGCAGTAAACTGAGCAGCAATGAATTTGAATATTTAATATCAGTATTTAGGCAGTAAATGTGAACTATTAACACTCTGTTACCACCAAAAGTACCTTTATATCACAAGATCGCAAGATAATTAACAAGGAAGGCCATGATTAATCCATGTAGAGAGATCTATAATATAGGCGCTAAATAATTAAATGAAAATGGGATTATTTTTATTTTCCTAATTATCCATTTCACCTGAAACTAAGTGTAAACAATTTTTATTATTAACCCATGAGGACTAGTGAAGAATTCTTTTTTAAGAGGAGTTTATTTTACTGAGCTTGGAGAAGCTGTTAAAAAGCTGTTTTCATTTCTCTCCGCTCCTCTCTCTGTCTGCAATTGTTATAAAAAAAGATTGCAATCAACACATTCAGGATGCTGCAACTGCGGTACTGCACCAGGTGGTTCCTGTGAGTGCTAAATTAATCACAGCAGTGCACTTTATTACAACACTAAATTCAAAACAAATGGTGTTGTACAGAGCTGCTTAATGTAAATAGCTGATTGTTCTACTGAAGATCCTGCACAGTAATGTATGGGAGTTGGGAAAATGTGATAACTTAAAACAATACAGATAAAAATCATTTCTTATCCTTCAGTGTGTGGAATTCTTTTTATGCAGTGAGAATTTTTAATATAATTTAAAAGGCTTTGGTAAATATAAGGATAAAATTGGGTAAAGTAGAGCATTTCCCCAAAGAGAGAAAATAAGAACACAAGTCATCCAGGGCACTTTTGCACACCCGACAGCTGCACTTTTTGCCAGAAGAAGGCACATAGGGCCAAATTTTGCTATAGAAGGGCATCTAACGGCAGATACTGTTGATTAGACTTGCCCCTGAACCCTTCAGCTCAAAACATTTTTGACCACAAAGTTGCTGAAAGTGCGAGCTGATAACGGTACAGCGAGGGAAACAGGGCATCAGGGACCTGAGTGAACAGGGCAAGCAACAGGGTATCTCCTTAACCAATGACATTTAAGGATTGGGAAAAAAACAGTGGATGGACTGAAAAGGAGGGCGAATTAAAGGGGGTGAATTCAATGTCAAATCAGGTACAGAAAGAGAAATAAAGAGAGGGAAGTAAATATTGGATTACGAGAGAGAGAAAAAAGAGACCGAAAGGAAAAGTAAGAAAAAAGATTTTTAAAATCTCCCCGATAAATTCAAAACCTGAAGGAATGAGACTCTCACATTTGTAATAGTTAATTTTCAGTGCCAGAGAGGTTGATTGGCAGGAATTAACACTTATCAAGTCATTAAAAGGGTACTTATGCTTGTAATTACTAGCCCTAAATATCTGCGGTGGGTTTAGTTTGTATCTACCACGCAGGTGCAACAACTTCATGACACTCAATGCATGTCAATGGTGAGGCAATCAGCAAAATGCCATTTATGTGAAGCTAACAGCAGAGCAGTGCTATCGAACAGCAACGTTTGGATATTCGCATTTAACTGCGCATCTGCTTCTCGCCTGAAGTTGCTGTACTGTTTACTCATAAATAACGGCGAGCGCCATTAGCTTCACAGTTATTTTGACAGCAAGATCTGGCCCATAGTGTTGTTGAGGCCTGAAGGTAGGAGAGAAAATGCAAAATAACTTACCAAAATAAGTTTTAAAAATTTGAACATGTTGGGCATGGTAAAGCTAGACATTTTCTCTAACATTTAATTAAGAATATAAAGAGGATAACATAAGAATATTACTATTTAATGCCAATGCTATATCCACCAATTGTAAATAAAACAAAGATATTATTCTCTAGTTATGGAATCATTTTCGTAGTTTAGAATTTTAAGCAATATTACTTCTGCAGTTACATCCTTTCTGTTGCTATTATGTCTTCAACTAGAAACCTAACTCTGTCTCTAATGGGTGAACTATCAATAACCAGCGAACTAACATTAGGCCCATCAATACTTAAATCCCACCCTGCTAGACCTTCACATATTAATCATGAATGTACTCATCCTGTCTCTCTGTCCCTCATTCACCAGTTCTGGCTCTCCTTCAATTTAGATTTACACTTAAGTTTTGTTTCTATCACACAATATTTTCTTCTGTAGTAAGGAAACTCAGGGACACATCAAAATGAGGTCAGACTTTTTTTTACCTTGCAGAATATGTTCTGAAATGGAGCACTCAGAAACTGCTGCACCAGAAAGTCCACCAGAAATTAAAGTGAGTTACTTGTTCCCCAGCTTCATAGTTCAACGTAATCTCTCATTCCGTGTGACAGACCAAGGGAGATCCTGTCATAAGCTGTTCACAGACTCAGACATTTGTTTATGAAAGACTAAGTTAACTGAGTTTTTAAAGAAATCTGTCACTACAAAACTGGAAGACCAAGTTACCCAGCAGTGACAGACATCATACTTTGGGTTTCTCAAAATTTAGTGACTGAAACATCAAAAGGAGCTTTGCTGTGCTAGGTTCCCAGCATATTCACTCAAGCTTCCTTGATATGCTTGTCTGTATCATAGTACTGGTGAGATCATTTTAGCATTATCAATATTAACACACAACACAAAAAAGGAAGATCCTCTGGAAGAAAAGCTTATTTTCAGCTCTGACAATGCGACCACCATGAAGATAAAACAAAACCCTTAAGTAGAATACTGCAGAAGAAGAACAATCCCCATGTGGGCTGTACTCTCATCATGACAATCTGGCAGTTGTACCAGAATGAAAAATCTAATATTGTTCCTGGACATATTTCCTGTGGTTATCTACTAATATAGTTCACTGAGGAAGGAAACACACAGAGAATTTCAAGCATTTGGTTTGGTGGAAGCCAAGAAGATCTTCAGCACTGCACCATCTGTTGGTTGAGTCTGAGGAATTCTTAACTAGTTGCAGCATAATATTATGCCCCAGCTACGAGAAGCAATCTAAGTAGAAAATATTTAATGTTCTGATTTTTCAAAAATTAGGTGCTAAATATAAATGCTGCTCGATTACCCTTATGCAATATATGGTATTTCTTGGCATGTATTCCTTAACTTTTGGCCTTCTGAGATTACATAAGAGAAGCAGGATACTGGCTATATTTAGCAAAGTGACATTTGGCACATGTTTTCATGAAGTGTTCGGAGACAAGCATCTATGCAATGAGATTGATTTTGTGAGGTTCCCTGTGTTCTAATTTTGGCATGCAAAAGAAATCTTAAGTGCCATTATAACATTTTTATAAATCATTTCAGAAAATATTATGGAGATGTGTGATGGAAACATACTCCACAACACATTCTGTACCTCTTCACTCATTAAGAATCTCTTGTGAAGGTGGGGATGGACACTCCTTGTAGCCAGATCATGGGTAATATTGATAAAGGCCTGAGTGTAGTTGGTTACCTTCTCAGCTGTATCCAGAGAGGTGTGAAAAGAAAGAGGAACCAAAAATAAATCCCCGATAACTCAGTAGTATTTAGTGCAATCATTAATTGTGAGGAAACAAACAGTCCCAGTATGCAGATACAATTTATTAGGCAATATTATATATGAAAACAAATTATTTGCCTAATATATAAGCCTGAATTTTCCATGCCAAGGGATATTGAAAAATTACAGGTGCTGGCAATGCTTACTTAGAACATTCACCCCATAATGCCCTTATATCTTTATAGTAAAGATACAGATATTATTCCGAGGACCCTGCAAACAATCTTTCAATCTTTACTGCATTTCCACAGCACATTATTGTACCCCCTCCACCACGTGCTGGTAAAACTTTACCTTAGTGTCAAGTTGTTTCATATGTTCGCAGAGAAATTACTTTCTCCCACAATGTGGTAAGAAATCTTACTTACACCATGTCAGGTGTGAGCCTTTTGTTTAGTGGTAGCACCCCTGCCTCTGAGTCAGATGGTGCAGGGATTGAACCCTGCTCCAGGCATTCCTGGCGAGCAGAGACTGGAGCTCCGACTTGGAATTCTGGGTTAATATCTGGCAGGATACTCATGTACAGTGGGTGTGGGTTGTGGGAATGCATAAAACCCTCCCACTGTATAGGACTGATCACCCTATCGATTGGTATAGTGAAAGTTAGTGCCACAGAAGCAGCTTTCATGTCGAGGCCTGTCAGATTGTTAAGCAGTCTATGAAACCTTCCACCATTTCACACTGTTTTCCAAGGCAAGAGTATGAAGATACAACAACAGGAACCACATGTCTGTTGCATAGGTTGAAAAAATTTGACTCATGAATGCACTTTATGTCTATCAGAAGCTGTGAATGTCAAGTTTGTTTTTAGTTATCCATTGCTAGGTTAGTCAACATCTTAATTACTGTGTTTGTGGATGTTTTCTAACAATGATTCGCAGATTTTTTTTGAAAATTTGCATTGGCGGCTGGTACATTATGATACTTTTCCAGTTAGGGATTAGATATACGAGTAATCCAGTGACAAATGATTACAAGTCTTACTTACTCCTCAAATAGATTTAATTGCTGTGGACTCATCTGGGTATTGTGATAATATGGATGGAGTAAATAGTTATAACCTTGAAACTGATGGGGCAGCCATGACAAAATAAGTAAGGAATAACATGGATGGCTTTATGATGCTTTTAAATGCTGTTCTCACTCTTGTGGCAAACAATGTTACATGGCAGTAAAAATCCAAGAAGTGTGTTTTGCTGGGTTACTCAATACACAAGATTGATTTACAGTCAAATTCCACAAAAGCGAATTCAGGCATGTACACTTGACTAATTTTAATTATCTTTTAAAAAACATTTTCAAATTCCAGTTCTAGCACTCATATTCTTTCCCCTAACTGTGCAAGGTTGTCACTGTGTTCTGCCAATACCACAAGTGCAGTAAAATGCTGTTTGTGTCAACCTGACCGTTGCAGTTTGACCTAAGCAAGACTGCCGCCAAAAGATGGTCAATCTACAAAATAATTGATTCCTGGAAGTATTCACTGGAGGAGACACTACAGAGGTTATTTTACAAGTTCCATCAATTAAAATTAATGAGTGTAAAATTATGGGGAGCGCATGCCCAAGTTCCTGATATACATTCTCAGAGGGCAAGACTCTTTTCCAGGAGTGCGTACTTGTAAATTATCCCTTAGCAGTATGACACCCATCATAGGAGGTTTCACATTTGAACTTAATGGCTTTGCTACATTTGCAGGGAGGTCCCAGGCAGGTTCAAAGAACTCAAAAGCAATAAATCTCCAGAGACAAATGGGGGGTTAAATTGGTTAAACCCCGAAAATGGGTGCTGGGATCATGGTGCGCGATTACCCCGCGCCTGTTGGTTGAGATGCAGGCAGCACATCACCCAAAAATCTCGCAGGACACTCACTGACACACTTCCCCCTGTCTTGCAGGAGAAGGTGGCACATAACAGTCAGCAGCAGGAAAGACCTGGGGGAGGACAGGCACGCCGACACGTCCTCACCCCTATGGAGGAGACAGTGCTGGCGATAATTGGATGGGCCATCACTCCGGCCATGGCCACTGGCGCTGCTGGAGATATCGATGATGAGGGTCCCTGCATACCTAATCCTCTTTCTCGCTTCCCGCGTCTGCCTCATCCCGCAATCTTTTCTGACTCACGTGCTGCAGATGGGGTCAGCACGCAGGTGTTACTTTCTCCTCTTCCCGCTCCACAACGCAACCTGTGTCCCTTTGTCATTTCAAATACCCAAGAATTGGAGCCGGCACCATCCGAGGAGAAGAAGGAGGAAGATGGTGATGATGCAGACACACCGTCACTTGATCTTATACTCGCAGCCACCAGCTCAGATACTGACACTACGCGTTCTTTAGAGGCTAGGATAGAGGAGGGATCTGCACGTAGTGAGACACGGGCACAAGTGTGCAGGAGCCACGGATACCGCAGGTGCCAGCTTGCCAGATGTTGCTCACTAGTTCTGCTGCAGAGGAGTCAGATGATGACTTAGATGGACCAGGCTACAGAAGAAGGCTGATGGGCGTCCACAACCAAATGCTTGGTGCACTGGAAAGCCTGCCAGAAAGCCTGCACGCAATGTCACAGGGCTTGGAGGAGTCCACCTCGAACTTGGCACAGGGCTTGGCGTGGAGCTTGGAGCCCAATGTTGCAAACATGGAACGGGTGGTCACATCCATCAGCACACCTGTGAAATCCACCATGATGCAATGTCTAACAACCAATGTCACAGCTTCCATTGCAGCACAAACATCTGTCATCCAAGCTCAGACTGCAGCCTTGGAAGCTCAGACTACTGTGTTACAGGCTCAGACAGCTGCTATCGTGGGTCTGGGTTCCACTGTGGAATGGGGCTTCCAGGGCGTCAGAGCACCTCAGAGATTTGTTCTCCAGCTGATCACCAGGAGTGCTGAGGTGCCGTCCCGGGCGAGTGGCAGTGGTGCTATGGCAGACGAACCTGCTGTTCTCTCTCAGGATGACAACATTCCTGCTCCCACCCCTGCCACTCCACCAGTGCCCTTGCTGTTGCCTATCAGCCAGCCAGGCCAGACTGCTGCAGCCCAGGCTGAGATGGTGCAATCTGAAGCCGGGCCCCCTTGGCCCAGAGCTGCTCGAAGTCATCTTCCAAGGCCATCTGCACTCTCCTCAGTTGAAGGTCAGGAGCCTCCCACCACCTATTCTCCAGCCACTGGGGATGAACCTTGTAGGAGCACTAGGAAAGGAAAAGGCACCATGAACAACAGGCACTGAGGGAATGCACAAGGGTGAATAGTGTGATGTTGTATACATCATTTCATGTTTTAATTTATAAATTTGTATTTGAACTCGCAATTGGGGGTGGTTTTTATTTATTTGATGAGCTGTGGGTTGAAGTGATGTGAGGATAATTTGATGGTCATGTGGGAGAGGAAAGGTGAGGGGTATAGGACTGTTGGTGACTTGGGAGATGTCATTGAGGTTAGTGATATCACTCTTGAATAAGGTGAGTACGCACAGCCCTGGCAGATAGGGCCTGTGTGCCTTGTGGCACCTTGCCTCTTCCTCCACTTCTTCCTCTGTCTCCTCCTCCTCCGTCTCTTCCTCTGCCTCTGGCTCAGGGTCTTGCCAGATAGGCGGAGCCATGGGCTGTTCCCTTATAAGGGCGAGGTTATGCAGCATGCAGCATACCACGACGAAACTTGACACCCGCTCAGCGGAGTATTGCAGGGCTTCACCAGAACGGTCCAGGCAGCAGAAGCATTGTGGTGTGCTTGATGGTGTTTTGTGTGGCCGCATGGCTTTCATTGTAGGCCTACTCTGCACGTGTGCATGCGTTCCTGACCGGAGTCATGAGCCACTTCATGAGGGGATAGCCCTTGTCGCCCAGTAGCCAGCCTTTGACTTGCCGTGCTGGTTGAAAGATAGTTCGGACGTTGGACTGCCGCATAATGAAGATGTGATGACTGCTGCCAGGGTAGCGAGCATTGATCTGCATGATGCGCTGCATGTGGTCACACACCAGCTGCACATTGAGGGAGTGGAATCCCTTTCTGTTCATGAAGATGGCTGAGTTGAGATGTGGAGCATGCATGACAATATGCATACAGTCAATGGCACCCTCTCCCATGGGGAAGCCTGCAATGCAAGCAAACCCTCGTGCTTGCTCCTGCTGCTTCTCTCTGTCAAGAGGGAACATGATGAATCTGTTGCGCAGCTCATAGAGGGCCTAAGTAACGTCCCTTATACAGCAGTGCGCTGCAAACTGCGAGATGTTGCCTATATTGCCAGCAGCAGCGTGAAAGGATCCAGAGCTTTAAAAGTTCAGCATCACGGTTACCTTGACAGCCAGAGGCAATGCTGTCCTTGCCCTGCTCTGAGGCTGCAGTTGTGGCTGCAGCAGTTGACAAATCTCCATCATGACCACTTTCGTGAACCGCAGACGTTGGACGCACTGATCCTCGCTCAAGTTGAGGAAAGAGAATTGGTCCCTGAAGGCCCTCATTGGATATGGCCTCCCGCTCAGTGCCCTGAGCCTCATCCTCTTCCCTCTTTTAGCAGCTTGACCTGCTCTGTGTGGCCTCTTTGCATGCTGCCAGTTGTATTCAATGCCCAGCGGGAGCCCTGACAGGCCACCCATAGTTGGCAGCAACTTTGTTCAGCACACTGTTGTAAATGTCACCAACAGTACCAACTGCCAGATCACTCTCTATATAATATTGCAACTTTCTCCAAGTATAGGAAGCTTCAACAAACACGTACAATTGTGCCAGCAGCCAGGATCACTAATTCGATAACTAACCTGCAACACCTGCATGCTCCCTTTAAATAGCGCTGGTGGTGGATTCTCCAGGCCGCCTAAGACCTGTTCAGCTGTGCGAGGTTAAGACCTGTGCGCGCATTCCAGACGCCATTTTTGGAGTTTAGGAGCCGCATAGTGCCTACAAAATGGGAGCTGCGTGGCCCAATTTAGCCCCCATGGTATATACCAAGGGTGCTAAGTGAGACTGGGGACAAAATTTGCAAAGTGCTGACAATCATCATGAAGGATGGGTACCTTTGAATTGGAATCAAGTCAATGTGGTACCTATATTTTCATAAAAATCAATAAAAAACTGGTTAACTACAGACCCATTAGTTTCACATCAGTAACTTAGATAATGAAGCAGTCCGTGCCCGCATGCAGCAAGACCCGGACAACATCCAGGCTTGGGCTCATAAGTGGCAAGTAACATTCGTGGCAGACAAGTGCCAGGCAATAACCATCTCCAACAAGAGAGAGTCTAACCACCTCCCCTTGACATTCAACAGCATAACCATCGCTGAATCCCCCACCATCAACATTCTGGGGGTCACTTTGACCAGAAACTTAACTGGACCAGTCATATAAATACTGTGGCTACAAAAGCAGGTCAGAGGCTGGGTATTCTGCGGCGAGTGACTCATCTCCTGACTCCCCAAAGCCTTTCTACCATTTACAAGGCACAAGTCAGGAGTGTGATGCAATACTCTCCACTTGCCTGGATGAGTGCAGCTCCAACAACACTCAAAAAGCTCAACACCATCCAAGATAAAGCAGCCCGCTTGATTGGCACCCCATCCACCACCCTAAACATTCACTCCCTTCACCACCGGCGCATTGTGGCTGCAGTGTGTACCATCCACAGGATGCACTGCAGCAACTCGCCAAGGCTTCTTCAACAGCACCTCCCAAACCCACGACCTCTACCACCTAGAAGGACAAGGGCAGCAGGCGCATGGGAACAACACCACCTGCACATTCTCCTCCAAGTCACACACCATCCCGACTTGGAAATATATCGCCGTTCCTTCATCGTCGCTGGGTCAAAATCCTGGAATTCCCTTCCTAACAGCACTGTGGGAGAACCTTCACTGCACGGACTGCAGCAGTTCAAGAAGGCGGCTCGCCACCACCTTCTCGAGGGCAATTAGGGATGGGCAATAAATACTGGCCTCGCCAGCGATGCCCACATCCCATGAATGAATAAAGAAAAACTGGTAAATAATGGAGTCAATCATTAGGGATAAATTTGAGGATTGCCTATATGAAAATAATCAAGCAAAGGGTATCCAATAAGGTTTCAGAAAGGGAAGATCCTGCATTATGAACCTTCTTTAAAGTTTTGAGAAAGTGACATCCCAGCTGGACATTAGAAGACACTGTGGTTTAAATTGGTTAACCCCCAAAATGCGCCTGCTGCCCTTGTCCTTCTAGGTGGTAGAGGTCTGGGTTTGGGAGATGCTGTTGAAGAAGCCTTGGCGAGTTGCTGCAGTGCATCCTGTGGTTGATACACACTGCAGCCACAATGCGCCGGTGGTGACGGGAGTGAATGTTTAGGGTGGTGGATGGGGTGCCAATCAAGCGGGCTGCTTTATCTTGGATGTCGCAGTGCTCGATTAACCGGCACCCGGTCGTTAAGATGCAGGCAGCACGTAACATTCATGCTGCCTGGTGACTTACCTGATTGCTGTGTCCAGCCAGCCCTACCTGCGCAGTTGAGTGGCTGCTCACCAGCAGGGGGCCCATGAGTGGCTACCACCACTTAAAGTCAGCCTGCGCCTCTTAAATGGGAGGTGCAGTGTGGCTGCAGGAAGTGATGGAAGTCAATAGTGAAGTGAATCTGTGTTGCAAAAAAGTGAAGCATGGTGACGATGGGAACTCTGGAGTTTTTAATGAACAACAACTTGGCTGCTCAAAGTTTGCGGGACTCTTATATTTTCCAAATGTAAAGATACGGGACTGAACGGAGATCAGAAATCGCCTACGTAAAATACAAATGCAGGTCCCGTCCCTATGTTTACAAACTATTGTGTTCTTTCAAAACATTGAATAACGGTTGCTCACAACTAAATCCCACATCCTCCAATCTGCACGTCAGACCCCACAAATCTGCCGATCTTAGTTTGTACAGAGCCTGTGAGAGAGGTTCTCTGAACATCCACTAGAGACCTTGTGCAAGAGGTGGACATAAAGAGGGGCATCCTATATCCGCTGGGGGGGGGGGGGGGGCAAGAGGCCCTCCAGACATATACTCCCGAGGCAGTAGGAGACAAAATCAATGCCAGGCGCATAGCACCACGAACATGGATGCAGTGCAGGAAGAAGTTCAATGCTTTGACACAAATGGTCAAGGTGAGTGAGGTCAACTGTCAAGTGGCATCTCCTACCAACTGCACCAGGCACTACACCTCCCTCACCCACATACCAACAAACTCTTTCAATCAGCGCTCAACTCTTCAATCAGATGCTTCCTCTCACCCGCACACATTACCACTGTTGCAAACTGCACATCCACAACTCACAGGTCACACACACTGGCAGCTATTCAACCATGACAGCCACATCACCCAAACATTTTGCAGGACACTCACCGACACACTTCCCGCTTTCTTGCAGGAGAAGGTGGCGCATAACAGAGGACAGCGAGTGGCAGTGGCTCCATGGAACATGAACCTGCTGTCCTCTCTCAGGATGACAGCATTCCTGTCCCATCCCTGCCACTCCACTAGTGCCCTTGCTGTTGCCTGTGAGCTAGCCAGCCCACTCCCTGTACAGTATTGAAACTTTATTATAGGAACAAGAGTGGGTCATTTAGCCATCTCGAGCCTGTTCCGCCATTCAATGAGATCATGGTTGACCCGTGACCCAACTCCATATACCCCCCTTAGCCCAATATCGCTTAATATCTTTGGTTAACAAAAATCTATCAATCTCAGATTTAAAATTAACAATTGAGCTAGCATCAACTGCCGTTTGTGGAAGAGAATTCCAAACTTCTACCACACTTTGTGTGTGGAAGTGTTTCCTAACTTCACTCCTGAAAGTCCTGGCTCTAATTTTTTGGCTATGTCACCTTGTCCTAGTATTCAAGTATAGGAGACCTCCAAAAATAGGTACAAATCTATCAGCAGCCAGAAGCAATAATCCAGCAATGAACCTGTAACTCCTGCATGGTCCCTTTAAATAGGACTGGTGGTGGGGGGGGTCCTCCATGCCATTTAAGACCTGTTCGGCTGTGCGAGGTTAAGACAATGTGTTGGCTGGAGCGTGGAGTTCCAAAATCGCATCTGTCCCTTTAAATCAGCGTTACACACTGATCTATTGCATAATCTCCCTATTTTACATGCTGCCGATGTTCGTTAAGTGTGTGTGCAAAAACGCCTTTACCAATATGGCGTCCTGCGCACATCACGCTAGAAGTGTGCGCGCAGCTCAGACGCCATGTTCGGTCGTTAGGAGCCTACACAACGGGCACTACGTGGCCCAATTTAGCCCTCAACAGATTTCCAGAAAGCTTTCAAAAAGATTCTACATGAAAGGTTATTGCACAAGCTTGAGACAGGTAAAACTTGAAGGCAGGTAAGGAATTGGCTGACATAGAAAGATGCAGGTACTAGTTAGAGGAATGATGTTGGGGTAAGGAGATGTCCCAGGGATTGATGCTGGGTCCTTTCTGTTTCCAGTCTGCATAAAGGACCTAGATTCAAAAACACATTAAAGTTGGTCAAATACATGATACTAATCTAGGGAGGCAGTCAAGTCTGTTGAAGCAGCCAAGGAAGCACAATAACTTGGATTTATACAATGCCTTTAACGTTAAAAAAAAGTCTCAAGGTTTTTTACAATTGGAAATAGACAGAGAAACAGACATCAAACCATGGAGGGCAAGATTAGGAGGGGCAACTCAAAGATTAGTCAAAAGGATGGGTTTTTGAGAAGGCTTTTAAAGGAGGAGAGAAAATTGGAAAGGCAACGGGTTTTAGGGGCAGAGTTCCAGAGAGTGGGGCTAAGGGGATTGAAGGGAGCAGAACTATGGTAGATGAAATTCAATGCTGGTAAGTGCAAGATGTTACATAGAAATAATAGAAATCATAGAAAATAGGAGCAAGAGTAGGCCATTCGGCTCTTTGGGCCTGCTCTGCCATTCAAAATTATCATGGCTAACTCAGTACCCTGTTCCCGCTTTTTCCCCATATCCCTTGATCCCTTTAGCATTAAGAAATATATCTATCTCCTTCTTGAATATATTTAATGACTTGGCCTCCACTGCCTTCTGTGGTAGAGAATTCCACAGGTTCACGATCCTCTGAGTGAAGAAATTTCTCCTCATCTCTGTTCTAAATGGCATACCCCGTATCCTGAGACTGTGACCCCTGGTTATGGATTCCCCATCCATCGAGAACATCCTCCCTGCATCTAGTCTGTCTAGTCCTGTTAGAATTTTATATGTTTCGATGAGATCACTTCTCATTCTTCTAAACTCTAGTGAATATAGGCCTAGTCGACCCAATCTCTCCTCATACGTCCATCCTGCCATCCCTGGAAACAGTCTGGTAAATCTTCGTTGCACTCCCTCCATGGCAAGGTCATCCTTCCTCAGATAAGGAGACCAAAACTGCACACAATACTCCAGATGTGGTCTCACTAAGGCCCTGTATAACTGCAGTAAGAATATTGAAATGCAAAATAGGGAACATATTTGCTCAATAAATGATAGTGAACAAGCTTGGGGAAAGGCTAAAACAGACCTGGAAATGATAGTAAACTCAACACTTATTATTGGAAGACAACAATTAACAAAGCAAACAAAATACTGAACCAAATTGACAAATCAACAGAGTATAGGGTCAGTTGATTGTGTATCTAGCACATCCATAATTTTCCAATGTGCGCAGCCAGCAGACAAACCACCCCACCACAAATTCACATTTGTAAATTCAGCCATTAAAAGTCTGAGAGCGTTATGCTGAAGCTTTATAGTGCTCTAGTGAAGCTGTGCCTTGAACTTTCTACTTTTTTGAACATCTCTCTTTATTTGGCTTACTTTGAGGAAGATGAAGAATGTAAGGATGCTGATAAATGAACATCACCTAAGAAAAGACTTCTCTGACTCATCCTAACCCTCTAAATGGAGTATACAGATCAAGGCCAAAGTGGACATTCCTGGAATTATCAAAAGAACAATGCATATGGAAGTTACGCTTCACCAGGGAGGCAGTGACAGAGTTGTGTCACATGCTGCAATATGACTGCAGTCAGCCTCCAGGGCAAGCATGTTGCAATAATGTTTGTTGCAGTGCTGAACTTTTTTGCCTTTGGCTCCATCCAGACTGCACACATCAAAGGTTGTACATAAGTTGCTTTACATGCTCCTGCCCATAATAGTGGAACCTTCATGATCCACAATGGCTTCAACTCAATCTATGTGCAGCTAGTCTATGGCCATCTGTGCCATTGAATGCCTGCTTTCCTGGAAGCAGTCACATTGCCTTCATTTTACAATAATCCCCCATTCCCCCATTGGACACAAAGTGCAAGGTTGGCTCTTTAATGACCAAGGCTATCCACTGCAGGCCTGGCTTATGACATCTGTGCTGCATGCATAAACACCTGCTGAATGCAGTCATAATGAGGTTTGTGCACATATAGGAATGATGGAGCAGAGTTTCTGATACATCAGCCAGTTTGGGGGCTACTCGATATTTTGCTCAAAGCCACTGGATTGTGGGTGGATTTGAAGCAGGGGTGGACAATCTGATGGGAGCCGTTTCACCAGATTTTCTACTGAAAGTGACCTTGTCCATCCAAATATAGGCGGGCATTTTCAAAATAGCCGGTAATCATGGGACGATGTCAGACGATGCAATTCTCATCACTACTGCGTAGCAACACTCAACGCAAAGGAGTTTAATCAATCGTGAAGTGCTTTTCTACACGCCTTTAACTCAGGAATTTTGAAATTTATGGGCAAGGTTTTTTTTAGCTGCTCCAGAGGCAGCTGGCCATGATCGACTGCTGCAGACACCCAATGCCTACTGCAGAGACTATTCTCCCTCCACTGAGGTGTGCGCCTTGCAGGTGGGAATCCTGCTAGGAGCCCTCCAAAATTATTCTGATAAGACCAACCCCAGAAAATTGTGCTCTAACAAACAGGTGGGTGCAAAGACCTCATGCAACTTTATGCCGGGGTAAATCTTGACTTGCATCTCCCTTTTGTGAAGAAACATGTAACCAACCTCTGCTTCAGAAGAGCAGCTCTAATTCAGTGTGCTGATTTCCAATCACATTGCTGCTAGAGCTAGGGCTGTCTGTGATAGGAGTCCCATTAACAAAATTTAAAACCTACATTTTGCAATGAATTAATTTTATTTTAAATGGGTTAATACTATCTTTGAAATAGCAGACAATGTGATTTCATAACAATGTGTTAATCATTCATATGCTAATATTGCACATTTTAAGACCCAAGGAATCACTGTACCTTCACCACAGGCTTGCAGCTGCAAACCCTGCAGAACACTTATTTTAAATCACAGTCAATTGAAACGGTCCTCCGGCAATATCTTTCAGATTCTTCAGGTTTATTGAAGTCTTTTGTCATGATCTATGCAATGTCAGCTTACACAGAATCTACAGCACAGAAACAGACCGTTCGGTTTATACCGATGTTTATTCCCAACGACTTCTTCCACTCTAATTACTGCTTCCACCCTGCCCCCATTTCCCTCTATTCCCTCGTGCATGCAGCAAGCCACCCCTTAAATGCTATCTGCTTCAACCACTCCATGTGGCAGCAAGTTCCACATTCTCACCATTCTGTGGATAAAGAAATTCCTCCTAAATTCTTTATTGATCTGTTAATGGCTATCTTATTTATGCCCCCTTGTTTTGGACTCAAGTGGAAACAATTTCTCCACGTCCATCCTATCGAGTCTAATAAGAATTTTAAAGACCTCCATCAGATCTCTTAGTCTTCCCTTTTCCGGAAATCCCCAGCCTCCTCAATCTTTCCTGATAGTTGCATCCTCTCAATTCTGGTAACATCCTTGTAAATTTTTTCTGCACTTTCTCCAGTGCTTCAATATCCTTTTGGTAGTATAGTGACTAGAACTGCACACAGTACTCCAAGTGTGATCTAACCAAAGTTCTATATAAATTAACATTACCTCCCTGCTTTTGTACTGTCCAGTAATTGTCCAGAAATGAACCCCAGTACTTTGTTAGCACACATTTCGGTCTTATCAACTTGTGTTGCTCCTTTTAGCGATTTATGTATCTGTACTCCCAGATCTCTTTGCTCCTCTACACAATTTAGTTTCTTATCTTCCAAGGAATATGAGGCCTGCTATTCCTCCTACCAAAATGAACCACCTCACATTTCACTATATTGAATTTAATTTGCTATTTATTCGCACATTCAGCAAGCCTGTTTATGTTTTCCTGTATGTTGGTGTAGTCTTCCACATTATTAGCAACGCCCATAATTTAGTATGATTTGAAGATTTTGATACCATGGGGTGAAATTCAACTTCGGTGCGGGCGCAAAATGAGCAGTAGCAGATCGGCCGCCTGTTATACACCTTGCACAATTTTCCTTTCCATTGAAGACCTCCAATTTCTGAGTCCAAATTATTTATATATATGGTAAATAGCAGTAGTCCCAGCAAGGATCCCTGCAACACCACTTCATGAGAACATAAGAACATAAGAAATAGGAACAGGAGTAGGCCATACAGCCACTCGAGCCGGCTCCGCCATTCAATCAGATCATGGCTCATCTTCAACCTCAACGCCATTTTCTTGCCCAATCCCCATATCCCTTGATTCCCCTAGAGTCCAAACATTTATCCATATCAGCCTTGAATATATTCAATGACTCAGCATCCACAGCCCTGTGGGGTAGAGAATTCCAAAGATTCACAACCCACTGAGTGAAGAAATGCCTCCTGTTCTCAGTCTTAAATGGCTGACCCCATAACCTGCGACTATGCCCTCCAGTTCTAGACTCTCCAGCCAGGAGAAGCAACCTCTCAAGCCTCTACCCTGTCAAGCCCCCCTCAGAATCTTATATGTTTCAATGAGATCACCTCTCGTTCTTCTAAATTCCAGGAAGTATAGACCCATTCTACTCAATCTCTCCTCATAGGACAATCCTCTCATTCCAGGAATTAATCCAGTGAACCTTCATTGCACCGCCTCTAAGGCAAGTATATCCTTCCTTAGATAAGGAGACCAAAACTGTACGCAGTACTCCGGGTGAGGTCTCACCAAAGCCCTGTACAATTGTAATGCGACTTCCTTACTCTTGTACTCCAACCCCCTTGCAATAAAGGCCAACATGCTATTTGCCTTCATAATTGCTTGCTGTACCTGCATGCTAACTTTTTGTGTTTCTTCCACCAGGACACCCAAGTCTCTCTGGATACCAACATTTAATAGTTTCTCACCATTTACAAAATATTCTGTTTTTCTATTCTTCCTACCAGAGTGAATAACCTCACATTTCCCCACATTATACTCCATCTGCCTCCATCTTGCCCACTCAGATAACCTGTCGATATCCCTTTGCAGATTCTTTGTGTCCTCCTCACAGCTTACTTTCCCACCTAACTTTGTATTGTCAGCAAACTTTTATACATTACAGTCGGTCCCTTCATCCAAGTCATTAATATTGATTGTAAATAGCTGAGGCCCAAGCACTGATCCTCGCAGTACCCCACTAGTTATAGCCTGCCAACCTGAGAATGACCCGTTTATCCCTACACTCTGTTTTCTGTCTGTTAACCAATCCTCTATCCATGCTAATATGTTACCCACAACCCCATGAGTCCTTATCTTGTGCAACAATCTTTTATGTGGCACCTTATCGAATGCCTTTTGAAAATCCAAATATACTATATCCACTGGTTCCCCTTTATCTATCCTGCTAGTTACATCCTCAAAAAATTCTAATAAATTTGTCAAACACGATTTCCCTTTCATAAAACCATGTTGACTCTGCCTGATCATATTATGATGTTCTAAGTGCCCTGTTACCACTTCCTTAATAATGGATTCCAGCATTTTCCCAACGACTGATGTCAGGCTAACTGGCCTATTGTTCCGTTTTCTCTCACTCTCCTTTCTTGAATAATGGGGTTACATTTGCTATCTTTCAATCCGCTGGGACCGTTCTAGAATCTAGGGAATTTTGGAAGATAATAACCAAAGCATCCACTATTTTTGCAACCACCTCTTTTAAAACCCTTGAATGTAGGCCATCAGGTCCAGGGGATTTATCGGCTTTTAGTTCCATTAGCTTCTCAAGTACTTTTTCTCTACTGATAATAATTCCTTTAAGTTCCTCACTCTCATTAGCCCCTTGGTTCCCCACTATTTCTGGTATGCTTTTTGTGTCTTCTACTGTGAAGACAGATACAAAATATTTGTTTAACCCATCTGCCGTTTCCTGATTCCCCATTATAATTTCTCCTGTCTCAGCCTCCAGGGGACCAACATTTACTTTTGCTACTCTCTTCCTTTTTACATACTTGTAGAAGCTCATACAATCCATTTTTATATTTTTTGCTAGTTTATTTTCAGTCTCTATTTTCTCCCTTTTAATCAATTTTTTGGTTGTCCTTTGCTGATTTCTAAAACATTCCCAATCCTCAGGCTTACTACTCTTCTTGGCAACATTATAGGCCTCTTCTTTTAATCTAATACTATCATTAACTTCTTTAGTTAGCCACGGGTGGATCACTTTTCACGTGGAGTTTTTATTTCCCAATGGAATGTATATTTGTTGAGAATATTGAAATATTTCTTTAAATGTTTGCCATTGCTTTTCAACTGTCAATCCCTTTAATTTAATTTCCCAACCTACCTTAGCCAACTTGCTCTTCATACCTATATAATTGGCTTTATTTAAGTTTACGACTCTAGTTTCGGACTTAATTACATCACTCTCAAACTCAATGTGAAATTCTATCATATTATAATTGCTCTTCCCCAGTGGATCCTTTACTGTGAGATTACTAATGAATCCTGTCTCATTACACAATACAAGATCTAAAATAGCCTGTTCCCTGGTTGGTTCCAAGACATATTGTTCTAGGAAACTGTCTCGAGTGCATTCCATGAACTCATCCTCCAAACGACCTTCACCAATTTGGTTTGTCCAGTCTATGTGAAGATTAAAGTCCCCCATGATTACTGCATTACCTTTGTTACAAGCTCCTATTATTTCATGATTAATACTCTGTCCAACGGTATAGCGGCTATTAGGGGGCCTATAAACTACTCCCACCAGTGTTTTCTTCCCCTTGTTATTTCTTATTTCCATCCATTACTGATTCTACTACCTGATCTTCTGAGCCAAGATCCTTTCTCACCACTGTCCTTATGTCGTCCTTTATTATTAGGGCTACACCCCCTCCTTTTCCATTCTGCCTGTCTTTTCTAAACGTCATGTATCCTGGAATATTTAGTTGCTCTTGTCCATGCCCTGACCGATGAGATGCTTTGCGCGGACGCCCTCTGGCTTTCGGTGCCCGTGAGGGCCCCTCCAAAGACTGCTCCACTTGCACCTGTGCAGGGGCAGACTCGGCCGCCTGGAGAGGAGGCAGCATTGGGGGTACTGGTTGAGAGGGTGGCAACAGGTGAGACGTGGGAGCGCTTTGAGTGGCGTCCCCACTTCCATGTCCCCTTTCGCCATCATCCCTCTCCTCGGCCAGGCCCACATCACTCCTTCCACCCTGCTGGATGACAGTTTGGAGGACTTGTGTGAAGCCTTGGAAGGCCAGTTGTAACGTATCTGTCAGCCTATTTGAGGCGGCAGAATGTTGCTCACCCTGAATCCGAACGGCCGTTGTCGGGGCCTGAATGAACTCATTGTTGAGCCGTGCTGGAAGCTCGATGGAGGTTAGCATTCCCTCCATCGCAGACATTCCCGCACCTACCCGCGATACTATCTCAGAGATGCCGTCACGTCCCTGTGACAGTATTCCACTCATGCAGGAGATGGACTCCTCCATCCTCTGCGCTATTGTGGAGAGTGCACGGGCAACTGTTCCAGTACCTCGGCAATGTGCTTCTGGCCCTCGATGACTCTCCTTTTCATGGCTGGCCCCCAGGGTTCAGCATCTGGGTCCAGCTGAGCAGAGCCTGGAGAAGAGTGCTCCCATTGACGCGGACTCCCACGGCTGCTCCTGCCACCAAGGTCTGCTCGTGCTCACATGTGCGTGGTGACTCACCATGTGCAAGCCCAACTAACTGAGGACGGGGACCCACCGAGGTGTGTGTATCTGTGCTGATGGATGGCTGGCTCAGATGTGACGATGCCCCCTCAGAGGCCGGCAGGTCCTCTGAGGAATCACCCTCCAGTCACGGCGGTCGCAGATGGCCCTGCAAGAGAACAGAAAGCAATATTAAGCATGTGGACAGATGTTGAGGTGCTGCAGATGCCATTTGCTATCATGATCATTTGCTATCATGAGTGCTGAGTGTTAGATTTCTGTCAACAGCCGTTTTTGTGCTCCCAGTCTCGGTGTCCGCCACGGACAGCCACTCCAGCGTGCGGCTTATTTCCATTGCCTGCTGCTCCGCGTCCGTTAGGACCACCTGGTGTGGCGGGCCCCCTCCGGTCCTTGCCCTCTCCCGGGCATTCTGGCATCTCTTCTCCTATCAAGGCAAAACGCAGAGAGGCATGATTGAGTGATGGTTGCATAGTGACCCGCTGAATGCATTGGTGTGGGTGGGGGTGACCGTGAGGGAGATGCATAGGAGGGTGCATGTGAGACATAGCCATGAGATTGTATGAGGATTGCGTTGCGTGGTAGTGTACGAATGGGGACAGGGGCGGTGAGTAAGTGCAGGCAAGGTGAGGATGATGGTTGAGTGGATGTGAGGAGTGATGCGAGAGCGTTGTGGTGGCAGAAGGAGTTGTGTCGTGGTGGCGGTGATGTGGAAGACGGAGTGTGGGAGAATGCATAAGTATACTCACTTTGGTTGATCTGGTTAGGTCATTAAAGCGCTTCCTGCACTGGACCCAGGTTCGGCCGACATTGCTGCTGCTGCTGACCTCCTCTGCCACCTCGAGCCAGGCCTTCTTGGTGGCAGAGGCAGGCCACCTCCTCACCCCATCGAGCAGCACCTGGAGTGAGGAGTCAGAAAACCTTGGAGCAGCTTTGCCTCTGGCCTGCTCCATTCTATTATTTTGGTTCTTTGATGCAGGAGGAGCATTGGAGGACTGTCCCTTTAAATAGGTCTCCTCCTGCTGACAGCCTGTGATGTGGGTGCGCAGGTCTGCAACGGGAACCTGGAAGCACGCGTAAGTACCTTCAATTAGGCTGCGATCGTGTGCAGAGCACCCCGATTTCACTGGGCACGTTACCCACGCGCCCAGTCGACCCCTCCTGCCAACCTGCCCACCTCCTAATATCGGGCCCAAAGTATCTATTCAGTATCTCTGCCATTTCACTATCATCTCATGTGAGTTTATCTTGCTCATCCCTTAATGGCTCTATCCCCATCTTAATTCTCCTTTTTTTGCTTATGTGCCTATGGAATACTTCACTATTTATTTTTCTGTTATTTGATATTAGCATTTAATATTTCCTCTTTGTCTTTCTAAGCTAATTACCATCCTCCCCTGTATTGTTTACATTATGGAACACCTCTGTCTGCTTAGAATTCAGAACGAACTGAGAATCTGCAGGCCACTAACCAGTTCTAAGCTTGATTTCTAGCTAAAGTCAGAGTTGCATGCCAAGAACAATACTACCTTGACATGTAACAATGACACACTCCTTCCTAGTATTGCTCCAAAATTGAATTGCAATATCAAAATATCCACTATAAAGGGAAGATGTGGAATTTTGGCAAGGACCTCCATTTCTTTTCAGCTGCAGCAGCGCACAGCCCAATATGTTCTGCTCTTGTCTCTCACGCTAAACATAATTTCACCTTACCCCCACCTTCTTAATTACACACCAGATCAAAGGATGAGTGAGCCGCCTTGGCAGATGGATTGGAGTCTATCTGGATGTTACAGAAAACATAAGAATATCTATTTTATCTTTGAACATTTCATATTTTGGAAGTATGATTATACACAACTATAACAGTATAACAATTTAATTTTCAACTTTCTTCAAAACGATGATGCAATGCATGGAGGATGAGACAGGGGAAAAAAGAGGTAGAAAAAGCATGTTGTAAATATATTTATAACAGTGCCTCCTCTCTATGATATTAACTTTGGGAACCATATCAAAAATGTGTTCTGGTAAAGGGAACATTACAAGTCTTTTTCTACAGCTGTAAAAAATTGAATTCAATTTATGCTTTTTCAAACTCAATTTGGTGCTCATACGTTTTCACATGTTTAAGTCAGTTCACAGTGCAGAAATGGAATGGCACAGCCTGTTTACCATCAAGGATCATGCCATGAAAAGTAACTCACTTTACAGTCATATAACCAAGTTATCAGCTTTCTGGTTGCGTGTGCATTGTCGTTAATAGATCCTCATTTTCACTATCATTTGTGATGTTACAGAAGTTTGACTATGTGTAAGTGACAGAGGTAGAGTGAAGATTGTTCTTTCAATTCATCATAACAACAATTGTACTGAAAACAGAATGGATAATGAAGTAACAAAAAAAGTGCAGCACCTAATTCCACACATGAGAATAGAATACCTAATATAAAACTAGACTTAATTGTAAGAGTGGGAATATTTAAACAGAGCAAGTCTCTCCAGCAACAAATGTCTTGCAGAGTTTGATTGGATCTCTGTGCTGGGGGAACAGTTTGCACTGTCAGTGAATAAATCTGAATACTGCAGAGTGTTCAGAAACTGCTGACCTGGAGATAGAAGTTTCTGTTTGGTACCAGCTCTTTTCCCCTTGCTTCTCCCCACCCCCCCCCCCCCCACCACACCCCCACCCTGGTTACACATGGGCTTAATATGAACCTATTACAAATTCACATTCAAGTTTGCCATTGTATTATGAAAATGATACAGAAGGAGTATTTTATATGGTTTCAGTTAGTGAAGAAACAGTAAACAATAGTGAGGGATAATCAGATAATAATAGTGAGGGGTTGCTTTGTAATATTGATGCGGTTCTAGACCTGTGGAAATAAAAATTACTTTTCACAGCAGAGGCAGTGAAATGTAGTTTGAATGAAGCAGTTGCAGATCAGATAGTTTCCATTGGTTTTCTTCCAAACTACAAAGTCACAAAAGATTTATAACTTTTTACTATAAAGGATGATTTGGAATTGAATAATGTCACATGGATATTTTTGCCTGACCGTAATTTAACTGCAACTTTATCACTCATGAATTACATATTCAGCCTCAATTATGAAAATAGAATTCAATACTGAAAATCAATTCAGTAATTGTTAGGTAGATTATTGTACATTGTATTTTATTCAGAGAAATATTATATATTGCTCTAGTTTGCAATAAGAATATCGTCTGAGGATGAATAAGATAAACATTAGAGCGTTGAAACAAAGTGACTTTACTAGGCAGCCAGTATGTTATCATTTTTTGGGTCAATATAAAGCGGTATCAAATAAGAATTGAGATGAAAATAGCAAGGTTGGTGGTCTGATGCCTTTGAGCAGTCGTTGAAATCATCTCTTGCAAGTAGTCTCATGCTGATTGGAAGATAATTACAGCCAGGTGCGATTTTACATTTTAGAATAACTCAGGGGATCCATTAGATCTCTTGGGAACTTTATAAACCTCATGAGGGTCAATTTTAATTAACTGAAATTGACATTAACAAGGTGGTAATGTCCTCAAAATGGGGTCAGTAGGCTTACTGCATCATTAAAACCATTCCGGCTGTCGCCATTCTTAAATGGGTCTTCCCATTGTCGGCCAGAGCACCTGTGTGTTTCAGGTGGTGTTCTGATTTGTGTAGTGGACAGTTAGGACCCTGATTCCAATTTTAAAAGGCACTTAGACGGAGCTTGCACTGCGCACAGTCCGTCTATGTGTCCTGCTGTTGAGCAGCCTAACAAGCAGTCCTTAAAGGGACCGTTGGTGGCCGCTGAAAAACCACCCCAAAACCTTTTCCAAGTTATATTTTTGTGGATCCAGGAGGAGGCAGAGTGTTCCTCCTGGCTCCACAAAAACACTGTGGACCGCTGCCCCCTGGTCTCGCACCCCCCCCCCTCCCTTTCCAGGACCTACCTGTGGGCCTTGTAGCGTCTGAGCCGCCTGATGTTGTGCTGAGCCGAAGATGGCGAGCTGCAGTGGAACGCCCATTTGGGACGTGCAGTTTGCCAGCGGCATGGAAATGAGATCCGGATCTCACAATGGCTTGGACTTCCTGCTGGCAAGAATAGTAGGGCAACTGGCTGGCGCACTCTGCTGGTTGGCGATGGGAAGGTTAAAATCTAGCCCCTGGTGTTTTATGCAACACTTCGCTACAGTGGTGACATCCATCGTGTAGCATCAGCATACATGCCAGCTGCCCACTTTTTGGCACATCGGCTTTTTCGTTCATGTTGGAGGCTGGAGAACAGTTGATATGGGAAGTCACCCTATAAATCACTTTGGCTCACCTCTTCTGTGCATATGTGATGCCTCATTGCAGGTGCAGAAGAGGCTAGCTGCTGTGGCTTATGGGGCAACTTCATGGAACTTGACATCTGCTGCTTTCCAGCTTCCAGCATGAATGGGACTGGGAAACAGCTGACTCTCTGGACGGTTGACATGTATCATGTAGGCCTGTTGTGTTATACTCACTAGATGTTATTTCCTGATGCTCAAAAATTAAGAGCCAATTGTGACTCATAACTATTTTAGATTAATATTTAAATATGTATAACACCATTACTTTTGACTTCAAATGCTGAATCACAGTGCACTTAAAATGCTGGAATATGCACCAAAAAAGTGTCAAAAATCAAAATTTCCAGGTGGGCATGACCCCAGACTCCTCCTAGGAAATATATTTTGCACAATTAGATTTCACTTATCCCTTCAAAAATGTGTAAATCCACCATTGGAAAAATGTGACTTTTGTGTACTTGAATTTTCTTCTCTATAATACAACAGATGTAATATTGGCTATACCTGCAGCTAAGATAAGTTCATGTCCCACTGCATTCCCATTGGCCCTGGAATTCCCAGGGGCTTCTACTGGTCTCCCGCTGTAACTCCAGCAACAATTCAGGGGAATGGTTTGGAAAAGTCAAGGACCCAGACGTTCCATCCTCAACCTGATTTGGGAATTCCTGCTTGATCCAGTAAAGGTTGGAGCCTCTGCCCACCCCTTACAAGGGCAACCATGTCGGAGGGGCAGGTCTAGGAGTACGAACTTCCTACACTGAGAGTTCCCACTTCCCTGGCCCAAAACGGACCTGGCGTATCTCTGATGACTAGTACATCAAGTCAGATGAAGCATAACAGCCTCCAGAAGGGTGTAAGTGGGCCTCACCAGAGTGGTTCAGGCTACTTCCCTGACCTAGCTCCTCATAGATGGCCAAATGTTTTCTCTAGAAAATTTTAATATCAGCTCCCTTACACAGTGCGCTGAAGGGGTCAGTAAATGAGACCTTGGAGAGGGCCTTGAAATTTCCCCTTCTGCCAATAGCTGGTGGGCACTGGAGTTTTCAATTGAGATATCATTTGGCTGATAACAGTGCCTAGTTCTGCTCTTTGTTGCAGGTAGGCCTCCTGTCTCTCCACCTGCTCCAATGTTAGGTCTCTCTGGATGACAAAGTTGTGCAGCATGCAGCAGATTACAATAATCCTGGACACCCTATTGGACCTGTATTGTAAGACACCCCAATCTAAAAAACTGCTTCAATATCCTGGTAAGTGCAAGGGTCTCGTAATATCTTGACTCAGGTTCTTGTCATGGTTATCTCAATTGTGTCATGAGTCAGGAATGAAAAGGCAAGCCGTGGCCTCCTACCCATGATTTCTGCCTTCTCTTTGAAATAGGTCAAATACATCCTGGACTTGACAGAATCCTGCAGTGTGAAAAACTCATAGGACCTTCTAATTCTGCTGCTAGACTTCCAAGGGAAAATAATTAATTTGCTTGAGGTGGCAATCATTGCATCTGTGCACTGTGGATTGACTGATGTTGTTGATCAGCCTCGTTGAACCTTGGAATGAGCCTGAGGCAAAAACATTCAGGGCTGTGGTGATTCTGATTGCCACTGGCAATGCTGTCCCAATGATACAAGTTGTCTACAAGTCAGTTTCAAGCAGATGGCACAACAATGTCATTGCCATCTGATGGATTTATAGAAATGGGTGTGTGAGTAAGGGCAGCAGTTCACCATTGCCTGTCTGAAATCCCATCTTTCATCCTCCTCTTTCTCTGGGCTGGCTGCTTTCAGGAAATTCAGGTCTACATGCGGCCCAACTGGCGGTCCTTAAAGGCGGCACCAAAAAGGTAATGCCTCGACTGCCGCCTTGACCCCACACTTGTCCCGATCATCTCCTCAACCCCGTCCTGATATCTCGATCGCCCCCTCTCCCAATTTTCTGATGTCCCAGTTCCCCCCCCCCCAGCTCCTGGTCGCCCTGCCCCCCACCCCACCGCTCTCGATCGCATTCCCTTCCCTTTTAACGACCTACCTGAGGGCCACTGCCGGCGACCAGCGGCCCGAAATTCAAAACCTCTTCACCGGTGAGATGCATGGGGATGCCCAGCGGGTGTCCGCAGCTTGACAGTCTCATTTAAATGATGCCTGAGGCTCAATATCGGGTGTGCCTCGGCCTTACCCGCTCAGGCACAGTGACCATTCTCCATTAGAATTTTCCATTAGAAAACTGGGGTATCACACCTGTATTGATTTACATTTCATTAAAATTCATTGTAATATCAAAATGAAGCTTTCACACATTTTGTGCAAGAACACTATCGTACTAGCACACAACGGGTAAAAATCTGGCAACAACGATCACTTAATTTCCAATCATTCTTTTCGCTCTGGCACCCCTGGTCATGGTGACTGGAAATTCAGCCTTATCACGTTTCTTGGAAACCTCTGAAGGCGCTTCATGTACACGGTGAATCATTTTGAAGTGCAGTTCTATCCAGGCAAATCCGGCAGCCATTTTGCATATAGCAAGATACCCACAAACAGCAATGAGATAAATGACCAAGTTATTTTGTTTTTGGTGGTATTGGTTAAGAAAGCAAAGTTGGCTAAGACACCTGGAATATTCTCTTTCAATTGTGCCATAAGATCTTATAATGATATCCACCTTATAATGACAAAGCACTTCTAACTGTAGATTTTCATCTTTAATGCTCCAGCATAGAGCTTCACACTCTAGAAATGCATACTTGGAATTTGAGGGCATAACCAAATTCCCAACACATGCCTCCTGTATGCAAAGCTGGGAGCAGTGAAGATGAACATTTACCGCACAGAGTTCCTTTACTTCAGTTATTGCTCTGTTTCAAAGAAACAAGAGCAACTGCAAATACCCACTTCAAGAGGGAACCACTAATAAAATGAAGGATGCCCTGTCCAAAGGACTGCTAAATTTTTTAATCATGATCCTGGCCTGGACCCACAGGTGGGCCCCACTTCTGCTGGTTGGTCACCCAGTATGCCTGTTTGGACAAGACGTAACAGTGCCTTCCGTACATGGGATCCCTAAATAGGTCTAGAATATTGGAACTCTGATATTTGGAGTCCCAGCCCTGGGCCTCGCCCTCCCTTGCATCAATGTCTACGCTTGGGGCGGGTGGAGGTTCCACCCCCAACAAATTTGGGCACTAGGTCGGGATCTAACGTATCCCAGGAGTCCACCAGAAAGGCTGCAGAATTTCAACCCCTTCTCCCTCTGTTGGTTGTAAGGATCCTAATGCAATTGAGTTTGGGCAGCCTCCACCTGTTCTTTTATTAGTTATTACTCCACCATTCAAAACTGCTCATACGTCAGCTCTAATTGACACTAAAATGGTTTATTTTCTTCTAAAATGGTTTAATTTTTTCTATGTGCTATTTTTGCAAAGGTTAGCAACTGTGTTAAAGTATCACAAACAGGAATTTGAATTTGAATGCATTAACCAATGTGTTAAAAATAGCACACAAGAAATTCAGGCCATAAATTGTCTGTCTCACTTAGGGAGCCCACAGGGAAATGGGATGTCATATTGGGGTGCTTTTCTGAGGTTTTGCAAAGGCACATTGTTGTAGCAGATTAAAGGAAGTCTTGGTTAGTAACAGGCCCATTCTATGTCTCTGGGACTGTTTGATGCTCAGATTGAGTGACAAAAAGAGAAAAATGTTCCATTCCTCAATACTGACATCCATCACCGTGATGGACTCATGAATTCAGCCGCCTGTCAAATAAAGGGGTATAGTGCTGAACATAGGACTAATTGTGTTTTTTTTATTCGTTCATGGGATGTGGGCGTCGCTGGCGAGGCCGGCATTTATTGCCCATCCCTAATTACCCTTGAGAAGGTGGTGGTGAGCCGCCTTCTTGAACCACTGCAGTCCGTGTGCTGAAGGTTCTCCCAGTGCTGTTAAGAAGGGAGTTCCAAGATTTTGACCCAGCGACGATGAAGGAACGGCGATATATTTCCAAGTCGGGATGGTGTGTGACTTGGAGGGGAACGTGCAGGTGGTGTTGTTCCCATATACCTGCTGCTCTTGTCCTTCTAGGTGATAGAGGTCACGGGTTTCGGGGGTGCTGTCGAAGAAGCCTTGGCGAGTTGCTCCAGTGCATCCTGTGGATGGTACACACTGCAGCCACAGTGCGCTGGTGGTGAAGGGAGTGAATTTTTAGGGTGGTGGATGGGGTGCCAATCAAGTGGGCTGCTTTGTCCTGGATGGTGTCGAGCTTCTTGAGTGTTGTTGGAGCTGCACTCATCCAGGCAAGTGGAGAGTATTCCATCACACTCCTGATTTATGCCTTGTAGATGGTGGAAAGGCTTTGGGGAGTCAGGAGGTGAGTCACTCGCCGCAGAATACCCAGCCTCTGACCTGCTCTTGTAGACACAGTATTTATATGGCTGGTCCAGTTAAGTTTCTGGTCAATAGTGACCCCCAGGATGTTGATGGTGGGGGATTCGGCGATAGTAATGCCGTTGAATATCAAGGTTAGACTCTCTCTTGTTGGAGATGGTCATTGCCTGGCACTTGTCTGGCGCGAATGTTATTTGCCACTTATGAGCCCAAGCCTGGATGTTGTCCAGGTCTTGCTGCGTGCGGGCTCGAACTGCTTCATTATTTAAGGGGTTGCGAATGGAACTGAACACTGTGCAATCATCAGCGAACATCCCCATTTCTGACCTTATGTTGGAGGAAAGGTCATTGATGAAGCAGCTGAGGATGGATGGGCCTAGGACACTGCCCTGAGGAATTCCTGCAGCTATGCCCTGGGGCTGAGATGATTGGCCTCCAACAACCACTACCAACTTCCTTTGTGCTAGGTATGACTCCAACCACTGGAGAGTTTTCCCCCTGATTCCCATTGACTTCAATTTTACTAGGGCTCCTTGGTGCCACGCTCGGTCAAATGCTGCCTTGATGTCAAGGGCAGTCACTCTCACCTCACCTCTGGAATTCAGCTCTTTTGTCCATGTTTGGACCAAGGCTGTAATGAGGTCTGGAGCCGAGTGGTCCTGGCGGAACCCAAACTGCGCATCGGTGAGCAGGTTATTGGTGAGTAAGTGCCACTTGATAGCACTGTTGACGACACCTTCCATCACTTTGCTGATGATTGAGAGTAGACTGATGGGGCAGTAATTGGCTGGATTGGATTTGTCCTGCTTTTTGTGGACAGGACATACCTGGGCAATTTTTCACATTGTCGGGTAGATGCCAGTGTTGTAGCTGTACTGGAACAGTTTGTTGTATTAATGTAGTTTGAATGCGCAGTTTGTCAAACGAAAGGGACAATGGAAAAGGTGCAGCAAGACATAAATGCTCTTCTTCAATAGTGTACCCTTACTGACTGGTGCAAAGGAATTGGTGCCAGACTAGGACCAGTGCAGATAAAAAAGCAAAATAGTTAATCACTGGCTCCATGTAATTAAATTTTGAGTGTCACTATTTTATAAAACGCAACGAGCACAGATTGGTGAAAAACAACACTGTCACTTTTGATGCCAATTATTCTTGGGTGGGTGTCAAAAGTGGGCTACAATGTAAAGCAGTTGTCTATTGTGATTAAAATGTGTTTCATATGAAGTTTTAAGTATAAGTGTGACTGTGGGCTGCTGCCTAATTTCAAAGCACAAATAATTCAAAATACATTTTTCTGTTAATTGTATTTTCTTTTCTGTTCATATTACATAACTTTCCAAGACATTCATTGTTTTTTAATTGCTTTTTCAGCAATATTGGATGAGAAATCAAAACTAAAAATGGCTCTGTGCTTTAAAGTGGTTCCATTCTTCTGGAAATGAGTAGAGGAATTTTACTAGTTTATGAAAAGATAAGGAACAGTTGCTGAAAAACTGTACAAAGGAAATGTAACCATGGAACAGACGTACAACTTGCCACCTGGACAAAAGCTGGTGTTGCAGATTGACTGCCCATTATAAAAAGAGTCTGATTTTCATTTTATTGATTTAAATGTATATGAAAAAGTGACTCTTTATCAGAGCATTTCTGACCTTTCTTGGACCAGGCACAGGGAAAGCGCTTGGATTATCCTCATTCTCCTGCTCTTCAGTGTCTGCTTTTACATTTACTTCCTCCTCCCTTTCCTATGGTGGTTCATTGTCCTGGAGGAGTCCAGCTGCAGCATATTGTAGAGCACCACCAGAACTATCTAGACAGTAGAATTGTGCTTCCAGCATTCCAAAAGTGTGTGGTATTATTACCCTAGTGGGCGCAAGGATCTTGTTGTACCTCTCCTCAGCAGCACTGCAAGGAATCCAAATTCCTAGGGTCCCTAACTAGGTTTGCAGAGTCTAACCCTTAGCTCCAAGAAGCCATGCACTGATCTGCCTTTGATTAGTTAAAATAAGCTGGCACAGAGGACTGTCTCATTATAAACACATCATGGCTACTCCCAGGGTACTTCACATTGACGTTCAGCATCTGAGGTCACATACCAGCTGTACAATTAGGAAATGGTATCCCTTTCTGTTCGTGTAAGCCACTGTATCTTATACTGACACTCTGATAGCTATATGAGTGCAGTCCACAAGCCCCTTGTAATCTTGGGAAGCCTGCCATTCTGCTAAAGCCCAAAGCCCTCTCACATTGAGAGCTGTATCCATGGAAATGAACTGGTCAGCTCTAGTGAACAGTGCATCAGTCACCTGCCTGATGCAACAGTGGACTGCTGATTAAGAAATGTTGCACAGATACCCTGCACTAGACTGCAATGATCCATTGCAGTTGAAGCCTTTGCCTCCACTGACAAAGCGGTGGCGTTTCTTGAAGATGGCTTCAAAGCAGGTTCCAGGATTTTGCATCGTTCGCACTGTGCTTCTTTCAGGAATCTGATTCTCCTCATATACTGCTCTCCAGACAGCTGTAGGTAAGAGTTTCATACTGTGTGCAGTCTGGTGGCTGGGTAACTTCTTACCCTCCTCAGTCTTTTCAGACGCAGTTGGACCCTTCTCTGGCACTCTCCTCCTCACAATGGAACGTCAAATACAGAGGAATACCCAGAGATACTGTCATGTTCTCTGGTACCCCAAAGGAAATTTCCTTTTAAGAGACAGTGCAGACCCTTTTAAATTTCTCCCACCCCAAAATCACAGCTACAGGCCTCAGTAGTAATGAGCCTTAAGTTAAAGTACTTAAATTGAGAGCAGCAATAAAATATCTCCTGAGATAAATCCTTTCTTTATAATAGATCAAAATCTCACCTCACTGAAATAGATGTCCAAGTTTGGTTCCTTTAAAAATCTCCACTGAAATTTATATCTGTTCCAGCAGGCCCTGTGACCAATGTAAAGAGACCGGATGATGGGAAATACAGCGGATGATGTCACACCGTCTTCTCACCCTCATTTGCATATCCTTTGCTCGTTTTCCAGCCACCTTTTCTTCACTCGGGCAGGTAGTGATCAGTATATTCAGGCCCCCTTTTTTAGGACTGACCAGCACAGAAATGAGTTCAGATTTACAGCACCTGTAATTTTGTTTTACTAAGATATTTATTCCTCATTGATGGATTTGATAGGATTTCAAAATTATCCACATTGAAAACTTACTTGAAATCTTCTTTTGTTGTACCAAAAACCCTTCTGCAAATTTCAAATAGTTTTAAGTATATGGCGTTTTTTATATATGAAATTATGCTAGGTGTGTGCGTGTAGATTTCATTTATTTATGGATGTGGCAAACATTTCATATCTTTAAATGCAGTATATGGTCCAAGTAATCTTTTTGAAGCTAAGATGATCTTTTGTTCCCTGCACACGATCTGTTGTGCATCAAATTTTAGGGAATGAACAAATCCAATTTCCTTGACAAAAGAAAACAGTATGTTGCCTTTGGCAAATTAATATCAAGTCTTTCTACAACATTATTACCATGTTAAATTCTGCACATCATATTTCAGTTTATATATTACATCCCCTGCCAAAATTATGTTCCTGTGAAAATTAGTTATCACACTGCATGATCTGACTGAAGTACATTTAAATATTTCTGAATTTAAAAAAAAATGAAAGCTTGCCAGATATATTTTGGATAATGATGCATATTTATCAGGCAAACGCCTGAGTACCTCAGCATTTATGCATCTCCCTGAGAGTTGGGATCACTTTATGTCATTTTTCTCAACATGTAAAGTTAGTGAGATAATCTTTCAAGAAAGTCTGGGGTAATAAATACGTTTGGGATTGGCAGAAAGAAAAATCAGGCGGTGTGTAAAACAGGCGGCCGATTTGCAACCATCAATTTTCCTCCCACGCTGAAAGTGAAGGTGACCCCCTCTGTTTTAAAAAAGGAAATCTCCCAGTGTGGAAGTGCAATATTCAAATGTCCGAAAATATGGTTCACAGATATAAACCAGCAGCGGGAATTTCCTTGAGGGGGGGACTCTCCCAATTGGCCAGCATAATTTTGGCGGAAGAGCAGCGGTTTCTGCTGATCAAAGTCACAGTGGCCGATCAAGAGAACCCCTTAGGGAATTCCCTGTGCAGTTGTTTAAGTAGCAGGTGGATGGCAAAAAAGTTTTTCTTATTTCTTCATTTTCGGAATGTGGGCACGCTGGCAAGGCTGGCATTTATTGCCCATTCCTGGTTGCCTTGAGAAAGTGGTGATGCAACTGAGTGGCTCGTTGGGCCACAAGAGTCAACCACATTGGTGTGGGACTGGAGTCACATACAGGCCAGACCAGGTAAGGATGGCAGGTTTCCTTCGCAGCTCTTTATTTCAAGATTTTTAAAACTAAATACAAATTCTCAAACTGCCATGATGGGATTTAAACTCACATTCTCTGGATTATTAGTCCAGGCCTCTGGATTACTAATAGGAAAATAGGAACATAGGAATAGGAGTAGGCCATTTAGGCCCTCGAGCCTGTTCTGCCATTCAATGAGATCATGGCTGATCTGTGACCTAACTCCATATACCCGCCTTAACCAAAGGTATTAAGGGATATGGGGCTAACAAAAATCTATCAATCTCACATTTAAAATTAACAAGTGAATTAGCATCATCTGCTGTTTGCGGAAGAGAGTTCCAAACTTCTACCACCCTTTGCTTGTAGAAGTGTTTCCTAATTTCACTGCTGAAAGTCCTGGCTCTAATTTCTAGGCTGTGTCCCCTAATCCTAGACTCCCCAACCAGCGGAAATAGTTTCTCTCTATCTACCCTATCAGCTCCCCTTCATATTTTGAAAACTTCGATCAATTCACTCCTTAATCTTCTAAATTCCAGGGAATGCAACCCTAGTTTGTGTAATCTCTCCTCGTAATTTAACCCTTGGAGTCCAGGTATCATTCTAGTAAATCTATAACGCACTCCCTCCAAGGCCAATATCTTCTTCCTAAGGTGCAGTGCCCAGAACTGGACACAGTACTCCAGGTGTGGTCTAACCTGGGCTTTGTATAGCTGTAGCCTAACTTCTACCCTCTTGTATTCTAGTCCTCTAGATATAAAGACCAGCATTCCATTAGCCTTTTTGATTATTTTCTGTACCTGTCCATGACATTTTAATGATCTATGTGCATGGACCCCTAAGTCTCTTTGGACCTCCACTGTTTCAAGCTTTTCACCATTTAGAAAGTACTCTGATCTATCCTTTTTAGGTCCAAAGTGGATGACCTCACACTTGCCTGCATTGAAATCCGTTTGCCACAGTTTTGCCCATTCACTTAATCTATTTATATCTCTCTGAAATTTTATGCTTCCATCTACACTGCTTACAATGCTGCCTATCTTTGTTTCATCGGCAAACTTGGATATGTGGCTTTCTATCCCGTCATCTAAGTTGTTAATAAATACAGTGAATAGTTAAGGCCCCACACAGATCCCTGTGAGACACCACTAGTCACATCCTGCCAATTTGAGTATGTGCCCATTATCCCTACTCTCTTTTACCTGCCACTCAGTCAATTTCCTAACCAGGTCAATTATTTTCCCTCAATTCCATGAGCTTCAACTTTAGCTAACAGTCTGTTATGAAGAACTTTATCAAATGCCTTCTGGAAGCCCATATAAACAACATCCATAGACATTCCCCTGTCCGTTACTTTAGTCACCTCTTCAAAAAATTCAATCAGGTTCATCAGGCATGACCTACTCTTTACAAATCCATGCTGGCTCTCTCTGATCAGCCGAAAATTTTCAAGGTGTTCAATCACTCTATCCTTAATTATAGACTTCAGTTATTTCCCATCAACAGATGTTAGGCTAACTGGTCTATAATTCTCTGGTTTCCTTCTCTTATCTTTCTTAAATAGCAGAGTGACATGCAATTTTCCAATCTAAAGGAATGGTTCCTGAATTGAGAGAACTTTGGAAGATTATAGTTAGGGCACCTGCAATGTTCTCACCTACTTCATTTAAAACCCTGAGATAGAAACCATCTGGTCCTGGGGATTTGTCACTCTTTAGTGCTATTGTTTTCTTCATTACTGTTAATTTGCTTACACTAATTATGGTGAGTCCCCGTCCCTGATTCAAAATTAGTTTCCTTGGGACATCTGGCATGCTATTCTCTTCCTCTACTGTAAATACTGACACAAAGTAATTATTTAACATGTCCCCCATTTCCTTATTTTCATTTACAATATGACTATTATCAGTTTTTAAGGGGCCCACATCGCTCTTGACCACCCTCTTTTTCCTAATAATCTAGTAACATAACCACTATACTACCATACCCTCTTCTGTTATTAATCCCCTATTAATTTCTATTGCTTACCAATTAATTAGCAACCTCTTTTAAAAAGACTGTATTGCAGGTACTGGTTTGTGACTGGCACATGCTTGGAACAATACAGGACTGGCAGATCCCAGTTACACTACAAAGCATTGGATTGCCTGGTAAAATGGAGTTCTAATCTTCATCACTCATTGTTATCTAAATGGCAGTTAAACTTCAATGTTAATAAAGAGCCAGTGGGAAAGATCATTCTCTGCTCACATTAAAAAGATTAAAAATGAGGTTTCAGTTTTTGAAGTTTGCTCAGCACCAGTTGAAGCTAAGTTAAGTTAGTTTACCTCTTTGAAATGGCCTCACCACCAGCTGAGTTAGATTCAAGAAACTTTACTGTTCGTATTAATGTAAAGTTGAAACTACTTCATATCAATGCAAACTGTGTAGTATAACTGGCCAATTGGATAATAGTGCCTTGTAGCACTTTTCCTAGTCATTGGCCTCTGTAATGTGGAATTATAAATAATAAAGTAGATTTTTTATTACATACTGAGTTTTTGCAGAGATACCAATGAAACAGTGTTTACAGTCTAAGAAAAGAACAGAAATCCACCAGCCAGCTGGTACTAGGTACTAAGGCCTCAATTAGCTCATGCTAAGGATGGATCACTAAGCTGCTATTTACAAAGTGACATGCTTCTTACTGACAATTTTAAGTAACATAACCTTTCTGAAATTGTGAAAGTAGTTTTCCATTCCACCCTAAAACAGATTGACTAGATTCTGTTGTCTCTCTCATATTGTCAGTTTTCACTTATCGTCGCCTAATCTTTGAACACATCTAATGCAAGCTATTTAAAACTACTCATGATCATTTTTTAATGATACATTTCCTGCAGAGCATCTTACACCTTCTTTATTTTTCAGACACTTCTGTTTATGTAAGGTTAATAATTACAAAGTGTGTAGGCGTCAATACAAAAAATGAAATCTTGCTGGATTGTGCAACGCATTTGAAGCACTTAGGTAGTCATGCCACCATGTCACAAATTGCTTTGTTGAACTCTCTTCCCCTTCCCTCACTTTTCTAGCTCTCCCTCTTTTCCTCAGATCCTGTAATGTTTTTTCCCCTTATCTTCAATTCTACCCTCTTCTTCTACTTGTACAAAAGAATATAAGAACTAGGAGCAGGAATAGGCCATACGGCCCCTCGAGCCTGCTCAGCCATTCATTAAGATCATAGCTGATCTTCTCCCTCAACTCCACTTTCCTGCCCTATCCTATATCCCCTGATTCCCTTAGTGTCCAAAAATCTATCGATCTCAATCTTGAATATACTCAACGACTGAGTATCCACAGCCCTCTGGGCTGTCCACCCTGTCAAGCCCTCTAAGAATTTTATACGTTTCAATGAGATCACCTCTCATTCTTCTAAATTCCACAGAATATAGGCCTATTTTACTCAATCTCTCCTTATAGGACAATCCTCTCATCCCAGGAATCAATCTAGTGAACCTTTGCTGCAGCCCCTCTAAGGCAAATATATCCTTCCTTAAGTAAGGAGACCAAAACTGTACACAATACTCCAGGTGTGGTCTCACCAGAGCCCTTTATAATTGAAGCAAGACCTCCTTACTCTTATACTCCAACCCTCTTGCAATAAAGGCTAACATACCATTTGCCTTCCTAATTACTTGGTGTAAAATCCCTCCGAATACCAACCTTTCTTAGTCTCTCACCTTTTAAAAAATATTCTGCTTTTCTATTCTTCCTACCAAAGTGGATAATTTCACATTTCCCCACATTATACTCTTACTTGAGATTGAATTTTTTTCTTGTTTCCTCATCCACATTCTCTTTGTCCATGTAATGTTGGTGACTACTGCAGAAGTCAGTGGTGGTCAACTTCTCTAGTTTCAGAAGGCCACCATATTAAATTTCCTTGGGGATACTGTACATCCTTTTGCTTTCTCAGAGGTCACCCAATTCTGATACAAGGGAATGAACTCTAAAAAACAATCTTTCTAGTTCCCTGAGCTTGTCTTGTGACCAGTCTATTTCCTACAGAGCTCTTTTTTTTCTATGGTAAGTGCATGAAGAGCTCATCATCAAGATTTTAATACTGTGCTGCTAATGGCCCACTCTTGCTTCTTCACCGTGGTGGGGCATTTTGTCTCAACCTGCACTTTATTACGTCTGTTTCTGTTACAATATGTTTCCTCTTTTTTGTCAAAATTTGCGTTTTAATTTTAAGCTTCTCTGTAGCCTTACTTTATGACTATCTGGAGAATTAACTACAATGGGTCAACACACTACCCTTTCACCTATGTCACCTGAGTTTAAATCCAGCTCAGACTGATGGGAAGATATTTTCCTTTCTCTGGTCATAGAATCATAGACAGTAAGAATGTTGATAGTAATGCTCCTTATGTCAAAATATTTCAGGTAATCTGAACCAAATTCTTAATGGGTATGCATTACTCAGCTCAAAAATATCTCAAATTTGACACAAATTTATCTAAAGATTAGATAGAAATGTTCAGCATGGAGCCTTGCTGGATGAGAGTGTAGGTCAAAAATGGGGCTGTAATATTATGGCTCTGATTCTCCAAACCACACACATCAATAGCAAACCTCTGTACCAGTAGCAGATCTTCGCAATCGTGGCCCTTAAATGAGCAATCTCACTCAGAGAGGCCATTGGGGTGCCTGCTGTAAAAAATGATACAATGAGGGTGATCTTCTGAGGTTAAGTTTATTGAATGGGAGAGCCTTCTGTCTTCTTGTCTCAGCACTGGAACTCCCTCCCCAAACTCCTTCATCTTGTTACATCCCTTCCAACCTTCAAAATCCTTCTTAAGTCCTTTCATTTCAATATCAACATAGACTCCTCTCTTAGTCGCCTCCTATTCCTGCTGATTAAGGACTCTATAGGGCCATTGAAGGAATTCTCTGGGCAGATTCAGGTGGACTTCTAGCACATGGCAGTTGTTTTAAATGGCTACTTTGAATCAGTCTTCACTACAGATGACAATGCTGAGTTAACAATACATTTTACAGTTGGCTGTATAGTTGAAAGTGTCAAAGTGGATGCGGATATAGTCCTGGTTAGAATAAGGGGTCTCAAAGCAGATTGGGCTGTTGGTCTTTATGGCATTCACCCAAGGGTGTTTAAAGAAATGGGAGCTGTGCTCAGTGAGCCCCTTGCTCTTATATCTAACAGCTCACCAGAGTCTGAGATTGTTCCCATGAACTAAAGGGAGGTCCATTTGGTGCCAATATTCAGAAAGAGCAATAAGTGAGAACTATGAAATGACTGGCCTATTAGCTTGACTCAGGCATGTTGCTAGAAGGGATCATTAGAGATACTCCGTATGACCATCTTGACGGGAAAGTGGTTATTAGAGACTCTCAAGATGGCCTCTGTAAAAGTAGGTCAGGTTTCATCAACCTTATTGAATTTTTTGAGGAAGGTACTAGATTGGCGGATGTAGGTAGATTGGTTGGCATTGTATACATGGATTTTCAAAAAACTTTTGACAAGGTGCCACACAATAAGCTACTTAATAAGATAGAGTCCTGTTGGATTGGCAGGCAGATATTGGTTGCATTCTCGTACACAGAAGGTTGTTATTAATGGCAATGGTTCTGCATGAAGACAGGTTACTAGTCAAGTCCCACAGAGATCGGTGTTGAGCTATTGTGCTTCACAGTCTTTATCAGTAGCCTGGATGAAGGTTTTGGGGGAACTGTCCACAAGTTCATCGACAACACAAAGAATTGTGTGGGTGTTAGAACCTTAGGTGAGAAAATACAAAACAAAAAACACTACACTGTCCTTGTATAAGACCTTGGTTAGGACTCATCTGGAAAACATTGTACAGTTTTGGTTCCATCACATAGTGAGTGATATAGAGGCTTTGGAAAATGTTCAGAAGAGGGCCTAATTTGATACCAACTGGAATATTGCCCATCTGGAGAACTGCATTCAGTTTTGGGCATCAAACCTCAGGAAAGATATATTTGCCCCGGAGTGGGGTACAACGCAGGTTCACCAGAATGATATTAGGGCTTAAACGACAACAAGAACTTGCATTTATATAGCGCCTTTATTGTAGGAAAATAACCCAAGGCATTTCACTGCAGCATGATCAGACAAAAACTGACGCCAAGCCAAAGAAGGAGATATTAGGATGAGTGACTAAAAGCTTGGTCTGTTTATGGGCTAAATTATGAGGACATGTTGCATAAACTTGGTTTGTATTCCCTGAAGTTTAGAAGGCTGAGGGGTGATCTAATCAAAGTCTTTAAAATGATAAAGGGATTTGATAGGATAGATACAGATGAACTATTTTGTCTGGTGGGGGAACCCAGAACAAGGGGGCATAATCCTAAAATTAGAACTAGGCCATTTAGGAATGAAATTGGGAAGCACTTTTTCACACAAAGGGTAGTGAAAATCTGGAAATCTCTCCCCCAAAAGGGTCAAATGAAATTTTCAAGACTGACATCGTTAGGTAAGGGTATCAAGGGATATGGAACTAAGGTGAGTAAATGGAGTTGAGGTACAGAATAGCCATGAACTAACTGAATGGTGGAACAGGCTCGAGGAGCTAAAGGGCCTACTCCTGTTTCTATAAACCAATTTACACTTTATGTTAGTGTGTGTCAGTGCTTTAAAAAACATCTCTGTTATGAGCTGTCGATAAATGAGTGAGCAATTTACTATACATGGACAGAAAAATCTTTAGCTCTGAAGATAGCATTGACAGAAGTTACGAAAAATACAGCGTGTTTCATCACAGAGTAATTTAATCAAGCAACAGCTAAAGGATAGGCAGCTTTCTATTTTAGTGTTTTCCCTCATAAGTGTGAGGTACTTACTGCTACTATTTCTTTTATTTTTAACCAATTTTCTTTCTTGAAGTCAATGGGGTCAATTTTGATTGCTTTGGCTTGGCATTAATGAGGCAGTAACAGTATCAAAGTAGGGTTGTTAGCTTTACCGCCCTGTTAACACCGGTGGTGCGGCTGACACCATTTTGAAAGGGGCCTACCACACGTCCTTCTGTTTCAGCCATCCCGGCCCGATTTTGAGGCCTCAGGTGAGTTGCACCGGGATGCCGGTTTGGCATCCTGCAGCTCACCTGCCAGATTTAAACGAGGTCCTCAAAACCGCAGGGGCCTCTTCGCCGCTGGAATGGTTGACCGGCCAGCATGTTCCGCCAGTCGGTTGCCCAAAAGTTAAAATAAACCCCAATCACTTTTTGTTTAATGTACATATAAAGTTCTATTGATGCTGGCAGCTTCCAATACCTCAAGTAACAAGGGTCATTGGACAGCAATCAGCCCAGGGACACTGAATTTAATTGCAATTCATTATTACCTCTCTGCCTAAAATGAATGAACTCACAAAAGACCAGGAATTTATTCTGAACGGTAAATATTCCCTCTGTGCGGTTTGCGGGTGGCTGGTCAGCAGAGCGCGGGGCTCGCTGGCTGATTGTGTTGATGGGAGGCCAGGTCCATTTTTAAGGCTGGGCTCCATTAACATGGGGCTGGTGGGCTGCAGACAGAAAACAAGCGCCCCATGGTTACCTGCTCTTCTTAGCCCCAGAAAAATAAATAAGTACTTGCCTATGGGCTCCTCTTCGGCAGGACCATGCGCTGCAACCAGTTGAGTCCTAAAATGGCATCGGGGTCATATTGAAGTCATGGGACCCCGATTTAAGTATCTAAATTAGCCACGCACTTGTTTCAGGCAACCGCCTGGCTTGCCAAATCTAAGTATCCTGGCAAAATTGCAACAGTGAAAGGCAACGACGGGAACAGGGCAGTAAGTTCTTCCCCGTGGTTTTTTTGGGTGCTACCGTCCCGTCTCCACCGGGCCGGAGGCTTCCAGACTTCCCCTTATACTTTCTTGGTCTGTATGCCTCAGTATCACAATAATGTACTGCATTTACCAATCGAGCTATTGAGGGTGCTGTTGGTTTTAATTTCACTGACAAGTATTCTAGTTGTACTCTATGACAGATGTCTTTCCAAGTAAGCCCAAAGGATTACAATAACAATTCTGTCACACAACACATCAGAGCTATATTTTACTTAAAAAGCAAAGCACAGATCGTACTGCATGGTGTCAAACCACAATTTAATAACGAGCAAGAAATTATTTAGTGATGTGAACAGCTAACATCTTCTGGCAATCTTCTGATCAGCTATGCACCAGAATCCACATGCATGAATAAACATAAGCATGTATGTCAGTGACCTAAATGAACTGAGAAATCTTTACTGATTTGGTATGGGAATGAGGTGGTGATGTAGATTTCCAAGTTTTTAATCAATTCTGGAAATTATCTTCAGATCCTTTCTCTCCTAATACATATAAAGGGAAAGCTTCCTGGGTCTTTGCCCGGATGCAATGGATCACCCAGGCACAGTGAATATTGGAAAATCAGGCCTGTTGGAGTGGATGTCTGCAAAGGAAAATCTGGTGGATTCCTTTTGTTTTTATTCCTGTTTTTCCATACATCTCAATAAACTGACTCATATCACTTGTTATCTTTCAATCAATTTAAGCAATGAAGTTGGGGCAGATTGCCTCTGTTCTCTATGTGTAGTGAAATTGTAAGTACCAATATAAAGAATGGATTTATGAATCACTATAAATAGTGAATAGATGAAATCGTCTCCTTGACATGTTTTACAGATAGTACTTAGGGTGCTAAATTGGGCCGTATAGCATTCATTGTTTTGGTGCTACACAGCCTCTTCAACATCCAAGATGGCGTCTTGGCTGCGCAAGTATGTTTCCAGTGTGACGTGTGCCGAACGCCATCGTGGTATAGGAGTTAGCGCATACGCAAATACCGAACGCTGGCTGCAGGTAAAGTAAGGAGAAAATGGATATAATCAGTGTGCAATGCTGATTTAAAGCAATAGACACCATTTTGGGGCTTAATACTCAACTCAAAGCGCAGTCTTAACCCCGACCATCTGAACATGTCTTAGAGTGCTTCGAGGACCCCCGCCAGTGCTATTTAAAGGGATCGTGCAGGTTTTTACAGGTTAGTGGCTGGATTACTGCTTCTGGCTACCGAGACATTTGTAACTGTTTTTGGAGGTCTCCTAGACTTGAATACTTGGACTAAGGGACATAGCCTAACATTTAGAGCCATGATGTGCAGCAGTGAATTTAGGAAATGCACAAAGGGTGGGAGAAGTTTGGAATGCTCTTCTGCAAACGGTAGTTGATGCTAGCTCAATTATGAATTCTAAATATGAGATTGGTAGATTTCTGTGAACCGGGGTATTATGGGATATGGGGCTAAGGCAGATATATGGAGTTAGGTCACAGGTCAACAATGATCTCATTGAATGGTGGTACAGGCTTGAGGGGCTGAATGCCACTATCACTTGCTGCATCCTGTTATGCACCACCTTCTCCTGGAAGAAAGCGGATGTGTGTCTGGGTGATGTGCCTGTCATGGTTGAATAGCTGCCAGTGTGTGTGTGGTCTGTGAATTGTGGGTGGGCTACTTGCAATAGTGTTAATGTGTGATGGTGAGAGGAAGCATCTGATTGGAAAAGTTGAGTACTGATGGAAACAGTTTGTTGATATGTGGTTGATGGGGGGTGTAGTGCGTGGAGCAGTGGATGCAGCTAGTAGTGTAGTTGGTAGGTGATGCCACTTGACAGTTGACCTCACTCACCTTGACCACTCGTGTCAAAGCATTGAACTTCTTCCTGCATTACATCCATGTTCATGATGCTGTGCACCTGGCATTGACTCTGTCCCCCGCTGTCTCCCACTGCCTACTGGATATATGTCTGGAGGGCCTCTTGCCCCCCCCTACCCCTACCGCGGATATAGGATGTCCCTCCTTCTGTCCACCTCTTGCACCAAGACCTTTAGTGCATCAGCAGAGAACCTTGATGTATGCACTTTCACAGGCCTGGTGCCAACTCAGATTGGCAAATTGGTGAGGTCTGGCGTGCAGATTGGAGGATGTGGGATTTAGTAGTGCTCAACCTTCATTCAATGTTTTAACTTAACTCATCAGTTTGTAAATATAGGACGGGAGCTGCATCTGTGTTTTGCATGTGCTATGTCTGATCTCCGTTCAGACACCGCGCAGACAGCAGACTGTTATTTTCAGCAAATAATAGGTACCAGTTACCTTTAAGAGCTTTTTAAGAGACAGCCTGCCTTTAAGAGATTGGGGCTCCCCCTGCTGGTGGAAAGTGCGAATTGTACTGGATCCTCGTGTCAATACTGATTCGGAACGCGGTTTGAAGGTAAGTCCTCAGACCTCACAAAAGTCTCATTCTGCCTGCTCAGGGGCCACTGGGCATGGGGTAATAGCGGATCGAGCTACCCTGGCCCAATTTTTCTCCCATTTAGTTTCCTATCAGCTGCTTCTTTTTGACCCTCAGAATATTGTCACTATGACCTGAATTGATTTATAATTAAAATACATATACCTTTACATACAGTTGCTGGAATTCATCCAGGTTCAGTCTGCCACTGGGACAGTCTTTAAGAAATCCTTTGTACCACTGTTTGAGTTCGTGTTCATTAAATTCTGTGTTCTTCACCAAATCTTCCATCACCTCAGGGGCAAGTTTGCTGTTCTGTTTCCCCATTGTCCCTGGAAAGACATGACATGACATTTGAACTGGTAATTAATTATCACTTTAATTCAGGATTTAGGATAACTTTAAGCAGAGAAGTTATGTTAAACTTAAATCAAACCTTGGTTAGACCCATACTTGGAATACTGTGCACAGTTCTGATCTCCATATTATAAAAAAAGATATAGAAGCACTGGAGAAGGTGCAAAAAAGATTCACAAAGATGATACCAGAACTGAGAGGATATAATTATCTGGAAAGACTGAACAGGCTGGGGCTCTTTTCTCTAGAAAAGAGAAGTCTGAGGGGTGACCTGATAGAGGTCTTTAAGATTATGAAAGGGTTTGATAGGGTAGACATAGAGAAGATGTTTCCATTTGTGGGGAGACCAAAACTAGGGGCCATAAATATAAGACAGTCACTAATAAATCCAATGGGGAATTCAGGAGAAATTTCTTTAACAAAAGAGTGATAAGAATGTGGAACTGGCTACCACAATGAGTATTTGAGGCGAATAGCATAGATGCCCCATGAGGGGGAAAGGTATAGAAGGATGTGCTGATAGGGTTAAAATGAAGAGGTGTGGGAAGAGGCTCGTGTAAAGCATCAACGCCAGCATAGACCAGTTGGGCTGAATGGCCTGTTTCTGTGCTGTAGACTCTATGTAATTCTACGCAGGTTGCCCTGGCACTAGATACCAAGTTTGAAAACACTGTAACGGATGCACTTTATTCTTAGGGTTTCAATTTTCCAGAAACAAGTTTCATCCACTAAGACTAAGATGATATAAAAAAGTATCACTGAGGTGATGAAGGGACAAAAGAATATGCACACACTGGAGGATGAAAACATACGGGTGAGGTTGCACAAACAAAATGGTGGGAAAATTGGGGAAACTGGAATATAAACAAGAAGGAATGAAATAACAATAAAAGTGAACAGGAAGAAAGAGACAAAATGGAAACAATACTTTAAAAATTAATAAAATTTCTTCGAGGCTGGCATTGCTGGAATAGATCAAAGAGTAGGAATAAAAAGAAAAAACAGAAAATGCTAGAAATTTGAATGGCAGAAACTGTTGGAAATATGCAGAAAATGCTGGGAAAGCACAAATCAAATTAAAATGTGCTATAAGGGTGTGATGCAAAGTTACCTTTAACTTTAGCCTGCTGAAAATCTATTTGAATGCACAATATAAATCAAGTTGTAGGAGGCTAAAGGTTAATTCCATATTTTGCGTATATTATTTTAATAAATCTTAAAATCAAAAATATTTTTTGTTACTGTTGGATCGTAGTGCTCAAGTGTCCCTAACAGCATGCTGAACAAGAAGTGGCATTGACGTTCCACAGAGATGTCGACTGCATAAAACTGCATGCATGAGAGAGAATAGCTGGTTATAAAAATGCAAAGTGAGAAAAAAAGAGCATGCAATACTACATTAAGCTACTAATAAAAATGTGCAGCTGAACCACAAATCAGAAGCATCTTGTAACTGTTTGTAGTAGGGGAGCAGTGAACTTGCATCAGTGGAACCTAAATTAACTTAATCTACTTTGATTTCCAGCAAAGTAGATTGGGGAATGCATATCCAGATTTTACAGATGTGCCTGATCCGACTTAATTCCCCAGAAAATTCCAAGTGAATCTAGCCTTATTTGTGGTGCCATAGAAGAGTTTATTTCTAACGATTACAGAGGACAGTGAGACAAACTGCATCATGCTTTGCTGCAAGTGCACAACAGTGATTGATCTAGATTATTGTTGCATAGACTCTGGCTGAAAACAGCCTCAGATTTACCACCGAGTATCTTTGCTTGAGTTAATGGAACAAATCGAATTGTTGTCAGTTTTAGTTTACTTGTTGCAGTGCACTGCCAGCCGGCATGTTGAAAAACAGGTTGTTGAAATGCAGCCTTTTCTCAGAAAATAAGCTAGTTATTTATAACATTCTAGTTTCACAGCCATTGTATTAAAATAACTATTCAGCTATGTGCAAATAAGAAAGTTCCATTTAAAGTTGATCATTTAAAAATGTAAATCTACAGTCTTTATTATTTTCAGTGTAACATTTCCATCTGTGGTGTACAGACTGTGTAAAGAAAATCTCTGATGTAAAATGGTTGTTGAAACATGGAAACATATGCAGAGAAAATGTATTCTAATAATTCAAGTAGCATAAAGAAATATGAACTGGGCTGTCATACAAATGATAGTGTAGTTAGTATTAATGTCTGGGCTATTTTTAAGCTATCCTGTACTCTGTATCGGCATTTACACAATAATTTTATATATAACTATTCAATCGCCCATGGGGTTGCTCATGGGGAGTCAAAATCATGTGCAGTTTTTAGGTGAAGTGGGGTGAGAAGGAAGAAGATAACTGGACTAGGCTGCACAGATGTAACTCAGTCCCCATTTTGAAGTCATACATTCTGTCCTTATTTACATATTTTTGTCAAAATTTCTATGTCTACATTTATAATGAAAATTGCTGATATAAACTTGTCATGCTGTAATTATACCCTCCTGCCAGCGGTAGTACTGCAACACCTCCCTTGGAAAATATGTTCCTTACAGACTTCCTTCTCATCCTTTTTCCCCAATCATAAAGTGCTTCCCTCACCACCAATATGTCCATATCTTTTCACCTTCCCACTATGCTTCCTACCAGAACCTTACTCCCAACACTCAGTTCCCCTTTGAACTACCTACTCAGCCCCTTATCCTCCCCTCCTCCATGCTCTGTTGTCACTCACCTTGCCCTTAATTGTCCATTCACTTCCCCAAGGCAGGTGGTGAGAGGCCAGAGGCCCCCCCATCCTCAACCTGTTTCATTTCCCCTCTCCCCCCTGCCATCCTACGTTCCTATCTGTTTCACTCAAAGCAGCTTTGTTTGCTTTCAAAATTCAACTTTTTTTAAGAAATAAAATTAGAATGAGGAAGGACACTACCTGTCCCCTTTTCTCTCTATTTGAGTCTTTCTTTCTGCCTCTCTCCCTTTGTCTTATAAATGTTAGAAATGAGAATTTCTGCCTTTTTATGTGATTAGCATTGACCTTTTCTAACTGTCAATAAAACACAGGTGGAAAGATTTAGTTAGTTGGTTTTAAAATTCAATTGATGTTTCTTTTGAAATTCAAGTAACATTACATGTGCCCATTCTCCTCTTTACTGATTCTCTCTCAACCTCTGACCCCAGTCTTTCTACATTTATATTTCTAAAGCTTCTTGAACACAAAACAAAGGTTACAACAGGTGTGTAATCAAACGACTGACATTTTTTCTCTCTCTCATATACACATTGGGGGAGAAACTGTTTTCCAGGGGCGTAACATCCCATGCCTGATCTGCGCGTGCATTATGGGTGCCACCATATTGGTAAAGGTGCTTTCCAGGCATCTCTGGTAGCCGCCTGTAACAGGCATATGATATTGAGGGGCCTAATGCCCGTTTAAGGACCCCACAACAAATTTGTCAGCGCTGAACCCATCCGGTTTTCAATTGCTTCCTGTTGTCTAACCAGCAGCCACAAAAAAGGTAAGTATTTCAAATTTAACTTAACTCCATGTGGAGCCAGAAGGAGCAGAAATGTTCCTCCAGGATCCACAACACTCCAGAAGACTGGTGCCGGCCCACGATTGACCCCCATCCATTCTCCACTCTATAGGATTTACCTAAGGGCCACTCCCAGTGAGGCAGCTGGCCCAAATTGGAGGCCAGTACACCGGCGAGGTGCCTCTGCAGGCAGGGATAGGTGCCTGCAACTCGCCAGAAATCTGTTGATAAGGCCCAAGATCCAATATCAGTTTAACCTTGAGCCTCCAGCTCCTGGTGCATATTCAGAGCGCACCCCGTACGGGGGTGGTGCCAGAGGACTGGAGATTTGCAAATGTTGCACCCTTGTTCAAAAAAGGGTGTAAAGATAAACCCAGCAACTACAGGCCAGTCAGTTTAACCTTGGTGGTGAGGAAACTTTTAGAAACGATAATCCGGGACAGAATTAGCAGTCACTTGGACAAGTGTGGATTGATTAGGGAAAGCCAGCATGGATTTGCTGAAGGCAAATCGTGTTTAACTAACTTGATTGAGTTTTTTGATGAGGTAACAGAGATGGTAGATGAGGGCAATGCACTTGATGTGGTGCATATGGACTTTCAAAAGGCGTTTGATAAAGTGCCGCATAATAGGCTTATCATCAAGATCAAAGCCCATGGAATAAGGAGGGCAGTAGCAGCATGGATTCAAAATTGGCTAAATAACAGGAAACAGAGAGTAGTGGTGAACGGTTGTTTTTTGGACTGGAGGGATGTCTAGAGTGGTGTGTCCCAGGGGTCAGTGCTGGGATCACTGCTTTTCTTGATACATATTAATGACTTGGACTTGGGTGTACAGGGCACAATTTCCAAATTTGTAGATGACACAAAACTTGGAACTGTAGTGAACATTGAGGAGGACAGTGATAGACTTCAAGAGGATATAGACAGGCTGGTGAAATGGGCAGACACGTGCCAGATGAAATTTAATGCAGAAAAATGCACATTTTGGTAGGAAGAATGAGGAGGGGCAATATAAACTAGAGGGCACAATTCTAAAAGGGGTACAGGAACAGAGAGATCTGAGAGTATATGTGCACAAATCGTTGAAGGTGGCAGGGCAGGTTGAGAAAGTGGTTAAAAAGCATATGGGATCCTGGGCTTTATAAATAGAGGCATAGAGTACAAAAGCAAGGAGGTCATGATAAACCTTTATAAAACACTGGCTCGACCACAACTGGAATATTTTGTCCAGTTCTGGGCACGGCACTTTAGGAAAGATGTGAAGGCCTTAGAGAGGGTGCAGAAAAGATTTACTAGAATGATTCCAGGGACAAGGGACTTTAGTTATGTGGGTAGACCAGAGAAGCTGGGGTTGTTCTCCTTGGAACACAGAAGATTGAGAGGAGATTTGATAGAGGTATTCAAAATCATGAAGGGTCTAGGCAGAATAGATAGAGAGAAACTGATCCCATCGGTGGGAGGGTCAAGAACCAGAGGACATAGATTTAAGGTGATTGGCAAAGGAACCAAAGGTGACATGGGGGAAAACTTTTTTACGCAGCGAGTGGTTATGATCTGGAATGCACTGCCAGTGTGCGGGGGGGGGGGGGGGCGGGGGAGGGCGGGGGGTGGAGGCAGATTCAATCATGGCCTTCAAAAGGGAACTGGATAAGTTCTTTAAAGGAAAAAATTTGCAGGGCTACGGGGATAGGGCGGGGAAGTGGGACTAGCTGGATTGCTCTTGCATAGAGCCGGCACGGACTCGATGGGCCGAATGGCCTCCTTCCATGCTGTAACCTTTCTATGATTCTATAATTCTATGACCATTTTGGGCCACATACACATACAGTCTCTCCTTTTTTAAAAAAGTTCACTGCACATGCTCAGACTATACAATCCAAATTCAGCTTACAGTGCCACAGTTCTAGGTAAAAATATTAAGTTCAAGGCAAAGCTTTTGGGAGAGGCTTTAATAAAGGTATTAAAAGACACACAATACAATTCAATGCATAAATTAGTAGTGTTATTTTGAAATATTACACTTTTGAATTTTTCATTTTGGTTCAACCCTTATTTTGGACATTAGAAATTGCAGTTATTGATGAAAAAAATTCAGAAAACATTTTGAGAGAATTGTGAAAACCCAATTGTCAGATTGTGCAATCAGAGTGACAAGTTTATATAGGCATTTCCACTGTAAATTTGGACATAGGAATTTATAATGGAAAATTGACACAAAAATCATAATGAAGTCATGACAACAGGAAGTCAAATGGTGCAGATGGGAAGTGCATGCAGATGTAAGATTTTTAATATATTATAGATAGATTTGATATTACATTATTATATTTGATTTTACATTAATATTTGTAGTTAAATAGCAAAACGTATGGTAATTAGGGAAGCAGAGAAGTAGATTGAACTGAAGTCTCGGGGGTGAATTTAATCCCACAAACGGGTGGGTTGGGGGTGGGTGGGAAGGCAAAAATTGTAAAAAAGTAAAACCCGACCCCAACCCGCCTACTTCCAGTTTTACCGGAGGCGGGTCGAGGGACTGGCGACCAACCCGCTCTCAGTGAAATCTTTTAAAGAGGCTGCAGGCCTCCAATTTGACAGGTTTCTGATTTTTAACTCCTGGGGGCCAGGAATCCTGGGCCTTCTGCTTCACGTCACGTAAGAGGAGGCGAGAAGGCCCGGATAGGACAGGTAAGTGCTTTTATTGCACTGCTTGTGGGCCAGGAGGGGCAGGAATGTTTCCTCCAGGCCCAACAAGCCTATGTGCAGCGATCCCACACTCGCAATTGACCGATCCTCCCCACGATCTCGGACCCTCCTAATGATCTCCGACACCCCCTCCCCACAATCTCCAACCCCACTCCGATCTCCGACTCCCCCCGATCTCCAACACCCCGCCCAATCGCCGTCTCCCCCCGATGACCTTCCCCCCAATGACCCCAACCTCTGATGACCGCTGACTCTGATGACTCCCTCCGATGACCAACTCCCCTGATGACTCCCCCGATGACCAATGCCCCGAAGACCCCTGGCCTCCCCGATGACTCCCTCCGATGACCCCAATGACCCCCCCCAATGACCGACCCCCCCAATGACCAACCCCCCCGATGACTCCCCTGATGACCCCCGATGACTCCCCTGATGACCCCCGACGATCCCCCAATGACCCCCGAAGTCTCCCCATTGACCCCCAACACCCCCAATGTCTCCCCCTAATGACCAACCCCCCGCTGACTCCCCCGATGACACCTGGCCCCTCATGACCCCTGATGATCCCCCCGATGACTGACCCCCTGATGATTCCCGACCCTGACACCCCTGATGATTGACCCCCCCATGACTGACCCCACCCCCGATGACCGACCCCCATGATGACCCCTGACGACCCCGACCTCCCTGATGACTAACCTGCTGGAATCTGCTCCCTGGCTGCTCTACCACCCGACTGGCAGCCAGCCTGTCAATCTGGCTGGCCTGTTGGGCAGGAAACCTACAAAAAAATGTCCTTACGTCAAAATCGTAAGGACGTCCAGAAAACCCGTACTTCTGAGTTTCCTGTCAGGAACTCCCTCCCCCCCCCACCGCCCCTGCCCTCTTCCCAGTTCTCCTTTAAAATTTACCCCCAGGAGTTTATCTGTTTTACAGGCTGAGGTGCTGGGAGACACAAAATTGAGGTGTTACAGAACCACCATTGGTAGGAAGTCACAATTAAAGTGTGATAAGTTAACACAGGCAGTTTACATTATAAATGTTGCCATAGGAATTTATAATTTGTGACAAAAACACAACAAATGGAAGTGAGGTGTTGTGGACAGGAAATACACACAGGCACAAGGCCCAAAAATCCATGGATCTTTGATCCTGGTATATGTGCTGAAATTCACGCACTGGGAACCTCCGCCACTGACCCTGCCAGAGTATCGCGGTGAAGTTCTCTAATTTAAATATTACTGGCTGGTACCTATGTCATTATGGGTGCATCTTGGCCAACTGCCGGGAGGGGGGGTTCGGGTTGGCAGTTAATGCAGTGCTGGACAGCTGCTTGCTCGAAGATCTCCAATTTTCTGTCCTCTTTTCCTGAAGGCAGTGACTGATGTGCTTTAACTCCAGCCTCAATAGAGCACTTTCTATTGCATCAGAATGAATTCTTTCATTTCCTATATCTGCCACCTTATGTGGCCTCTATAAGTGAGACTTAATGCCAATTTGTGCTGAATTGTTGACAGTTGTATGCTGTCAGTAAATATCCACTACGAATTGGGTTGATACTACTGGTACCATTTTACATAGGACCTTTATTGTCAGCAGGGAAAGGAGACTTTTATCCTATCAGCCTGGGTCAGGTGCAAACGCAGCTTCTCGGAGTGAAAGGTCAGTATATTGACCCATTGCACCACTTAGTCCCTATTTATGATGTTTGTTTTATTATGTTTTAAACTAACCAGGAGACTTAAGAGAAGGTCTAATGCAAGCATGTGATAGCTACATTGTTTGATTAAACTTTCTTTATAAACTACAGTTATGTTGTAATCCAGTGAAGCTCCACAATGAAACTATTACTGGAAAATTTAAACTTGGACAAATTAAAATGTGCATGATTTAATTTATCTGTGAAAATTCTTTAAGTATTAATTGGTTTTAATTACAGTTTTGGAGGTCATGTCAGTAGCTTACAAATTCAGTCTTTGCATCTGCCACAAGTACACATGGACAGCTTCTCTTTGGTTTGTACTTAAAAAGTTTGTGTTGTGTTTGTATATAAGAATTAAAAGCCATTTTACCACCTTTTAATAATTACAATGTTAAAAAGTAGGTACAAAATCTTGCACACAAGAGGCAGTGCATACGTACAAATCTGAGTCACTGACAAAAATGGAGTTATCATAAATATTCAACATCTGTTTTTCAGATTTTTTACATCACGCTGGGTTTGGTTCCACAGGCACTAGCATCTCAAGAACCTCATCCAAGTGATCATTCTTCATGTGGCAGCCCAGACAGATTTGACCTACATAAAGAAGTATCATTGGGAACCATCATTTTTGCTATGCCACGGCAGACCTTCACCTAAAGCTTATAATCTGAGCTCATCTTTCCTGTAGTACTGAAACAGCCCTAACCAAAGTTACAGATGACGTCCGCTGTGACTGTAGTTCGTTATCCCTTCTCATCCCGCTCAATTTCCCTGTAGACACTGTTGACCACATCATCTCATCGTCTTCCAATGCCTTTCCTCCATTGTCCAGCTCAGTGGGATTGCCCTCGCTTGGTTCCACTTTTCTCTAATAGATCGTAGCCAGGGCATCTCCAGCAATGGCTTTTCATCCTGCCCCCGCACCGTCACCTCCGGAATCCCCCAGGAATTTGTCCTTTGCCCCCTCCTCTTCCTCATCTACATGCTGCCCCTTGGCAAAATTATCCCCAGGCATGGGGTCAGCTTCTACATGTACACTGTCGACACCCAGCTCTATCTCTCTGCCACTTCTCTCAACCCATCCAATATCCAGTCTTGGATGAGCCTTAATTTCCTCCAGTTGAAGACTGGGAAAACTGAAATCATCACCTTCGGCCTGTTAACGCCTTTTTGAAGTGCCTTATGATATTTATTTATATGCTATTTTAACAGCAGCACTAGTCCTTTTATTTCAAGTCTTAATATAGTTGACAGAAGAATGCCGTACAAAATGATTGGTGCAGTGTTATCACTGTATTTGTAAGCCACAGAGAAGTTTCATCTATACTGAGAAATACCCCGTTAATTTAATCTAAGAAAAATTGAAGAATATAAAATTTCAGCAGCAGGTCCTAAGTAACACAACAGGCTCAGTATAATAATACTCTTACTTTGTAAACATCATTTGTAAACAGGTCTGATTTGAATGTCATAAAGTAAAATGTAACTCAGCTGCTGTTTACCACAAAATTCTATTTTCAATTAATTGATTAAAGTTAGTATATTTCAACTGTGCCAAGTCCTGTTTGCAGCATACAATAAAAAATAGTTTAGTCAATAAAGTACGGACCGAAGAGATTAAGTATGATATTATGTAATGCTTTATAATGAGGTATCACAAAGAAGTATTTATCAATAATAATGTAATTAAATATGCACTGGTAGAAGTTCAATATTTATTTCACAAAACTCCCACAGTTGGTGCAAATGAACAATGGGGCTTTTTTTCCTCAATGAAAAAGCTAAGATAATATTCTATATAATTTAAAAATAAAAGGTAAAATGTACAAATATCTTGTTTAAACTATATTTCATTTTATTTGTAGGTTACTCATCTATAGCTCTTATAGATAATGTGCTTTATGGATCTTCTGTTCCATTGGTTGCTGATTGTCCATAAGGTCCCATGCATGGCATAATCATCAGTTAATAATTCCTTATATAAGCCAGATGCCTTGAAATTGTGCTGTGTAATATTAGTAACAACCTGAGTAAATGGGTTAATGCCTGCATTAAAATAGCAGACAAAGGAATTCCATCCGAACTTGTTAGTGCTTTCTTTCCTAATACTGCACTATGTGATTTCAAGGCACTAGAGAATAATCAACACCTGGGAATGATTACAATTCAGTAAACTCACAGAGGGGATCAAACTCGTGTCATGAACATCAACAGCAAAGCTCAAGTAATTAACAACTTTCACACAAACCCTTGAAATCTCTCCCAATGATCTATCTACATATCTGGAATACTATAAATATACACATCTACATGTGTTTTGCCTTTCATACTTGGGCATCTTCCTATTTTACATTCAGATTTCCCATCACATTTGCACCTGATTGGCTCAATTTTTTTTAAAAAAGAGCAGTGCATCAGTACTCTGTAATTATGACCAATGAACTAAATCTAACAATAAAAAAGCAGAAACTGAACCAATCAAATCGTTTATAAAAATATTTAAAATCCTTTCAGTCACAATAAATCAGAACTCAGCAAGTATGGGAAATAATGACAAATTACCAACAAAGAAAACAAATTACTCAAAATGACTTCCGATAAACCTCACATCTGCCATGGGCAACGGGGGGGAGGGGGGAGGGCAATCGCGAGGATTGTGGAGTCGGAGGAGCAATCCTGCTCCTTTTGGCTCCACAGAATTGCTTTTTAATTTAAAAAAATTGTAATCATACCTTTTCTTGGAGGCAATACTTAGGCCCTGTCGTAAAATCCTGCTCACCGAAACAAATTTCCCAGAGGGGTCCGTAAACAGCCGCTCAATGACCTATGCAAGGGGCCAAAAGCCCGTTTAAGGCAGCCTAAAAAATGGACCTGATGAATTTAGCAGTGGCCCGTACACCCACGCTGATTGGGCACAGTCCGTCCCAATTTGTCTGTGTTGCGCCCGTTTTACACCTGAAAAATAGACACATTGCATACCAATTCCTACCTATTGTTTTCTTAGGCACAGGAGGTACTTCCAACATATATCATATGGTTCAGTTGCTGCTGTATAGCTGGTTCCTAAGCACAAGTATTGCAAACATTCTGGAAGATATTAGGGCTTGGCCACCCTCCTGTCAGCACTATCAGCTGATGGATCCTTGCAGGCATAGCAGGCCTGTCGAACTCATGCAAATCCCTGGATTTCAGATGGGGTCTCCTGCTTAGGGCTAGAGCAGACTGAGCTTCAATTCTCCCACACTTGAGCCAGTGGATTAGACTCCCAGTCATTTCAGGGTTTGTTTCCCATTGTAATGCAATTCTAAATTACAAAAGGAGGAATATATTTCACGATTACAAGTATTGATTTTAAAGAAGAGAACAAGATGTTGGAAACTTAAAGTTACTGTACCAGAGTAACAATTATTGTACTGCTGTTTAAACTATTTTCCTATTATATTCTTTTTATGGGCTCAGGTAATCCTTTTCAGACCTTTGCCAGGAATACCATGGGGGAGATCATAAATGGGGCAGTAGTTGGGTTAAATGGAGGTGGCACCCTGGCACAATTTTTCCTGGGCGACCAAGAATCCCACCTGAATCAGGCGGGAGCCTCATTAACCTATGCAAATCAGGGTCTGACGACAAAAATAGGACCCTGATGCAATTTTAACTTCCTGCTGGCCAGAGTGTACGACATGGATGTTCCATTGTATAAAATCTGGTGATTCGGCAGAAGAGACCTGAAAATGTAAGTATTAGAGTTATTTTGTGGGGTCAAGGAGGAGGGCTCCACAAGACTAATGTGGGGCTGCTTCTGCCCTGGACCCACCACAATCGCAACCCCCTCTGAACCTACCTTTCTGCCCTGTTGGCTTCTGGACCATCCAATATTGTGCCAGCCTGGAGCTGGTTAGCAGCAGTGAAGTGGCCATTTAGTGCCCACACTCCCACTGACAGTATGTTAATAAAGCTCGGCCATCAAAATGGACCGGGTCTCCTGCCAGCATTATCGGCCAGCCAGCCGGCAGTCCGATAGTTAAAATCTACTCTGTGTGTCTTATCACAAGCAGGTGAGTGAGAGCAGTCTTCAATGCCCTCCGCCCGCCCCCCCCCCCCCCCACAAACTTTAACTAGAGCTACCAATAAATACGAAAGATGTATTCTTACCTATAGAAATAGTTCAGCATAATTCTGTTATAGGAGATTCTTGGACTGAAGATTTTAGGGTTGGAATAATTCATCAATGCTATTTTCTGGGATTCAGGGTGCTGAGAGTGGAGATAATACAACTGGAAGGATGGAGAATCCATCAATCAATCAAATCAGGAACAGGCCAACACATACAGAGCCAGAGGCTAAAACATAGTCACAATGACATCATCCCTTTCCGGAGCTTAGCAATTTGGAGAATTATTTCAAATCAAATTATTTAGTACTTTTGGTGATCATCATCGCTGTAATTATCTGGCAGTTTCTGCACTAATGATTATATATTACACATTATCAGAAAATGTTATTAACTAACATTGAATGATCCAAGGCATTATTAATGACAATAATTAATACAAAGGTTACTGCATTACTCATGATGACTAATGCATAACAGGAGTGGTTTAAGCACGAAACAGAGCATGAAGTGCATTAAACAGCTAATATTACTTATTATTTCATTCACTGCTGTCTGACCAATGGGATTATCTTTTCTGGCACAGAATTAAAGTAAACACAATAAAATGCTCTAGGTACATTTTAATATTAAAAAAGTCTGTTTTAATGCATTTACCATTTTTGTAGTCAGACTGTACAACAAATTAATGCCTGAATATTTTAAAAGGCATCAATTACAAACATTCAAAAAAATGTAGAAAGTCCAATGATATTGCCAATGATTATTTTACTTTGAAAATGAAACATTATTAAGTGCAAGGTTCTTCTAAAGAATGTTATTACTAAAAAGAGAGGCTGTACAATAAAAGTGGGTTATAAACAAGGAATAATTCAAGGTGATCCTCCCAATTCAGAGAATGTGGAGAGAACACATATTATTATAGAAATTGCATGTAGTATATTTTGGGTCTTAAGGAATTAAGTATTTGTATACAAAGTTTCATATTTATTGAGATTTATTTTATGAAGTTAAATGTTTAGATTGTTTTTAATTTCTTCTCAGGATGTGGGCAATGCAATTGTTGCCCATTACAAGTTGCCCTGAATTAGTGGTGGGTCTTCTTCTAAACTGCTGTAATGGTGATGGTGCTCTCACAATGTTACTGAATAATTATGCTTCATAGTGATTACTTGTAGAACTAAATGGCTTACAAGGTTACTTTTAAAGTCAACCACTTGGTGTGGACCAATAGAGTATTAGTGAACTTGTTCAGCTTTTACGACAATCCTGCACCTTTCATGGTCATTTTTTTCCGTGCCAGCCCACGCATTGCCAGATTTATTAAATTCAATTTCATAATCTGCCACAATGAGAACTTCTGGAGTTGCCAGTCCAATACCATATCCATTATATTGTCACACCACCAAGATTCCGTTACTGAATGTACTACTTTTACATTCAGTCTTTGTTAATTCACTTAAAGCTCCAAAGAAAAACCCTACAAAGCAGTAATATTTTTATAGAACATCATGTTTATTTTAAACACATGGTTCAATGTTTTTAAGGCAAGAGTGCAGCAGAATGAGTTGGGAACAGAGTGAGCTGGGAACAGAATGAGGACTTCTAAAACAGGAAATTGGTAAGAGTGGGAATTAATAGAGTTACAAAGTTTTCAATTATTTAGACACACTTTAATACTTAACTATATAATAGATTAAGGTCAGGTAAACTTTTAAAAAAGGAATGAATAAATATGTGGCAAGGGCAAAAACCTAACTAGCAGCTTTAAGTAAGTAAATAAAAATTAAATAAAAAGTGAGGTCAACAATAGATGAAATAGCTAAATAAACTAAACTGAGTAATAAAAGTAACTAAGGGAATTCAAATTAAATCTGTCTTGATAATCATAATTAGTATTAAAGGTGAATCAGCTAGCACTGGAAATAGATAAATAAATAACTCCCATATAATAAATGTAGAATAGATAATGGCAGCACAGTGAGTGTGTCAGGACTGCAGAATGTGGCATTTGTAGACAGTGAGAGTGTTCTTGATGACCAGACCTGTGGAAAATATCTACGTCTTGAGTCACTGCAGCTCAGTGTCGTTGGGCTGGAGCTCAAGTTGGAGACACTCCGACACATAATGGAGGGGGAGGAATAGGGCCAGTCAGCCTAATGTCGGTGCTGGGAAAACTTCTAGAGACCATGGGCTCGAATTTAGCAGGCCTGCGGGTTCCCAGCGGGTGGTCCTCTGGGAGCGTGGTCAACACGCTCGGCGAAATTAGTGGGTTGCCCGCGCGATCGTAGCAGGCAACCCACTAATAGGAATCAATTACCTGCTCCTCCGGGGTCCACGGCGCTGGCCTGCGCGTCGGTCGGGCTGCGCATGCGCAGTACGATCTGTCAGCTGGAGGCTCTCGAGTTAAAGGGGCAGTCCTTCACTGACAGATGCTGCAACCAATGGAACAAATTGCAGCATGGAGCAGCCCAGGGGGAAGGCTGCTCCCAGTTTAATGATGCCTCACCCCAGGTATCATCAGATGGGGTGAGGAGGAGGGGGAGGACACAGATCTTCCCCCCGGCGGGCGGGAGGAAGCGGCCTGCCTCTGCCACCAAGAAGGCCTGGCTCGAGGTGGCAGAGGGGGTCACCTGCGCCACCAACATATGGCCCACCTGCATTCAGTGCAGGAGGCACTGCAATGACCGCAGTAGGTCAGCCGCAGTGAGAACACGAAGTCTTTCCCCTACACTCCGTCTGCCACAACACTGCCCCCACCCCACATCTCCTTCGGCACCACCAACACTACTCTGTCACATCACCCTTCATACCCACTCAAACCTCATCCTCATCTTACCTCCACCTACTCACCTCGCCAGTACTCATCCTGCCACTAACACGCAACTCAATCCTCATACAATCTCATTGCTCCATCCCATACTCACCCTCTCGTGCATCTCCCTCACGGCCAGCCTCACTCAACCTGCCACCACCTGTGCTGCAGCCACAGGGCATGCATCACATATGTGCAGTAGGCAGCGTAAGGCAAACGTGTCGTGAGCATGAAGGGTTTGTCATGGGTGTTACCTATATTGAATTTCAGAGCAACAAACAGCACATATTATATTGACACCACCACTGCCATGTCTCCGCGAATCCTGTCCGTTGTGTCCAATAATGCCCGCTCCTGGGTATCACTATGAGGACCCACCACTGATGCCACCCATCGTGTTACTGCAGAGTAGGTGCAGGTGTATTTGCAGGGCTCGTCCGCGCAGACGACTGAGAGACATCGGCGGTGTAGCCGGCTGCACCCTGGAAGGATGCGGAGGAGAAGGTGTGGAGGGCAGTGGTGACTTTGACAGCGACAGGTAAGCAGTTGGTGCTGGGGCCAGCCAGGAGCAGCTCGGCATGAAAGAGGCTGCAGATCTCCACGACTAGATGTCGAGCGAATCTGCGCCTCCCTGTGCACTGCTGCTCGGAGAGGTCCGGGGAGCTGCGCCTCGGTCTGTGAACCCTGTGGCGAGGCTAGTGCCCTCTGCGATGCGTCTCTCTCTGCGGTAGCCCTCCCTCCTGCTGTGCAGGTGGGCGTGCAACAACACCGTGTTGGGGGGATCCACGTCTCTGCGGCGGACGGCGTGGACTGCGAGGCTGCTGGGGCTGGTCATGCTCTTCGTCCTCCGAGGGTGTCCACACACCACCCATCTGGCAGGTGTTGGTCTGAGGGGTTGTGCAGGGTAGGTGGGTGGTTCCTCGGACTGGGGCTGCGGTTTCATGTCGGTCTGTCCTCTGGCTTGGCGGGGGGTGGTGGGGGGCAGGGGTTGCCCTATGTGACGCGGTGGCCTCCTGCGTGGGTGAGGGCTGTCCCCCGTGGAGTGCACCTTGGCACCTGCCACAGGCTGCTGGCTGCAACACGCCAGGTTGGACACACACTGCCTTGAACCAAAAATCCCACACTTCCTCTTTTGACAGCTGATTCAGCTCATTAACTGACCTCAACAAGCAAGGTAAGTACTCTCAAGTGGAACCCCGCTGGCTTTAATTGCCTGCGGGATTCCCACCAGCGGGGCTTGCGCGCGCAGCCCCGCACATCAGCGCGGTACCCGGAAGTGGCCGGGATTTCGTCGCGATCCGGTCACGTGACCGGATATCGGGATTTTCCGGGTCCTCCCGCTGGAAACCCGCCGGAAACCCGACGCCAAAATCGAGCCCCATAATCCAGGACAAAATTACATTCACTTGGAGAAACATGGGTTAATTAATGATAGCCAACACGAATTTGTTAAAGGCAATTTGGGAAAGTAGGAGGATTATTAATAAAAGACACAATACAGCAAACCTCCTGACAGTAGTGATGTTGGGGGAGGGGGGATGTATAAATACGGAGATCAGGGAAGCATGTAGCAAAAACAATGTGGTAATAATGGGAGATTTTATTTTCCACATAGGCTGGGAGAAGCAGGACAGCTCAAATAGTAAATGCAACAAATTTCTAGAATGTATGTGGGACAATTTTCTGACAATTTTAGAAGCAACAAGGGTACAGGCCACATTAGATTTAGTGATGAGTAACGACATAGAATGAGTTACTAATCTGACGGTAAAGGAACATCTTGCGAATAGTGGCTATATGATGATTGAATTTGATATTAGGTTTGAGAGGGAGTAGGAACAGACACAAACCAAGGTCTTAAATTTAAGTAAGAAAAACTTCAAAGGGATGAGAAATAAATTGACCACAGCAAACTGGGCTGAACTGTTAATCGGTAAACCTTCAGACAAATAGTGAGAAGTATTCTAAGATGTATTAGGCATGATACAAAAACCAGTACATACTCCAAAAAGGCAAAAGCTCCACTTGTGCAGTTAAACAACCATGGTCAATAAATGAGGTAAGCGAAAGTATCAAGCTTTACCAGGCACTGAAAAAAATTGTGGCACTTAAAAACAAGGTAATTTACACTACTGGTAGGTTGAGGTTTTTAATCACCATTCTCACTGTTGATATGTTTTTCAAGTGAGAAGACAAATTGGATGATCTGAAAAATTAATCCAGGAAGGAATAATCTGTGTTAAGTAGCTACTAGAAGGAGCAAAGAGAAATTGTACCATCATGAACTGCAAAGGTCTACTTCCTGAGCTGTTAAGAGTGTCCATAGCTTTATCAGATGCAGTTCCGACATGTCAATTTTTCTGAGTCTGCCCTAGAGATGAAAGATAACTGACCAGAAAATTATGCTGTTCAGATTGCAGGTGGTGGCCAGGAAAAGCTTTTGATGCAGTCAGAGCTCAGTCAAATCCCCACGAGGCTCTCTCTCTCTTTATCAAGGACGAATCTGTCTTGTCAAATGCAGAAGGCTAATCAGCCAGGTAGCACTTTTTGCAGAACAACAGAGCCATGCTAGCTCATGGGGCGATCTCAGAAGAGTGTGGGGAATATAAAGTTTGCTATTGTTAAATCATTGAAATCATAAACTGCCTGCTTCATATGAAGCCCCATTTGTGGTGCAGGGTCTTTATTTAGCCATAGTAAATGGTATCCTAAGCTGCCACAGTCATCATTGCCCATACAAATTAAGAATAAACAGTCAACTATTTTTAGTACAGTATACACAATCTTCTTTTCTACTCATACATTTTTTTGTTGAAAGAAGTAGGAGATACAGTACATAATTATGCTGGTACACAGCATCATGAAACTGTAGAATGTGAAGTTCTGCTTGTGCTTTCCCATATACTAAGTTCCTATTCTGTGCCAAGTTGTAGGGGGGGAAGCATCAAGCAAAGGGCCAGCAACATGCTGCTGTGAAACTAGTAAGAGATTGGCAATAAATAAAGTGAGCATCAGAGCTGACATAATTATGGGGATGCAGAACGTTGCATATATTATAGAAACAAGCATAGACACTTTCACAATGGTGATCTAAAAGATGTTTATTGACCTGGGATTTAGTACACTGGTGTCTAATTGAAACAGTCAATGTGTCCTTGTGCTTAAAAGGCCCCTTAGGCCAGATTTTCAAAAGATCATTCCCCATTATAAATGGAATGAACAAGGACAAAGTGCAGGAGGGTTTTCAATGTGTCACTAATGTTTTTCAGATCACAGCTAAGTTCAGTTAGCTGTAAATATCACCACAATGCCAAAGATTAGATCCCTGTGGCCTGGTAATGCAGTACATTATTATACAATTACAATGCATCATAGAATTATAGAACATGGGGTTTATCTATAATTTCTCATATTGTCGATTCCCATTCTGAGCCAGGGTGTATGGGAATGCATCAACTAAAGGCATATTAGGGTATTTCTCCACAGGGATGGTGAAAGCAAAACATCAGAAGAACTCAGGTTTCTCTTTTGCACCTTCTTGCAGGTGTTTACATGATAGCCTTTAGCATCAAGTAACCTGTTTACCTTCCTATTGATGATGAGAGGTTTCAGTTTCAGTACAAAACAGAAAATTCCTTTTGTAAGTCACACTGACATTTTCCACTTAAATAATTGACAGAAGGAATTTCACTCCATTGACCTGGGAAATGACCTATATGGGAAGATCTAAACAAAACTGAGACTTTTTTAGAACAGATATGAGGAAACAGAATAGTTCCTGGTTTAAAATCTATGGGGTAGATTTTCTGCAGGGTTTTTTTGCCATAACTTCGACGGAACATTGGTGAAAATTCTGGAGCAATGACATAAATAGCTGTTTATGCCTTTCTCCAGGGTTTCCATTGAAGTTACGGGGAGATGAGAGAATCCTTGCGCAGATTACAACCCTACGTGTTTATTTAGGAATCCAAATAAATATAATAAAAAATGGAATCCAGTGTTGAATTTATCTTTAATTTTGCTGCTTTTCATCTTTAATATTTAAGTGACAATATTAATATCAAAGTAAAATGTGGTTTAGTCCACTTATTTCATTGTTTTTGAGAATTGGTGAAAAGATGATGCAAAAGCTTAAAGTCAAATGCAATATTTATCTATACGTAGCCAATGAAAGAAATATTGGGCACAAAATTCTGCCCCTATGTTTAGTGCATCACAGGTGTTGTTCTGGAGGGGTGCAGAAAATGGGGCAAAACTCCAGTTCCATTGGGAGTGGAAGCCAGGAAATTCCGGGTTGGGGGGGGTGCGGGGGCTGTGGATGGATCTATTGCTGGGCTCATCCTGTCAAGGGGACTTGGCTAGTGGAGTTCACAGACTTCCCCAGGAAATTCCACACAGTTGCCTCTTGATAGCCTCAACAGAGCAAGCATAGTTTCTGTTAGGAGCCTAGGGCTGCAAAATGCCAGAGGAAGCAAATAATATTTCTTGAAGAGGTCCAATAACTCCTTTAGGGTGCAGAATGGAGGCTGTTCTGTTCCTGTGAGGCCCTTCTTGAGCTGCATCTGCTGTGTTGTAGCGGCATAGAGCAACTTCAATAGTCAGGTGGACACTGCTGATGCGCCCACCCTGACCATTCTAATGGCTCCTTCCCCCACAATTTGGGACAGGTTCATCAGCCTTCACTTGAGGTGGCTGTGACTTCCACTGCACCATAATTGCACTGGTGAGCAGGTCCATCCCAATTTCAGTCTTATTTTGTTCATATCATTGCTTTCAGGCACGACAAGGCTGATTCCACGACGGGGGGATGGTGGGGTGGGGTGGGGGGAGGATGTGAGGAGAAATGGCCTGTGCTCTTGACATGCATTCACACTGGCTGCATGCGATCCCGAACCTGATGAATTCTACGGGGTTGGATCATTTAAATAATTGATATCTGCTCTCTGCATGTTTTTAACTCATGAGGAGACCATTGCTCATGGGGGATGCGTTTGCAACCATCTTCAGCTGGAAGTGCCAAGTGGATGATCCTTTCCGGCCTCCTTCTGAGGTCCCAACCATCACAGAAGCCAGTCTTCAGCCAATTCAATTAATTTCACGTGATATCAAGAAACGGCTGAGCGCACTGGATACAGCAAAGCCTATGGGCCCTGACAACATTCCGGCTGTAGTGCTGAAGACTTGTGCTCCAGAACTAGCTGTGCCTCTAGCCAAACTGTTCCAGTACAGCTAGAACATTGGTATCTACCCAATAATGTGGAAAATTTCCCAGGTATGTCCTGTCCACAAAAAGCAGGACAAATCGAATCTGGCCAATTACTTCCCTCTCAGCCTACTCTCAATCATCAGCAAAGTGATGGAAGGTGTCATCGACAGTGCTATCAAGCGGCACTTACTCACCACTAACCTGCTCACCGATGCTCAGTTTGGGTTCCGCCAGGATCACTCGGCTCCAGACCTCATTACAGCCTTGGTCCAAACATGGACAAAAGAGCTGAATTCCAGAGATGAGCTGAGAGTGACTGCCCTTGACATCAAAGCAGCATTCGACCAAGTGTCGCACCAAGGAGCCCTAGTAAAATTGAATGGGGATCAGGGGGAAAACTCTCCAATGGCTCGAGTCATACCGAGCACAAAGGAAGATGGTTGCGGTTGTTGGATGCCAATCATCTCAGCCCCAGAACATCGCTGCAGGAGTTCCTCAGGGCTGTCCTAGGCCTAACCATCTTCAGCTGCTTCATCAATGACCTTCTCTCCATCATAAGGTCAGAAGTGGGGATGCTCGGTGATGATTGCACAGTGTTCAGTTCCATTCACAGTTCCTCAGATAATGAAGCAATCCATGCCTTTAGACAGCAAGACCTGGACAACATCCAGGCTTGAGCTAATAAGTGACAAGTAACATTTGCGCCACACAAATGCCAGACAATGACCATCTCCAACAAGAGAGAGTCTAACCACCTCCCCTTGACATTCAATGGCATTACCATCGTCGAAACCCCCACCGTCAACATCCCGGGGGGTCACCATTGACCAGAATCTCAACTGGAGCAGCCACATAAATATTGTGGCTACACGAGCAGGTCAGAGGCTGGGTATTCTGCAGCGAGTGACTCACCTCCTGACTCCCCAAAGCCTTTCCACCATCTATAAGGCACAAGTCAGGAGTGTGATGGAATACTCTCCACTTGCCTGGAAGTGTGCAGCTCCAATAACACTCAAGAAGCTCAACACCATCCAGGACAAAGCAGCCTGCTTGATTGGCACCCCATCCACTCTCTCCACCACCGGCATATCGTGGCTGCAGTGTGTACTATCTACAGAATGTACGGCAGCAACTCGCCAAGGCTTCTTTGACAGCACCTCCCAAACCCGTGACCTCTACCACCTAGAAGGACAAGGGCAGAAGGCCCATGGGAACAACACCACCTGCACATTCCCCTCCAAGTCACACACCATCTTGACGTGAACACATATCGCCCTTCCTTCATCGTCGCTAGGTCAAAATCCTGGTATTCCTTACCTAACAGCACTGTGGGTGTACCGTCATTGCACGGACTGCAGCGGTTCAAGGAGATAGCTCACCACCACCTTCTCAAGGCCAGTGATGTCCATATCCCAAGAATGAATTGGAAAAAAAATGTTTAAAAAATCCTGAGTGCAGCAGCTGTTAAAGTGAGAGGAAACTTCTTTTTCCTCCTATCTTTCCTCCTTCTGCTGGAACTGCATTTGGCCATCCAAATCCAGGGCAGCCAATGGAATGTCCACACCGAGCAGTGTGGTTGTAGCTGAATTGGCAACTGGTGGCACAAGTGTGGCTGTGGCTAGAGGTGTGTTTCAAAGGAGTCCTGATTTGCAGAAAAACAGCAGCAAGCATCAGAAAACTTACTGTAAAAGTTCATTATGCTGAGTCAAAAAACAACACTAGGAAACCAATTTTCCTAAATCAGGTAATCTAGCTTTAAGGAATGCTGGTCTACAAGAAATAGCATGGAGTCATCGCAACATTTATTTTAAATGGGCACTCAGCTAACGAAGAGCTACGATGCCCAAAACCATGGAAAATTCATCGTGGGATCAGTTCGCATTAATTTAAATAATATCGGGGCCAGTAATGAGGCCAGCACTTCCCTGTAATGTAGCCACCAAAACTGATAAGTTGAACTAAAAATTAGGAGCAAAATATTAGTAGTGGTATACCACAATCAAAACATGGTTTCTGCCGCGCTTTCAGCAAAGTTACTGCGGCAGAGCAGGAGCAGCTTCGAGGAAATTGCTGGCCAGTGTGTGGTCCTATATCTAATTAATGCTAGGCAAACAAAGCAGCATTAGTAATTATCTTGCAGGATTTCCATGTTATGCAGCTATTAACCCACAAGTTCCCATTCATGTGGCAGAGAAGCGCATCTGCAGAATTATAATTAATTGGCCACTCTATGGGACTCAAGCTGCTTCAATAATGCTAGTTCCAAGGCAGCATAATGGTGCCACTGTCAAGTGTACAATAAGCATTCATATAAAAGCTCTGTTCTTATCAGTTGGCCACAGGGATGATGTTTGTGCTGTTTTAAGATTTATTTTGAAGGCAGCTGTGAAGTCTTGGGAATGGTCACTTTAACTTCCAATACCATTTACAGCCATTTCTCCCTGTGACTTCCTGCACAAATACAGCAGCAATATGTGCCAGAACATAGTTTACATCGAAATATTCTTATGCTAATGTTTTGCTCCGTTTAATAAAACATTGACTGAAATAAAATTTTTTGTGCTATGTTGCTACAAGTTTTCCCTACCATTAGCAAAAACATCACTGTTGTTAGTTAACCATCTGCTTAAATTCCTAGGCCCCGAAATTCCAGGGCAGGGTGGGGGGGTCTGCTCCACTTGTGGTGGAACCCTCATGAGCCCTAGCCCCAGGCTGGCGACACCACCCCAAATCCCAGAGATGGGATGATTTGCATGGCTAGAGAGGGGGCTTCAGCTTCACCCACTCAAAACACCGGTGGAATGTCAGAGCAATGCCATGCCGCTCGATGACAAAGAGGAGGCCTGAAGAAATGTTATCTCTATTATTCTGCTCCCAATGGAGCAATCAGGCATTTTATCCCTCCTGGAATCGATCACCTTTCCCTAGTGGAGCTTTGGGCCCATTTTACAAGCCTCACCTCTCAGTTGGCGTGAGTTCTGCCGAGGTCCTTGGAAGGCATAAGGGCAGAATTCCTATGGTAGCCTTATAACTCACCAAATGGACCCCCTTGACATGAAGGAGGTGGGTGGAAGTTTCACCCATGATCCCGTCTGGAAAACAGCAGGATGGAAAACAAGGGGCGGAATCCAGAGATCATCCAGGATTCCACCTCGGCTCCAATCAGAATCTTGGGGCCCTAGAATTTTAGTTACAGACCTCTGAACATCCTGGTTTCTTGGTACTCTACCCCCAAACTTCACAATTACCAACTGGCCAGCTGACTCCCCACTTTCTGAATCCCAGTGTCAAGGCCCAGATGTAAACAAAATGGACATGCACAGGAGCCTATCTTTGACATGAAACACTATAATTTCCAGATGCCCCCCAAAAGCTTGTATAGTGCAAATCCTGCATTAAATGCTGGTCAATCAACAAAGGGCATGCAGGTTGTTGGAGGAGAAACCTTGCCAAGGGCAGAACGAGAGAAAGGGGAGTTCACTCATTTAATTTCAGGAGGAATGGAAAGTGTCCCTCAGCACCATCTCTCCTCAAAGGGTGAAGAAACTGAAGCAACAGCAAAGGTAAATATCGAGAAATGAGGAAGATATGCCGAGAAAGAGAGAATTAAATACTACAAAGGGAAGAAAAAGATAAATATTAATGGGAAAAACAACATTGAGGAGGAGAGAGAAAGATTTTCCTGTTATTGTGCCTGAGCATATTGGATTACCTGGCCGCAGCACAGAGGAGAATTGGTTGGACTCCATTCTGGGCGTGCACTCCTTCCCACCTGATTGTACTTTATGCACTGTGTTCAGGATATACAGCAGTTGGACTCTGACCTTAAAGGGACAGCCCAGCTTAAACACTGCTCCAATTTAGCAGCAGAATAATACACATTGCATTGTATGGTAAATGTTCCTGTTGTTGTATTTACAATGAGCAACACTACCGGACATCTTCTAGTTTATCTACGTACTGCTTCCCATTTGTTGTCAGACACTGGGATTCCCACAGTTCTGACAAAACCTAGCAATCTGCCCAGTGCTGCCAACTCGTGGGACCCTCAAGTCCCAGTACCACCCCCAATTCTCCCAATTCTTCCAGACCTTAGGGCTACCCCCACCGTGCAGCAATCCTCCTGAACACCTCATGCCCTCTGCTGCCAAGACTTGGAATTCCCCACCGACCTCAGCATCGATAGATGCCAGACCCCAGGAAGCAGCAAATAAACCATACCCCAAATCCCACTCCCCAATGCTACCAATCCCCATATTTCCCCTCTGATATGCTGCCATATGCCAAAATTACTCCCATAATTGCTGCAAAGCACCACAATCACACCCTCTCTCTTCTACCACTACTAAGCCTAATACACCTACCTCCAATCAGCTACATGTTGCCAAACATCTTGCTGTGAATCCAAGGCTTGAAAAATGTAAGAAATTACCACGAGTGATGCCACAGGAAATATTTTAGTTAAAAAATAAATACAAAAGACAGAAACAAATACTGAGAAACTGAGAGAAATTATATTCATGTTGAGAAACAAAGAAGTGAAAGAACATTATAATAAATGCATTCATTCAAGATTTTCACAGAAAAATGGACAGTCATGGAAGTTTATCCCTGAAACAGCAGTAAGAATGCCAGAATACTATGTAATAATATGTGCTTATTTACAGAAATTGGGGGGGGGGGCGCAGGGAATTTTAACTCTCCCCACTGGGTGGGGACAGAGGGATGAGCAGTTAAAACATAATTTCCCGCTATGTTCTCGCTGAATCTTCAATCCAATTTTAACACTGCTGATTTTGACAGCGGATGAGGTGCTCGCTGGACTCCAAATGGTAATTGGAGTCCCAAGATGTCAATAGGACCCAAATGGCATTTTAACTACAGTTCATTTCCTGCCAGGCTGAAGCTGGTGGGAAGAATGAAGAGGCCCTCCATGTAAGTGAAAAAATTTCCTTTCCACCGAGCCCCACAAGGTAAGTCACAGCCTCCCCTGCTGCAGAGTAACCTCCCACTTCCCTCCAGCGAGACCCTCCCAAAACCCCCTCTCCTCCACTTACCTGTAAATTGGAGGGTAACCAAGGGCTGCCCAATTTTCCCCCGCCGGCAGATGGTCTGCATCCTATTCTTGCATGTACCAGGTGGGACGTGGACCAGCGGCATTTAAATGAGGTCCAGGATCTAAAAATACCCTGCACCTGAAACTTAGGTCAGAGAGTTTGTTTCATGCTCGCTTCGTCCTCTGCCCACCTGAAACTCGCTCTGGGTTAAAATTGACCCTTAGATCTTATAGTCCTAAAGGGACACGCTGGAATGTGCTGAACTGCACCTAAATAGCAGAATAATATATTGAGCATTACACTGTATAATGTGTCTGTCCTCTGATTTATCATGAGCAATACCACAGGAGGTCTGCCAGTGGGGAAATAAACACAGCGACAGAAACAAATACTGAGAAACAGAGAGAGAAATGGAAGTGAAGGATGAGAGGGACTTACCAGTAACAGTATCTAAAGTTAGAGAAAAGTGGGAGGCTGTGAGAATTTATGGTAGGTCCAGCCCAAAAAAATTCTGAAACAAATAAATCCAACAATGGCCATGATGTGCCCATGTGCAGGAGTCTGTCTCAGACAAACAAACTGCAGCTGGTGTTAGGAGGAAAGAGAGATGAAGACAAAAGCTGTTGGGGTGGGGAAATGATTGGGAGAGAAATCCTCAGAGATCTGGTTGAGGTGGTGGAAAGAGAAAGCAAGAAGACAGAAACCTTGTTGGAGTTGCAGAGAGAGGGAGGGTGAGAGGGGGAAATGAGAACAGAGAGAAAGATACTCAATTGTGAGATGTGGAGAGAGAAAGCCTGTTGGCAGTGGAAGACCTTTGAATATTAGAGCAGAGATACTCTGTTGAGGTGGAAGAGAGAAGAGAGCATCTCTTGCTCTAATGGGAGCAGATGGGACAGTTGTCATTGGGGCTTAAGGGCCCTACGTTATAAAGTAACATGTCCTCCGACTTACCTTGAGCAATGGCACAGGAGATCCGTTAGGTCATGAAATTGACCCTGTAGTCGCTGGGAGCACAAAATTTGTTACCAACAGGCAACAGATTTCCCACAGAAAGCATACCTAGAAGCCAACGGGTATTCCCAGCCCGAATAGTCAACCTGAGTCATTTGGGGTATGACATGACACTTTGTTCCTTTCCCTGGAAGCACTGTAACCTAGCATCATTTGTGTCAATTGTTTCACCTCCTGTAATTTATGCTAGCACTTTGAAGTCTTACATCCTACGTTCTGGTTCCTTTTCAGCTACTATTATGGAGTGAGCCCTTGGCTTAGTGGTAGCATTCCTGCCTTGCAAGTCAGAAGGTGCATGGTTTGAACCCTGCTCCAGACAGTCCCAGTGAGTGGACACCGGAGCTCTGATTCTGAATTCTAGGTTGATATCCAGCAGGATACTCAAGTTTGGTGGATATGGCTGTGGATCCGGTTTCCCCCCCTTCATCATATAGGTTGTGGGAGGCCATAAAACCCTCCCGCTGTCTAGGACTAACCAACCTATCACCAGTATAAGGATGGTTACGACCATGAAAGGAGCATTCACATTGCAGCCTGTCAGATTATTAATCAGCCTGTGAATCCCTCCACTATTTCACACTATTCTCCAAGGGGAGAGAGTGAAAATATGACAGCAACAATAACTACTATTAATACAATCCATTCCATGAATCTTGGCAGATTGTGACTGCAGCATCTGGAGACTGTTGCAGACAATTAACACAATACATTCCTCCTGCAGGGGAAGAGAGAACTGTTACAAATTCAGGTTTGCCGCAGGTATCTATTCCCATTTAGTGGTGTTAGTCAATCCTTTAAGCAGTCTGGTTGCCTGTTTTTTTTATGGAAGTTGACTCCCATTGTCCTATATCTACTACAGTGTTCGCAAGACCTTTGAATGTAACAATGAAACTCCCTTCTGATCTAGACTGGATCTCTTTGTCTTAAGCACGTGTCCTCCTTTATTCTCTCCAAGGTGGACCAAGTTAACATTAGGCGAGGACATTGTTTGGTTTGATTCATAAACTGCTTTATTCCATTGAAGACAAAAGTAGAACACAGAGTATGGTGAAAGTCACTTGGTACAATCAGTTCAACTTCTGTTTGCGTACACATGTGCACTAGCTCACTGAGAGGAGGATTCTTAAGTAGAAAGATAGATTCACTTTGCTATCTGTCCTGCCGATAGTGCAGAGGTTATTTCTTCCTCACAGCTTTTCTGCTTCTTTCTCAAAGTTCTGTTGCTTTAACTGACATCTGGGGGATGATTTTAACCCCCAAGAACAGGTGGGTTGGGGGTGGGTAGGAGTTGAAAATAGCTGTTTTTTGGGTCGCGACCGCAACCCAGCTTTATTTCTGGGTTTAACTTGGGCGCATAAAAGTACAGGCTTCCCACTGGGAATGCAAAGTCCAAAAATTTTGCAGTTGCGACCCAAAAAACAATTATTTTCAACTCCCACCCTCACCCAACCCACCCCTTCTTGGGGGTTAAAATCACCCTCCTGGTGTCCGGGTTGACTATTAAAAAGGTTTCTTTTCAAAGGCTAGCAGAGATCAAAGAAATTAATCAACACCAATGTGCTAGATGTCTCTTGAATGATCAGACATTGATAGCGAATGAGCCACTGTTTCAGAATTCTTTGAAAACATCGGCTCATCCCACATTTAAAACTCCTCTTGACTGCCACGGGATTTATAACTCAGCATGGGACTTTCTGGAGTGGCTAATCACTTTTAGGCGAAATCTTGTTCGAAACACAATTCAAGACAGCTCGTATCAAAGTCCTATTTATGAAAGAAATGGTCCCAGAATCCTGAACAAGCACATAATGCGAGGGAAGAGCAGGCCACTGGCCAAGGAAGTGCATTCACATTAAGTCGGCATGAAGAGAAAGCACTGGCTATCATTGCAATCAACTCTGGCTTGGCAGAGGGTATGGAGATATCGGAGTTAATGTGCCTTTAATGGGTTTGTGAGCATGTACACCTTTTCTAAAATGATGTTTCTATGTATTCTTCAATTCCTCCACGGGCTACCACATTCCTCATAAGAGACCCACAAGGTAGCTAGGTAAGTCAATTCAACGTTGGGACACTGAATAAAATACTTCAGGTCTTGAAGAACCATTTTGAGAGGGATATTTGCTTGACTCTTTCAGGGATTTCCAGATCTTTCTCTTACTGTAGTCACTTCTCCTGCATGTCACTGGTAACCAGAATCCTGTTCCCAGTACCAGTGGAATAGCGGGTGTGTGTGCTGACAAGGCTGTTTTTCCTCATAGCAGCAGCACAAAGGAGCACTCCAACAGCTTCCTGCAGAAGCCTTCAACTTTGCGGGACCGGCCTGCCTAGGAATCCATGACAAAGAGTCAGCCCACCCTGAGAGCAAGACAACTCCATCCAAAGAGACTCGTAATAGCTGGCAATAGCAAAGGGCCTCCAGCTCATTAATTTGATTGTACGCTCCACAGAAGCTAACTGATGTGCTGTGCGTTTCTGGCATTTTCTGCTTTTGTTTCAGATTTCCAGCATTTTATTATTAGTGTCTAAGAGAGCAAAATGAATTCCTGAGTGAATCACCAGGTAGATTCATGTAGGCATATAAGATTGTACTAGCAAGAGGCTTCTTGAATTGTGAGAGGCAAACTGAGTGAAATGCTAACAGAATGAGTTCTTCCAAGAGAAAACACAACTCTTCTGATAATGAAGCAGCCCATGACAACCCACAACAGGACCTGGATAACATCCAGGCTTGTACTGACAAATGACAGGAAATATTTGTGCCACATAAATGCAAGGTAATGACCATCGTCAACCATCTTCCCTGATCTTCAATGGCACCACTATAGCCAAGTCTCCCACCATCATCCTAGAGGCCACCATTGACTAGAAGCAAGTTCTTTTTCTTCTTGGACCAGTCATATCAACACCATGGCTACTAGAGCATCCCAGACTGCGAAGAGTAATTCACCTCCTGACCTCTCAAAATCTCGCCATCATCTCCGAGGTTCAAATCAGGAATGTGATTTAACCACTCCCCTGGATGGGTGCAGCTGCAACAATGCTCAAGAAGCTCAACACCTTCCAGTGCAGAAGCTCAACACCATCCAGTTCAGTTGTGCCACTGAACTCAATTATCATCAGGCAAGCACCATCACCACAAAGAACACAATGATTCAAGAAGAAGCTCCCTACCACCTTCTCATAGCAATTAGCAATAGGTAACAAATACAGCCTTGCCAGTGTTGCTAACATCCCAAGAACAAATTGAAAAAAGGAAAGGAAATGAGATTGGCCAAAACTGGAGTTCAGAGCTGAGAAAGAGTTGGTCTTTATCTGCAAGATTAGGTCGGTGATAATTAATTAAGGCTGGGGTATAATTGAAAGTGGGAGTATAGTAATGACAAGATCAGGAGCTAAGCTCGATATATGCGCAGTTTGCATTATGCAGAAATCTTTGTTTGCAAAGTATCCAAGAGTAGTACTATGCAAAAAACATCAGAGTTGTATTGCTTCAGCTGAGGAATACTGAGCTCAAAGACCAGATGACTACACCCACAAAATACGTGGGATGGGCAGATTTCTGGAAGACACATTCTGAAGGTCTTCAGGACCCCACTGATGGAGGAAGAAAGTTAAGAAGGGGGTATGGAGAAAGACCAGAGAAATGAGACTAAATGGATAGCTTTTTCAGAGAGTTGCTCTATTGTCATTGTTGATATTATAACCCCAATGGACAATAAATGCAGCCTTACCAATTCTGACCACATCTTGGAGAACAGAATGGCCATTTCCATTGCGCAACCACTGAATCCATGGTTAAAAAGCATGCTTCTGTTATTCTGATCTTGTCTGTGATACTAGCATACCAGCGCTGCACAAATGTTGCGGTTATACTGTAGTTATGACAAGAGAGCAGCACTTGGATGGGGAGCAGAAAATCCAACAAATCAACAGCAACCATTACAGGACAAGTTGTGCTGATGACACAAAAGTTGATTATATGTTCATAATGGTAGAGTAGACATGTGGACAGCACTGCTACTTTTGATGTTGAAGAGTTGGAGATCCTTTGGCAGGAGAAGCACCAAAGGATGTTGACCCTAACTGAGGCATTCAGTTTGACATGGTTGTATGTTGTTAGTGGATTTCTCAGCAAGGTCAGCAATAACAACTTTCATTTACATAGTGCCTTTAATGTAGGAAAGCACCCCAAGGCGCTTCATAGGAACGTAATCCGACCAAAATTGACACCAAGCCAAAGAAGGAGATATTAGGATAGATGACTAAAAGCTTGGTCAAAGAGGTAGGTTTTAAGGAGCGTCTTAAAGCAGGAGAGAGAGATGGAGAGGCGGATAGGTTTAGGTAGGGAATTTCAGAACTTAGGGCCCCGACGACTGAAGGCACGGCCGCCAAAGGTGGGACGAAGGGAGTAGGAGATGCATAAGATGCCAGAGTTGGAGGAACGCAGAGTTCCTGGGAAGTTTAGGGCTGGAGGAGGTTACAGAGATAGGGAGGGGGGAGGCCAAGGAGGGATTTAAACATGAGGATGAGAATTTTAAAATTGAGGCATTGGTGGACTGGGAGCCAATATAGTTCAGTGAGTACAGGGGTGATAGGTGAATGGGACTTGGTGCGAGTTAGGATATGGGCAGCAATGAGCTCAAGTTTATGGAAGGTGGAAGATGGGAGGCCGGCCAGGAAAGCATTGGAATAGTCGAATCTGGGGGTAACAAAAGCATGAATGAGGGTCTCAGCAGCAGACAAAGCAGCCCGCTTGATTGGCACCCCATCCACCACCCTAAACATTCACTCCCTTCACCACCGGCGCACCGTGGCTACAGTGTGTACCATCGACAGCACCTCCCAAACCCACGACCTCTACCACCTAGAAGGACAAGGGCAGGAGGCACATGGGAACAACACCACCTGCACTTTCCCCTCCAAGTCACACACCATCCTGACTTGGAAATATATCGCCGTTCCTTCATCATTGCTGGGTCAAAATCCTGGAACTCCCTACCTAACAGCACTGTGGGAGAATCTTCACCACACGGACTGCAGTGGTTTAAGAAGGCAGCTCACCACCACCTGCTCAAGGGCAATTAGGGATGGGCAATAAATGCTGGCCTTGCCAGCGACGCCCACATCCCATGAACGAATAAAAAAAAATGAGCTGAGGCAGGGGTGGAAACAAGCGATGCTACAGAGGTGGAAGTAGGTAGTCTTTGTAATGGAGTGGATACGGGGTCAGAAGCTTAGCTCAGGGTGAAATAGGGTGCTGAGGTTGCAAAACAGGCTAGCTCAGCCTGAGACAATGGCCAGGGAGGGGGATGAAATCGGTGGCTGGGGAACAGAGTTTATGGCGGGGGCCAAAGACAATAGCTTTGGTCTCCTAATGGTCAATGGACGAAATTGCAACTCATCCAGGTCTAGATGAAAACACAGAGGAGGTGGAGGGGTCGAGAGAGGTGGTGGTGAGGTAGAGCTGGGTGTCATCAGGATACATATGGAACCTGACGTCATGTCTTTGGATGATGTCCCCAAGAGGTAGCACGTAGATGAGAAATAGGAGGGGGCCAAGGTTAGATCTCTGGAGGATTCCAGAGGTGATGGTGAGGGCGGGAAGAGAAACCATTGCAGGAAATTCTCTAGTTATGGTTGGATAAGTAAAAGTAGAACCAGTCAAGGGGTCAAGGGCAGTCCCACTCAGCTGGACAAGAGAGGAAAGGCATTGGAGGAGGACAGTGTGATCAACCATGTCAAACGCTAGAGAGGTCGAGAAGAATGAGGAGGGAAAGTGCACCACGGTCACTGTCACAGAGGATGTAATTTGTGACTTTGATTAGGGCCATTTGTGGCAGGGGTGAAAATCTGATTGGAGAGCTTCAAACATCGAGTTGCAAGAAAGGTGGGCATGGATTTGGGAGGCGACAACACGTTCAAGTACTTTGGAGAGGAACAGCAGGTTGGAGATGGGGCGGTAGTTTGCAAGGACAGAGGGGTAAAGGGTGAGTTTTTTGAGGAAGGGGTTGATGATGGCAGATTTGAATGGGAGAGGGACAGTACCTGAGGAGAGGGAATGTTTTACAATATCAGCTAACAAGGGGGCCAGGAAGGAATAATGGGTGGTCATCAGTTTAGTGGGAATAGGTATCAATAGAGCAGAAGGTGGGTCTCATGGACAAGATGAGTTTGGAGAGGGCATGAAGAGAGAAACTAGAGAAAGATGTAGGTTCAGGGCTAGGGCAGGGATGTAGCAGAGGCAGTTAAATGGATGGTCTCAATTTTAGTGACAAAGAATCTCATTAGCTCCTCACACTTGTTGTTGGGAGTAAGGGTGAAAGAGGCAGGGGAGCGGGATTTAAGGAGATGGTTTGTAGTTCAGAAAAGAAGTCGGGATTATCTTTGCATTCCAGGATGATTCCAGGAAGAGGAGGGCAGGGCCCAATAGTGCCTGATGTAGTCCATCCTGATCTGGCAATGAATGGGTAAACCAGTTGTGCGCCAAATACTATGGATGCAGAAGATAGCCCAGTTCTCCTAAAAGCCAGCCATTATATTTGTTTTCCTTCAATGGATTAATGCAGGCTCCATGGAATGCTGAACAATGAATGCATCATGGCTGCTTTCTGGATAATGACCATTGACGTGTGTGATACTATTTTGTGGTCAGATAATAGCTGTAGTTAAGTACAAACTCATTTCTGTTTATAGGTCATTTATAAAAGTAATTAAATTATCGCATCTTCAACAAAATAACTTACTTAGCCCATCTTTATTAATGGCAAATACTACATTTCTGACCTTGAGAATACCATCGTTAAATGTTAAAAAATGCTTTCATTTGGTAAATGTTTACTGTTTGTGATCCCACTACATAACTGTGATAAACCTTCACATGTACAGATGTTGGCTGTTTGACATATGATATTTAATTTATTTTTACTAGAGTGAACTAATTCTTCAATATGCAACATATTAACAATATCAGTGCCATTACAGTGCCTTTGAAACCAGTACTTGCATTAAAGTGTGCAAGCTAATAGCAGTAAATTACACTGCCCTCTCTACATTATTTTGTACTTGGGTAAAATGGAACTCTGTTTAATGTGTATTTAATCACATATATGCCTGTTTACAGTCATGTTACTTCAAGAATCTAAACAGATTACGAGTTGAAACAGGAATACAGGCAAAGATTTAACAGGTTTATTTTTTTCTGGTTTTTTTAAATGCAAATTTTCCAATTTTTTTATGGAAAGAGCAAAATCATACATTAGTTTTCACATTGATGAAATTGTAAATTTTATTAACAGGGCATTGATGAGATGGTACATTGGCAGTCTAGTTGTGCACATTTGCAGTGATTTAACACAGTCCAGGTCCAAGGTGGACATGTGTTGAGAGCTACACAGCTGGACAGCGCTTGTCCCACCCATTCCAGTGTGTTTTTGGGTTGGATCGCTTCTTCTATACACTGGGACCAAAGGTATTTTATGAAGTATGCAAGAGGTGATCTGTTGTATAGGTCTCCAGGCAGAAGGCCAGACTTCTTGATATTCTCTCAGTTTGAGACAGAGTCCATACATCAAGCACTCTCTGCTGGCATATATTCCATAGGTGCCTAATCTACACATTTGTAGTGCAAGGGTTAGGATTTCACCACATTGGCAGAAGTCACAAAAAGTCTAAAAGGAATATGGGAGAAAGATCTAGGTCACCAAATGACAGCAGAAGAATGGACAGGAAGCTGGGAACAAACCCTCTCAATCACTATTTGCAGTAGAATACGTAAGCATCAATTAAAACTCATACATTGAATATACCGCCCATCACATAAGCCCCACCACCCATCAGATGAATGCCAGAATGAATGTAACCAAAATGGGAACTTATACAAAGCTTATGGTCCTTCTCCCAAATCTAACCATTTTGGGTCATAATCTATGATGGCACAAAGGATATATTCAGCATTAATGTCACCTCAGATCTCTCTGTCCTCGGAAGTATGAGGTCCACCTGAACTCACAGACAACTGCAACTCTTCAGTGCTAGTGAAATTTTTAATGTTATTAAAGATAACAATAAATGTTATTATCTTTACTAATATTAAAAAAAAGGTCATTCAGTGGACCTCTTGGAATTACTTTGTGCATCAGTGGAACATGAAATTGATTTAACATGCTCTGGGCCAAACGACCCACAACGCAATCTGGATTTAGTTTCACAATGGTGATCTTGTTCTTTCTAATTACAGTAAAAAATAGCAATGCAATTCATTGCCTAATATACAATACTGAAATCTGCTTATTGAGCAATTAAAAACAACATACACTTATAGTTTTGGCATAAATGCAATGTGCAATTTTTATTGCACAAATCATTATACAATTAAGTTCCAAGCAAGTATGACTATCTTTTGCTTTATACAAGTGATCATAGGATCAACTGTGCTATGTTCTTTTGCATTTCCCTCTCTTCTGGAGTATTAAAGAATTGTTAATGATAATGCTTACTATAAAACAGTAAAATTACACAGCGCATGGTAATCTGACTAATACATTTGAGTTAATACAATAGGAGAGGGTTTGTCAATGCTGTGCTTGATTTAAAAAATATATTTTTCTTGATAAATTGCTGCAATAACTCTGCTATAGTTACAGCATTGTAATTACAGCTGTGTAGCCAATGTTTTCTTTTATTTCTGTTGATTGTAAAAGCAGTGTCAGTACTCTGCATCCAAGAGCAGTATGATAGAGAAAAGAGCTGTATAATTCTAAGTAAATCACTCAGCGCAACTGAACAGTCTTAAAATAGATAACAACTGTTTACTACTGCTTTCTGCAAGGTTGAATTGGATTTTGTGTACCCCTTTAAAAATTCAATTTAAAGTCAACTGTATCCAAATAAAGAATTTCCACTTCTTGCATTGCCTGCCATCTAAATTTGTATTATTCCCCTTTTAGAGCAGAATTGATTATGTGTAAACAGTCAACCTGGTAGTATGTGAGGCTTTTATTCCAAAAATCAGCATGATACAAAATATACAAAAACAGCCCCAGTGTGCCTCTCTGTCTGGGTATGGTTATAACTTGTAACTCTCAGTGTTTCCATAAACGATAACGCTTCCCCTCCCCCACTAAAACATTGTGCAATCTATAACAGAATGTGCCCAGTTCTTGTTTCAGATTGTTTACTAACCAATGGTGGAGTACTGTCCTTGAACTTGACGTCCTTGAATTTGACGCCTAGTCTCATCGATTAGAATATTGAATTATCAGTGCTGGGATTCCTTTAGGAAATGGGAACCTCCGAGTCATTTCACCAAATCTCCCCATGTTAAGCTCCTGATAATTTAAAGGTTTGTCTTTGTGTTGTGGGTGGTAAAATCCCACAAATGCGGATACTGATGAAATTTCGAGCTCTGTTGTGTTAATTATAAGTTTTGGATAACACCCTGATCAGAAGACTTTTGCTGTAAAGCACCAAATGTTTGTGAAAATTCATAATCAGATCTTCAGGAAACCAACTGCAACAATCTAATTAATGACATTTGCATGATGTTTTGTACAAAAAAGTTTGCGTTCAGTTCTTTGGAATAAGAAAATTCCAAAGTTTTTCACTTCAAAGTAAAACAAATGATCATTTCAAGTTGTCTGCTTAGAAGCAATGGGGTTCATCTATAGCAGATATAAGGTCCACATTTTTTCACAAAGGAATTGACACAAACTTGTTCTTCTATCCCTTTCCCCGCGATGTCCTGTACATCATCCTTGGCTCCTGCCTCCTATTGAAGCTATGAGACTCTCAAGATTGATTGCATGGCCACACACTTACACTTCTGAGCTGGGGATCATTGGATAGAAAACGAGCTGGAAGCCTGGCTCTTTTTTCCTCTATCTAGCCCAGGAACACTGAAGCCAAATATATAACCTCTACCGTCTCCCAGTTGAATTAATTCAGGACAGACTGGAGAATGAACCTTCCACTTTCCAAAGTCCTTATGGCTCATCTCCACACTGGGCAGTGAGCCACTGAGAAAGTTGAGGAAGTACTTTCAGTGTCAGTTACTTATCATTAATGTGTCTCTCAGCCTTGATATAAAGTGCAAAGTTACATAAGCAACTGAGAGTGTGTTGTTATAACAGGTCAAATCCAAAGACTGAAATCCTTATTACATAGGAGATCCTATAACCCAGAGGACAATAGTTCATCGTATAGCCTGAAAACTTCAGTCAATATTTGCTTTATTACACAATTTGATCACATTGGCTCTTTAATTAAGAAGCGTTTCAAAACATTTTCATATAGGCTATAGCCTGTTCTCCAACTACAGTAGGCAATGGACAAATATTTCCTCTCTATATGCTATGTGTGAGGATTTCATAACTCATTTATTTTAAAAAATGGGTTTACAATTTCATTATACCCACAGCACAGAGGAAGTCTTCCTCCTATACTTTTTGCTCTAGGGCCATATTTTCCCCTGGATGTTAATTTCCATGAAAAGCAGGCATGAGTGAACAGGTGAACAACACCAGTAGAAAATAGTAAATGTCTATTGCTACTGTTACTGAGTCTTGCTAGCAGCCTAAAGTGGGGTAAGGAAATTAGTGAAAAATTTGCTTGTATAGGGTTCGTTGAGGACTAGGAAGGCCTTATTAAAGGCAACGTTCTGCATGGGCAAATTGAAACAAAAATTGAGTTCTGAACTTCTGTTCAGAATGGGGGCTAGTTATACAAAAGGGAGGCCAAGATTTGGAAGTATCGAGACAACTAGTGTTTATCGTTTAAAAATAGTGAGTTTGGGGGAATAAGGTGTTATTCTTTTCTTAACCCAATTCCTACTGGTAACCCCAACCTAATTCCTGTTGTCATCCCCAAGGGCCACTTGCCACTTTGGAAATTCATTATTAATTTCTCATAGTGAGTATGAGAAAGTCTCTAACAACATTTGAATGCATCTCTATATATACCTTTAACTCCATAAGAAAACAGGTGGGTAATTTGCCAATCATGGAAATGTATTTATTCATTTCTCTGTGTGAGAATCTTTAGAAAATATCTCTAATCACAAAGAGTTAAATCTATAAATGGCCTTTAATCTCATATGAAGATCAATGGGTCCTTTGCCACTCATGGAAATTCATTAATCAATTTTGGTGTGAGCACACCATCTACTAGGACATTCTTTGCCTGGGCAGTAAATCAGGCTTTTTGTACATTTTGTGCTGACATTTATAAACAGTTGAGTTTTCTGTGTTGCATATCTGTATTAACCAGTTTATACCAATTAAGTTGTTTGTACATTGATTGAAACAGCACTATTACAGACACATCATGATTGGACAGTTTGCTGCCACTTCCACCAACAAATTGGGTTTCTCAGAATCCCCTGCAAAAAAACTGTGCAAACCTACCATTTTGATTGGGGGGGAGGGGGTCATAAAATATTGCATCAAAGTAGGCATTTTGAACCATTTCTTACCAAGAAATGAAAATTTGCCCCTAGTGTCTGAATGATGTTGGAAAAATTGCTAGACAATATTGTGTGTCAAATATGACCGACCACTATAGAAAACACAGTTACTCAATGCAGAAGTAAAATATGAATGTAAAATAGGTAATAGCCAACCAATAAACAAAAATACAGCAAGCTACTTGGGGGAGGAAACATTAAATATCAAAGATTTGCTTAAAAATACATGAAGTGAGAAACAGTACCCAGTTTCCAATTGATTCATTGTTACATACAGGACAATTCTTCATCTGGATGCACAACCAATTACAATTGACCAACTAATGCATACTAAGCCTAATCCTGAGACTTCTTTGTTCCAGTGGAATTATCTTCTTCATTCCCCTGCCATCTCCAATGAAGCAAATCTCTGGTATCGATTCACCTCCAAGAAGGCAATGGATTTTCATTTATTACTCTGCCATTAACAGTGTTTAGTTCTGCAGTGATAGCATTGTAAAAAAAAGTAGTGAACTCCATAGTATTTTTTTTCGATAGCTATCATGGAAACATTCAGTCACTGGATTGTGTGATGTGATCTATCTTATCCTGTTAAAAGTTTTGTGACTAAGAATGTATGATTGTAGAGTGCCTCCAACATTGCTGGTGGGTGATGCTAACAATATGGTACTGCCAGTCGTATGATCAACACAGACCAATCATGTCAAGAGATTCAATTCCACAACAAACTTTGCATCTGTCCTCTGCTTTGTGCCAGGGTGTTGGCGTTTTATTCCCAATGTGCCTCAAACCTGCTTGCCCGGGATTCCACTCCTAGGCCCATGAGCAATACCATAGGAGATATATTCGCACTTTTATTTTTTTCTCACCCCACGGAAAACTACAGGAATTAGCCTTGATTCAGTGGGAGCACTCTCGCCTCTGAGTCAGAAGGTTGAGGGTTAAAGAGACTTGAGCGTATATCTAGGCTGGCCTTTCTGTGCTGTACTGAGGGAGTGCGGCAGTGTCGGAGGTGCTGTCTTTTGAATGAGACGTTAAATCAAGGTCCTGTCTGCCCTTTCAAGTGGATGCAAAAGATCCCACAGCATTATTCAAGGAAGAGCAGGTGTCCTGGTCAACATTTATCACTCAACCAACACTTAAAAATACAGATGATCTGGTCATTTATTTCATTGTTGTTTGTGAAAGCTTGCTATGTGTATTTCCTATATTACAACAGGGACTAAACTTCAAAAGTACTTAATTGGCTGTAAAGCACTTCGGGACATACTGAGGTTGTGAAAGGCTCTATATGAATGCAAGTTCTTTCTTACAAATTTATGGGAGCCAGCAGGTCTTTTTGACTGCGGTGCAAACAAGTGGAACTTAAGTCGAGACTAGGGCCGCTAATGGGAAGAGATTTGTAATAATAGTTGGTTAGAACTGATGTTTGTGCAGCGTTAGTTTAAGGATGGGTTTTAGATAAACGTTTGTTAAATTACTTTAAAGGCGCATGAAATTACTTTAAAAATACTAATTATCATTGCACTCTACTAGTAAGTTAGTAAAATAACAAAAAAAATTATGCTACAGCAATGTCTGTACATTTAATTGGTTGGGTTTTTTGCTGAAGAGCAACAATCACTTTCAGTAATCAGTTAGTGGCGCCCTCTGGTTGAAACCCGGAGATAATACAAACTTGTTATTTTTGCTTCACGTTTGTTTTGACGTTTCTGTGTCTATATATGAATATTCTGGAAATGGTCGTCACTGCTGCAATAATAATAATATACTAGCCAAACAATGACATCAACTGCTCTGTTCCGAAACGCCGCTGATTTCCAGCAGGAACTATCTGCTGTTTCAGATGAAGATGCATTAGCGTCGATGATTAGTAAACATACAGGCAGATATTTAAACGTGACATAACGAAAATGCAGTAAAATTGATTAATAGTATAGCCAAATATTTAAACATGATCGCAAGAAAAAGTGATCCTATATATAATAATCACCAAAGAACTGGGTTATTTTATAAGGATTTAGACAAACATTTAAGGTGCGACCTTAATAGTTAAGTTGTAAGAAATGATAGAACTACTCCATTATAAAAGAGTTGGAGTGTTTTTCTGGTTGTTACAGATTACAAGTACTGGAATTGTGAATAATTTGGTTACAAATAATGCACGAATATTTACATTCACTGTTTATCAGATAGCCGATTATGTTCTCTTTAAGAATGTGACTTTTACAGCAGGCGTATTTGTGCTGCATATAATCCAAAATAATTTTGGCCAGAGAATCAGCATACTTATTGATAATCGAAGGCCACTAATATTTTAACGCCATCTGGGAATGATAACGACATTGCCTGTTTTATCCTATTTAATCTGTTTGAAACATTTTCCAAATATGATCTCCATATCAAAATGCATCATCTAATAGCATAGCAATACAAAAAATGAGTGTATGGATTTTACTGATAGCGGAATGAAACTACGAGACATCTGCCATTCCTAAAGAGATGGCATCCTTTCCAACACAACATACAAAGGTTCCCTGGATCCTGTCTGTGAATCTCCGTTACATGTTACAGATGCCATTTCCTGCTAAACTGGCAAACCACAACGTGGGTATTCCAAGCGGAAAGTTCTAAGCAATCACTGGTAAGCCTGCAAATCAGCAGAATACCCGGCAACTTTATCAATGTTTCCAAAACCAGAAAATATGTTTTTTCCCATAAGCAGTTGATCTGCATTTTACCAGATATCCTGTGCAAAAGGAAAAGTCATAGAGAGACCACTAACAGACTTCACTATTTTCTATTAAATCTTCCAAAACCTACTATTTGTGATGTGCCCTTAATTCCCTCTTGTATTGCATTTCCCTCCTTTTGCGGAAATCATCACGCAGTGCTGCCAATTCTAAATTTCACGGTGGAGCGCTTTCATACTTCATTTTCAAAATTCCTTTGGGCATTTGATGCAGCAAGTAAAATACCCAGGGGCCATACAGTGCAAACATCATTACCACCGCGGATCTACAATTATATCAGGCATCTCTATTGCTATAGCCAAATCAATAAAGATCTATGGGAAGAACACTTAATTTAGTGGGCAAATAAAGACAATTTCGCTTAAAATCAAAAGGTACAGCAACTGAGAATGTGTGGTCTGATAATTAGTATTCTTGTACAAACCAGTCCCACTCTTAAATTATTCTGTTTGAAAGTCGGATGCAATTTTAGAGCGGCATCTCTATCTGATGTTGTATTCGGAGACCTATATTGGTTTGCCATGGATTTGTACACAATAATGTTGATATTCAGTTCTAAAGACATCGAAAGATTATATTTCACATTGAAATCACAAAAATAATGCTGGTATTGTTCTAAGAGTTGTACTTTAATATAAATCCGTGGGAATTCTGAGTGCGTTCACATGAATCAATCTCCTCACATACCAATGGACAAGCACAGAATGCCATGTCTTTCGGTTTCCTTGTCAGTGATCGTATTTACAGGTGATATTCCGCGGTCGTAATTTGTAATCTGCAAAACTTCACGTTTTGTGAGAGGGCAAATGTCGCCAGTCACAACATGCAATTGCTTTAGTAACTGTTAAAATACACAATTCGAAAAGCTGCTCAGAGCTTAGCACAAGCATCTCGCTATACCAGATTACCAGCAATGTGGTTCAGTCCTTATTATCAAATTTACTTCTAAATCTTTACTCTGTAAGACAAAATCTATCAAAGGGAAAGTTGTTTTTGCATATAGCCAAACGTTTTTATCCCACCCCAACTGCGAACGCACAAACTAATAATTATCACCGAAGCCCTTATATTATGGAACTTGAAATATTCATGTTCCTAAATGATACATTTGTGCTTGTTTAAATCCCTCATTAACTAACGACAATGTTCTATACAATGCACGTCAGAGAAATATAATTTTGACTCTTGTGTTGATTCAAAACATAAGTATGCATCAAATCGGAATCCAAGCAATAGCACTTATTGTTATCACCCTTGGCAGTATAAAAATCATTCCCTTAGAACGTTTTGACTTAGAAACAATAAATCTTCATTTGGCTTTTTAAAGGTGACATATATGTTCCCTTTTTTTAATAAACGAAGCAAGCCTGCTGGGGGCGGTAGGTAACGTTGCAACGCGCCTTGAGTTTTGAGCCACGAGATTCACTTAAGGTGTCGCTTTTGGATTATCACTTCAACCTTTGTAATTGCACAAACCCGTTGCTTTCCATTTGCATCATGAGCAGCGAAAGGACGGGGCCACCACTTGCTGTTTTTACCATCAAAACAGAGATCACGATGTTTTATTATCGAGCACATTGCTAAGCCTCTTCTCTCTGGCGTGCTTCTAATTATTTTATCCAAGGTTTATCAACTTGACGAATAATGATGTTTAATTTACTGTGGAGTTCTTGATCATGCTTTTCTTGCAGGCACGCGACTGCGAATCACAACCTATGGCTGAATTGCCATGGAAAATGACATGCACCTTATACCGATTAATTGCCTTCCAACTAATCATTTCTTACAGTGATAACCAAAATGCACCTTCATTATAAGAAAAGGCGATCATGCATTAAGCATCCAACTTGGATTTCCCCATGCTGATATTTACGTTAAATACAACACTGCAGTTAATTCCTAAGATTCACATAAAGACATTCATTCACTCCAAGATGCCAGTATCGTGCTCGATTTTGAAGTGAAATTGAAATGCTCAGATGATGATTCCTGTTTCAATCAATATTTCGGTCAGCATACATGTCATTTTATATTATATGGACATGCCAGATTTATTGATGGTAGCTTTAGGTAACATTGCACGGGTTAGGGGAAAGGCAAAGAGATGTTATTGCTGCAGATGAGATTTAAAAAACGCGGATCTTAAACAAGCAATCTCAATCAGCATGCGCATGGTGCAATATTTTTTGTCCAGTGCATCATCCACTTACCTTTGTAGGCGAAGCTGTAGTAAAAATCAGCAATTAGTTTTTTTTTGCTAGATCCGAAATCAGTTGAATCCTACCATTCGAGTTAAAAGCAATGAAAGCGGGTAGGTCACAGTGTTTGATGCAGGTCCTGTCGATCTGTATGTGTTATGTGCAACAGGGCTCGCGTCAGCTCTGGGTTATGGGGTACTACAGGAAGGAGGATGAGCGTCAGTCCCTGTGCATCATACACTCCATATATTTGCTTTCTTTCAGAAGTAGTAACGTGGTTAGTTGATGTCATATGGTCTGAGTCTGCGCGACCAGAAGCAGCCCGCCTACCGTGCAGGATCTGCTGCTGCCAGAGATGGTCAGTTTCAGCCGCGCTGCAGACACATCGATGTGACAAATGGAGTGTCACCGCCAGATGTGAGGAAAAGGAAACATGTTAAAATTCTGATAACATTGCAATTCCTTTAAAATGCGTTTACGGCATTCATGATACAAAATCCAATCTACCACATTTTGGATCCCTCGATTATGATTTGCATTCATATTTGACAGCTATATCCATTTCTTGACCTTCAGTGTTCAAATTCGTTCCTGTAACAACAACAAAATATTTACAGATTTTGTTGTTATTTTTGATAGTACAGTAATGCCAAGACATGAAACGTCAAGGAAATGCAAGACTGATTTTTTTCCTATGCCAAGCGACTTGGGGAGGGGGCACACTTTCAAGTTCTTAAAATACGATGTTTTCGTTTTTAAGGTATCATTTAGAGGTTCAAATAATTGTGGGCTACATTGTTCAATTATATATACAAAGGAGGGAAAAGTGTGAATTTAAAGTAAACCACTCTGACGGTATGTTGCATAATAATGGAACATTCAGATCACGTATGCTCTCGGTGTCCGGGCTATAAGGAAGCACATTTTTGGTATTATGATGCAAAATATCACATCGAAATTATCCCACATTAAATTTGTGGTTTATAGAAAAAAATACATACTCAATGACAGTCTGTATACCACCGCAGAATTAATGAAAAACTATGGTGGAAATAAGATATCTCATTTCCAAAATCCAAATAATTCAGCTTTCAAATCGCTGTTTAGAAAATTAAGAATCAGCAAGGTTGAAAATCACGTTTTCAACAATATTTGCAAATACAATAAGGGAGCTGCCCATTCTCTTTTATTTGGTGCTGACATGCTTTCGGTTTGTATATCGTGTTTCAAAATCGGCATTGGGCACCAAGAGTTAATTTATGGGGTCTTAAAGGCTTAAAATATATTTAGCAATAACACATTGCAAGTAAGAAAGATTAATGGTGTTTTCTTTCCCTATCTATCACAGTAGTCGGCAGAAAAATGGGTATTGTATAGAAACAGCCATGGGATGATCTGGGTTGTTTGTATACTTTATTTTTTTGTTTTATTTTGAGATACTTTTCGACCGTCCACAAAAAGTATTCGTTTTTGTGCTTCTGTTGACTGTATTGTTTATGACGACAATATTATATATAAAGCTAGTATTGTGCAATTAAATAGACGCTCAGAAACGACATTTCTCTACGGTTTCAAGCATAACTTTTCAATGGAAGGTTAACCAAAACATATATATTGCCACATTTGCAAATCAGAACAAATGTTTTTACATGAAATGTGATATTTTGGTGCACTTCATTTGTCCTCCACCTCATTAACCCTGCCCTCACATCAACCATTATTCCTCAACTAAGGAGGACCTGCTTCCAAGCTTTTGCCAATGTTCCATTCAGACAGACCTAGAAAATGGAGGCGTTTAAAAGGTTGCCCATTTCTGCGTTGCTGAGAAGTGGCTTTCACTTTGCAGTGTTACAAAAATGACCTGACTCCAGAGCAGAGTGGTTTCAGATCACCTGAAGGAGGTTGCCTCCCATTGCTTGGGCTTTACATGCCTAATATAACTCAGAATGGTGTAAAGCCAAATTTAAAAGGTGCTCAGAGGATCTCTTGGATCCCCTCGGCACTTAGAAACTGAAGCAGAACACTTTTAAAATATGACTCAATTTCCCATGGCGTTGCACACAGGGAGTCAAGACCAGGTGTAATCTTCAAGTGAAGCGTGATTAGAGGGTTGGGAATAATTGGACTAGGACATGCAGATATAATTCGGTCTCCATTTTAAAATCATATTTCCTATGCTACATTTATAATGGAAACTACCAATGAAAATTTGTCATCTCCACTGCCAGGAGGGTGTAATATATATATATATATATATATATAATTCTCTCCTGGTTACAAGAGTTTGATTTTCATTAGGCAATATAAATAAGGCACTGACTGATCTGAGATCAGTAGCTACAATATAACCACAGCCAAAGAGTTTCCCAAGGTAATTTGTTCCATTGAGCGTCTGGCTCAAGACTGCAGTATTTTCATCAGAGACTATCTATTTTGGGAGTTATCAGGATAAATAAAGTGATCTACCACTTTATTAGGATCCAGGAGCACAGAAACAGGAGTAGGCCATTCAAATCCTGGAGCCTGTTCCACCATTCAATTAGATCATGGCTGATAGTTATAATGATGCAAATAGTGCTTCAATGAACAACCTTGGGAATTCATGACTGCATCACTGCATTTCCCAGGTAGCGTATGAAAATAATGCTATCACTGATAACTGTCAGTTTGGTGGGATGGGGGGATTCAGCTCCAGATTGGCCTCCAGGCTGATCTGAAGTTGTGACTCTTATTAAAACGATTGGAGTTGTTCCATGGCACAGAAAAATCATCCAAGCTGTGACATCACTTAAATGAGCTAGAGGGAAGGATACCTAAAATAAGGGATCTCTACTGGGGCAAGAAATGTGAAAGTTTTTAAAAAATGGTTTCAGATATTTTAATAGTTATATGTCTTTACATGGACACTAGGTGTACTGTGAACAAAAAGTACTCATCCATTACTTTTTTCTCACTTTGAGTAAATTACAAATTGTTGTGCGATATTTTGGCACCAGTCATTGTAACATGTCAACTCACTGTTCAATGGTGGACATAAATAAGAAACTCCAGCAGTCCTCCTCACTGCAGTAGCATATTAGAAAGAAAGAACATTCATTTATATTGTTGTATCACACTCTTAGGATGTTTCAAAACTCTTTGCAACCAATAGATTACTTTTTAAGTGTAGTCACTGTTATGTAGGCAAACACGGCAGACAACTCCAATGCCGTGTTTGCCTACATAACAGTGACTACACGGCACAGCGATGCCCCACAAACAGCTAAAGCATGAATGACCAGATAATCTATTTTTCATGTTGGTGGTTGAGGGAGGAATATTGGCCATGACATTGGGAGAAACCCTACTGAGGGAAATGGGAAAAAAGTTGTACTTGGAGCTATAATCTAGGTATAATACTACATTTTGAAGAAAACTGCATTGTCAATTCATTTCTATTTTAAACATTTATCAAACATGATCTGAGTAAGTCTAAATTCTAATACAGCGAAAGGCCATAGTTATGATGTTAAATCATGCCGACTCAAAAGTTAATTGCATCCCATCTCTAATGATAGATTTCAACAATGTGCAGAAAATGTGCAGAAAACAGTTTTCCACCCAAATAAACAAAGGACGGAAGATTCAAATGGTGGAAAATTGGACAAACTTAAGATTTATGCTCCAGACCCAATCATCTGGTTGATATAAAATAAGCAGATAATTTACTGATATCTGGATGCTTTGCTTTTGCTTTGTCTAATATTGATTCCTGATGAAAGAAAAATGCATCAACTTTACAGATGATCATATAAAATATTACTTATATAATCTTCATTAAAGTGAATCATTTACACTCAAACATAAGTATACACATATGTCATTCAGTAATAGCTGTCAGGGTGGTCAATGAAAAACCAGATTATAAATTATCGATTCTAAGGAAATAATTAGAAGCCATGTTAATGTATAATCTGTTTGTTAGTACATTGTTAGGTTGCCACACCAATGCTTTTAATTGTTTAACACACAAATAGGGGAAAAAAAAGCTTTCTTACTTAGTTTAAAAATGAAAGTGGCATTATAAACACTGATTCTGGAAGACATATATTTTTATACAGATATAAACAAAAAAGGTATGCATTCGTTAAAAGAACTGATTCCCTTTGGGGTTTTGTCCTGGCTTGTATGGATGGTTTGTTTTTCTAAATCTGGGGGTGATGTGTTGCAGTCAGCTATGGCATGAGCTGAGTATTCTGGGTTTCAGGGGGAGGGCGTTCCTATTATGGAGTCCTCAGTAAATGCTGTGTTTTTGGGTTGGGCCACTATTTGTGACTGAGGTCACTTGTGCTGGTTCTGTCCTTGTTCTGCGATATGCCATCTTTGCAGGCTGTGAGGACTGGTACTCCATAAATGGTATTGAGGATGTTGGGATACCTTTTCAGTACTCGAGGGTGTTGGATGATCGTTGGGTGAACATGTTGGCAACCAGGTCCATGGACTTTGCCTGGGACTGTTGGTCTTTCTGTGGGTGAGAGGTATAGATGCTAGGGCAGCACTATAATTCCTGTTTGCCCTAAATTTAAGGGTGCAAGAAGCACAGCCAGACTCTCAAGTCAGCACAGCCTCTGTTGGTACAGTGGGGGAAGGTGCAGTCTGAAGCACAGGTTAGCTGGTCCTTGGAGCTGCCAGCAGGATCTTGAAAAGTGAGTACATTTCAGGGCTAGTGAGAGAAAACAGAGTCAGTTAGTGCTTCAGTTTACATACCTGTCAGCCCCAGTAGAGTTTTTGCTGGTCTTAATTCCAGCAATGCAGATGGGGTTTTTGAACATCTGGGAAAAAGTAGACTAACCATAGAAGCATCAGCTGATCCTAATGACTGGCACATTGAAGGTGAGTGTGAGTGCAGTGGGGATTTCACACTTGCCTCTTTCCTGAGTGTAGAGATTGCAATAGAGGTTAGAGTCCTTGTGATTATTGGGTCCAGAGGTTGGAAGCCGTCTTAGGTGCGAAAGTAGGAGGGAGGTGAGCATTGTCTTTTGGTCACTGTGTTTGGGGAGGATATTCTCTATATTTTACTCAGAGGCATGGAATGGAGGACATGGGTCTTCTATTTTTCGCTGTTTTTTGGGGTGTCTGTATCCAGAGCTGTTACACTAAGCAGTTTGCTGGGCCTCGATGTAAATGGAATTCCTCAACTTCTCACTCCCCACCACATGAAAGGTATAGTGAATGAGGGAGGCAATCTAAACTAACCCTCCACCCTCAGCTGGACAGCCTTCCAACTGATATGGGTAACCCTAGGCAAGCAACCAAAACAATCTAAGAATGTTGGAGTTACTTAGGCCATGTTGATGCACGCAACAACAACAACTTGCATTTATGTAGCGCCTTTAACATAGTAAAATGTCCCTAGGCCTTCACAGGAATGTTATCAGACAAAATTTGACACCGCACCACATAAGGAGATATTAGGACAGGTGACCAAAAGCTTGGTCAGAGAGGTAGGTTTTAAGGAGTTCTTGGAGGGTTGTCGGGCTGGAGAAGGTTACACAAGGATTTGAACACAAGGATGAGAATTTTAAATTTGAAGCGTTGCTGGACCGGGAGCCAATGTTAATCCTTCTTCACTAGTCTCATTGCTTTGCATTTATCAACATGGAGAGGTAGATTTTCAACTGACCGCCAGGCGTAAAATAGGTATTGCGGATTGGCCACCCATTACAGAAACTGGCCAATTTTAATTTTCACGATGGATATCAGCGGAATTAGATTGCATGGAGCACGAGGGCACAATTGAAAAAATGGACCATAGTGACTGGGCACGCCAGGTGAGCTTGTTGGGCCTGCATGAAGTACTCCTGCTCCTCCTGGCCCACAGCAGTGCAATAAAGGCACTCACCTCATGGATCTGGCCCTTCCCATCTGCTTTCACCTGATGTGAATCAGAAGCATGGGAAACCCGAACAGGTAAGGTTAAATTTGTTTGACATTTCTAATATACAAAAAATTAAGTGTCCCAATTATCGCAATGAGGTACATTGCCCCCTTAAGTATCGGCCCGCCGGCTTTAAGTGGGGACGGGACTTCCGTCTTTCTGTTACATGCGCGCATCCAAACACGGGTTAAACCTGGAAGCAGGTGCTTTGGAGCCGGATGCAGTCCTGCTCCAAAAATCAACTATTTTTACTAGGGGTTAAAATTTCCCCCTAGATATCCCCTGATGGGAGTAAGCGCATTGTAGTAATTATACTTCTCTTGTATTAGTTTTGTTATTCTTTGACAGGAATGTTCTAGAGGGACTGGGAATAAAAGCAGTTAGTTATTACCACCAATATGAGTGTTTACTCGGACATAACAGTTCACTGGTGGGAAATCCGATCAGCAGGAAAGTAGATAGGGAAGCAATGGAGTGCGGCATTCCCTTCCAATTTTCCGCCACCAAACTTCCAGGATTTCCTGGAGATCTCCAGGAATTAATATCTTGGATATTTTTGTGACAAATCCAGGAGAAAAATCATAGGGGCATTTAAAAAAAATTGTGTGATTTTACAATTTTCTTTGAACACTTTAATTTAATAGTTATAAAAATATTGGAGATGGGGCAAAAAGGCTATTTCACTGGGCAGGTTGGTTGGAGACAGGAGGCCATGTAATGAAACCTCCAGGAGTACATCGATACAACTTCCAGTTCTACCCAGGATAGGCGGAGGGAGGGTGGAAGGCCCTGGCCCACAGCTTCATTATTTACAGTTGCATGCTACTTTGCTTTCCAGAAATTCATACATGTAGCACTATCTCAGTTGATCCCAGTTGATATTTTCATTTCAACAGGCCATGGTCCAGTGAAAACATTAATTGCAGATGGCAAAACATGAGCTGTAGCAGTTAGTAAATTGTTTTTTCTAGATTTGCATGACACAAAAATATCCATAAAGTTGGGACCTGTGTCGCAGATTATATGTTAGTTTTTATTTTTATTTTGACACCCTTACAATTTGTAATCTTTGAGAAAGGAGCAAGTAATCATTTTGAAGAGGTCAGCATTGAGAAAGAAATGAACTGTGATTAGTTGCTGAGGAACGGAGGAGGTATGTATAATTATCCTGCCATTTTAAATTAATAGCTAAATTACACAACCTTTAACTAAGTGTTAAGAATGAAGAAAGAAATGAATGGCAAACATTACATAAAGTAAAATGAGAACTGAGAAAGGAACAGAGATGTATTAGGCAAGAATGAAGGAAATTTTTAAAACACGTTGATGAAGAAAGCATTAATTTGCCAGGTCTGAGGAAAGTAGATGATTTTGGAAAAAATATATTTTTATAAATTGTAGCAACTGGCAGGAAGCAAGGTGCAGATGGTGATATCAGAGCTTTTTATATTGTTGAAGTCAGGTTTTACTGAAGGGTGGTGATCAGTGTAGATATATGTCATGGTGCAATTAAGATAGCCCACTGGTTTGAAACTAAAGCAGACCCTATAATAAAGGGACAAACAGTTATTATTGAACTTTATAGTCTTTTCTGTTTCCCCTATGGCAATAACTGCTGAATGTGAAGGAAAACATGAAAGAAGAAAGATAAAGAAAGACATCGTCATGTCTTTTCAGAAAGGAAAGGGAACTTGAAGAACAACTTTTATTTTGGAGATGACCTTAAAATTAATAGGAATCAGAGATATGAAACAGGACAAATTATGTTAGTGCTCTGACTGAATTAAATGGCTGGTAACCATATCTGTAAAATTAAATTGAAGCAATCAGTAGAAAAGAAAACCTCTGTCTGAAAGTGATTTATGTATTGGGTCTATTGTCTTAAAAGACTTATGCCACACATTTTGTTCTTTGATATATTGTCATGTTACATTCAAAATGGAAAGGATATCTCCTTTTCTAAATCACAGATCTTCATGTTAGCTGGACAGTTTGTAATTCCAATTCTGATCAGCAAAGAGGGGAATTATCTGTTCATCTGCTTATATTCTCAAAGGGCTTTTTAGCATATCTATTTCCCTTTTCAAGATCACAAAGTGATCTATTTTGCTTATGTTTTCTCCATTCTAAGCAATGAATTATTTATTTCTTGTGTTAGAACATGTCAAACCTAAATATACAATAAATCATATTTTAAGAAACAAGAAATTTTCCCTTCCTACCTACTCCATTGGTGCGGAATTTATTCCTTTAGTTGCTTGTAATTTAGCTGGCTCCAGCTTCTGCAGCAAGGTACTCTAGTGAGTGCTTTAGTGGTAGGATTTCCTAACCTGTAAAATCAGGAGATCTCATCCACTGCAGTATTTGCTGAAGAATCTTCCTGCAGGAGCTGGATACTGATCAGCTAGGAGGAATTCTTTACTGAGTGGCAATCACTGGCGTAGGAAATGCTTGAGAGTGAAGATTATCATCTGACATCAAACTGGACGAATGGTTCTCTAGTAAGGCAGAACCCTCGTGAGTTAGGGAATGTGTCCAGATTGCTATAATAGCCCAATTTAAAACTTGACTGCTGTAAAAAAAACATTCCCAGTATTAAATGTGTAACAATGCATGGATCAAAAACAAGCCATTTGGCTCAACAAATTTTCTCCTTCCACACACCAAATACAATCTACCCTATTCTAGATGTGGAGATGCCGGTGATGGACTGGGGTTGACAATTGTAAACAATTTTACAACACCAAGTTATAGTCCAGCAATTTTATTTTAAATTCACAAGCTTTCGGAGATTTTCTCCTTCCTCAGGTAAATGTTCAGGATCTCCTTGAAGCCTACGCATAAATGCGTAGGCTTCAAGGAGATCCTGAACATTTACCTGAGGAAGGAGAAAATCTCCGAAAGCTTGTGAATTTAAAATAAAATTGCTGGACTATAACTTGGTGTTGTAAAATTGTTTACAATTACCCTATTCTAGATTCTACCTCACTAATTCAATCGCTTGAGGGAAAGTTCTGTGTGAATCCTGTCTGATCCCCAATGATCAAGTAAAGTGCCACATTATTTATCCATCCTATATTTCCACTTTCAACCCTGGCCTGCTGCCCTCCACAGACCATACAAATCCTTCTCTGGCCCCAGCAGTGACATCATTGCATCCCATTTAAACATCTCAGGCTATATTTATCCCTTTAAAATCCAATCCTGTAACCAACCAAATATTTATCCAGCACTTTTTTGAAGGCTGGACAGCACAGCATCACGTTATATATATCCACTAATCTATGAGGGGAGATTACTTCTAATCTTTAGCCTTGCTTGAGCTGTGTTAATTCCAAGCTTTTGTCAAACAGCCTACTTACATCTACATTATCTGTGTCTCTCCAATTTTAAGCACCTGGGAACTGTTCCCATCCCTCCCTCTTTTCCCCAATAATAAAAAGTTTGGCTCTATGAGTCTTTCCGCATAACTCAGAGCACTAAGTACCAGAAATATCGTTGTCCCCTTTCTCTGATCTCCTGGAATATCTAAAAGTGCAGGCAATATTCCAAAGGTAACCTCACCATACAATGTTCAAATAACCCATTTTGATTTAGTCAAATGCCCTTTATGTACATCTAGTATTTGATCAAATTTTTTGTTAATAGCATTGCAATGCCTGGAAAATTTTAATCAATGATTAATATTCACACTCAAATCTTCTCCTACTTTGCTAATAGACACCCCTTCATTATGCAATATCCTTAAAGTTATCTGTATTAATAAGCACCTGCTATTCATTAGGCCATCTGCATTATTGGTTCAGATCTCTTTGAATGCAGTTTTTCTCCCTCATATGTTATTCATCCCCATAACCTGGTTTCATTTGCAAATTTTATATTACAATAAGTAATCTCTTCCAATTCATTTATTTTTCCACCAGAAAGGAGACTACAACAACAGTAACAACTTGAATTTATATAGCGCCTTTAACATAAAACGTAAAACGTCCCAAGACGCTTCACAGGAGCGTTATTAAACAAAATTTGACACCGAGTAACATAACGAGGTATTAGGACAGGTGACCAAAAGCTTGGTCAAAGAGGTAGGTTTTAAGGAGCGTCTTAAAGGAGGAGAGAAGGGTAGAGAGATGGAATTCCGGAGCTTAGGGCCTAGGCAGCTGAAGGCAAGGCTGATTAAAATCGGGGATGTGCAAGAAGCAAGAATTGGAGGAGTGCAGAGGTCTCAGAGGGTTGTATGGCTGGAGGAGATTACTGAGATAGGGAGGGGCGAGGCCATGGAGGGATCTGAAAACAAGGATGAGAATTTTAAAATCGGGAAGAATCATAGAATCATAGAAATTTACGGCACAGAAGGAGGCCATTTGGTCCATCGTGTCTGTGCCGGCCGAAAAAGAGCTATCCAGCCGAATCCCACTTTCAAGCTCTTGATCCGTGGCCTTGTAGATTACGGCACTTCAAGTGCATATCCAAGTACTTTTTAAATGCGATGAAGGTTTCTGCCTCTACCATCCTTTTAGGCAGTGAGTTCCAGACCCCCACCACCTGCTGGGTGAAAAAAGTTCTCCTCAACTCCCCTCTAATCCTTCTATCAGTTACTTTAAATCTATGCCCCTTGGTTATTGACCTCTCTGCTAAGGGAAATAGGTCCTTCCTATCCATTCTATCTAGGCCCCTCATAATTTCATACACCTAAATTAAATCTCCCCTCAGCCTCCTCTGTTCCAAAGAAAACAAACCCAGCCTCTCCAATCTTTCCTCATAGCTAAAATTCTCCAGTCCTGGCAACATCTTTGTAAATCTCCTCTGTATCGTCTCCAGCGCAATCACCTCTTTCCTGTAATCTAATGACCAGAATTGTACACAGTACTGTATATAAAGTATCCTGCTAATAAAGGAAAGTATTCTATTTAATAATAAAACTGGACGGACCACCCAGCATCGGACCACTAGGCACCAGACACGACAAAGGCAAACCAAGCCCAGTTGATCCTGCAAAGTCCTCCTCACTAACGTCTGGGGACTTGTGCCAAAATTGGGAGAGCTGTCCCACAGACTAGTCAAGCAACAGCCTGACATAGCCATACTCACAGAATCATACCTTTAAGCCAATGTCCCAGACTCTTCCATCACCATCCCTGGATATGTCCTGTCCCACCGGCAGGACAGACCTACCAGAGGTGGCAGTACAGTGATATACAGTCAGGAGGGAGTGGCCCTGGGAGTCCTCAACATTGACACAACAGGCCCCATGACATTTAATGGCATCAGGTCAAACATGGACAAGGAAACCGCCTGCTGATTACCACCTACCGCCCTCCCTCAGCTGATGAATCAGTCCTCCTCTATGTTTAACACCACGTGGAGGAAGCACTGAGGGTAGCAAGGGCACAGAATGTACTCTGGGTGCGGTACTTCAATGTCCATCACCAAGAGTGGCTCTGTCGCACCACTACTGACCAAGCTGGCCGAGTCCTGAAGGACACAGCTGCCAGACTGGACCTGCGGCAGGTGGTGAGCGAACCAACACGAGGGACAAACCTACTTGACCTCGTCCTCACCAATCTACCTGTCGCAGATGCATCTGTCCATGACAGTATTGGTAGGAGTGACCACCACACAGTCCTTGTGGAGACGAAGTCCTGTCTTCACACTGAGGACACCATCCAACGTGTTGTGTGGCACTACCACCGTGCTAAATGGGATAGATTCAGAACAGATCTAGCAACTCAAAACTGGGCATCCATGAGGCGCTGTGGGCCATCAGCAGCAGCAGAATTGTATTCCAGCACAATCTGTAACCTCATGGCCTGACATGTTCCTGTCTCTACCATTACCAACAAGCCAGGAGATCAACCCTGGTTTAATGAGGAGTGTAGAAGAGCATGCCAGGAGCAGCACCAGGCATACCTAAAAATGAGGTGCCAACCTGGTGAAGTTACAAAACAGGACTACATGCATGCTAAACAACGGAAGCAACATGTTATAGACAGAGCTAAGCGATTCCACAACCAACAGATCAGATCAAAGTTCTGCAGTCCTGCCACATCCAGTCGTGAATGGTAGTGGACAATTAAGCAACTAACGGGGGAGGAGGCTCTGTGAACATCCCCATCCTCAATGATGGCAGAGTCCAGTACGTGAGTGCAAAAGACAAGGTTGAAGCATTTGCAACCATCTTCAGCCAGAAGTGCCGAGTGGATAATCCATCTCAACCTCCTCCCGATATCCCCACCATCACAGAAGCCAGTTTTCAGTCCATTCGATTCACTCCACGTGACATCAAGAAACGGCTGAGTGCACTGGATACAGCAAAGGCTATGGGCCCCAACACCATCCCAGCTGTAGTGCTGAAGACTTGTGCTCCAGAACTAGCCGTGCCTCTAGCCAAACTGTTCCAGTACAGCTACAACATTGGCATCTACCCGACAATGTGGAAAATTGCCCAGGTATGGTCCTGTCCACAAAAAGCAGGACAAATGCAATCTGGCCAATTAATGTGCCATCAGTCTACTCTCAATCATCAGCAAAGTGATGGAAGGTGTCGTCGACTGTGCTATCAAGCGGCACTTACTCATCAATAACCTGCTCACCAATGCTCAGTTTGGGTTCTGCCAGGAGCACTCGGCTCCAGACCTCATTACAGCCTTGGTCCAAAAATGGACAACAGAGCAGAATTCCAGAGGTGAGGAAAGAGTGACTGCCCTTGACATCAAGGCAGCATTTGATTGAGTGTGGCACCAAGGAGCCCTAGTAAAATTGAAATCAATGGGAATCAGGGGGGAAACTCTCCAGCGGCTGGAGTCATACCTAGCACAAAGGAAGATGATAGTGGTTGTTGGAGGCCAATCATCTCAGCCCCAGGACATTGCTGCAGGAGTTCCTCAGGGCAGTATCTTAGGCCCATCTTCAGCTGCTTCATCAATGACCTCCCCTCCATCATAAGGTCAGAAATAGGGATGTTCGCTGATGAGTGCACAGTGTTCAGTTCCATTCTCAACTCCTCAGATAATGAAGCAGTCCGTGCCTGCATGCAGCAAGACCTGGACAACATCCAGGCTTGGTTTGATAAGCGGCAAGTAACATTCGAGCCAGATAAGTGCCAGGCAACGACCATCTCAAATAAGAGAGAGCCTAAACACCTCCCATTGACATTCAACGGCATTACCATTACCGAATCCCCCACCATCAACATTCTGTGGGTCACCGTTGACCAGAAACTTAACTGGACCAGCCACCTAAATACTGTGGCTACAAGAGCAGGTCAGAGACTGGGTATTCTGTGGTGAGTGACTCACCTCCTGACTCCCCTAAGCCTTTCCACCATCTACAAGGCACAAGTCAGGAGTGTGATGGAATACTCTCCACTTGCTTGGATGAGTGCAGCTCCAACAACATTCAATAAGCTCAACACCATCAAAGCAACCCGCTTGATTGGCACCCCATCCACAACCCTAAACATTCACTCCCTTCACCGCTGGCGCACCGTGGCTGCAGTGTGTACCATCTATAGGATGCACTGCAGCAACTCGCCAAGGCTTCTTCGGCAGCACCTCCCAAACCCGCGACCTCTACCACCTAGAAGGACAGGGGCAGCAGGCACATGTGAACAACACCACCTGCACTTTCCCCTCCAAGTCACACACCATCCTGACTTGGAAATATATTGCTGTTCCTTCATCGTCGCTGAGTCAAAATCCTGGAACTCCCTACCTAACAGCACTGTGGGAGAACCTTCACCACACGGTCTGCAGCGGTTCAAGAAGGCGGCTCACCACCACCTTCTCAAGGGCAATTAAGGATGGGTAATAAATGCTGGCCTTGCCAACGATGCTCACATCCCATGAACTAATAAAAAAAAATGCCTTCTTAACCACCTTATCTACCTGTCCTGCTACCTTCAGGGATCTGTGGACACTCCAAGGTCCCTCTGTTCCTCTACACTTCTCTGTATCCTACCATTTATTGTGTATTCCTTTGCCTAATTTGCCCTCCCCAAATGCATTACCTCACACTTCTCCGGATTGAATTCCATTTGCCACTTTTCTGCCCACCTGACCAATCCATTGATATCTTCCTGCAGTCTACAGCTTTCTTCCTCACTATCAACCACACGACCAACTTTTGTATCATCTGCAAGCTTCTTAATCATGTCCCCTCCATTTATGTTTAAATCATTGATATATACCACAAAAAGCAAGGGACCTAGTATTGAATCCTGCGGAACCCCACTGGAAACAGCCTTCCAGTCACAAAAATGCCTGACAACCATTACCCTTTGCTTCCTGCCACTGAGCCAATTCTGGATTCAACTTGCCATTTTCCCTTCGATTTCATGGGCTTTTACTTTTCTGACCAGCCTGCCACATAGGACCTTGTTAAAAGCCTTGCCAAAATCCAAGTAGACTACATCAAACACGCTACACTCATCGACCCTCCTTGTTACCGCCACAAAAAATTCAATCAAGTTAGTCAGACACGACCTTCCCTTAAGAAATGCATGCTGCCTATCCTTGATTAATCCGTAACTTTCTAAATGACGATTAATACTGTCTCTCAGAATTTTTTCCAATAATTTTCCCACCACTGAGGTTAGGCTGACTGGCCTGTAATTACTCGGTCTATCCCTTTCTCCCTTTTTAAACAACAGCACAACATTAGCAGTCCTCTGATGGTCAGAGCCTCTGCTATTTCCTCCCTTACTTGTCTTAACAACCTGGGATACATTTCATCCGGGTCTGGCAATTTATTTACTTTCAAGGATGCTAAACACCTTAATATTTCCTCTCTCACTATGTTTATCCCATCCACTATTTCACACTCTCCCTCCTTAACTACAATGTCTGCATCGTCCCCCTCTTTTGTGAAGACAGATGCAAAATATTCATTAAGAACCATACCCACGTCTTCTACCTCCACACCCTTTTGGTCTCTAATTTGCCCTACTCTTTCCTTAGTTATCCTCTTGCTCTTTATGTATTTATAAAACATCTTTGGGTTTTCCTTGATTTTACTTGCCAATATTTTTTCATGCCCTCTCTTTGCTTTCCTAATTTCCTTTTATAATTTCACCCCTGCACTTCTTATACTTCTCTAGGCTTTTTGCAGTACTGAGCTCTCGAAATCTGACATAAGCTTCCCTTTTTTTGCCTTATTCTACCCGATATGTTCCTTGACATCCAGAGGCTCTAGATTTGGGAGTCCCACCCTTTTTCTTTGTGGGAACATATTTGCTCTGAACCCTCACTATCTCCTCCTTGAATGCCTCTCACTGCTCTGACACTGATTTACCTTCGTGTAGCTGTTTCCAGTCCACTTTTGCTAAATCACATCTCAGCTTAGTAAAATTGGCCTTTCCCCAATTGAGAACTTTTACTCCTGGTCTGTGCTATGGCCATTGCAGTTGATTCTCTGGCTACGACTGGATAGATAAGAGTGGAACTAGACGAGCGCAGTCCCACCCAGCTGGGTGATTGAACATCTACTTGGTTAGGCATTGTTTTGATACCGGTTTAACAAGGCTATATGAAAAAAACAATTGCTGAAATGAATTAGGATTCTGAATGATCAATATGGTATGATAAAGCCCTAAATTACATTAATATACTGAGTATTATGTTGCAATTCTGATTTATGAGGCAGTTGATAAAAAGTGATAACAATCTCTGGATTAAGGTAAAAATGTGAAGTTATGAGATGTCAGATAAAAGAAGCAATGGTTTTCAAACTAAAGGAAAATATGAAATTATCTAAGGCAAAAAGTGAGAATGTGCATGAAGGTCTGTGTGTCAGAGTAAATAAGACTAATTGACTAGCAAGTCATTAGTGAGACAGACTGGCTGGTCAATCATCACTAGTACTCTGAAGTACTGAGGGATCTGCCTGATTCAGATATCAGATTACAGAGTCTGCCACATAAAGTTGACTCAGTTCAGAACCTTCATTGCCAGGCATGTCATCTTGGAGCTACTTTGGCCATAGAGATCCAGCTTATTTCCTGCTTCTTCCTCTCTAACAAGGAGTCACATAAAATGAGAAATGAGAGGTTGTTCATCAAGAAAGCCCTTAAGAACAGAATGATAAAAGACTGCAAAGGCTGCTGTGTCACCATGTATGGTACTGGGTTTCAGCTACAATTTAAGAATGTGTTGTAGATATTCAAGGATGGAAGCATAATTGGTTCAGATCTCAGACCGAAGAGAGGCCTCACTTGGTGAGAGGTGCACCTGTTGAGAAACATTTTCCATTTGATGCTGTAAAATCTGTTAGTAGGCATTTTTCTAGAGGCCAGAAATTAGCCATGACTGAAGATGGGGATATTGTGAACTAAGTGGTGTCTCCTCCCAAAAGTGAAAATCAAGTTGAAGCCCATTAGATCAGAGTGACAGATGATCTCTCCTGTGGGTATTGAGATTGACAAGACACAGCTCAACTCTAGGATGTAGAACCAGGGTTTCCAAGGCCAATACGCAGTTTCCAGATTCATCTTCATCTGTTTGGTGTAACCTGAAGAACAGAAACACCTCTATCGAGGAGACACACTAGCCTATTCCAGTGATAAGTGAGGATGTTTATAATGAAGAGCAAGAGAAAGACAGAGAGAAGGGACAAGTAATATATTAATACAACTTGACCTGACACAGCTCAACTCTAGGACGTGGTAGAATCATATTACTGATGATATGGCTTCAGCCTATTGCTTTTATCCACCTTTCTTTTTTTGGGGGGGGGGGGGGGGGGGGTGGGGGGCATCAGATGACAGCCTTCCAAACTGTCAACTGAAAATTTCACAATTGGAATTTATCCAGTATTAATAGTAATATATATACATTGCTCTTAACACTGGATAAATAACAATTATATATATATATATATATATATGCGCGCGTGTATGTGTGTGTACGCGCGCGAAGACGTGCAACTTTGCTAAACAGGCCGAGAGTTAATTTCAAAGTCTCTCCAGCAATACCTCCAATGCCCAATGCCCACCGCACACACACACACACACCCACCTGCCATTCCCCGCAGTCCCCCGGCCGTCCGCTCCAGCGCGCGAGGCTAGAAGCCGTTAAAAAGTGAGGGCGGGAAGACGCGAGCGAGGGTCAGGCGCCAAATTTCAAGCGCGGCTTCAGTCCAGGGCGCGAGGAGACGGAGGAGGTCCTGGTCCTGGGGGAGGGTCACCCGAGCAGCGGGTAAGTCCAGTCACTACCTTCCCACTGGAGGTGCGGGAATGGTGATTGTGAAGGAAAAAGGTGACCGTCCTGGCCATTGGAAACTGCGGCGTGGGTTGCAGATTCTTCCATTTAAAATGAAATTGTTGTTTTCTTTTTGATTGCACTAATAGATATGAAAAGAGATTTTTCTCTCACCAAACAAAGGCAAGAGCCCAGCAGACACAGAGAGGTAGATTTTCGTCTGTACCGCCTGGACGTTATGTATACGCCCAGCTAAGGGTTTGACGCACGGAGACCTCACCCACCCATGTTGAGTCCTCAGGACGAGTCCAAAATGGGTAATTCAATCTCCCAGCGATCAAAAGTGAGAGTACATTAAGAGATCCACCGAGTAAAAGCTGCAGCACCACTCATAAGGGGAAAAAAAAACACTTCACTTGGTCAAAAGCCTTCTCAGTGCCAAGGCAGAGAACAAGTTGATGCCTTCCAAAGAACCTGGGGCATTTAAAAAACATCGGGCGTCTAACAGTTAACGCTTGTCTATCCAGGGTGGACCAACTGGGACAAACCTAATCAGGCGTTTAGCTAGAATTTTAGTTTTTAAAAAAACGGAATCGCAATTAAGGAGGGAGATAGATCTATAGTGGTTGACTTGTCACTTACCCTCAATGTACTTTGCAGTTTTTTTTAAAAAGGAGATGGATGTATCTCAAAAATGTCAGAAATTGAGCCAGAATCAGCAATATGGTGCAATGCTTTAAAAACAGGGGCCAATTCCAGATGGCCTGATGCAAATCCTCCATCGTCACTTTTGCATTCAGTCACTCTTCCTCCAGATGCACTAAGGGGATAGGTTACCGTGATCTTTACTGCGAATAGCCTTAGGAGCAATCCTGGATTTTGAATGAGGGTCAGAATAAAACAAAATAAATTCACGATTAACCTCCTGAGGGTAAGGGACATACCAACCACTCCAATTCACGTACAAATCTAATCTTTCCATTAATTCTGGAAGCCAACAGCCTTATTATTGGAGGTGTAGGAATCACATTACCACACAATACAGCTTTGGCTATTTCCCACATCAAACCCGGCAAAGTGTCCAGTATATTATTGTGCTCCCTAAAACCAACTAAGGGATCCAGAGAGATTTTGTGGCACTCCCAGAGGAGAGAGACTGAGGCATCATCTGCTTGATCTCCTTTGAAGACCAGGAAAAGAGCAATCAGAGCATGGTCTGACAGTCCAATTCAATCAATTGGACAGAAGAACTTAATATTTTTCAGGGATGAGAAACAATCCTAGAATAAGACTTGTAGGGATTGGACCAGAAAATGTAATCTGAGAATGACAGCTTACATATGCACCACATACCCACCAATACTAAATACTTACAACTACATTGGCCCAGAATTTGCTGTAGCAGGGCAACGAACAGCGTCCGCTGTTAGTTAGACTTGCCCGTGCCTGTTTAATCGTGATGATATTTTGCACCGCAAGTTGCTGGAAGTGCGAGATGGAAACGTTGCAGCGAGGGAAACTGGGGATCTGAAGGAACAGGTCAAGCAACTGTGTATCTCCTTAACCAATCAGATTGAAGGATTGTGAAATTAACAGTTCAAGGACTGAGAAGGAAGTGTAAGTTAGAGTGGGTGAATTCAATGTCAAATCAGGTAGAGAAAGAAAAAAAGAGACAGAAAGGAAAAGTAAAGAAAAATAATGTAATTTAAAAAAAACCTCCAACAACAATTAAAACCTGAAGGAATGAGATGCCAAACTTGTAACGGTTCATTTTCAGTGCCAGAGAGGTTGACTGACAGTAATTAACACTTATCACATCATTAAAAGGGTACTTAGACCGAAATGGACAAGACTTAATTTTCTGTGGCGAGTTTAGTTCATATCCACCTTGCAAATACAGGAATTTCACGCTGTTCAATGGTGAGGCAGACAGTGAGATGCCGTTTTCGTGAAGCTAACGGTGGAGTGGCGCATTTCGGACAGCAACCTTTGGATTTCCATTTTTAACTGCGCATCTACCCTCGCCTGAAATTGCTGTAGCATTAGCACATAAATAAAGGCGAGCGCCATTAGCCACACCGTTATTTTGATAGCAAATTCTGGGCCAATGTAGGGCCAAAGTCATATATGAAAAAAGAGCTGAACTGGAAGGAAGCTTGCCCACTCACGGATTGAGGACCCGTTTGAATTTATTCTTTACAATAGTAGTGGGACACAACCAAACAGCCATAATAAGAAACATCAAAAATAAAAAATACCGAGTTAGTGTTTGGAACATAAATTTTAAAAAGGGATAAAAGTATTCCAACTAACTGGGTTGAGACCAGATTCTAGTGATCCTGCTAATTTATAGTGGTAGTGGCAACTTCCAATGGTCGATTTTTATGAATCAAGATCACTACTGCCTATTCTAGAGGAGCGAGGCATAAAGGAAAAATTCCATCCAGCTCTGACAAAGCTTCACATGTTCTACGAGGGATAAGCAAGTCTCCATGCTGAAGAAAACAATATTCTAATACTTGACAGAACATTCCAGCCCTTAAACATTAAGAGACACAACATTAATAGTTGCCATCTTACAATTAAATAAAAATGACCAACAGAGTAGTAAAACCTGTTACGTGTGAAAGAGGTGTGTTAATCTTATTCTGGCTGAAAGTAAAAATGGAACCATAGCAACCGAGGCTATGTTTAAAAGCTCCCTCAATAGGAGGAGCAATTGTACTCTTGGGAGGTGTGGTCCTGTTAGGATGGTTGTGGACTTGAACCTCTCAGTCATGTGATATCCCTGCAACCCGACAACATCCCGGCTGTAGTACTGAAGACTTGTGCTCCAGAACTAGCTGCGCCTCTCGCCAAGCTGTTCCAGTACAGCTACAACACTGGCATTCACCCGACAATGTGGAAAATTGCCCAGGTATGTCCTGTCCACAAAAAGCAGGACAAATCCAATCCGGCCAATTACCGCCCCATCAGTCCACTCTCAATCATCAGCAAAGTGATGGAAGGTGTCGTCGACAGTGCTATCAAGCGGCACTTACTCACCGATGCTCAGTTTGGGTTCCGCCAGGACCACTCGGCGCCAGACCTCAATACAGCCTTGGTCCAAATATGGACAAAAGAGCTGAATTTCAGAGGTGAGGTGAGAGTGACTGCCCTTGACATCAAGGCAGCATTTGACCGAGTGTGGCACCAAGGAGCCCTAGTAAAATTGAAGTCAATGGGAATCAGGGGGAAAACTCTCCAGTGGCTGGAGTCATACCTAGCACAAAGGAAGATGGTAGTGGTTGTTGGAGGCCAATCATCTCAGCCCAGGGCATTGCTGCAGGAGTTCCTCAGGGCAGTGTCCTAGGCCCAACCATCTTCAGCTGCTTCATCAATGACCTTCCCTCCATCATAAGGTCAGAAATGGGGATGTTCGCTGTTGATTGCACAGTGTTCAGTTCCATTCGCAACCCCTCAAATAATGAAGCAGTCCGAGCCCGCATGCAGCAAAACCTGGACAACATCCAGACTTGGGCTGATAAGTGGCAAGTAACATTCGAGCCAGACAAGTTCCAGGCAACGACCATCTCCAACAAGAGAGAGTCTAACCACCTCCCCTTGACATTCAACGGCATTACCATTGCCGAATCCCCCACCATCAACATCCTGGGAGTCACCATTGACCAGAAACTTAACTGGACCAGCCATATAAATACTGTGGCTACAAGAGCAGGTCAGAGGCTGGGTATTCTGCGGCAAGTGACTCACCTCCTGACTCCCCAAAGCCTTTCCACCATCTACAAGGCACAAGTCAGGAGTGTGATGGAATACTCTCCACTTGCCTGGATGAGTGCAGCTCCAACAACACTCAAGAAGCTCGACACCATCCAGGACAAAACAGCCCGCTTGATTGGCACCCCATCCACCACCCTAAACATTCACTCCCTTCACCACCGGCGCACTGTGGCTGCAGTGTGTACCATCCACAGGATGCACTGCAGCAACTCGCCAAGGCTTCTTCGACAGCACCTCCCAAACCCGTGACCTCTACCACCTAGAAGGACAAGAGCAGCAGGCACATGGGAACAACACCACCTGCACGTTCCCCTCCAAGTCACACACCATCCCGACTTGGAAATATATCGCCGTTCCTTCATCGTCGCTGGGTCAAAATCCTGGAACTCCCTAACAGCACTGTGGGAGAACCTTCACCACACGGACTGCGGCGGTTTAAGAAGGCGGCTCGCCACCACTTTCTCAAGGGCAATTAGGGATGGGCAATAAATGCCAGCCTCGCCAGCGACGCCCACATCCCATGAACGAATAAAAAAAATAGCTGGAGCCTTGTCCACTGGCACGGTGGCTGCCAGCACCTGCCCACTCTGGCACTTCATCAATCCTTTGAGAAGCCTGGCTGCAGTGGAAGGATAAGTGGCAGCCTTGAAAGGAAGCTGCTTCATTTTCTGCCACACCCTCAGTGCTGGGCGACTAATGCTCTGCATGACAGAAGTCTGTAAGTTGTCTTCGATCTAGGCAAAGGTTGGACTCACTAGTGTTTTCAAGTAATCACTCAGTCTGTCACATCCAAGAGACTCCTGTAAGTGGGTGCCTAAGGTCTCAATGGCAGCAATCACAACATTTGTGGAAGAAAGTTGTTCTGAACTTGATTCCCTTGTGTTTTGGGGATTCCCTTGTGTTTTGGGGCCTCCCTGCAGCTGGTTGTGAAGATGCCACTCAGTTCATGGCACTGCATTTCTATAATCCCTTACACAGGACTGTAGTGATGTCAGAGGTGTATTGCTTCAATTCTCCACCAGCTGCTCAAAACTACTCACAGCAGAATCATAGGATGTGGAATATTGCAATTTGCTTTTGTATTAGTTCCCTTCTGAAGGCAGACTCAGTAGGATACCAACCCCTTGCCCATGGAGCAAACATACATTATGGGCTCTGAGCCTGACCAGATCTTTCCCTTCCTCTCCTGCCACCTCGACTTACTCCTCCCCACTTGTTAGTTGTGAATCATCCAGTACATCTTCTACATGCTCACTCCCTACCTTCTGTGGGTTCTAGTAGCTGTACTAATGTAGGGGGCAGGGGGAAGTGTAGGTTGTTGTGATGTGCCAGGATCTGTGGTGACACTTTCTCTGACCTCATCTTTGGAAGAACCTACAGGAAGAGAAAAGGAAGAAGGTTTACCACACATTTCCAAGACAATGCCTTCAAAGAGAGATAAGAGCATACATTTTTTGCATCATGCTTTGCAAGTGTAGCGGATGTAGTGAGAATTAAGAAAGCCAGAAAGTATAGAAAGGATGCCTGAGCACCTCAAAACAGGCCATGTCCCTCCCAGTGGCAGGACTTTACAAATAAGCTTCCATAGTGTTTCTGTTGGCAGTAATCGTGAGCTGAACTTTGAATTGCAATGTGAAAGATATTACTGTGCCCCACTACAATTGGGCTCTACAGTTTGTGTTGTACGAAGCAGTGTTGATAAAAGCAGTAAATGTTTTCTCTGCTTTGCATGTCATCTTCTTGAGGATGCAGGAGAGAAACATTTACATTTGGGCCACGACTTTTATATACAAAGAGTAAGTATGTGTAAAAAGGTGTGTACCCTTACCTTGGCACTTCTGCTGTCACCAAACCTCTTGCTTCCAGGTAAGAGAGACCTGGATACTGATCTCAATCACTCACACCAGCAGCTTGCATTTGGCAGTAAAGAGTGCTACCCTTCTTTACTGCACCTCTTGTAACAAGACCTCCAAGGAGTTATTACTAAATGTGGGAGTCTTAGGTGCTGCCCTCATTGTGCACAATTTGCACCTTGAGACGTTGAAACCTCCCTTCAGTATGAGGCAGAAAATTAGTGAGCTTACCTTTAATGGAGAACACGGAGTAAGTGCAAAAAAGATTTACAAGGATGATACCGGAACTGAAAAGGTGCAACTATCAGGAAAGAGTGAACAGGCGCAACTATCAGGAAAGACTGAACAGGCTGGGACTCCTTTCTCTAGATGGTTCGCACCATTTGCCCGATATAGGTGGCTGTCCAGGATAAACAGGGACAGTGTAAGTGGTGAGGACTATATATGTAATGTACTGTACACTGTTGTTTTAATTGATCTTTACTGATCTTAAAGAGCCAGTATGGATTCTTTTTAACTAAAACAGTTCAAATTGACAATGCTAAACTTTGCATTTTGCTTTTTTGTTTTAGCTTATTCCATAATCAAAATTTCTGTTGAAAGGTCTTCAGATGGAGGATATTATTGTACAACAATTATTTTCTACAAACAAAGTTTCTGAGAATGACATGGAACATCCAGCTTCAAAGCGAGTGAAACTTTTCAGTGGTCCCTGTAACACAATCGAAGAGTCAATTGAGAAAAATCTACCCTGTGCAAATAGTAAGGATTTGTTAAAACATAGAAATGAATTTACACAACAAAAAGGGTATTTCTTTGATTCAAATACTGAGGTAAAGGCTACAGATGGGAAAAGCAACACCAGTAGCAGTGCCATTGAACTGGAGAGATATACAGATAATGAATATGGATTTGAAAACTATTCTGCAACTGGTATATCAAATGTTAAAAGTGAAGATCACAATTTAGGGATAACAGACTTAATGGTGCCTTTACACATGGAAAAACACATTGAAAAAGTGAAACATAAAAGTTCTCAGGGTGTGTTAATTCCAGGTGTTGCTGAGAACAAAGCTTCTAAAACTGACATACTGTTGTTCGGCTATAAAACTGATGACCAGGATAATAAAATGCCATATAGTACAACAAAGAAAAATGATCCGGTTTTGGATAACATAATGATTTTGAGTGGCATTACCATTGCCAAAGATGTGAAAAATCAAAAAGACATCTGCAATAAGTCTATTTGCCATGAACACAAGATTGACAATTTGCTGACTTGTGAATCAGTTAAATCAAAAGAGGAGGCAAGTGAGATATGCATTGAATCTGTAAAAGTATGTGGATCACAGGATGAAAGGAGGGAAATGAGCAACATAAAGCATGAGGAACAAGAATGCAGTCAAAAAACACAGTTGAATTCCATACCAGTTGCAAATAATAAAAATGTAACTGTGGATCATACAGAGTCAATTTTGGGAGTTCCACTTGCCACTATGGACAATGAGATCCAAAATGCCACAAAGATGCTTAATCAGACTGAGACACCTGTTTTAGATTTGGGTATTGATATAAAATCAGTAAATGTACAAAGTTCATGTTCACTTAATAGTTCTACCTTGAATGAAAGTGCTTATGAAATGGACACACAGAAAATGGTAGTTATACCTTTAGAATTCGCCTCTTCTGAAAATAGCTCTGGGCTTTTCATTGGAAAGATTCCAATAATAAGAAAGAATGAAAAGACTGTAACGGTCGACATGTATTACCATGGAGATAGTGATATTACTGTTAATAAAGAATCCACTGGAAGCCAAATTTATAACAGTGAAGGAACTTGTATAGATGCTAATGAGACACAGAAGATAGACAACCTTATGTATGTCAACAAATTTATTGGAACAGGTGGAATTTTAAATGTCAATTGTGAGGGAGTAGATGCCTCTAAAGAAGTGGTAGAACTTATCTATGGAGGCATTTCTAAAAGTCCAGATAAAAAGAACCAATTTGTATATGGCAAGAAAGCTGAAGAAGCAGCTTTGGTAGTCCAGTCGCAGTTACAAAAGGAAAAACAAGCAGAATTGATGCAGAAAGTGCCAGAAATTTCAGACAGTAAAAATAGACCTACAGATAGTGAGATTACCAGTTCAAGTGAAAATGAAAATCTTGGCAATTCTCAAGTAGAGATAACAGAACAGATAAAATTAGAAATATTGGAAGTTAATTCATTGACTGAAAAAAAATATTTAGAAAAAGATGATGAATCAGTTTGTGACATACGGCAACATTTGCATAGTCATAGTAATGCTGAAAGTGATGACTTCTCAATGGTACCAATAGTAGATTTGACCTCTGAGGATGCAATACATTCAAATAGCCATGAATGTCAACCTAAATGTCTTCTGGTTAATTCAAGTGAAGCATTTGAAAAAATGTCAGAGATGATTTCAGTATATGAATCAACTGAAAATTTGAATGCCTATTGTGTAGTCAGTGACAGGAATGGTACCTCAGAAAATGAGGGAGAACACGAACTGATGTGTGTATCTAGACCTAATTTTCTCCTTGTGAAAAACAATGATGCAGTACCCCATTCTGAGGATCATAATGGGAATGTGATGCAAATTGAATGTGCAGGCAACATAGAACAATCTTCCAGTTTTAACAGTTCAAAAGATAGTGTGGATTTGAGTAACATCAATGATGTATCACTGCTCTCCCATGAAAACGAGGCATCCAAAGGCAGTTATGCAATGGAAATTCCTACTTCTGCATTTAGTGCTAAGAACAGTGCAGTGAATGGTTTTGGAGCAACCAAAATAATTTCAGAGAATATAGGCAGACAAAAATCAGATTCTATTTTGGCATGGGCTAAAGAAACTGGACTAAATATTTCTGAAAATGAAACAGAATGTCATATGAAAAATCTGAGCAGCCCTCATTATGTGAAAGATAGAGATTGTGGCTTTCTCACAGAAGAAAATGTAATCCATTACTTTGATACTGACAGTACACAAAGGATGCAGACTGATTATACAAATACATTAGAACAGTTTTCCACTTCTAGCAGTTCAGTGACTGATGGTGTACAGTTAAGTACCCGTGTAAATACTTTACTACTTAGTCAGAAGCCAGAAATATTAAGGGAGCAGCATATTAGTAGAATGCCAGGCACCACATGTAATACAGAGAATAGTACTAAAGAAGAGATCACAATTTATGTTTCAGAAAACACAAGCATTCAAACATCTGTCACCTGTAATTTGATTAAAAACACTGAAGTAAATGATTTTTCAATAAAAGAAGCAGAACGCCAGCTTAAATATTACCTCAAAGGTACCGACAGTGATATGCACAGTGTAGCAGTCAGTGTACTAAATGCAACCCTGTGGTTGCAGGGTGACCAAGGTCAGAGGTCTGAAACTGGATGTGTAAATGAAGTAGTAGAATTTTCCAATGTTTGCAGTTTGACAAAAGATAACTTATTGAGTTGTACTGCCAATATACCACATTGTCATCAAAACGAGACACTATGTGAACATCAAGCTACTTCTGCTGCTATACTTAGTGTTGAGAATGGTACAGAAAAGACCAGTATTATTTTTTCAGAGAATACAGACAGACAAACATCTTTGGTAGGTTCTAAAAAGATTGAAATAAATAATATTTCTGCAAGGGAAGGAGTGTGTCAGCAGAAATATGTGAGTGAGTTAAGCTGTGTGAAACCCATAAATAGTGATGTTCACAAAGAACTAGGTGTAATATATGGAATCCCTCACTTTGATACTGACAAAAGGCATGGGTCTCAGTCTGAATGTTTAGACAAATTAGCACAATTTTCCATTTTGGGCATGTCAACAAAAGAAAATGCAGTATTGAATATGCCTGAAAATACTCCACATTTCAACCATGGGAAAGAAATACTGAATGAGCATCACTGTAATAAAATGCTTAGCTCTACAGTTGCTGCAGAAAATAGTACTGATGATGAAATCACAGTTGGGGTTTCAGAAAATGGAAGCATTCAAACATCAGTTGCCTACAATGTGGCTAAAGACGCTGAAGCAAATAACTTTTCAGAAAATAAAGCAGAGTGCCAACTTAAATGTCTAAGCAGTCCTGAGAAGCTCAAAAGCACTACCAGTAATGTGGACAGTGTAGCAGTCAATGTGTTACATGCAGTCCCTTGGTTAGAGGATGATGGTGGGAAGAAGTCTGAAATTAGGTGTGCAAATGAAACTTTGCAATTCTCTAGTGTTTCCAGTTTGATGAAAGATAATACATCATTTATCTGTACTGCTAGTATATTACTGTATCATCAAAATAAGCTACTGGATGAACAGTGTGTCTCTCCTACTGTTGTGCTTAGTGCTGAGAATAGTTCAGAAGAGACTAAGATTGTTTTTTCAGAAAATGTAGGCAGACAATTGAGTTGTACAAGGACTGGAATAAATTATATTTCCAAAAGGGAAATGGAGTGTCTGCAGAAATGTACAAGTAGCTGTGATTATATTAAACATTCAGATAATGATCTTCATGCAAAAGTAAATATGTTACATGCAGTGCCTCACTTTGATACTGAAAATACGCATGAAGCTCAGACTGATTATTCATATAAACCAGCACAATTTTCATTTTTCAACAATTCAAGCAAAGATGTTGTGGCATTGAGTAGCCCTGTAAGTACTTCACCCCTTAGTCATGAGAATGAAATATTGGAAGAACATCAGGGTAGTAAAATACTTAGTACTGTATTAGATGATGAGAACAATATTGAAGAAAACACTATTATTTGTGCTTCAAAGGATGCAAATATTCAAACACCAGTCACTTGTAATGTGATGATTAAAGATACTACCGTAAATGATTCTACAGAAAATTATGCCGCACATGTGAATGGCCCTAGTTGTCTTATAAATGGCAGTGATGATGTGCCTCCACATTTAGTCAATGTATTTCATGAAACTCCTCCACTTGAGGCTAGCAATAGGCTTATGGCTCAGATTAAGTGTACTGATAAAGCAGCACAGTGTTCCAATATTTGTAATTTGCTAAAAGATTGTTCAGGCTTGAATGGCACTATAAATGCTTCACAGAACTGTGAAATGAAAGAAGAGCTAGAAGGATGCAATAGCAATAAAACAGCTGCTCTTACATTTAGCATTGATACTGCTGTAAAAGAAAAGACTGCATTTGCTACATCGGAAACTGAAGGGAATAAAAAATCAGTTATGTTAGTGAAAGAAGAAGAAAGCAAACAGCCAGGAATAAAAATTAATAGCTTTTCTGAAACAGCTTCACCTTATGGATCTGCATTTGACAATTTTGAAAAATTTACCCTCAATACTGATACTGAAGAACTAGATACAGTTACATTTATTAGAGAGGTTAACTGCTGCAACAAGGAAATGTATAATGCGAATGAGACCATAACAAAACAGATTATTTATGATAATGATACCATTAAATTAAACAAAGTTTGGTTACCTCAAATGTCAAGCTTCAAAACCAATTCAGTAGAAGGTGGTGAGAGTAACATAAATATCTCTGCTGAAGAAACCAAGAGTGTAATTGTCACTGAAAGAGATAAAAAAGAATGTTCTCATTTAAGATTACCTGACATGCTACAAAGTAGAACTAAGGAAGAAAACAATGCACGCTACGTTCAAACTTCTCAGCCTTTAGTTACAAATTATAAATTGGTCAGGGCAACAGATCAATTACAGCAACACAATGTGGACCATCAGCAAGCCAGCACAGAATCCAGTCTGTATGAGAACAAGGAAGAAAGTAAGGAATTATCATATGATATAGTTAATATTTTTCAGAATGATCGAACATCTTTGCATGATACTCAGAAGGAGGTATCAATGAATTCTTTAGAATGTTTTTCTTGTACTGATACAGTATTTGTCGAAATGGACCCAAAGGGACAGAAGCAGAAGACAAGTGAAAAGGCCAGTACATCGGTTAGTTTGAGCGTAGATCCAGCAAGAATCTTTCAAGGATCTTCCCTTTCAAATGATGTTCCTGCTGTTTGTAGACATAATTTGGAAGAAGATATGAAACCTCTTAAACTGAATTTTATTCCTTCTAAGCAGGAATTTAAGCAAGATGTTTCCAATACAACAAAGACTCAAGACCCTTTACCTTGTCAGATAAAAACTATATATGAGTTATATACAAAGGAATCCAATGAGTATGAAACACCTACTTGCTTAATGTCACAAGGCTCTTTAAATCATCAAATGCAGAGACCTGACAGCACAATTGGTCATGGAAGAAATGATTACTTTGAACAAAATAATTCTGCTACAGGATCAACAATGCTTAATGTTGATGTGCAACAATTTAAGAAACAGTTTATACATTCAAAGAACGATATTCCAAATTTTGAAATGAAGGCGCAGTTTAATGCCGTGTTAGAGGAGCTTTGTCTGTTTCATGAAATCAGCAGACAATCAGAATGGCCTGACAACGTGTCTGAAGAAAATGCAACTGAGATTGCCAACAACACAAAAGATTTAGATGAGTTGCCAGGTAGACTTGATAAAATGAACAATTTATGCGTGGATCCAATGCATGATGATTTACAGCATTCTATTTCACATGGGAAAGCTGCTTTGAGTCAGAAAGATCATGACCACTTAATAGGACAAGATGCTTTACAATGTACATTTCCTGTGTTTGCCAAGAGGGGGTCAGTCATTAAAGGAGAACAGGAGGTACCAATGGCAATTGATGTATCAGAAACAGAAAGGGAGGAATCATTGTATATCCCACATAAAGTCTCAGGTGAGTATGTTTATACAACCACTTATTCAAGTAAGACCTGTGAAGAAAGGAAATTCAACACTGTTTAGGAAATTAAGATTTGGTACTTAAAGTTTTCACTATTCCACTCTGAATTTTATAAAACTGAAAGAATTCTTGCATTTTTGAATGACTAAGATAACAATAAAGGGATTGAAAACTGCATAGTGAGGGGGCGAATATGCATCCTATCTCGGTATGGAGTAGGGAGTACCACTCTTCTACTCTCTTTACTTGTTTTCTTTTAGGATACAGTATTAGACCCAAGATGAGAGAAATTAAAGATAATGGACCTAAGGGTGCGATTGCTCACAGATTCTATCCAATGTATGGTACCTCAGATTTATTTTATGATGTTTTCAAACAACAATTTAAGTGCCTGGGATATACATCTAGATTTCACTGAGGAACTATTTCTTGCTATGGTTATGGATGTGGAAAGACTTAGTACCTGTGCTCAGAGAGGATAATAAGTTTAAGAAACTTTGTGAACCCACTTTAGTTGAGGGAATCTAAATATCATTAGAATTGCTGTCATCTACTTGTCTGGCCCATTCATGTCATTCATAGAATCATAGAAAGGTTACAGCACAGAAGGAGGCCATTCGGCCCATCGAGTCCGCGCCTGCTCCATGCAAGTGCAATCCAGCTAGTTCCACTCCCCCGCCCTATCCCCATAACCCTGCAATTTTTTTCCTTTCAAGTACTTATCCAGTTCCCTTCCGAAGGCCGTGATTCAGTCTGCCTCCACCACCCCCCCCGGGCAGTGCATTCCAGATCCTAACCACTCGCTGTGTAAAAAAAGTTTTTCCTCATGTCACCTTTGGTTCTTTTGCCAATCACCTTAAATCTATGCCCTCTTGTTCTTGACCCTTCAGCCAATGGGAACAGTTTCTCTCTATCTATTCTGTCTAGACCCTTCATGATTTTGAATACCTCTATCAAATCTCCTCGCAACCTGCTCTGTTCCAAGGAGAACAACCCCAGCTTCTCCAGTCTACCCACATAACTAAAGTCCCCATATCCCTGGAATCGTTTTAGTAAATCTCTTCAACCCTTTCAAAGGCCTGCACATCTTTCCTAAAGTGCAGTGCCCAGATCTGGACACAATGTTCCAGCTGTGGCCGAACCAGTGTTTTATAAGGGTTCATCATGGCTTCCTTACTTTTGTACTCTATGTCGCTATTTATAAAGCCCAGGATCTCGTATGCTTTTTTAACCACTTTCTCAATCTGACCTGCCACCTTCAACAATTTGTGTGCATATACCCCCAGATCTCTCTGTTCCTTTACCGCTTGTAGAATTGTGCCCTTTAGTTTATATTGCCTCTCCTCATTTTTCCTACCGAAATGCATCACCTCCCATTTTTGTGCGTTAAATTTAATCTGCCACGTGTCCACCCATGGCACCAGCCTGTCTATATCCTCTTGAAGTCTATCACTATCCTCCTCATTGTTTACTACCCTTCCAAGTTTTGTGTCATCTGCAAATTTTGAAATTCTGTCCTGTACACCCAAGTCCAAGTCATTAATATATATCAAGAAAAGCAGTGGTCCCAGCACTGACCCCTGGGGAACACCACTATACACCTCCCTCCAGTTCGAAAAACAACCATTCACCACTACTCTCTGTTTTCTGTCACTTAGCTAATTTCGTATCCATGCTGCTACTGCCACCTTTATTCCATGGGCTGCAATCTTGATGACAAGCCTACCATGCGGCACTTTATCAAACACCTTTTGAAAGTCCATATATACCATATCAACTGCATTGCCCTCATCTACCCTCTCTGTTACCTCAACAAAAAACTCTACCAGATTAGTTAAACATGATTTGCCTTTAACAAAGCCGTGCTGGTTTCCCTAATCAATCCATGCCCGTCCAAGTGACTGTTAATTCTGTCCCGGATTATCATTTCTAAAAGTTTCCCCACCACCGAGTTTAAACTGACTGGCCTATTGTTGCTGGGTTTATCGTTACACCCTTTTTTGAACAAGGGTGTAATATTTGCAATTCTCTAGTCCTCTGGTCCCCACCCCCATATCTAAGGATGTTTGGAAGATTATGGCCAGTACCTCCGCAATCTCTACCCTTACTTCCCTCAGCAACCTAGGATGCATCCCATCCAGACTGGGTGACTTATCCACTTTAAGTATAGCTGGCCTTTCTAGTATCTCTTCTTTATCAATTTTTAGCCCATTCAAAATCACTCCCAGTGATATCCATGAATTTATCACCAAATATTTATATGTTTCTATTTGTTGCCATTTGTCATTCCCTCATGACACTAATACCATTGGAAGAAGTAATCATGCTTAATTGAAGATGTGTAGTTCTGGTTGTGAAGGATGGATTGTGGAATCGAGGACATCCATGATATGTGTTTGGGGGCAGAGTGAGACATAATTTTAAAATTAGAGCTAGGCCATTTAAGAACATAAGAAATAGGAGCAGGAGTAAACCATACGGCCCCTCAAGGATGCTGTGCCATTCAATGTGATCATGGCTGATCTTCTACCTCCACTTTCCCACTCTATCTCTTGATTCCCTTAGTGTCCACAAATCTATCAATCTCAGTTTTGAATATACTCAACGACTGAACTACAGCCCTCTGGGGTAGAGAATTCCAAAGATTCACCACCTTCTGAGGGAAGAAATGTCTCCTTATCTCAGTCTTAAATGGCCAATACTTTATCCTGAGACTATGACCCCTAGTTCTAGACTCTCCAGCCAGGGGAGACAGCCTCTCAGCATCTATCCTGTCAAGCGCTCTAAGAATTTTGTAATTTTCTAAACTCCAGAGAATATAGGCCCATTCTACTCAATCTCTCCTCATAGGACAACCCTCTCATCTCAGGAATCAACCTAGTGAACCTTCGTTGCACCCCCTCAAAGGCAAGTATATCCTTTCTTAGGTAAGGAGACCAAAACTGTACACAGTACGCCAGGTGTGGTCTCACCAAAGCCCTATATAATTGTAATAGGACTTCCTTACTCTTATGCTCCAACCCCCTTGCAATAAAGGCTAACATATCATTTGCTTTCCTAATTGCTTACTGTACCTGCATGTTAACTTCCTGTGATTCGTGTACAAGGACACCCAAATCCCTCTGAATACCAACATTTCTTAGTCTCTTACCTTTTAAAAAATATTCTTCTTTTCTATTCTTCCTACCAAAGTGGATAACCTCACATTTCCCCACATTATACTCCATCTGCCACCTTCTTGCCCACTCACTTAACCTGTCTATATCCCTTAGCAGCCTCTTTGCGTCCTCACAGCTTACTTTCCCACCTAGCTTTGTACCGTCAGCAAACTTGGATACATTACACTCTGTCCCCTCATCTAAGTCATTGATATAGATTGTAAATAGTTGAGGCCCAAGCACTGATCCTTGCGGCACCCCACTAGTTACAATCTGCCAACCCCAAAATGAACCATTTATTCCTATTCTGGGCATGATTTTAAACAGCCAGCAGGATGGCAGCAGTGGGGTGGGGGGGGCGGTGCGGTCAATGGGTGCGCGTTTAACCCAAAAAATAAAACCTTACCTGTTCCCTACACGATCGCAACTTAATTGATGACCATTAATCTTGTTTCCGGGTTTGCCGTCCGAAAGCTGTGCAGCAGGCGGACTGCGCACCCGCATGACCCGCTGTCAGCTGGAGCATCTGGATTTAAAGGGCCATTGCATCAATGGCTTTTGCTGAAGCAAGGAGCAAGGAGACAGAATGGAGGAGCAGAGAGGCAAGCCAGCTCCAAGATTCAGCGACGCCTCATTTGAGGTGCTGCTGGGCGGGGTGAGTAGGAGGAGGGAACAATTTTACCTGGCCGACAGGAGGAAGCGCCCTGCTTCTGCCACCAAGAAGGCTTGGCTCGAGGTGGAAGAGGAGGTTACCAACAGGAGCAACATATCCCGCAGTTCCCACCACTACTACTCACCCCAATCCTGATCCAATGTGATGTTTCTGTCTGATACTCACCCTCTGATGCATCTCTTTCACGGTGAGCCTCTCTCAAAGCCAAGCATTCATCGGCTGACCACTTCACCCTCACTCACTCACACATCTGTACTTTCTCCCCTTCTAGGAGAAGAGAGCGCAAAATGCATGCGTGAGGGCAATGACTGGAGGGGGGCCACAACAAATAGTGGTCCTCACTGAGGCAGAGGAGGAGGCCCTGGAGATCAGCCACACCCTCGAATGACTGGCTGTCTGGAACGCCATGACTGGCACCCCACAAACATCTGGTGACACAATTTTAACATTCATCAGAAACAATTGATGTTAAGAATGATTGGCATGTTGAACACCTCAGTATGCTCATCACAACATTACACATCTTTGATGATGCTTAATATTGCCTTCTATTCTCTTCCAGGCCCTCCAATGACCGCAGTGATGGGGGGGGGGGGGCAATTCCACAGAGAACTTCTGGCCTCTGAGGGCACACCGTCACATCTTAGCAAGCCATCCACCAGCGCAGATATTCACACCTCAGTGGGTCTTATTAGTCAGTTAGTTGGGTTGGCACCTGGTGAGTCACCACACACAAGTGAGCATGAGCAGACACTGGTGGCAGGGGCAGCTGCGGAGAGTCCGTGTCGGTGGGCACCTTCCTCTCCAGGCTTTGCTCAGCTGGACACAGATGCTGAATCCTGGGGACCATCCTTTAAAAGGAGAATGATCGAGGGGCAGCAGCACATTTGCGAGGTACTGGAACAGGTGCCATGCACACTCTCCACCATAGCGCAGTGGATGGAGGAGTCCACCTCCTGCATGAGTGGAATGATGGCACAGGTAAGTGTGGGAATGTTTGAGATAGTGGTGCAGGTAAGTGGGGAAATGTCTGCGATGGAGAGAATGCTAGCCTCCACTGAGCTTCAAGCACGGCTCACAAATGAGTCCATTCAGGCCCTGACAACAGCCGTTCGGACTCGGTGAACAACTTTCTGCTGCCTTAAACAGGCAGACAGAAACTTTACAATAAGGCTTCCAAGGCATCATACATGTGTTCCAAACTGTTCTCAAGCAGGGTGGTAGGAGTGATGTGGGCCTGGCCCAGGAGAGGGATGATGGTGAAAGGGGACATGGAAGTGGGGACACCACTCAAAGCGCTCCCATCTTTCACCTGTTGCCCCCCTCTCAACCAGTACCCACAATGCTGCCTCCTCTCCAGGTGGCTGAGTCTGCCCCTGCACAAGTGCAGGTGAAGCAGTCTTTGGCCGGGCCCTCACGGGCTCTAAAACCCAGAGGGCGTAGGCTGAAAGCATCTAGGCAGTCAGGGCATGAACATGAGCAACCTGCCACTACCTTTGCTGCAGCCACAGGGGATGCATCATGAAAAAGTAGTGGGAAGAGAAAGGCGAAGGTTTTGTGATCATGAAGGGTATGCACAAGGGTATTTGACAGACTGTCATGTTTTTCATTTATATTTGATTTTTGTTAAATTCACATTGAATGTTATCATTCTCACCACTACTGCCACGTCTTGCCCATTCTTGACTGCCTTTTGTGATAGTGCCCTTTCATATGCTTCATCATGAACGGCGAGACTTGATTCCACCCAATGGGTGTGTTCACAGTGTGTGTATGTGTAGTTGTAGGACTGTTTTATGCAGGGGGTGGGGGGTTGCTGTTGGCGCGTCTCTTTCCAGGTGTTCCGAGAACTGGACTATCCTCACTTTCCATATGTCCTTATGAGAATCGTTCAAATATTAGTCATTCCTTGGCCTCACGAGCAGCCAGGTGAGCTGCTGCTCTGCCGATGGGTTCCTCCCCCTCTTCTTCCTCATCCTCTTCCTTGTTCTCCTCCTTCTGATGTTGATGGCAGATGTGGATGCTGGATGAGGGCATGGGGCCTCATTAACTGGTAACCCTCTCTGTTGCGCAGGACACAACAGACGACTGTAATTTGACCCACTCTCGCTGGTGCATATTGAAGTGCTCCCCCAGACCGATCCAGGCACCGAAACCGCATCTTCAGCAGTCCTATTGCATGTTCAATGACAGACCTGGTGGCGATGTGACTGTCGTATCAACGCTGTTCCTCGCTGATGGGGTTCCTCAGAGGTGTCATGAGCCACGTATACAAGGGGCATCTCTTGTCTCTGAGGAGCCAGCCCTTAAGGTTGTTTGGTGTGTGGAAGATGTTGGATTCCCTCAGAATGAATGAATCATGGCAGCTGCCAGGGAATCTGGCACAGACGTGAAGAAATCTTTTCCTGTGGTTGCAAATGAGCTGCGCGTCGAAGGAGTGATACCCCTTTCTGTTGATGAACAGTCCAGGCTCGTGTGGAGGTGCTTGGTTTGCTATATGCATGCAATCGATTGCACCCTGTACCCATGGGAAGCCAGCCACAGAGTGGAAACCCACTTCCCTCTCCTTCTAGCTGAGGTCGTACATGGGGAAGTTGACGTATTGCGACGCCCTGCGAAACAAACCATTGGTGACCTGTCTTATGCACTTGTGGGCAGACGACTGAGAGACCCTGGCAATGTCCCCAGTGGCGCCCTGGAATGATCCGGAGGCAAAGAAGTTGAGGGCAGTTGTCACTTTAACTGTGACAGGTAATGCAATGCTACCAGGCCCAGCCGGGAGCAGCTCGGCACGAAGGAGGCTGCAGATGTCTGCGACCACCTGGCGACTCACTATCAGCCTCCATAGGCACTGCTCCTCCGAGAGGTCCAGGAAGCTCAGCCTCGGTCTGTAGACCCTCTCATGAGGGTAGTGCCTCCTGCGACGTCGGTCCCTCTGTTGTTCCCCTCTCTGCTCTTGTGCCTGTGGCGCACCTCAGTGGTAAAAGTGTACGCTGTGCCTGGCGAGGTTGGTGATGTTCCTTGTCCTCGGATGTACTGGTGAATGCAGCCATTGCGCCCCCCCATCCTGATGTTGTCAGTTTGAGGGGGTCCAAAAAAATGTAGGTAAATATGTGTAAACAGAACAATTCTCAGTGTAAACCAAGAATTTCAAATCCAAACACAAAGATCTTCCAGCCAAAAGTTTATCTGAGAGAACTGAGTGCCCTGCTGCAATAACTCACCTTTTATCCCCATCTGTCAAACAGGGATTTAAATGTCCAAATGGTTGCCGGCTGCAACCTGCCGAGTTTCCCGTGCCGTGTTTCACACAGCACTGGAAACACTTAAGTACTTGAATTGCTGGTTTAAATATCGCTCCGCTAGCTTTAAGTGCCGGCGGGACTTCCAGGTTCAGGAACGGCGCCCAAACCCAGATGGCTCTGGGTCGTGTGCGTTTTTTGGCAGTTTGAGGACGGGATTCCTTCCCGCTCCAGAAAATCCCAATTTTCTTTGCCCCCCCCCGCCTTCAATGCATCCTCACTTTGTTTTTAAAATCGTGCCCTCTGTTTTCTGTCTGTCAGCCAATCCTCAATCCATGCTAATATATTACCCCCAATCCCATGAGCCCTAATCTTGTGTAGCAACCTTGTGTGGCATCTTATTGAATGCCTTTTGAAAATCCAAATATACTACATCCACTGGTTCCCCCTTATCTACCCTGCTAGTTACACCCTCAAAATACTCTAATAGATTTGTCAAACATGATTTTCCTTTCATAAAACCATATTGACTCTGCCTAAACATATTATGATTTTCTAAGTGCAAGTAACAAAGGCTGGTGGAAATCTGGAACTCTCAAAAAGCTGTGGTGTTGGGTCAATTGAAAATTTCAAGACTGAGAGTGATAGATTTTTGTTAGGTAACGGTATCAATGGATATGGAGCAAAGGCAGGTAAATGAACTTAAGGTACAGATTAGCCATGATATAATTGAATGGCGGAACAGGTTTGAGGGACTCAATGGCCTACTCCTGTTCCTATGATTTAATTGCAGCCATAATTGTTATTTTCCTTGTGGTAGACGACAGCATTGGCATTTACACAGAAGTTCAATAACAAAGCATAATGCTTTGAGTTTCTCCATGACATAGCCTTTCCTGACCTCTACAGACTGACTTCATCTAGAATTTATCCTCAGAATTCATTTGTGGAAACTGAAGAGAAGAATTAGTTTAACCAGTTTCGGACCCCCTTAGAATTGCTACCCAACATATCTCTCAAAGAACACATCAGCCCATAACATAAATGGGTTAACATCTGCATTAAAATAGTGGGCAGAGAGATGTCATATATAGCTTTAAAAATGGTTTTGATTCCTTTTGCTGCTATTCACAATTTAAAAAATATATATTTCCCTTCACCCTTTTATATAAATTACTCTTAGTTGACATCAGTATGATTTTAGGAGGTCACTTCAACTGAACACCCTGGCCCCGATATTTACGGGGAGGCAGGGAGGGTGCGGGGGAGTGCGGTAGCGCATCTAAAACCCAGAAAGCTCAGGGATGCAGATGTCCTGCTGGTATTTAGGATGCTGCAGCCGGGGATCATTGGGGACGGCCCCAGCAATCAGGAGAGATCGGGACTTGGGATCGAAGCTTGGTGGGGGCAGGGGTGTGTCAGAGCCTGGCAGGAAGCTTGGGATTGGAGCTTTGTTGGGGGGGGGGGTGGGTCAGAATCTGGCTGGAGGCTCAAGATCAGAGCTTGGTGAGGGTGGGAGGGGTGTTGTCGATCGCGGTGACGAGGAGAGGCCACGATCGGCAGAAGAGAGGCCAAAGACTTCCATGAGGGGCTGGGGAGAGCACTTCTGCTCCTCCTGGCTCACAGGGTGTGCTCTAAAAGGCACTAACCTGCTGGAGCCAGCAGATATAGCCTCCATTTCTCTACCGGGTTTCCGGAGCTCTGGGAATACCTCGCAACCCGCCGCTGTAAAAATGACAGCAGGCACATACGCAGGTGGCTGGTGACACGTTCGCCGATTTTTAATTCATGGTCCCCACCCTTGACGCTCTCCTGCCCGTCATGGGGGGGGGGGTTAATATTGAGGCCCCTGTGATGATGATTCTGTTGGCATTTTTGTCTGCCTTATAGTCAAGCATAATTTTTGGACCTTTAATGGTGGACTTTACAAAGCAGTTCTTAAGATAATTGTAACCTTTCTCTTGAACCTAAAATATGAGGAATGTCTGGCATTGCAGTCTGATGGCTATGTAAATGTCAACACTCTTTAGCTTACTACAGCTAACTATTCACTTGGATGCAATTTGGGTAATTTTCACCTTCAATGGTACAGTGATAAGTTGGCAGAGCGGATCATCTGCCCATTGCAGATCCAGCTGGATTTCCATTTCCGACGTACTCAAGTAGTTTATGGCCCAAGGTGAAAATTACCCCCCAGTATGTCCAAGAGACTGGTTAGCTGTAGTGAACTAAAGAGTGGTGACTTTCAGCTGTATTCCTGAAACTGGGTTCTCATTTACAACTGATTTGTTCCTGTTCTGTTTACCCAGATTTTTTTGGGCAGACTTAAACTGGCCCCTTTAATAATTTTATAGCTATAATCATTGGCAATCTCAGTGAAGGTCTACAACAGGGTTGAAGTAGATTACAAAAGCAAGGCAAATTATTTGCTTGGTGCTGCTGTCTTCCCCCTCCAAATCCATATCAATGAGATAATACTATTTTCCTTAGTCAGTTTTAAACATTTCCCTCAAGATGTTCTCTGTTGTAAGACTAATATTTTTCTCAAAGTGAAGCTTAATAATGCATCTTCTGTAACAATATTATATAATTAATTTGAACAGTTATGGAGCTCACAGAGAAAATTCATGAAACTAAAGAATGATTTTTTTTTTCTTTTCATTGTTGTTTTCATGAGAAACATGCTTTTTAATTTTAACAGAATACAAAAGCCATGAATCCAGAGAAACTAAAACCTGGTCATCGGCATTTAATTTCCAGACAAACTATGAAGAGACTGTGGCTGATAATATACACAGTAAAACAGGTAACTATTAGCATTATCAATATTACAACACACGTCTTTGTACAACAATGAAGCCTGATAAATAATTTCACATTTTAAATGTTTGGAATTGTTAACTGACTATTAAATTGAAACACAACATTTTTATTGTAGTCCCCATGAGGCTGATGAATGCCTCTTTTTCATTCCTAGGAGAGACAGTCACACTACTACCCCCCCCCAGGTGCTTGCAAATGATGGTCTCAATCACCTGGTAGGAGAGGTATTACAGTGGTTTAGAATTTTTCAGTTGTCCTGAGTTTTTCTCCCGGGTTCCCGGCTGCGGCCTCCTGCTGCTAATTTCTGCTCCCGCCCGCTGGCCAGGCAGTCAATCTGACTGGCTGTTGGGCAGGAATCTGCAGTGATTTATTTAAATGAGGCCCTGCTGTTAAGATCAGCAGGGGCTCCTTGTCCCTTGCCTCACCGGGTTCTTCGCCCGCTACCGAGCTCTCCAGCATTTTTTACGCCTCCCCGTTACTATCAGGGTCTGTATTTTTGTGGAACCAAGAGAATCACTCCTGCTCCTCCAGGCTACACAGAAATTAAACTTTGAAAAAGTTTTGTGCCCATTTCTTGAGCAGCCTCCAGCAGTCCCTTTAAGGACTGCTGGTTAGGCCACTTAAGACTTTGTCCAACTACGTGGAGCTTTCACAGCACAAGCTCCACCCATTTGGACACTAATTTCAATCGGAGTCCTACAACCAACCCGATTTACATACGTAAGGTGCCTAACCCCTGTTTCAGGCGAGCACCCTGGAGCTCTAAAAGTCACTGGCTTCCAATTTGGTGGCTGGAAAATTTCCAGAGGAGATCACAACCCAAAATTCTTCATTTTGCACCCAAAAAAACGGGCAAAACCATGTTGAATTTCTCCCCCCTTGTGTCACTTGGCTGACTAATGTTTAGTGAATATCTACATTACTTGGGCTCATGTTTTTTTTGTCTTCTAATTGGTTGCTAAATGTAATCTTACCAATGATTATGTTTTGCCTCTTTATTGTTCCATAGCACAGAGATGTTTAGTATATATTACACAGAACCTTATATTTTAACTTACTTCTTTCCTGAAACAATTATGACTACATTTCTTTTGTTTCATATTTAGGATCCTATTTGTCAAGTGGATTGCTGAGAATTGAACCTCTTAAAACGTGTGCTGGTCCCATAAGGATCGGTTTGTCTAAAAAGATCAAAGCTAAACATCTACATCCATATTTGAGATGAAATGAGTGTTGTTTGGAACTATCTGACTGGTTGGGCACTGAGAGTTGCAAATATTTAATGTTTTGTTAATGTTGTGTTATATAAGAATATAAAAGTTCACGTTAATCATACTTAGCTGATATTCTTTCCTAATTGTATGTTCATAGTAATGTAGTATCACAGACAGCAGAATATTTGCTTCCTAATGCAGATGGTCAGATTCCTGAAGTTGATTGTTACATCAGTCCATCTGCCACTACTGAGAGTATGAGCTTTTTTTTCAGGCTGGCTAGGGACAGAACCACAGTGTAAAACTAAAGTGAAGAGAAAAAAAAGTGATGTCCTGGCTTTTGGCAAATGTTCCATTTTTATCAGCCAATCACAAACCAGTTTTGATACTGTTTATGGAGAAGTCTGTGGCCCATACTGTCTCGATTGTCCCAGGCGGATAAAACTACATCAGAGATCAACTCCTTTGGGAGGTAAGGGAAGAAAATATGAAATAAAGAATTGAACCATCCCTCTAAAATGTTTTCTCAGGATGGCTCTTCAGATATTTGTAATTATTTTTGTACTACTTGATTGATTTGTAGGTATTAAAATATCTATAATAGCCTATAAAAGAAATACATTTAAGTTGGGCAATAATGAATGACAATGTGTGCATATATCAGTGATTATTTTAGCATAACTCAAAACTTAGTGCTTACCAATTACTGGCATCATTAAAAAAACATAATATGCATCCATACTGAATTTCATTTCTGCCATAAGGTCACAAGTTGATTCGATTTACACATGAAAATACATTTATATAGAAAAATATGAAAAAAACAGCTTCAAGTGATCCACACTCAGTTTAACTTGTAATTGAAATTCATCAGCAATGTAATTTACGTACTTATCTTTACATTATCAATATTTGCTATTTTTTTTAAAAGTTGCAACCAACAAGTGTATCTTAAAGTTAATGTGGACAGTTGCAGTTAGTTTCATTAGTGTATTTCTTGCTTTATATACGTGGTTAATATTGGGCAATAAAATGTTGAGTTCTGGTTAAATTGTAGATTTTCAGCAAAATTGAAATAAATAAACCTGTTTTGAAATTAATTGAAATGTTTCTTATTTACTAGCTAAACAGCTATTACATTGAAATAAGTGTTTCTTTTAGTATTTTAATACTTATATATTCATTTCCAAGTCTTGTGATTTTGTGAATTGTTGATTTTTGAACTATTGTTTTAATGCAGGATAGAAGAAAGAGAAAAAGTTAGCTGGTCAGATGTGAGAATTGTACCAAATCATCCATATAATAGCTGACAATGCGAAAAGTGTTGCACAAACATTAAGAAATGCACTAAGTGAAGTTATGGATTTTAAATATGCAGAATGTGTATGTTAGAAAGGGCTTTATTTTGCATCTGGGCATGTTGTAGCTGAGGCAAGAGTGCTTGATGGTGGAACTAGTTGCCAAAAGTGGAAAAGCATTTCTTTTCCAGCACAGCCATCCTTGACCTTAACCACAAAAAGCAGCAAGAAAAATAGATAAGAAGAGAATTGAGGGCTAATTTTACAAATTGCCCTCCTGACACAAAACTTCGCCCACCAGGAGCATATATCGGGAATTTGGGGTCTTCAGGAATTTCTGACCCTTATAATATTTTTTTGTCGCTAGTAGGAACAGCATGGGAAGTATCTTATTGGCTAGAAGAGGGCATTGGCCACTTCAGGATTGTGCTACGGCTGCTAATTTCTATGATATTTCTATAAAATATAGTTCTTTGACTTATACAGGGTTGGAAAATTTCAGTCATTAATCGGTCTCTGGCTTCCAGTATTGGCAAGCTAAAAAGTAAAGCAAGTCACCACTTTGTTAGTTATGCTAGTGTGTTTATATTTCCATCGCTAATCCCAATTGTTTCATTCTGTTTTCTCATTTCATTTGATCCTTGCAGTCTCAAAGTTATTCCCTTTCTCACTGACTAAGCTCTTTGTTTACACAATGGTGAATTTTTCTTCTTTTTCTGATTAATTTTCACTGGTTACAGTTGAGCTAACAGTTTTTTGGCAAGCAAAATATAATCTAGTCGGAATTGAAAAAAAATCTACTTGCCAAACAATAAGTAACTTTTAAAACATTTTCATATCATTACATCAAAATAATTCTTGAAAGTGTCAAGAAATACTGACTAGAAGATTTTTTAAGTGTTTAAAGTGGCAGACATGTTGGCATCCAGAGTCCGCATGGTCGTTATCATGGCCTGCATTGACTCATTTGAGAGCCTTGCGTGAGGCTCACTGGACGCTGCCACTCTCTATAATGAAGACATTTCCACACTTAACTGTGCCACCAGTCCACTAGAGATGGAGTTGGACTCCTCCATCCTATCTGCTATTGTGGCGAGTGTGCGTGACATCTTTTCCATTACCTCGCAAAGGTGGAGCTGTGCCTCGATCATTCTCACTCTCAACAATGTCCCCCGGGGTTCATCATCTGGGTCCAGCTGAGCAGAGCTTAGAGACGAGTGCACCCCCCGATGTGGACTCTCCACAGCTGCCCCTGCCACCAGTGTCTGCTCGTGCACACTTGTGAGTGGTGAATCACCAGGTGACAATCCAACTATCTGCCTAACAGGATCCACCAAAGTGCCAGTATCTGTGCTGATGCATGGGTGGATGTGATGTGACGTTGCACTCTCAGAGGAATTGAGCTCCTCTGAGGAATCGCCTTCTTCCATGGTGCCTGCCTCGTCACAAATCCTTGAAGGCCCTGGAAGAGAACATAAAGCAATATTAACAATCATTGCAGAAGTTAGTTTGTGACGAGCATACCCGAGGCATGCAACAGGTCAATCATTGATAGCATCAATTCATGATGTGTGTGAAGGATGTTAAAGTTCTGCTACCAGCCTATTGCGGGTTGCCAGACTCGCCATCTCCAAAGGCCAGTCATTCAACCGTGTGGCTGAGCTCCAACGCCTCCTCCTCCGCCTCTGTCAGGGATACTATTTGTGGTGGCCCCCTCCAGTCCTGCTCCTCTCCTGTGCATTTTGCGCTCTTTTCTCCCACAAGGGGAGAAAGAACAGACATGTGAGTGAGTGAAGCTGACGTGGTCACCCGATAGATGCATTGCTCTGGGTGAGGCTGACAATGAAGCAGATGCATCAGAGGGTGACCATCAGACAGATTCATCACATTGCATCAGGATTGGGGTGAGTGGAAGTGGGGGAGGTGAGGAAGTGCACATAAAGTGAAGGTAAGTTGATGATGAGACTTAAGTGGGTGTGAGGAGTAAATGTGATGGAATAGGCTTGGCAAGACAGATGCTTGGGGTGGGGGCGGGGTAATGTACACCACAGGATGTGGGTGAATCAGTAACTGTACTCACTTTTCCTGACCTAGTTAGGTCATTAAAGCACTTCCTGCACTGTACCCATGACCTTGCCTCTGTGCTCCTGCTGCTCAGCTCCTCTGCCACCTCCAGCCACACCATCTTGGTGGCAGAAGCAGGGCGCTTCCTCTGGCCAGCCGGGAACATAAGAACATACAAATTAAGAGCAGGAGTAGGCCATTCGGCCCCTCGAGCCTGCTATGCCATTTGATAAGATCATGGCTGAACTGATAGTGACCTCAACCCTACTTTCCCGTCTACCTACTATAACCTTTGACTTCCTTGTTAATCAGGAATCTATCTAACTCAGCCTTAAAAATATTCAATGATCCTGCCTCCACCGCTCTCTGGGGAAGGGAGTTCCACAGACTCACAACCTTCTGAGAGAAAAAAATTTCTCCTCATCTCCGTCTTAAATGGGAGACCCCTTATTTTTAAACTGTGGCCCCTCATTCTAGTCTACTACAAGGGGAAACATCCTCTCAGCATCTACCCCTTCAAGTCCCCTCAGGATCTTATGGGGGATAAATTCGATAAGGGCCATTTTCGGGCAGAGGTAGCATGATGTGCTATTACCCCGCGCCCAATGGCCCCCATGCAGGCAGCACGTGAATTTTGTGCTGCCTGCTATTTACCATGATATCTCCATGCAGCCAGCGCTACCCGAGCTGCTGAGACACTGCATGGAGAATGAGGAAGTTGGAAATGGGGCGTGCACAGCACACGTCATCAGCAGCCTGCACCTCTTAAAGGTGCAGGTGCACATTTCAAACGGCAGGTACACAGCTTACTTGGAGAAGGGAAAGATGGCCACGAGGATAGCAGGACCGGCACGAGAGAGGGTTCCACACTTCTCCGATGATGCTCTGGAGGCCCTGGTGGAAGGTGTGGATGAAATGAGGGCTAACATGTACCCGCAGGGTGGCAGGAGACCCTCCAGACTGCAGATCCGTAGGCATTGGCAGGCTGTGGTGCAGGAAATCAACGCCAAGAGCATTGCACCACGCACGTGGGTACAGTGCTGAAAGAAGTTCAATAATTTGACATGAGTGGTCAAGGTGAGTGAGTGCAAGTGTCAAGTGGCACATCCTACCAACTGCACCACTGCTCCATGCATCACACTCCCTGTCACCCATCCACCAACAAACACTGCCCATCCATACGCAATGCTAAACTCGGCATTCTGCATCTCACCTGCACATAGTACCACACTTGCAGGCCACGCAACCACCATTCACAAGTCATACAAACTGGCAGCTATTCGACCACGACAGGCACGTCACCCACATACCTTGCAGGATACTCACTGACACAATGTCCTCTGTCTTGCAGGAGAAGGTGGCGCATAACAGTCAGCAGCAGAAGGGGACCTGAGGGTGGGCGGGCTCGCTTACACGTCCTCACCCCCCTGGAGGAGACAGTGCTTCAGATCATTGGGCGGGCCATTCATGCAGCCATGACAGCATGCCGCGCTGGAGGTCCCGATGAAGGGAGTCTCTGCCATATAGTGCTCCTTCTCCTTTTCCACAAGTCCCTCCTCCCATAATCTTTTTTGACTCATGTTCTGCAGATGCTGTCAACTCTACAACTCAACCTGTTTCCCTTTGTCATTGCAGATTCTCAAGAACATATGGCAGCACCGTCCGAGGAGGAGGAGGAGCGGGAAACTGAAGCCACACCGTCACTCGATCTGACACTTGCTTCCACCAGCTTAGAGACTGAAACTGTGCGTCCTTTAGAGGCTAGGTTTGAGGAGGGATCTGCACATGGTGAGACACTGAGCACAAGTGCGCAGGAGCTGGGGCGGGGGGAATGGATACCACAGGTGCCAGCTCGCTGGAGGGCGAGGTCACTCACTAGTTCTGCTGCAGAGGAGTCAGATGAGGAATTCGATGGGCCAGGCTTCAGAAGACGGCTGATGGGCGTACACCACCAAGTGCTTGGCCACTGGAAAGTCTGCCAGAAAGCCTGTGCACAATGAGAAGGGGCAAGGAGGAGTCCAACTCCAACTTGGCCCAGGGCTTTGCGCAGAGCTTGGAGCCCATTCTTTCCAACATGGAACGGGTGGTCACCTCCATCAGCGCACCTGTAGAACCCACCATGATGCAGTGTCTGATGACTGATGTCACAGCTTCCATTGCAGCACAAACACAAGGTCTGACTGCTGCATTTGGAGCTCAGACTACTGCCTTGGAAGCTCAGACTGCTGCTATCGTGGGTCTGAGGAACACTGGAACGGGGCTTCCAGAGCGTCACAGCACTCTAGCAATCCGTTCTCCAGCTGATCACCAGGATTGCTGAGGCACTGCCCCGGGAGAGTTGCAGCCCGACCATGGCAGTTGGACCTGCTGTCCTCTCTCAGGATGATAGCCTTCCTGCTCCCATCCCTGCCACTCCACCAGTGCCCCTGTTGTTGCCTATCGGCTAGCCAGGCCAGACTCCTGCAGCCCATGCTGAGATGGTGCAGTCTGAAGTCAGGCTCTCCCGGCCCAGAGCTGCTCGAGGTTGCCCTCTAAGGCCATCTGCACGCTCCTCCATTGAAGGCCGGCAGCCTCCCACCACCCATGCTCCAGCCACTGGGGAAGCACCTCGTAGGAGCACTAGAATAGGTAAAGGCACACGAACAAAAGGCTCTAAGGGAATGCACAAGGGTGAATAGTTCTGTTATGTTTGCATAATTTCATTGATTCATTGATAAATGAAACTTTGATTTTGCATTTGGTGGTGGTTTTTATTTATGCAATGAGCTGAGAGGGAAACCAATGTATAATCAGATGGAGGGTGATTTGATTGTCTTGTGGGAGTGGAAAGGTGGGGAGTGTAGGACTGTTGGTGAGTTGGGGATCTAGTTCACATTATTGATAGCGGGCACGGATCAGGCGAACACGCAGAGCCCTTGCAGACAAGGCATGTAGTTTCTGTTGCACCCTTGCGTCTTCCTCCACTTCCTCTTCTGGCCCCAACCCCCTCCTCCTTCTCAGCCTCTTCCCCCTCCTCCTCCTCAGCCTCTTCCTCTTCAGCCTCCTCCTCCTCCACCTCTGGCTCAGGGTCTTCTCCAATCATTGGTGACAAAGGCTGGTCCCTCATGATGGCGAGGTTGTGCAGCATGCAGCATACCACCACGAATCTGCCCACCCGCTCAGGACAGTACTGCAGTGCTCCTCCAGACTGGTTCAGGCAGTGGAAGCGTTGTTTGAGGAGGCCTATGGTGTGCTTCACGATGTTGCGTGTGGCAACGTGGCTCTCATTATAGGCCTGCTGTGCATGTGTGCATGGGTTCCCGACCGGAGTCATGAGCCACGGCGTAGGGGATAGACCTTGTTGCCCAGTAGCCAGCCTTTGACTTGCCAAGTCGGATGAAAGATAGCTGGCACGTTGGACCGCCGCATGACGAAGGCGCCGTGACTGCTCCCAGGGTAGCGATTCCATGCGTGTGGTCGCACACCAGCTGCATGTTGAGGGAGTGGAAGCCCTGTTGGCTGACGAAGACGGCTAAGTTGATATGCGGAGAACACAGGACAATATGCGTGCAGTCAATGGCACCCTGCACCATGGGGAAGCCAGCAATGCGAGCGAACCCTCGTGCTCACTTGTTCTGCTTGTCTCTGTAGAGAGGGAAGGTGATGAACTTGTTCCTCATCTGGTACAGTGGGTCTGTAACCTCCCTTATGCAGCAGTGCACTGCATACTGCGAGATGTTGTGCATGTCGCCAGCAGAGGCTTGAAATGATCCTGAGCCATAGAAATTCAGCGCCACGGTGACCTTCACAGCCACAAGCAATGCTGTCCTTGCCCTGCTCTGTGGCTGCAGTTGTAGCCGCACCAGTTGACAGATCTCGGTCACAGCTTCCTTGGTGAACCTCAGGCGCGAATGCAATCCTCTTGGGTCATGTTGAGGTAAGAAAATTGGTCCTGGAGGGCCCTCATTGGGTAGGGCCTCCACCTCAGTGCGCTGCCCCTCCTCATCCTCCTGCCATGCATGGCCTCTCTGCATGCTCCCAGTCAAGCTCATTGCCCAGCGGGAGCCCCTAGCAGACCGCCCATGGGTCCCAGAAATGTTGTTCAACCACGGTTGTAACTTTTCGAACCATAAGGCAGTACCTGCCAAAACACTCTCAAATGTAGTCTAGGAGCTCTCAGTAAGAATAGGGAGCTTCAAAAAACACTTCCTACTCCACCAGCAGCCAGAAGCAATAATCCAGCAACTAACCTGCAACACCTGCATGGCCCCTTTAAATAGTGCTGGTGGGGTGACCTTCAGGCACTGTAAGACACGTTCAGATGGTCGGGGTTAAGACTGTGCGTTGAGTTGAGCGTTAAGGTCCAAAATGGTGTCTATCACTTTGAATCAGCGTTGCTCACTGATTGCACGCATTTTCTCCCTACTTTACACACGTCCACCATTTGGTATTTGTGCATGCGCTAACTCCTATACCAAGATGGCATCCGGCGCTGAACCAACGGGCGCTATACGTCCCAATTTAGCGCCCTATATGTTTCAAAAAGATCACCTCTCATTCTTCTAAACTCGATGTGGAGATGCCGGTGATGGACTGGGGTTGACAATTGTAAACAATTTTACAACACCAAGTTATAGTCCAGCAATTTTATTTTAAATTCACAAGCTTTCGGAGACTTCCTCCTTCCTCAGGTAAACATTTACCTGAGGAAGGAGGAAGTCTCCGAAAGCTTGTGAATTTAAAATAAAATTGCTGGACTATAACTTGGTGTTGTAAAATTGTTTACAATCTTCTAAACTCCAATGTATAGAGGCCCAACTTGTCCAACCTTTCCTCATAAGATAACCCCCTCATCCCAGGAATCAGGCAAGTGAACCTTCTCTGAACTGCCTCTAAAGCAATTATGTCCTTTCTTAAATAAGGAGACCAAAACAGCACACAGTATTCTAGATGTGGTCTCACCAATGCCCTGTACAACTGTAGCAAAGCATCTCTACTTTTATATTCCATTCCCCTTGCAATAAATGACAACATTCCATTTGCCTTCCTAATCACTTGCTGTACTAACTTTTTGTAATTCATGTACTAGGACACCCAGATCCCTCTGTACCTCAGAGTTCTACAATCTCTCTCTATTTAAATAATATACTGCTTTTCTATTCCTCCTGCCAAAGTGGACAAGTTCACATTTTCCCACATTATACTCCATCTGCCAAATTTTTGCCCACTCACTTAACCTACCTATATCCCTTTGCAGACTCTTTATGTCCTCTCCACAACTTACTTTCCTACCTACCTTTGTGTCATCAGCAAGGGCAATTAGAGATGAGCAATAAATGCTGGCCTCGCTAGCGACGCCCACATCCCAAAATTAGCTACCATACATTCGGTCCCTTCATCCAAGTCATTGATATAGATTGTAAATAGTTGAGGCCTCAGCACTGATCCCTGTGGCACTCCACTCGTTACATCTTGCCAACCTGAAAATGGCCCAATTTATGCTTACTCTCTGTTTCCTGTTAGCTAACCAACCCTTTATCCATGCTAATATGTTACCCCCTACACCATGAGCTTTTATTTTGTGTAGTAGCCTTTGATGTGGCATCTTGTCAAATGCCTTCTGGAAATCCAAGTACACCACATCCACAGGATCCCCTTTATCCACGTTGCTTATTATTTCCTCAAAGAACTCTAATAGATTAGTCAAACACGATTTCCCTTACACAAAGCCGTGTTGACTCTGCCTGATTGCATCGAGATTTTCTAAGTGCCCTGCTATAATCTCCTTAATAATAGATTCTAGCATTTTTCCATGACAGATGTTAAGCTAACTGGCCTGTAGTTTCCTGCTTTCTGTCTCCCTCCTTTCTTGAATAGAGGAGTTGTATTCGCTATTTTCCAATCTGATGGGACCCTTCCAGAATCTAGGGAATTTTGGAAAATTAATACCAATGCATCTACTATCTCTGCAGTCACTTCTTTTAAGACCCTAGGATGAAGTACGTCAGGACTGGGGACTTGTCAGCTTTTAGTTCAAATAATTTTTTCAGAACCCTTTCCCTTGTGATTGTTAATGTTTTAAGTTCCTCCCTCCCTTTCACCTCTTGATTCACAATTATTTCTGGCTTGTTATTTGTATCCTCTACAGTGAAGACGGATGCAAAATATCAGTTCAATTCATCCGCCATTTCCTTATTTTCCATTATTAATTCCCCAGATTCACTCTCTAGAGGACCAAAGCTCATTTTACTTACTCTTTTCCTTTTTAAATACCTGTAGAAACTCTTACTCTCTGTTTTTATATTTCTAGCTAGCTTTCTCTCGTACTCTAATTTCTCCCTCCTTATTATTCTTTGTCATTCTTGGCTGTTTTTTATATTTTCCAATCTTCTGACTTGCCACTAATCTTCACGGAATTGAATGCTTTCTCTTTCAATTTGATACTATCTTTAACTTCCTAAGTTAGCCACGGATGGTACATCCTTCCCCTAGAGTCTCATTGGAATGTATCTTTGTGAGTGTTATGAAATATCTCATTAAATATCTACCACTGCATCTCTACTGACCTATCCCTTAACCTAATTTCCCAGTTCACTTTACCCAGCTACAGTAGGAGCCGGGATACAGTATCTCCTTCCTGCTCGTGACACCAGCCAATAACAACTTCAAGAGAGGAGTCGCTAAAACAGGATGCTGCCTTAGATCTGTGTTGCTTCATTTCTGAAGTTTCCTCCTTTCTCCTTCAAAATCCATAGTTGCATTGGCCCTTTAAATACTCCAGTTCACAGCACGTCATTCGGGTACGCAGTACGCCCGCTGCACAGCTTGGAGACTCAAAACCCGGAAGTAACATCAAGGGCCTTTAATTTAGTCATGAATGCTCGAGCCGACGTGCAGGAAATTTTTCCGGGTTTCCCACGCGACTACTCATCCAGCAGCTGACTTTCCGCCGCCATGTTAAAATCATGCTCAATGTCTCAGGTCGATGACCTTTGCGACCCAAAATGTTAACTGTTTCTCCCTCTACAGATGCTACCTGACCTGTTCAGAGCTTCCAGCATTTTCTGTTTTTATTTCAGCATTTCTCACTATTTAATTTAATCTGCCTCAGCAAACTGCAGGAGTCATCCCAAATTTTATTTGCCCTGTGTGTGGTGCAGATGTGTTCAATGTATTTTATCCTGATGCTTCCGCTTTGTAACGTGTATGATGTATGTCTTTTATTTCCTAACTATGTGTCTCTTCAAAGTGTTTCCCTAAGTGAGAAGAGGAAGTGAGGTGATTGGCTGCAGTATTTCAATGGCTGCCTCTAAGAATAGAGGTGGTCCAGTACCTCCTTGTACTGAGTCAATAGATGGGACAATGACAGACAATATGGGGCAATTTTAACCCCCAAGAACAGGTGGGTTGGGGTTGGGCGGGAAGTAAAAATGGCAGAAATTTGAAGTGCGACCGCAACCCGGCTCCAACGTGCCCACTGCTGGGTTTAACGGAGGCAGGTCGGAGGCGGTTTAGAGGGCGGGTGACCAACCCGCTCTTAGAAGGCAGGTCAGTCAGTGAAATCTTTTAAGGAGGATGCGTGCTTCCATTTTACCTAAATTTTTAGTTTTAACCCATGGAGGCCGGGTTCTGGATTCATGAAGTAAGAGCATTAAATCACTGCTTGTGGGTCAGAAGGAGCAGAAGTACTTCCCCTGGCCCCCCCAAGCTAACTTCTTTACACACCCTGCGATGTCCAACTCCCCCCATCCCCTCCGTGATCTTTGACTGCTCACTCCCTGATCTCTGACATCCCCCCCACGTTGTCCGACTTCCCCCACCCCCCTGGCGATCAGCCCGCCCATCCAAACCCTGAAGACCCCAATCTGTCTCCGACCTCCCCCCAATCCAAACCGCAAAGACCCGATCTCTCCCTGACCCCCGTCCCCGATTCAAACTCCGAAGACCCCAATCGCTCCCCTGTTAATCTGGCTGGCTGTCGGGCGCGAAACCTGTTGAAAAAATTTAAACGACGTCCTACTGTCAAAATCGTCACACCGTGTGGGAAACCCTTACCTCCGGCTTTCCTGTCCGAAAACCCTCCCCCCTGCTCTCTTCCTGGTTCCGAGTAAATATCGGGGCCTATAAGTATCGACACATCTGTAAGAAAGAATGAACTTGCATTTACAGAGTGCCTTATCACATTCTCAGGATGTCTCGAAGCACTTCACATCCAATGAGCCTACACTCACATTACTGAAAAGGGTTTAAGGGTGAGACAATATTACATGCATATTTGATATTTATGTAAATACTAATATGATATTCGGAAAGCCTGTAAGAGAATAAATATAGTCCAAAAGGATGACAATTGATATTCATAATAAGGAGGAACTATGTCATTTTGACAAATTTCTTTAAGAATGTTATGAATCATTGAATATGTAGTGACCTTATAAGTGGTATTTTTGTTATTCTACTTGACTGTCACACACCAGATAATGGTATTACGGCACTAGGCCACTACTGTTGCTAAGCTGTTACTTAAGAAAAATAAAAACATGAAATTGACATGACCATTTTCTAATTTGACTAGATCTAATCAGAAGCTTGTGATATAAATAGAATGTATTATGGGGAACGGCAAAATATGTATATTCTCGTGGGGATGATGACCTTGTGACTCAGTTATAACCATAACACATAAGTTATGTTATAAGTTTAAATTAGTTAGAGCCACTGAGAACCAACTATCAGTTTTGACTGAAAACAGTCTGTGATATACAAATATTAATGAATGCTGTTCTATCTCTTTGTCCTTAATGTAGATTTCAGGAATTATATCTACCAATGTATAATGAAATCAATTTGAATAATGACCTGCTGATGAAGGATTTCAGGTTGTAAATGTTGTATCTGAATATGCATAACTGCATCAATTCACTATATATAATAAAATATAACTATAGTAAACCACAATTAATTTGACATGTCAATTAAATAATTATACATAATAGAACACTTGTACATTTACATATCAACTTTCCATCAAAGCATTACTGATTTAACTCCCCACTGCACCAGGAAGGGCAAACTGAAACTCCCAGCAGCTAGGGTTTTGAAACCTGAAATGCAGCTCCCCGACTATAAAAAAGGTCTAGAGCAAATCAGGTTCCAAACTCAACCTTCCTGTGTGAGCTTCCTGATGTCATTGTATTAAACTCCTTCCACCAAATGAAATATGCCTTTTTCCCCTTAAATAACTAAATGTCAAGCTTTCTCTTTATATAAGTATGTGCTCGAGTGCATTATGATGAGGGAGAAATTCAACCTTGTTTCATCGACTTTTGGGTGAAAAAATTAAAGTTGGCGAGACGAATTTCAGATTGCCATCTCTCCTACGCAATCTCCCCTGGATGTGCACCAAATTGGTAGCCAGCGACTTGCAATTGTGCAGGGCTCCTGCTTGTAACAGGTATTAGGTGCCTTGAGTATGCAAATCGGGGTCCAAATGCCAGTATTAGGACCCCAATGCAAAATTGGTGAGCAAATGGGTGGAGCAAACACAGCACATGCTCCACCCAGTTTCTCCGCGTCTTCAGCAGCCTAACCAGTGGTCCTTAAAGGGACTGCTGGATGTCACCCACGAAAAGGCAAGCGCACTTTTTATGGTTTCATTTCTGTGGAGCCAGGCGGAGCAGGAGTGCGGGCCAGCTCGGCGTTGGACCTGGACAAAATTCCTATGGTTCAGACTGGGAAGCTGCACCAGGACGTCTGATTTCCGTCTGCAACTCACTGATTTCATGCAGATATCGTCTGAGGCCCAATCTCGAACAGGCCTCAGGTTGATGTCTTCGGGTGTGCGGTCACATCGCGTCGCCAGTTTTGCTCTGGAAACCAGTGCGGTTTGAATTTCTCTCCTGATACCAGGGCAATGACAATGGCATCAGAGTGAAAATCAGCTTCACTAACAGGAAATGAAATCAGACCTGGAAGAGCCAGTGTGATTTAGAATTCCAGAACTGCAGTGAACTCGAGAATGATTCACTCTTAATTCATTTTGTGCTGTGCAACTGCAGTCTTAGACATTTAAGTATCAGCAATCCTGATTTACAAGGACAATTTGAAGACAAATTATTGCTAATAACTAGAAAGGAGATGCTTGATCCACTAATGAAAAGAAGTGTGGGAAGTGAAAATAAAAAATATCAATCAAACCCTTCTTTTACAGTGCTTTCCGTATTGAGATTCTGTTCAGTTCATAGAAATAGATTAAAGTAATCTGACCAAGTTCTCAAGAGTTGCTTGTGACTGAAGTAATAAACTGTTAAGGACTATAAGCAGACTGTATTGTTCACAGATGTAAGAGTGAGAGGTTCAATCATTCAGATAGTCCAGTGGCTGTAACGGAACATCACAGAGGCAGAAGTTTATAACTCAGAAGAGTCACTGGCATCGTCTGGTGTGCACATTATGCAAATATTGGTACTTTTTTCTTTAAAACAAATAGGTTAATGTCTCTATTAAAATAGCAGGAATAGGAACTTGGTACCAGTACATTATGCATTCATATAATAACATTGTTGACTTTAATTTCTACCCTATATTTGGGTCTTGTATTCATTTTGAGGGTGTTCACCTTACCTGGTAATAAGAGGAATAAAAAGTTGCCTCTTTCAAAATATTTCCTATTGCCTGCCAGTAGCTTGGAAATATTACTATGCAACAAGCAATATATAATTGAGATGAAGATTATACACAAATAAGCCATCACAGGGACTTTTAGAGGGTCTTGGATGATCTTTTAGAGTTTGGTGATGAGCAGGATTTGATGGATAATTTTAACCCCCCAGGATGGGCGGGGGTTAAAATTTCAAAAATGGGAAACCCAACCCCAACCTGGCTCCAATGCGTTCACTTTCAGTTTTAACCGGCGACTAACCTGCTCGCCGGAGGCGGTTCTCTAATTTAAATATTTTAATGAGGCTGCTTGACTCAACTTTTAGCTGCGTTTCAAATTTAAGGCCTGCGGGCCAGGTTTCCCAGGCCTTGGGAAACCCAGCAGGTGAAGGAAGGCGGCAACAACCAGATCCAACAGGGTTTCCAGCACTGCTTGTGGGCCAGGAGGAGCAGGAGTGCCTCTCCCCGGCCCACCAAACAAACCTGTTAACCGCCCTGCAATTGGCCGCACCCTCCCCCCACACCAATCCTGCGATGGAACCCGCTTGAATCGGACCTCCACAATCTGTCCACGGCCCCCCCTCCATACCCCCTCCGACGTCTCCGCCCGCTTGCAATATCGCTGGCCGCCCTCCCGATGTCTCTGGCCGCCCCGATCGATCCACGCACCCCCCACCCCGCAGATCTACCTACTCTGACCCACAATCTCTTTCTCCCTCCCACTCTCCTTTCCGCTCCCTGGCAGCGGCCTGGTGCCGCAGGCCTTCCCACCTGACAACCAGCCAGCCTCTCATTCTGGCTGGCTGCGGGTGGAAACAGAGTCCAAAATTTAAATCAGGTCCTGCCGTTAAATTTGGCAGGACCTCCAGGAAACTTCCTGGTTTCCCAGCCTCTACACCCCACCACCACCACCACCCCAGCTCCCTCCCTGCCTTCATAGTGGTTATTATGTTCTACCAAACAGGATTTTATCCGTTATTCTGTATGACCTGGTGTATATTTATGAATTGACAATTTTTTGTTTTTTGATAAAATAGGAAGGATATTGCTGGGCACACATATCTTCTGTATAGTTCTCTTGAAGTTTGATGCCAGTAATAGATGTCTGATATTAACTGCTTCCTGTGACCTAACATGATCTGTTAGTTTTGGTATTATGCCCTTCCACGAAAAAGTGGGACAGTATGAGAAACTTCAGTAACAGTTCAACAATAAACTGATAAGGACAGTATATTACAATCAGTTCGACCACCTATGTACTATGTATGTTGGACATTCATTGCAGCAGGACACTCATGTTGAATGTAATGTTGAAACCAAAATATGCCACCACATGCTTTGGAGATGAGCAGCAGTGCTATGCTACTTTCTTCTTCACAATATTATACCTTTTAGATATCACAGGTTATGAAGAAAGATGCAGCTTTGGAAAATAACTAGCAGTGCACATTAACAGTGTGCATTTGATGAAGATAGATAAGCTTGCATGTGGCCTTCTTAGTCCAAACAATTGGCAACTCATTCAGAAACAGAAATCAAATATATGTTAGTTATCGTAAAATACGTTGAAATTATATCCCACCTTAATTTAAAAGGGCTCAGCTATAACATAGTCAACGTAATCAGATTGTTAAACTTTAGCTCCTAAATATATTATACTACAATTTATCTTATGCATTGGGAAATCCCAGTACACACCTCATTATAAATTGCAGAATAATGGTGTTTTAGAACTGTGTTATAATGATAGTAAAGTGTATGGGGGTTATGTTGGATAACCCCTGAAAATGGGCAATGGGATCATAGTGCATGATTAACCCGAGCCCATTCGTTGCGCTGCAGGCAGCAAGTAACATTTGTGCTGCCTGATGATTTGAATGATAGTTGCGTGCAGCCAGCGCTACCTGCGCTGTTGATTGACTGCACACATCAGCAGGGGGCCCCAATATCACCAGTGGCTAGCACTACTAAAAGGCAGCCTGCACCTCTTAAAGGGGAGCCGCACTGTGGCTGCAGGAAGTGGAGTAAGAAGTGATTCCTGGGCTCTGAGAGTTTGAAGAATGGCGGAATCTGCGACAGAGTGTGCACCAAGGTTCTCGGATGATGCACTAGAGACCTTGGTGCAAGAGGGGGACAGAAGGAGGGGCATCCTGTATCCACAGAGGGGCAGAAGGCCCTCCAGACATATGCTCAAGAGGCAGTGGGAGAAAATAGCAGACGAGGTGAAGGCCAGGAGCAGAGCGCCAAGAACCTGGATGCAGTGCAGGAAGAAGTTCAATGATTTGACACGATTGGTTAAGGTTAGTGAGTTAAACTTTCAAGTGGCATATCCTACCAACTGAACCACTAGCCTCATCCACTGCTCCATGCACTATACCCCCCATCGCCCACCAACCAACAAACGCTTTCAATCAGTACGCAACACTTCAAATCAGATGCTTCATTTCACCTTCACACATTATCACTGTTGCAAACCGTACAGCCATAGCTCACAGGTCACACACACTGGCAGCTATTCAACCATGACAGCCACATCACCCAAACATATTGCAGGACACTCACTGACACACTTCCCTTTTTCTTGCAGGAGAAGTGGCGCAAAACAGGAGGCAGCAAGAAAGAACTGGAGGAAGACAAGCGCGCCTACACGTCCTAACTCCCATGGAGGATACAGTGCTGTCCATCATTGAAAGTGCCATCGCTGAAGACGTGGCCACTATCGGTGCTGGAGGTATTGATGATGAGGGTCTCTGCATACCGAATCCTCCCTCTCGCTCCCCACTTCTCCCTCATTCCACAATCTTTTCTGACTCATGTGCTGCAGATGGTGTCAGCATGCACTTCTTACTTTCTCCTCTCCCCTCACCACAACTCAACATGTGTACCTTTGTCATTTCAGATACCCAAGAACTGGAACCTGCCCAGTCAGAGAAGGCAGAGGAAGACCACAGTGATGATGAAGACACACCGTCACTCAATCTTACACTCGCAGCCACCAGCTCAGAGACTGAAACTATGCGTAGTTTAGATGCTAGGATAGAGGAGGAATCTGCATGTAGTGAGACACCGAGCACAAGTGTGCAGGAGCCGGGGCGGGGGGAACAGATACCGCGGGTGCCAGCTCGCTGGAGGGTGAGATCACACACTAGTTCTGCTGCCGAGGAGTCAGATGATGACTTCGATGGGCCAGACTACAGAAGAGGTTGATGGGCGTACACAACCAAATGCTTGATGCTCTGGAAAGCCTGCCAGAAAGCCTGCCCACAATGTCAAGGGGCATGGAGGAGTCCAGCTCCAACTTGGCACAGGGCTTTGCGTAGAGCTTGGAGCCCATCCACATGGAACAGGTGGTCACCTCCATCAGCGCACCTATGGAACCCACCATGATACAGAATCTGATGACTGATGTCACATCTTCCATTCCAGCACAAACATCTGCCATCAAAAGTGTGATTGCTGCATTTGGAGCTCAGACTGCTGCCTTACAAGCTCAGACTGCTGTTATCGTGGCTCTGGGGATCAGCTGAAAGGGACTTCGAGCAGATCACCAGGATTGCTGGGGCGCTGCCCCGGGAGTGTGGCGCCATGGAAGACGAACCTGCTGTCCTCTCTCAGCATTTCTGCTCCCACCCCTGTCACTCCGCCAGTGCCCTTGCTGTTGCCTGTCAGCCAGCCAGGCCAGACTGCTGCAGCCCAGGCCGAGATGGTGCAGTCTGAAGCCAGGCCCTCTGGGGTCCAGGACAGCTCGAGGTCGTCCTTAAAGGCTATCTGCACTCTCCTCAATCGAAGGTCAGCAGCCTTCCATCACCCATGCTCCAGCTACTGGAATGCACCTCATAGGAGCAATAGGAAAGGTAAAGGCACACAAAGAACAGGCACTAAAGGAAAGCACAAGTGTGAATCATCTCATTTTGTTTGTATGATTTCATGTGTTAATTTATATAAATGTGGATTTGAATTTGCATTTAGTGGTGGTTTTTATTTCTGTGATGAGCTGAGGGAGGAAGCAATGTGTAATCATAAGGAGGACAATTTGATGGTGATGTGAGAGAGGAAGGCAGGGAGTGTGGGACTGTTGGTGAATGGGGAGGTGTCGTTGAGGTTACTGGTATTGCTCATTAATAATCTGATCATGCTGAGCCCTGGCAGACAGGGCCTGTCTACCTTATAGCCTCCTTGCCTCTTTCTCCACTTCCTGCTGCACTTCCTCCTCCTCCACTTCCTCCTCCGCCTCTTCCTCTGTCTAAGGTTCTTCTCCTGATAGGTGGTGGCAAAGACTGTTCCCTCATAATGGCGAGGTTGTGCAGTATGCAGCGTACAATGACAAATCTTGATATCCACTCAGCTGAATACTGCAGGGCACCTCCAAAGCGGTCCATGCAGCGGAAGAGTTGCTTGAGGATGCGTATGGTGTGCTCTATGATGTTCCATGTGGCAGCATGGATCTCATTGCAGGCCTGTGTTCCGGACCGGAGTCATGAGCCATTTCATGAGGGGATAACCTTTGTCACCCAGTAGCCTGTGACTTGCCATGCTGGTTGAAATATAGGTGGCACAGAAGACTGCTGCAGAATGAAGGAATCATGACTGCAACTAGGGTAGCGGACATTGACCTGCATGATGCGCTGCACACTAAGGGAGTGGAATCCCTTTCTGTTCATGAATATGTCTGTGTTCAAATATGGAGCATGCATGGTAATATGCGTGCAGTCAATGGCACCCTGCACCATGGGGAAGCCTGCAATGCGAGCAAACCCTCATGCTCACTCCTGCTGCTTGTCTCTGGGAGGAGGGAACAAGATGAATCTGTTTCTCATTGCCTACAGAGCCTCAGTCACCTTCCTTATACAGCAGTGCACTGCAAACTGTGAGATGTTGCTTATATCTCCAGCAGCAGCCTGAAAGGAGCCAGAGCCATAAAAATTAAACACCACGGTTACCTTGACAGCCACAGGCAATGCTGTCCTTGCCCTGCTCAGAGGCTGCAGTTGTGGCTGCAGCAGTCGACAAATTTCATTCATGACCTCTCCAGTGAACCGCAGCCATCTGATGCATTGGTCATCGCTGAAGTTGAGGTAAAAGAATTGGTCCCTGAAGACTGTCCTTGGATATGGCCTCCTGCTGAGTGCCCTGCTCCTCCTCTTCTCTCTTCCAGCAGCTTGTCCTGCTCTGTGTGGCCTCATTCTCCCGGTCATGTTCAATTCCCAGGCCACCCATGTTTGGAAGCAATGTTTTTCAGCACAATATTTTATATGCCATTAACAGTACAATATTTTATATGCCATTAACAGCAGGAGGATTAGAGTAGACAGGGCTGATGGCCGGCACGGACACGATGGGCCGAAGGGCCTCTATCCGTGCTGTATAACTCTATGACTACTGCAAGACCAGCCAGACCACTCTCAAATATAATATTGCAACTTTAGCCAAGTATAGGAAACTTCCAAAAACACATACAATTGCACCAGCAGCCAGAAGAAATAATCCAGCAACTAACCTGTGACTCCTGCATGATCCCTTTAAATAGACTGTTGGCAGGGCGGGGGGGGGTCCTTCATGCCATTTAACGTTGTGTTCAGCTGTGCAAGGTTAAGACAAGGGGCGTCATTTTAGCACCCGCTATCGGGTGCGTTCCTGGCGGGGGGCTCCGAAAATCGGAGAATCCTGGAGTGGGTCGGGAGCCCGACTCCAACCTGCCCACTTCCGCGTTCCCCACTGACGCGCCGGCATGCGCGCACAGCCCCCGCATGTGGGAGTCCCGCAGGCAATTAAAGCCAGCAGGATGCCACTTGAAGCTATTTATTTTGCTTGTTCAGGTCATTAACTGACCTGATTAAGGGACTATGTGAGGAGAGGTGGGATTTTATAGCAAACTGGAACTGTTTCCCATACTGGGGGAACACTTCCAGCTCAAATGGACCTGTTGCAGCTGTCAGCCTGTGGCAGCTGCAAAGGTCCATTTGACAGGTGGGGGGGGGGGGGGAGACCCTCACTCATTGCAGGAGGCCACTCTGTCACTTGGGACAAAGTTTGGCCTCCACCACCCTCCTCCTGACAATCAAAGTCACCAACTTGCACACTTACCCCGTGTCCAGAGACATGTACCTACCTTGCGGACCCCCTCAGATGTACATCTTCCGGATGGGGGCCACCGTAGCTGCAGTCATGACCTCCTCGGAGGGCGAACAGCATCACCAGCCTCACCAGCCTCGCCATCCACGCCGTCCACCTCTGACACGTGGAGCTCCACAACAGAGCGCCGTGACACATCCACCTGTACAGCAGGAGGGAGGGCTACCGCAGAGAGAGATGCGTCGCAGAGGGCACTACCCTCGCCACAGGGTCCACAGACTGAGGCTCAGCTTCCTGGACCTCTCTGAGCAGCAGTGCACACGGAGGCTCAGAGTCACTCGACATGTAGTCGTGGACATCTGCAGCCTCCTTCATGCCAAGCTGCTCCTTGCTGGCCCGAGCACCATCTTCTTACCTGTCGCTGTCAAAGTCACCACTGCCCTCAACAACTTCTCCTCCGCATCCTTCCAGGGTGCAACCGGGGACATCGCCGACGTCTCTCAGCCGTCTGCACAAAAGAGCCCTGCAAATACACCTACACCCACTCTGCAGTGACACAATGGGTGGCATCAGTTGTGGGTCTTCATTGTGATCCTCAGGAAAGGGCATTATTGCACAAACCAGACAAGATTCGCAAAGACATGGCAGTAGTGGTGCCAATATAATATGTAATGTGAGTTGGTTAGAAATTCAATACAAGTAACAACCATGACAAACCCTCAAACACCCTTGTGCATCTCCTTCATGCTCACGACACGTTTGCCTTACGCTGCCTACTGCACATATGTGATGGATGCCCTGTGGCTGCAGCACAGGTAGTGGCAGGTTGAGTGAGGCTGACCGTGAAACAGATACACGAGAGGGTGAGTATGAGATAGAGCCATGAGATTGTATGAGGATTGAGTTGAGTGGTAGTGGCGGGATGAGTACTGGCGAGGTGCGTAAGTGCAGGTAAGATGAGGATGAGGTTTGAGTGGGTATGAGGGGTGATGTGACAGAGTAGTGTTGGCAGTGCAGAAGGAGATGTGGGGTGGGGGCGGTGATGTGGCAGACGGAGTGTAGGGGAATGAGTAAGTGTACTCACTTTGGCTGACCTACTTAGGTCATTGGAGCGCCTCCTGCACTGTATGCAGGTGGGCGATATCTTGGTGGTGCAGGTGACCCCCTCTGCCACTCGAGCCAGGCCTTCTTGGTGGCAGAGGCAGGCCGCTTCCTCCCGCCCGCCGGTGGGAAGATCTCTGTCCTCCCCCTCCTCCTCACCCCATGTATTGATACTTGGAGTGAGGCATCATTAAACTGGGAGCAGCCTTCCCCCTGGGCTGCTCCATGCTGTAATTTTTTCTGTTTGTTGCAGCATCTGTCAGTGGAGGACTGCCCCTTTAAATAGAGCTCCTCCAGCTGACAGATCTTACTGCGCATGCGCAGCCCGCCCGACGCGCAGATCAGCAGTGGGGAACCCAGAGGAGCAGGTAAGTGAATCCAATTAGGCTACGATCGCGCGGGTGGCTGACTGATTTCGCCGGGCGCGTTACCCACGCGCCCGAGAGCCCCCCCGCCGAGAACCCGCATCCCTGGTAACATCTTGCCCAAGGCGTTAGCTGGAGCATGGAGTTCTAAAATGCGGCCAGCTACTTCAAATCAGCATTGCCTACTGATTCGCATCATAACCTCCCTACTCTACATGCTGCCAGCGGTCGTTAGGTGCATGCGCAAACCCCTTTACGAAGATGGCGTCCTGTGGACGTCACGTTGGAACTGTGAGTGCGCATCTGAGACGCCATTTTCGGAGCTCAGTTGACCGCGTAATGCCTACTAAATGGGCGCTAGACGGCCCAGTTTTGCCCCCTATGTGTCATATATCTTGTACCCATATATCCCATTTATGCTCAGCTGAAAAATTTGCTTCTCATGTTCAGCTTTCCATAAATAAATTGAACTAAGTTTTAAAAACTTGGTATACTTACCGTATTTTGTAGAACTGCCACTTTTTATTTCTAAAGCTTTGTACATATAGTTTTCAAGAAACTCACTGCCAAGTTTTGGGAGCTTCTAGAACTTGAAGGATCCTCCACAGACTCACATTCATTGTAGAACTGAATGCCAACCCAACAATTGTCACAAGCTAACCTTCAAAGGATTCAAATGGGTTCTGAATGGCAATATCAAAGCTGATAGCAGGAGAACTGTTGGGTTCTGAACAGTGTAGTGAGCAGATGAGTCAACCTTGTGCCGAATTGCATAATGTTTTTCAATACCACTGTTTCCCACTCCAACTAACTTTCTCGGGTCCTCAAAAATATGGAACTCAGTATCTTCCTCAATCTTTCTTTACTTCTGTAAACTTCAGGTTTTTAAAACCCAAGCTCCGTGTGAACACTAATTGTTATTGACAAAAATGTTTTAGAAATTATGAAAATTGCTCTGATATTATTTTGTATTGTGAGTATATTTTGAAGAACAGTGTAGTATAGCTTAACCATTTTGGTTTCTGCTCATGTCAGCCTCTTTTTTTAAAGATATATTTAGATATATTCTGACTTTCTTGTTTATTAAGGATTTATTTCTGTTCTGAATGGGGGTAATTTTGATTTTGGGCGATAGTTTAAAACGGACAATATCGGATCAGCCACCTGTTATACATTTCTCCTGATTTTCATTTCCATTGAAGTCGTCAAACCTAGCAACTCAATTCAAAAAGTATTTGATTTATTTCCTGCAGTTCCCTGCATAATGTTCGATTTGAAAAGAATTTTTGATTTCCTACCCAAGTACACATCAGTTCTTTCAATGCTCCTCTATCTCAAGCAATTTGGTTCTGATGTCCACTCCAAAACAAAATTATGCATTGTTTCATTAATATGTAAAGTTCATTGTCATTAAACAGCTTGTATACTGTACCTTTGCTTTGGATGCTGTTTTCTTCCTTTTCCCACCAGAGCAGTATAAGCAACATTTGCATAGGTCAAATAACTCATGCTAGAATAGTGGGTTTGCATAATTTTAATAACTTCCAAATGAAAGAAAGAGAAGAAAGGACTTGCATTTATATAGCACCTTTCATGATCTCATGATGTCCAAAAGTGCTTTACAACCAATGAAGTACTTTTGAAGTGTAGTCACTGTTGTAATGTAGGAAATGCGGCAGCCAATTTTACGTTCAGCAAGGTCCACAAACAGCATTGAGATGAATAACAAGGTGATCTGTTTTTAGTGATGTCAGTTGAGGGATAAATATTGGCCAGGAGATTGGGGAGAACTCCCCTGCTCTTCTTCGAATAGTGCCATGGAATCTTTTACATCCTCCTGAGGGGCAAATAGGACTTCGATTTAACTTCTCATCCAAAAGGCAGCACCTCTGACAATGCAGCACTCCCTCAGTACTGCACTGAAGTATCAGCCTAGATTATGTGCTCAAGTCTCTGGAGTGGGACTTGAATCCACAACCTTCTGACTCAGAGGTGAGAGTGCTACCACTGAGCCTAGGTTGACACCAGATTAAATGGCTTAATTTACCATTGGGAATAAGTAAGGAAGCAATGGACTGAAATATTGGGTGTTTGTGGATCTGCAGCAACTGGGATACCATTGAGTTACCATCAAAAGTTCCTTTGATTGTGGGACCAATGATTAATTTCATGTAATGGTAAGGCTAATTTAGGGAAAATGCATGAAGAATTATGCTTTAATGAGGAACTTAATATTAGCTACTGGCTGCATACATTTCTTATTTTAATGAAGTTATTTAATTTACTTGTGATGTTCTTCAGTAAATATTTTTCCACTAATGTTTAACCCGAGCCAAAGTCAATTAAATAATTCATTTTAGTGGGCTGACTTCACTCAGCTGTCAGCAAATTGTCTAATTGGGTACTTTATGTTTGCACAGAGCAGCCTGAGCACTGACAGGACCAGGTGAGACATTAAGCTACAAAATAGCGGTGTTAGCAAAACTGGGGCTGTCCCCGTCTGTAGCAGAGACAGGCTCATGCTGACATAAGAACATAAGAACATAAAAAATAGGAGCAGGAGTAGGCCATACGGCCCCTCGAGCCTGCTTCGCCATTCAATCAGATCATGGCTGATCTTCAACCTCAACTCCACTTTCCCGCCTGATCCCCATATCCCTTGATTCCCCTAGAGTCCAAAAATCTTTCCATCTCAGCCTTGAATATACTCAACGACTCAGCATCCACAGCCCTCTGGAGACATGTGGCCACCTTGCCACATTTTATAAGGCTACCCCTTCTCCCAAATTCAAATAGGCTCCAAGTGCCTGATCAATGTAACTTGCAGCCTAGCCAGCAATGTGATTGGTTGGGGGCAGAATTCCAGTGAGACAGCAGGCCTTAAAGGTGAGGGTATTATTTCATGTCCCAAAACTGAAGGATCAACTATGAATAATTCTTATTTTCTGGCCAAAGCTTTAGCTCAAGTTGCAATGAATGTCTACTAGCAGGATTACGGGGAGAACTCCAACATTCAGTGAGGACAAATTAGAGGCTTTGCTACAGGAAGTGCAGCAAAAAAGCCAAAGGTTACCTAAGGTCTAAGTTGCTTTGATGAGGATTGCACAGAGAGTAAATTTAGTCTGCCAGTTCTGTATGGCCTGATAGCACATGAGGAATCTGATATCAGGAGCTTCCTTTGCTCCATGTCCTGTATCAACACCTCAAAAAGAGTGATTGCTAATGGTGAGACTACCCTCGCTGCACACATGATCATTGTGTTGCTTCCTTGAAGCTCAACAATTGCAGTCAATTCCCCTTTAAAAGTAAGCAGCAGCCCTTTAAGAACTTCTGGTCGACTCCATTTCCCAACTTGTGGATGGACTCCTTACAGATGTTTCCAATGCACAGGAAGCTTACTCAACTGAGGGTGAGAGGCTAAACTCTGGATATTGGGCCAGGGCAGCTCTCCATACCTCTGACAAGCACATCAAGGCGTGCACAGCCAGGAGAATTGACACTTATATGTTCAAGTCCTGGAGTGGAGCATGAACTCACAACTTTCTAACTCAGAAGGTGGGATTAGCAAGCTGCTTGAGAAACTGGAAAGTGCGCTGGGGAAGTGTTATTAGGTATCCTGAATAAGTGCAACAATATCTATTCACAAAACTCTCCTTGATGATTTTTAAGTTAAGGCAACCGTGGAACTGGTTGCTAGTGTGAATCATTTGGGTCGATTTTAAACCTGAGTGGGTTTCAAGCAGGAGGTGGGTGGGGTGAGTGCGAAGCGCACTCGCTAATCTAAGTTTCAGGTGCTTTTCTAACTTCCAGGCCTCACTTAAATGCCAGCAGTCAGAAAGGGTGGGAACAGGGCACAGAGCGGATTCCAGCAGGAGAAGATCAGGTGGCCGTAGGTGGGGTTTCAGGTGGGTCTTGCAAGAGGGAAAGGGGTGGTGGGTGGGTGGTGAGTCCGGAGCGGGGGAGGCTACGACTTTCCTTGTGGGGCCTGGAGGAGCGGCTAACCTACCAACCTGCTTTAGCCCGGTGGAAAATCCGGCTACTTTAGTCGGCTGCCTCATTCGTCTGCAGAACCCTGCAGGTTAAAATTGAAAATGGTGGGAAAGGGCCAATTTCCAAGCGGGTAAGTAACCTGTTCATTTTTAACAACCCACCCGCCTGGTTTCTACAGGGTGAGGAGGGTTAACATTGATCCGAATTTAACCACCCACCCGCCTGGTTTCTGCAGGGTGAGGAGGGTTAACATTGATCCCAATTTAACCACCCACCCGCCTGGTTTCTGCAGGGTGAGGAGGGTTAACATTGATCCCAATTTAACCACCCACCCCCCTGGTTTCTGCAGGGTGAGGAGGGTTAACATTGATCCCAATTTAACCACCCACCCCCATGGTTTCTGCAGGGTGAGGAGGGTTAACATTGATCCCAATTTAACCACCCACCCCCCTGGTTTCTACAGGGTGAGGAGGGTTAACATTGATCCCAATTTAACCACCCACCCGCCTGGTTTCTACAGGGTGAGGAGGGTTAACATTGATCCCAATTTAACGACCCACCCGCCTGGTTTCTGCAGGGTGAGGAGGGTTAACATTGACCCCAATTTATTATGTTCAGAATAGAAAGTTAGAAACTTCCAGAAAATTGGGTAAACAATATGAAAAAATAATAAAGATATTGAAAAATTGTACTATACTTTCTCTCATTTTCACTAATATGTCCTTGGAGAATTTGTCAAAATTCTTTGGAGCTTTTCACTGACCCTGAGAGCTACACCTAAAGATAGCAGTTTTCGGTTAATTTATCATTCAGTGTGACTCCATTTGACTCTTCGGATAAGACACACAGTAAGCTACAAGTACAGTGCTTGCATTAGAGTTACATTACTGACATGGAATTTTAGTGTGATTTGAAAATGATCAACAATGTTAAAAAAGTCATCCTTATTTTTTTCTGTTAGTTTTGTCCTATTGTTAATGTGCTGCTATGATCTGAGACAGAAATCAGAGTGAACCAGGTGTAATGCAAAAAACCATAATGAAGATGGCATTAAATACTTATTTCTGAAGACGTGACAAAATTGCTGCTATTGCACAAGGATACATCATTGAGTCTTTAAACTGGTATCCCTGTGAGTACATTCAGCTTAATGATGTTTGTTTTCTCATATGTGCAGTGGTAGAAACAGGTCGCTGCAGCATCACCAAAAGCACAATGAATTCCAGAAGGTTGTGTGACCCCCGAGTAGGTAACGTAAATGACTTATGCATCTCTAGATCACAGCATCCAGTCAACAATTGTGATTGACAGATTTAAGATTGTCAATGGCCCCGAAATTCCTGTGCCTGGGAGGGCACTGAAGTGGCATAAGATGCATGTAAGTCGCAAAGGGATATCAACAGGTTAAGTGAGTGGGCGAGAAGGTGGCAGATGGAGTATAATGTGGGAAAATGTGAGATCATCCAGTTTGGTAGGAAGAATAGAAAAGAAGAATATTTTTTAAAAGGTGAGAGACTAGGAAATGTTGGGGCATCATTTTAGCACCCGCAATTGGGTGCATTCCTGGCGGGGGGGGCTCCGAAAATCGGAGAATCCCGGAGGGGGTCGGGAGCCCGACTCCAACCCGCCCACTTCCGGGTTCCCCACAGACATGCCGGCGTGCATGCACAGCGGGGTTCCACTTGAAGCTATTTATTTTGCTTGTTCAGGTCATTAACTGACCTGATTAAGGGATTATGTGAGGAGGGGTGGGATTTTATAGCAAACTGGGACTGTTTCCCATACTGGGGGAAACACTCCCAGTTCAAATGGACCTGTTGCAGCTGTCAGCCTGTGGCAGCTGCAAAGGTCCATTTGACAGGTGGTGGGGGTGGGGGTGGGGGAGACCCTCACTCATTGCAGGAGGCCACTCTGTCACTTGGGACAAAGTTTGGCCTCCACCACCCTCCTCTTGACAATCAAAGTCACCAACTTGCACACTTACCCCGGGGTCCAGAGACATGTACCTACCTTGCGGACCCCCTCAAATGTACATCTTCCGGATGGGGGCCGCCGTAGCTGCAGTCATGACCTCCTCGGAGGGCGAACAGCATCACCAGCCTCACCAGCCTCGCCATCCACGCCGTCCACCTCTGACACGTGGAGCTCCACAACAGAGTGCTGTGACACATCCACCTGTACAGCAGGAGGGAGGGCTATCGCAGAGAGAGATGCGTCGCAGAGGGTCCACAGGGTCCACAGACCGAGGCTCAGCTTCCTGGACCTCTCTGAGCAGCAGTGCACACGGAGGCTCAGAGTCACTCGACATGTAGTCATGGACATCTGCAGCCTCCTTCATGCCAAGCTGCTCCTTGCTGGCCCGAGCATCATCTTCTTACCTGTCGCTGTCAAAGTCACCACTGCCCTCAACTACTTCTCCTCCGCATCCTTCCAGGGTGCAACCGGGGACATCGCCGACGTCTCTCAGCCGTCTGCACAAAAGAGCCGTGCAAATACACCTACACCCACTCTGCAGTGACACAATGGGTGACATCAGTTGTGGGTCTTCATAGTGATCCTCAGGAAAGGGCATTATTGCACAAACCAGACAAGATTCTCAAAGACGTGGCAGTAGTGGTGACAATATAATATGTAATGTGAGTTGGTCAGAAATTCAATACAAGTAACAACCATGACAAACCCTCAAACACCCTTGTGCATCCCCTTCACGCTCACGCCACATTTGCCTTACGCTGCCTACTGCACATATGTGATGCATGCCCTGTGGCTGCAGCACAGGTAGTGGCAGGTTGAGTGAGGCTGACCGTGAAAGAGATGCACGAGAGGGTGAGTATGAGATAGAGCCATGAGATTGTATGAGGATTGGGTTGAGTGGTAGTGGCGGGATGAGTACTGGCGAGGTGAGTAAGTGCAGGTAAGATGAGGATGAGGTTTGAGTGGTATGAGGGGTGATGTGACAGAGTAGTGTTGGCAGTGCAGAAGGAGGTGTGGGGTGGGGGCGGTGATGTGGCAGATGGAATGTAGGGGAATGAGTAAGTGTACTCACTTTGGCTGACCTACTGAGGTCATTGGAGCGCCTCCTGCATTGTATGCAGGTGGGCGATATGTTGGTGGTGCAGGTGACCTCCTCTGCCAGCTCGAGCCAGGCCTTCCTGGTGGCAGAGGCAGGCCACTTCCTCCCGCCCGCCGGGAGGAAGATCTCTGTCCTCCCCCTCCTCCTCACCCCATGTATTGATACCTGGAGTGAGGCATCATTAAACTTGGAGCAGCCTTCCCCCGGGCTGCTCCATGCTGTAATTTTTTCTATTTGTTGCAGCATCTGTCAGTGGAGGACTGCCCCTTTAAATAGAGCTCCTCCAGCTGACAGAGCTTACTGCGCATGTGCAGCCCGCCCGACGTGCAGATCAGCAGTGGGGAACCCGGAAGACAAGGTAAGTGGATCCAATTGGGCTGCGATCGCGCGGGTGGCAGACTCATTTCACCGGGCGCGTGGGTAACGCGCCCGATAGCCCCCCCCCCCCCCGCCGCGAACCCGCAGCCCTGGTAACATCGAGCCCCTGGTATTCAGAGGGATTTGGGTGTCCTTGTACATGTATCACAGAAAGTTAACACACAGGTACAGCAGCCAATTAGGAAGACAAATTGTATGTTAGCCTTTATTGCAAGGGGGTTGGAGTATAAGAGTACGGAGGTCTTGCTGCGATTATGTAGGGCTCTAGTGAGACCACACCTGGAGTATTGTGTACAGTTTCGGTCTCCTTACCTAAGGAAGGATATACTTGCCTTAGAGGGGGCGCAACAAAGGGAATAGATTGATTCCTGGGATGAGAGGGTTGTCCTATGAGGAGAGATTGAGTAGAATGGGCCAATATTCTTTGGTGTTTAGAAGCAGGAGAGGTGATCGCATCGAAACATATAAAATTCTTGGAGGGCTTGACAGGGTAGATGCCATTTAGGACCGAGATGAGGAAAACTTTCTTCACTCAGAGGGTTGTGAATCTTTGGAATTCTCTACCCCAGAGGGCTGTGGATGTTCAGTCGTTGAGTATATTGAAGACTTGCAGAGACCCATAGATTTTTGGACACAGAGGGAATCAAGGGATATGGGGATCGGGTGGGAAAGTGGAGTTGAGGTAGCAGATCAGCCATGATCTTATTGAATGGTGAGCAGGCTCGAGGGGCTGTATGGCCTACTCTGCTCCTATTTCTTATGTTCTTATGTGTGAGGGAGGAGGGGGCTGGAATTTGCGATACAATCTGGTTCCACCAGCTCTCCGCTCCTTTTTTTTTGAATGTTAAGAAAGTTCAGCGGGAGTGGATGCTTCTTGCCGATGTCAGCTGCCTAAAATCCCACCAGCTCAGCCTCCTCTGACCCCAACACAAGGTACGTCACCCTGGTGAGAGTAGAGCCCACAATGTTGGTTTCCCAATGGCACCACTAAAGTAACACTTTAAAAAAAAATCCTCTATCTTCAGGTGGAGTGGCCTGCCCCCTCGATGGGATGTTCTGAAATTTTTTGGGTCTCTGCAAGATGGACACCCAAGGAGCCAGTAAAAGTCTCAGGTGCACATTCCATTTATACAAAAGACCCCATCCCTAGGGTTATTATTAAGGCTGAGGCAGTCTGGCAGCCTGATGCCCTGTCACTGTCCAGTGACAAAGCAGGCCTCCAGGAATTTCAAGGCCATGATGTTTTCCTAGTCAGCTATTAGTACAACAGCCTATATTTCATTCACCAAAATTACTATTAAATAATGAAAAGAAAATGAAAGGGATTTATTTTCCACAATAAACGCATGTCCATCCCAGTTGTAAAATATGAGGAAAAAAAAGATATTGGTGAATAGAATGCTACTTGGCTTCTTGTGAATGACACCATTCTGTGTCGCTTCACCAGGGATCAGTTTGACTGGTGGTAGTGTCATTGAGCGGCTCCGTTGGAAATCCCACAAATCTGCAAAATTTGTTGCTTAGCTACGGATCAGAAGGCATCTCAACTGGAGAATTTTTAGCAGGAGCTGAGGACCGAACCAGTGTTGAACCTGACAAGAGCTGAACATTCCCTGTACAGCTGCTTCCTGGTTGGCAATAGTTTCTGACAAGATTCCTAACTGTAGAATTTCCTCTATCACTGGAGGCCTCAGTAAGGAAGAAACATAAGCATTAATCTGTCAATACATACATGCCAATCTATAAAACTCAGAAAAGCTGACAAACAGCTACAAAAAAGCTGACACAGCCCCCCAAAAGCTGACAATCGAAAAACAATGTACCACTGAAAAACAGCCCTGAATAATTGCCTGTGCCAAGGCCACTGCTTCAAGGTATCTGAATAACAAACTCTTTTTTTATTGCGTTGAATTTCAGGATTTTTTTAGTATTTAGTATTTTGAGTTCACCTTCCACGATGCAATTTGTTTCTCTGAAAACTGAAACCCAAATGCCCTCTCAGATGACATATGAAAAGAAGTAGTTACAATGGGAGTGCACTGGGACAATGATTTAAGCTGCAGCTATACCCAATATTCTATCAGTCATAGTCATTGTTGCCAACTGTTCACTTTTCGTGTGGCCATAAGCTGTTTCTGTTTGTGCTGGTGGTTGGAAACCAGCAGCAGCAATTTTCTTGGGGTTCTCTCGAAAGGCCGCCATAACTATGGTAGAACACCCGGATACACTGTGCAAATGGGGTTTACGCACATCTTCCTCAGAAATGGTGGCTGCCGATTAGGAGAGCCCCAGAGGACATTCCCTACACAGCTATTTTTTTTTACCTGAAAATAATAGGATTTGGGCGGTGTTAGAGGGTCAAGTAAAAGACCCGTCCTGCCAGAACACTGCCGCTGGGAGGTGGATGCTGGCCTAGGTTTCTCTAGATAAAAAAGGGAGAGTTATTTTCTGGGTAGGATAGAGGTCATGAGGTGTGTTTGTCATGGGATGTTTATATATGAAGAACTCGAGTATGATAGGAGAAATAATGTAAAAACTGTCTGTTGATCAAAAAGCTAAAGGAATGCACTGTGCCCTTAGAAAGGAAAGTACAGGAATACACAGCAGCAGATAAATGGGGCCCAATATTGGTCCTTGGGCCTCGTTAACATCAAGTCGGTGTGGTGTGAGGAGCCCTCCGGCGAAGAGTGAACCAAGATTGGGCAGCCACTAGTGCCGCAGTGGCATTCCGGTAAGTGAAGGCCGGGGGTGGGGAGGTGAGAAACGGAGGCCTGGGAGGGAGATCGGAAGTTGGGGAACAGATTGGGTCTTGGGGAGGGATTGGAACTCGGTGGCAGAGATTGGGCTTCGGGGTGGGGGAGATCAGTAACCAGGTTGGACGGGGGGGGCGGATTGGTGGCAGGAGGGGATCGGTAGCCAGGGGTGAGGGGGGAGCAGCCCCGTTCTTTTAATGTGCAGCTGGGAGGAGCACACCTGCTGCTCCCAACTTCACATTCAGTTAAGTATAGAGGCCTTCCAGCTGGTTAGTGCCACTTTGTGCTGAGTGAGATCAGCACGTGGCGCATGAAGCGCTGGGGCGTCCAAAAATCGGAAGTGGGTCCTGCAACATGCGCAGGACCCTAATTAAAATAAATTATTTCCCCCTTTAAATATTCCCGACATGCGCTCCTATTGCCAGTGCAGTCTTATCCAATATGGTGGGCAGTGGCACTTCTGACCGGAAATGTGCATGGGCTTCCTGCCCGCCATATTGGAGACATATGAGGCTGTTTTTTGGCCGTTGCATGGCCGAATTTCTAGGCAATAATCTAATTGCAGCCTAGCAAAGAAAGGTTTAGCATCACCTTCTTGCTTTTGTACTCTCTACCCCTATTTATAAAACCAAGGATCCAATTTGCCTTTTATGCTTGTACTCCCACTTTTAAAGATTTGTGTATCTGAATCCCTACAATTTTCCTCCTCTACCTCTTTTAAAATTTCACCATTTTGTATATATGTCCTCTCTTTATTCTTCCTCTCCAAATGTATCACCTCAAATTTTATCTGACATCTATCTGCCATCTATCTGCCCTGTCTACTAACTTGTCTATGTTCTTGGATTCCACTGTAGAACAGAGTTTCCAGGGCATCACAGCAGTCCAGCAATCTGTTCTCCAACAGATCACCAGGATTGCTGAGGTGCTGCCCCGGGAGAGTGGCAGTGGTGCCATGGAAGACAAACCTGCTGTCCTCTCTCAGGAAGACAGAAATCCTGCTCCCATTCCTGCCATTCTGCCAATGTCCTCGCTGTTGCCTGTCAGCCAGTCAGCCAGACTGCTGCAGCCCAGGCCGAGTTGGTGCAGTTTGAAGCCGGGCCCTCCCGGCCCAGAGCTGCTCGAGGTCGTCCTCCACGGCCATCTGCACTCTCCTCAGTTGAAGGTCAGCAGCCTTCCACCATCCATGCTCCAGCTACCAGGGGATGCACCTCGTAGGAGCACTAGGAAAGGAAAAGGCACAAGAACGACAGGCACTAAGGGAATGCACAAGGGTGAATAGTCTCATTTTATTTCAATTATTTCTTGTGTTAATTTATAAATGTGGATTTGAATTAGCATTTGGTGTTGGTTTTTATTTCTGCGATGAGCTGTGGGAGGAAACAATGTGTAATCATAAGGAGGACGATTTGATGGTGATGTAACTAATGTCTTTCTAGTTGAGTATTAATTTTAGTCCATAGTATGGCTTCTAGTAGCTTACTCACTATTGATATTAGGCTGATTGGACTATAGTTTCCCTTATTGAACAGAGATGTTACATTGACAAACCTCTAGTCCTCTGACGTAACTTCCATATCTAAGGATGTTAGAAAGGTTGTTAAGAAAAAATGCCTGCAAGCAGCAAGAATCAAATAATGGCAAAATAAAATTAAGGCACTTTGAAAAAGTACAATCAAATTAAAAATAATGAGTTCCAGGAAAATTGGTTCAAGTTGCACACATATGGACTGTTGAATTGGAGGCCGCACATTGCATAACTGGACCCAATTTAAGAGCAAGCAACAAAACCCATCAGAAGAACATTATCTGCAGGAAACCACAGAAACTCAAGGCTCAAGCCTTTCAGCGACTGGTTGGCTTCTAGGCAGAAATGTTGTTTGAGCAATTTTCACACAGCTGAGGTAATCTTATGGGTAAGTTTATGTATATTTTATATTATAAAGTTAATTTTAAGACATATAGGGTAAGAAAGCTTGGGCATTAAATAATCACCTGGGTGGAACACATAGAGGACTATTGGACAGTGTGGATCACATGCTTGTAACAGATATGTTGTATTTTTTAGTTATTTATTAATAACTTTTTATGGTGCTTACTGCTTGTTCATTGGTAAGTTCCTAGCATGCTAGCTATTTCTTCATGTGTATGCAAATATATGAAATGCAATCAACATTTTTTCAGTAGGTAGGTAGGGTATATTTAAATGATTCATTCTCATCTGTTTATGCCTTATGTTTAACTGAGTGGCAAATCTTCTGTTCCATTATAGTTCCCTATCCTCCTGGCTTTCAATAAAAATAAAGACAAAAAGACAATTGATTTAATGTAAGTTTTTTCCTTTTGGCATATATGAAACTGCAATTGTGGTATTTTCCTCATTTGTGAACAAGAATTTTGGGAATCTAAGTTACGCTTCACCTATTTAAAAAATGTGATCCTCGTTCCTCATGTTTTTAAACCACAAAATAATTATAAAATGTTTTGTAAACACAATTCTGACAAGAGGACTTATGGAACAATGGGTAAATATTGACAACTACTTTTAAAGCTACAATATTTTGTGATTTTTTTGGGACCCAAAGCTTCTAACTAAAAAAAGTCTGATAACAGTACTGTCTAAACGATTGGATGAGAATTTATTTTTGACTGAGATCTGAAATTATGTCGACTGTTCTTTGTTCGGGTACCATGCTATTTATTAATTAGCAGAGAGAAATAAAGAATTATAGTCCAGGAATTGTGTTGTGTGATTTTATTCTGAGAGCACTTTAACACTTGTGAATCAAATTCCTCTGTCCATTATTTTAACAGAGGAATTAGCCTACTTATTTTATTGCACAGCATAATTTCCAGGATTATTATTAATGTTGCTTATCATAAGTAACTGAAACTGAAACAGTTCTGCTCATTAACTGAGGGGCCTAGCTCAAACAATCAATTATATTAGGAATTGCATCTGAAATCTTAAGGGGAACTTGCAGGTTCAGAAGTTACAAATACACATGCTAATTTAAAATAGTTACAGTTATAAATCACCAAATGCAACGCACAATTGAAGAAGGTGAATACTACTAATCAATGGTTTTTACAGACACCAACAAGTGGACAAACAACAGAAACAGAAGCTAATTTTTGTTTTTGAAAACCACCAGATCTCCAGGTTTTGATATCTGAAATATGCCCATAAAACTACAGCTACAGTGAATTGGATGTGCAGTATTAAAAGCTTCATGTACTAAGCTAGCTGATTTCAGGTAGGGCAGTAGTTGGGAGCAATAAAATGGATCTCAGTTCCACTAGCCTAACAAAAGGAAAATCAAAGTAGATTCCAGCTGCTGATCAATATTGAGCTTCATTGTGATGCTCTCCATGGTCAAATAACCTGCCGGCTCTCACTGTTTAGGCTCACACATGAAGAATGGCCTTTTTGTGGAGGTACCAGAGGGCGTTTCATGTCTTTGGAACTGTACCCCAGTAAGAATCAGTCTTTTTGCAGAGGGAGGAAGAGAAAAAGGGAAACTGGGAAAGAAAAGCACCATGGATGAAATGCAGGGGATTGGCATAATATCGAAGTTGCCTACATAACAAAAGGCATTGCATGGTAAGGTGGCACATAAATGAGATAGGGAAAATGGTGCAGAAGGCTTTGGTAACTGGACCTGCTGCCTCCAGAGCAGCTGAAGGGGAGTCAATTTTCTTTAAATGTTAAATTTCACAGGCTTAATGAGTTGAATCCCTCCTCTTCATGCCATAGCAATACTGTATGCCAGAAATGCACATGAGAAGTACATTGTATGATATATCCCCATCACTTGCAAGCTATTACAATATGCTGGGGTAGAAATTGGTTAGTGCTCGTGTACAGGCACGAAACGGGTGCCGCAACAGCAGCCCAAAGACATCGGCCTAAGGATCTCTCAAAGTTGGTCCTCAGGTCTCATCTTAATAATTGTGACGAGCTGCCAGGGCCTGCAGGAGCAATTTGGGTCACCTGACTCTAGGCAGCCAAATGTAATTAATGAGTTTACCCACACTAGCATCAAGCGTGATGTGGCCAGGCTGTCAGTGTGATGCAAAATTATGACTGGTACAATGCATAAGATTTTATATTGCTTAAGCCAAATCTGCAAGTTTGATTTAGGAATGGAAGGGTTGCTGCTGCTGCAGCTGCAACTTAGCATTCTATATCAATCCAAAAAGCCTTCACGAAATGCCAACTGTGAAGCTTCACACACCAATTCTTATGATTATAGAACTTTCCCCCAGACAGTGTCATTGCGTGTTCTTTGAATGCAGAAGCTCAAGTACAATGTTACCCATCAACTTCCAGTACTTACGTTATTGGAACATATTTTACCGGAAAGCTATCGCCTCTTGGCACCCCAGTACAATTTCTGCAATCATAACAACCACCAGCGAGAGCTCTGTGAGACAAATGTCTTTCTGTAAAAGGAACATTTATGATTTAATCACCCATTTTTGTCTAGCTTCTCTGTATTTAAAGTAGCTGACTTGTGAACTGTACATTCATTTATTTGAGTTTGTCAGCTGTTAGCAGGCCAGAAATGACAGTAAGAGTTAGACTGTTTCGGGGCTGCCAGCAGCAGCCAGGTTAGGGTTGCTAGCTGGAGATGAGTTAGACACAATCCATTTTTTGTTCAGCTACCTAAAGATCTCAACATTGTGATCAGTAAAGAAGCTTTGTAAAATGTTTGCTGTGTTCTTTCAACTAAACTTTGTGCACCCCACATCTGGATAAACAACATGTTCAACATTTGTGCCATTTACATGCCAATTTAACTGCTTCAGAAGAGTAAAATGAGAATTATAGATAGATGTGTTGTGATTGACTGATTTTTTTGACTGATTGATGATATTGTTGGATTAAACCAGCCAAAATAAAATAGAAAGCATCTGCTAATTTCAGGATTAAAAATAATTACTTCTTTTTGAGCAAAAGAGGAAAATATGGGGCTGATGATGTGATGTTTGGTGTCAGTAATTCAGATTGTACTGGGGTGCTAAGGGTGATAGCTTTCCCTTAAAATATGCTCCAATAAAGTAGGTTCTGAAAGATGATGGGTAACTTTGTATTTAAATGAGGCTCCAAGCAATGACGCTATCTGGGAGAAAGTTCCATAATCAGAAGAACTGGTGTGTGAAGCTTCAAAGTTGGCACTCTTCTTGGATTGAAATAGAGATCTAAGTTGCAGCTGCACCAGCACCAAGCCTTTTGTTCCTAATGCAGATTCACATTGGCACACGAGTCTTGTGTTATCAGGTGCAGAGGTCTGAAGCCTGCTGAGTGCACATAGCGTTGCATAATGCTGCTGGGAATTGCCTGTCGCACTGAGGGTCTGTGCACCTGGCATATGCTAAGCTTATTAAGTGTTAAAAGTATTTAAGTTACCTACTTCCCCACAAAGCATTTGAACAGCACTGTGGTTGCTCAGTGCCCATACAAAACAGTCAATGCTGATGGGTCCAATTTTTAAAGCAGAGTCTGCTTGATAGTCATTACAATTTGGTGCAAGTGATTCAAGTAAATTTGTATGGTTTTTTTTGGTGTCACCACTGAAGCAATTCTGACTTTTTTGAAGCTGCACTTTTCTCCCATTTAGAGATGTTTGCCAAAAGAACTCTAATTAGCCAGCTATTCAAAATCATCGTTGAGTGTCATAATTTATCTGCAGATTCTAGGGGAAGAAGAAGGATCACAGGAAGCATGCAAACCAGGTGCATTTGCACTTTGGAGCTGAAGATGGAGCTGTCCTTATGCTGCCACCTGTTTATATAGGTCCAGTCAAATGTACGTGGTCATGATTGAGGTGACTTTGCATGCAGAGGCTATGATTCATGAGGGAGGCCACAACATAACTCTGCAGTCTGTTGGAGCCAGACCGTTTAAGGACAGGAACCACCGCCATAAATTTTTTTGCCACTGGCTCTTTCCAACCAACAGCAGGAGATATCTGTCAAATCTCAGAATCTGCAGTGCACAGCAACATTGTACAGATGATGGGTGCATTGTTTGGCCAGGCCAGGGATTTGATTCATTTCTTTGGAAATCAACCAACAACATGAAAGGACCTTTCCCTAAATTACAAGACATAATTGATGGTATTGTTGACAATAAGGGTCCTCAAAAAAAACACCATTAACCCCACTGTCGTTGCAAACTACCGCCCCATCTCCAACCTCCCTTTCCTCTCCAAAGTCCTTGAACATGTTGTTGCCTCTTAAATCCATGCCTATCTTTCCCGCAACTCCATGTTTCAATCCCTCCCCTTGTTGCAGATTTCTGCCCAGCCACAGTACTGAATCAGCCCTTATCAAAGTCACAAATGACATCCTATGTGACTGTGACCGCGGTAAACTATCCCTCCTCATCCTTCTCGAACTGTCTCCAGCCTTTGACACGGTTGAGCACCCCATCCTCCAATGCCTCTCCTCCGTCAACCAGCTGGATAGGATTGCACTCGCCTGGTTCCATTCTTATCTATCCAGTCGTAGCCAGAGAATCACCTCCAATGGCTTCTCTTCCCACTCCTGCACCATTACCTTTGGAGTCCCCCAAGGATCAATCTTTGGCCCCCTCCTATTTCCCATCTACATGCTGCCCATTGGCGACATCATCCGAAAACACAATATCAAGTTCCCCATGTACGCTGACGACACCCAGCTCTACCTCACCGCCATCTCCCTCGACCCCTCCACTGTTTCTGATTTGACACACTATGAGCAAAAATTTCCTTCAACTAAATATTGGGAAGACCGAAGCCATTGTCTTCGGTCCCCGCCATAAACTCTGTTCCCTAGCCACCGACTCCATCCCTCTCCCTGGCCACTGTCTGAGGCTGAACCAGACTGTTTGCAACCTTGGCATCCTACTTGACTGTGAGATGAGCTTTCGACCACATATCCACTCCATCACCAAGACCGCCTCCTCAGTAACATCGTTCGTCTCTGCCCCTGCCTCAGCTCATCTGCTGCTGAAACCCTCATCCATGCCTTTATTATCTCTTGACTTGACTATTCCAATGCTCTCCTGGCTGGCCTCCCATCTTCCACCTCAAGCTCGTCAAAAATTCTGCTGCCCTTATCCTAACTCACATCAAGTCCTGTTCACCCATCACCCCTGTGCTCGCTGACCTACATTGGCTCCCGGTCCGGGAATGCCTTGATTTTGAAATTCTCATCCATGTTTTCAAATCCCTCCATGGCCTCGCTGTTCCCTATCTTGGTAATCTCCTCCAGCCCTATAACCCTCCAAGATCTCTGCACTCCTCCAATTTTTGCTTCTTGCGCATCCCCAATTTTAATCGCTCCAACATTGGCGGCCGTGCCTTCAGCTGCCTAGGTCCTAAGCTCTGCAATTCCCTCCCTAAACCTCTTTGCCTCTCTACGTCTCTGTTCTCCTTTAAGATGCTCCTTAAAACCTAACTCTTTGACCAAGCTTTTGGTCACCTGTCCTAATATCTCCTTATGTGGCTCGGTGTCAAATCGCTCCAATGAAGTTGCTTAGGACATTTTACTACATTAAAGGTGCTATATAAATGCAAGTAGTAGTAGTAGTAGTAGTAGTAGTTGTTGTTGTTGTTGCCAAGGCATTCCCATTGTGAACAGAAAGGGGTTCCATTCCATGAATGCGCAGCTGGTCTCTGACTATAGGTACAGAATCATGCGTGTTAATGCCGGCTAACCTGGCAGTTGCAATGATTACTTTAATTCACATCTACTATTATTTTGAGGGTGTGGAAGACTGAAAGGATGGTTGCAAGGTGACTTAGGCTATTCACTGGAGCCGTGGCTCATGACTCCTTTGAGACACTCACAAACAACACCTGAAGAGAGCTGCAATGTACGTAGCTAACAGGGTCTTGGTAAAGAAACCCATTAGGAAGTCCAGCTGCATTGATTGATCCTGCAGTACACACTGCCCAATGTATCCAAGATTATTGTATCCTGCTGAATTTTATACAACTATACCATGAAAAGGGGCCTAGCCATGCAGCAGATTGGGGCCTTCCAAAAATAGCTGCCAGTAGGCCTTCAAGCCCAAAGATTCATAGGAACCTGTATTAAAAAAGTCATTTACTTTTTCAGGTTCTCCATGGTTTTGCTGCCAGCCCCTCTCAGCTCCTCTGGCCCATCACCTAATTCTTCTTCCTAGGGGGTGCCCACCCAGAAAACTGCTAGGAAATGAGGCAGTAGACCTCTCTGTCCCACTCTGCCTATTTACATGATTGCACCTCCAAATTTGGCGAAGGCCTGTGGAAACTCCATGAAAATGGTGTAAACATCATTTATGCCATATTTCTGTGGCTCTTCCAGTAAAGTTGTGGTAGACGAATGGGAGGACCCCACAGAAATTCACCCCCAAAGTTTTTAAATAATGAACTTAAAAAGTACAAAAACTGATTACATTTACTCATACAATCGGCTTTTCTGTGCCCCCTCCACACCTCCAACCAGACTTGTTCTAATTCACGTGCCTGGGAATTGAGGTCACAGCACTTCCCACCATTATCACTCTGTTAGCTAATTGAAGTGACTCAACCAGATGGTAGACTACATCTCTGTGTAAGCACTCCATGGGAAACATTCCCAGAATGCATTTAGTTCTGTCTCCCTTCTCAGTCTAATGAATAACAGCATCTTTTGGAGCTAGGAAGAGATGTATAACACATCAGGTCTTTTAAAAAAAATTGATGGTAAGATTGGCTATTCACATAACTTTGCCAAGACCTGCTGCTTGCTTCTTTCACCCTACCGAATGATGGAAAAGGCTCGATAGTACCATTATTAGGATGGGTACGTACTTTAAAGTTAGCTGTGCCTTTGCACATTTTGTATAGAATAATCAAAACAAAGTGAAAGATGAACTTGTGCTCTCCATCTGAATTAACTTTGATAAGAAAAACAATGTAATTAAGTATAATACAAGGGCTTGTTTATTTATGTAAAGGCAATATGTTACATGCACAGATTTATTTACTTGAAATGATATGGAAAGAGAACACATTTATTTCTTTATTTATCTTGTGTTGATTATCCTACACTTATCTATCCATCATATAATAAAAACTGTATGATTGTGCATATGTCCACTGTCACACTTTGGGTGTCACACCTCCTGATTGATTTTAAATTTCATATCTATAAAGGAACACAAAATCAGAACTAAAAAATAGGAAATTTACCAATCAGCAAATAGCAAGCAGAATGAAAAACACCAATCATGAAGTTTAAGAAACTACCAAATAAAAATGGGCAGTCAGTAACAGCTACCAATAAAAAAGAGGGCAAACCAATCAAATTGCTCAAAATATCTTTTGAAAATGTTTTTGGCCATGTTTTTAAACGCTCACTAACTCGGACGTTCATAATATAACAAGGACATTAAAAAAATAGAAAATTTACAAGAAGGTGGTTAAACTTACATATACGATTTCATTTTCTGTGAATAAAGAACATTTTCCATAATATGCCTCTGTCTCTGAGAAGCCAAGTGCTTGAATTCATGTCCATTCCAGGGCGATCTCCAGCAGCTGAAGAGATGACATCCCTGAATTTCCTTGCTGATCTGGGTGGACAGCCGGTGCAATGGGAGTGGGCGAAGACAAATGGGAGTGAGAAATGAGGCAGGACCAGGTAACGCTGGGTCTTCGCCCCCAAAAGCTGACACTGGGATTTCCTGTGGGGGCAGGGCGCACTGCAGTTGCATTCGCTCTCTTGCAGCCTGATGTAGTAAATGGAGGTAGGACTGGCGGGACGTCACCTGCCAGAATTCCCACTAGTACAGGCTCCGATGAACTGAATGCTTGCAAGACGCAAATATACACAGGATGTTTTTCAGGTAGATGTGGGCCCAAGGTAGTGTTTCAGACCAACTTCATGGGCTGAAGTTTTGTACCCCAATGAAAATGAACTTCAGACCCCTCTGGGTAGATCTCTTACAGACTTTCTGTGCTATGAAAGTCCATGATTATATGCTACGACTAATTTTTCTTCTGGATTGAAGATTAGTCATACATCTATATCTGGTAACATCCTTTCCTTTCTCAAGAAGTTCCAGCACACAAATAACTCATATTTTTATTCATACTTTCTCCTATTTTTCCCATTTTGTGTCCCTCAATAGTATTCCCTGCGAAGACAGTGACACAGTTGACTTCACCACAGATTTTACTGTCGCTTTTTTAATTTTGACTGATGAATAGCCGTTGTAGATGCATTGCTGCTGAGCAGGTGTGCTCCTCCGAATTCCACTCTCTTGAGAAGAAGTGAGAATCCATGGTATTGAGTGTTCTCAAGCTTTGACTGAAAATGAGTAAACTCACCCTATAATATCAGAGGAGTCTGAAGCCAAGCTGAATTGGGACAGAGCAGTGGTAACCCTTGGATTCTATCATCACATAAGCCCTTTGTCTTTATCTCTGAGAATGGCATCCCTGTTTATTAGTCTCCTTTATTTTCTTTTGTTAGTGGTGGAAGGGTCAAGAACCAGAGGACATAGATTTAAGGTGATTGGCAAAAGAACCAAAGATGACATGAGGAAAACCTTTTTTATACAGCGAGTGGTTATGATCTGGAATGCACTGCCTGAGGGGGTGGTGGAGGCAAATTCAATCATGGCCTTCAAAAGGGAACTGGGCAAGTAGTAGAAAGGAAAAAATTTGCAGGGCTACGGGGATAGGACGGGGGAGAGGGACTAGCTGGTTTGCTCTTGCATAGAGCCGGCAAGGAGTCGATGGGCCGAATGGCCTCCTTCCGCACTGTAACTTTTCTATGATTCTATGATTCTAGTTTGCCAAAACCAATTTTGGTTGTTTTCTGTCATTCTTCCCGTACAATCCGATTCCACAACAGTAACTATTTAACGGAATGCGACATTGGTTGCTTTTATACTGTATCTTGTTGACTTTCTCAGTCATTGAATATTGCTTTGCAGCTAATTCCCATTATTCCTTTCAGCAATCTGGTTAAAAGCACACAATGTTTGTGATCTTGAATAAAATGTAATTTCTCCAATTAATTTAGAAAAGTGAAAAGCTTTTATTATCTAAATACAGCAATCCTCTTTTGAATTAGGGATCATTTAGTCTCCGTTTCTGATTGCCGTTTGTGGATTTTCAGTGAGAAAGTAACACATTCATTATTAAAGATGTTATAGTGTGACTGTTCATGTTATAGTAACTACAAAAGCTTAATATTATTTAAGGGTAACATTTCTGGTTCTGGCACTGAAACGGTAGGACCAAACAATATCAACCTCACATATAAAAACAGAAAATGCTGGAAAAGTTCAGCAAGTCAGGCAGGATCTGTGGAGAAAGAAACAGGGTTAACGTTACAGATCGATGACCTTTCGTCAGAACTGGTTTCCAGTTTTGGCAAAACCAATTTTGGTTGTTTTCCGTCATTCTTCCCATACAATCCGATTCCATAACAGTTACTGTTTAACAGAATGTGAGATTGGTTGCTGAGTATTTCCAGCATTTTCTGTTTTTATTTCAGATTTCCAGCATCCGCAGTATTTTGCTTTTGAATATCAACCTCAGTGTTTGTGACATAGTTGCAAAATTTCCCGAGATTGGCCTTAGTTTTCATTCACACTGAACTCCCAGCCTGGATTGTGCCTGCTATTGGGAGCTTGCTATTAGCAGGGATGGGAGAGGGAAGGCAGGAAATAGTGTGCAGTTGCAACTCAAAGGCTACAGCTGTTATTTGAAATGGCTTCTTGATTGTTGTTAGGCAGAAAACTTGAAAAGATTGGCTGACAATATAGGTCAATGCCATTTTCAGATGCTGCTTTAGAGGTGCTTCTGTGGGAAGATCAGCAAAGCAGGTTTGACCTGTTAGTAACCTACAATACCTCCCCATGGGAGACTTCTTCCCTCTGACTGGCAGGAGGGAAAAGACAGAGTAAATGCTGGGATCATAGCCTGCCAGGAGTCTGCCAAGGTTAGGCTAGCCAGTATTTCACTATAACAAGTAGATGGGCAAATTATAAATACCACAAAGGAATATAAATTTATCTGGGCCAGTTTTCGCTGTGCAAGCAGCTTGCACCCCAACTGGGAGGCTGGCCCGAAATTGGGCCTCGGGTCTCATTAACTTTTTCTGTACAAGCAGAATATGCAGAATGTAATTGGCAAATGAATTTCAATATAGATAAGTGTGAGGTGATACATTTTGGTAGGAAAAATAAGGAAGGCACGTACTCCTTGGAAAATAAGAATCTAAATGGGGTAGAGGAGCAGAGGGATGGGGGGGTGGTGGGGAACAGATATACAAATCACTAAAAGTAGCGACGCAGGTTAATAAGGCCGTTAAAAAAAGCAAACAAAGCACTGGGGTTAATTTCTCAAGGGATAGAATTGAAAAGCAGAGAAGTTATGTTAGACTTGTATAGAACCTTGGTTAGATCACACTTAGAGTATTGTGAACAGTTCTGGTCTCCATATTATAAAAAGGATATAGAGGCACTGGAGAAGGTGCAAAAAAGATTTACTGGGATGATACCAGAACTGAGAGATTATACCTATCAGGAAAGATTGAACAGACTGGGGCTCTTTTCTTTAGAAAAGAGAAGACTGAGGAATGACCTGATAGAGGTCATTAATATTATGAAAGGGTTTGATAGGGTAGATGTAGGGAAGATGTTTCCACTTGCAAGGGAGACCAGAACTAGGGGCCAGAAATATAAGATAGTCACTAATGAATCCAATAGGGAATTCAGGAGAAACTTCTTTACGCAGAGAGCGGTTAGAATGTGGAACTCACTACCACAAGGAGTAGTTGAGGCGACTAGCATAGATGCATTTAAGGGGAAGCTAGATAAACACGAGGGAGAAAGGAATAGAAGGATATGTTGATAGGGTTAGATGAAGTAGGGGGGGAGGAGGCTCATGTGGAGCATAAACACCGGCATGGGCCTGTTATGCTGAATGGCCTGTTTCTGTGTTGTACATTCGATGCAATGTAATTTTATGTAAGCTGCCACCCCCTGTTGCACTTCCACAGGCAGCTTGTGCATTTGAAGAGAATGAAGGCCGGGTCACTTGCGTCACCAGACTACTCAAAATGTCATACACTGTGACAAAATTACCCAGACATTATTTAATGATTAACTATGATGCTGTTAAAAAGCCTGATACTTTTTGTCCTGGATTTCAGATCTAATCAACAACTTTAACTGACCAGGAAGATAAACAGAAAAAAAAAGATAAAAAAAAGAAAAAGAAAAAAAACTTCAAATGTTGACAATTTGAAATAAAAACATAAGTTGCTGGAAGTGCACAGCAGGCCTGTCAGTGTTTTTACATCATGACTGAATCCGACAAAGGTTCACTACCTGAAACACTAACCTTTCCTTTCTCTTTTCAAATACTGATCGAACCGCCATGTAATTTCAGTATTTTCTATTTTAATTTAATCTGAGCCTTATTTTAAAGTGTGACTGCAGGCCTTACGACCCTTTTTGTTTAAAAAAGCCAAACTGTTACAAAGAGTATGATTAAGTTTGGGATAATTTTATCCTAACCCATCCAGCGGGAATCCAACGGGATCAGATCGGCCACCAGTTGTACACCCACCCGATTTTACTTTCTTCGGGCGGCCGATCCCACCTTGTCAGCTTCCCACCGAGTGGGTTGGGTTAAAATTACCCATTTTATTTTTCCTGTTGATTATCTGAATATTGTTATTTGGGTGTTATAACTTGTGGATCAGGTTCAGAGGAGTTAATGGCTCTGACAGTGTGATGATTAGCTCAGGATTAATGACAGTACCCTCACTGATGTTAATCCATTTCCCACACATTGTTTGGCCAGTATCTCATCCAACCCAGTTCCCCTGGTGACATAAATCAGCTCTCAATGTTTAAACAAAATAAAAAAGATAGAGATAAAATGTTCTTAAAGTTAATTATAGATTCTTTTTGCAGTCACTATATTCACTCTTTAAACTTCCAAATTAGACAGTTCAGATAGAAAAAAGATTTAGAGGATAAACAGCAGCTTCTTTTTTCAAATCAATGTTGTTATTGCAGTCAATTCTAATAAAATTCTTATATCTGTTTTCAAGAAAATACCAAATCACTTTCTTATTTTACCTGTAATTTTTTTCCAAGCTCAATTTATTTAGTGCAATTTAAAAAATACTTTAAATAAATAGACTGTTACATTACAACCACCTACGTTAATTTAAAAAAGCTGGCAAACACCACAATGCATTTTTTTAATGACAGATTAAAATGCTGTTCAATGAAAGTCCAGTGAATGTATTTTGTCCTTGTGTTAATCAGTCTGAGCTTAGAATGATGGTATTGATGGATGGTAATTAAGAGGTCAAGATTCTGGGTATTGGTAATGTTTCTGATGATTTAACTACACCTAAAAACAATAGTGCTCCATGACTTGAAATATATGCTGGCTGTGGAGGGGTGTTACTAGATTCCTATTCTGTCGGAAACAGGTTTGCAAAGCTGTTGGCAAAACACCAACTAAGTGCATTAAACAGTGGACAGATCTGATTAAAGGTTGTAGCTTCTGATCACCGAAAAGGACCTGAGAAAATGTTATCTATAAGTCAAGGTCAGAGCTGGTGTTAATGGGATGAACTCTTTGCCAACATCCAGCAGGAAGACACTAGCATGGGAATTTGTAATATGTCATATTGTCGTTACGAACATCCTTTGGGAAGATGAGCAAGATGAACTGAAAGTTTAATAAATACTGACTGTCATCCATTTCAGTTGAAGGAACTTCATTACCAGAGTGAAAAACTTCATACATCAATCTGGGTGACACCAAGACACACACAGTGATGCAACTAAACAACTTTATTTGTGCATGACACAATTAAAGCAAATATCTTGGAAGATATTCCAATAACATATCAATAGAAGAGCAGTGGAACACCTTTAAAGGTTAAATGTTGAATATTCAGGATAAATAAATTCCCAAAACCAACAAGTTCAGACTAAACCAACATGGCTCTAAATGGATTAACAAACAAATTAAAATGAGTTAAAGAGAGAAAGAGGCCTGTGCAATTCCTATAGGAAGAAAGGCGAAAAGCAGAAACACATTAAAATGGTGATCAGAGAGGCAAAGAAAAGTTTGGAAAAAGCAGAACAGCTAAGGCTAAGTATAATAGTAAACAATTCTTTCAATACCACAACAAGAGGCAAAAACCATAACAGATGCAAATGGGCTCGAAATATGGGATGAGCACAATATAGCAAATATTCTGAATGATTACTTCCTCCAAGTATTCACAAGGGAGGGCATGAGCAATATGTCCTCCCCAAGCAAAGATATCCCAAGTAAAATCGATTACTTCATTATAAATAAGATGGAATTATCAGACCAAATGGGCTCAAAACAAATAAATCCCTGGGGATAGATGGTATTTATCCCAGAATGTTAAGAGAGACTCGGGAGTAGATTGTGAGGTACTGACAATCCATTATAAGGGAGTCAATGGATGCTGAAATGGTACCAGATGATTAGAAACAATCTAATGTGGTGCCCTTATTCAAAAAGAGTGACATAACAGACACAGGAAACTAGCACCCATTAGTCTTACTTCCATTCCATGTAAAATAATGGAATTGATTATCAGAAGTAAACTAGAGGATCATCTGTACAACAATAACATAGCTACAGCAGTCAGCATGGATTCAGAAGGGGAAGATCCCGCCTGACCAACCCCCTTAACTTCTTTGAGGAAATGACAACCCAAGTGTACTATGGAAAGCACCTTGACATCCAAAACCTTTTGATAAAGTTCCACATGAAAAATTATTAATTAAACTCAAAGCTGTGGGGATTCAGGGTGAACCTTGGCTGAAGGGTAGGAATTGACAAGTACTCGTTAGAGAATTTATGTCAGTGAGAGGTGGGGGAGAGGAAGTATGAGTGGGGTCCTTTAGGGCAGGGGTCGATATTTGGTCCACTGCTGTTTCTAATTTGCACAAATAACCTGGATTCAAAAACTCCATGCAAAGTGGTCAAATTTGTAGACATTACCAAACTAGGAGGGGTCAGTGGAATCAGATGAGGCAAGTTAGAAATTACGGAATGAGTTGGTCAGGATGGGGGTAATTTCAACCCCCCAGGGCAGGTGGGGGGTTAAAAATAAAAAAAATGAGTAACCCGACTCCAACCAGTCCATTTCTGGTTTTAATGGAGGCGGGTCGGGGGGCAGGCGACCAACCCACTCTCAGGAGGCGGGTCGGTCACTAAAAATATTTTAAGGAGGCTGCGTGCCTCCATTTTAACTTAACTTTTAGTTTTAATGCCTGCAGGCCGGGTTTCCTGCGCCTTGGGAAACCCAGCAGCTGAAGGGAGACGTGAAGGGCTGGATCCATCAGGTAAGTGCATTTGCAGCACTGCTTGAGGGTCAGGAGGAGCAGGAGTACTTCCCCCAACCCACCAGGCTTACCTCCACGTGATCGAACAACCGCGATCGACTGACCCCACCCCCAGCGATGGGACCCCCGCGAACAGTCGATCCCTCCCCCCGATGTCCAACTCCTCCCCCAAGGATAAATCTTCAAGAGACAGAGAAGTCTTAATAGATTTGATGTTAAATGTGCCCAATCAATGCAAAGTAAGAATCAACAAAGCCAATAGGATGTTGAACTACATGGCCAAAATAGTAGAATAAAGTCAGATTACATAGTAATTACGTTTTAGAGTGCTCTGGTCAGACCGCACCTTGACTACTGTTTCCAATTCTGGTTGCTAAGAAACAAGAGAGACATTCAAGTGCTGGACGCAGTGTAGTGGGGAGCCAGGAGGCTGATCCCACGGCATGATTTTAACTCAGAAAAACAGGTGGGTTGGGGGCAGGGGGGGGGGCAGTAAAAATTTTAAAAATCTAAAACCTGTTCCCAACCCACTTCCAACTCATCCATTTCTGGTATTAACAGAGGCAGGATGAGGGGTGGGTGACCAACCCGCTCTCAGGAGGCGGGTTGGTCACTAAAACCTTTCAAGGAAGTTTCAGGCCTCCATTTTAACAGATTTTTTGTTTTTAGCCCCTGGGGTCCGGGATTGCCGGGCCTTCTCCTTCACGCCACATGAGAGGAGGCGAGAAAGCCCAAAACAGCAGGTTGTATAGCACAGCTGTGGGCCCAGAGGAGCAGAAGTGCTTCCCCAAGGTCCAACAAGCCTATCTGCACCCCCACGATCTCCGATACTCCTCACAATCTCCGACCGCCCCACGATTTCCAACCCCCACCCCCACGATCTCCGATACCCCTTACAATCTCCGATCCCCCCACAATCTCCAACCTCCCCCACAATCTCCGGCTCCCGCAATGACCCGGACTCCGATCCCCCGATGACTGACCCCCCAATGACTCCGATGACTGAGCCCCCCGATGACTGAGCCCCTGATGACTGATCCCCCCCCCACGATGATCCCTGATAACTGAGCCCCCCCCCCGATGACCTCCAATGACTGACCCCTGATGACTGAGCCCCCCGATGACCCTGATGACTGAGCCCCCGATTACTAAACCGGGAAATAGAGGTTTCCCGGACATCCTTATGATTTTGACAAAAGGATGTCTTTTATTTTTTTTGACGGTTTCCCGCCCAACGAGCTGGCCTGATTGACAGGCTGGCCTCAGTCGGACAGGAGAAAAGGAAGGAAGACGATGTGAGCAGGTAAGTCTTAGATGGTGGTGGGGGGTCATCGGGAGGGGGCCGGTGGTCATCGATGGGGGCTCAGTCATTGGGGGGGTCAATCATCGAGGGGGGGTACAGTAATTGGGAGGGTCAGTCATGAATGATCCCTGATGACTGAGCCCCCCCGATGACCCTGATGACTGAACCCCCTGATGACTGAGCTCCCCCGATGACTCTTGATGACTGACCCCCCGATGACTGAGCTCCCGATGACACCCGATGGCTGACCCTCCAATGACCCCCAATGACTGAGCCCCCCCCGATGACCGACCCTCCGATGACCCCCAATGACTGAGCCCCCCCGATGACCGACCCTCCGATGACCCCCAATGACTGAGCCCCCCCCGATGACCGACCCTCCGATGACCCCCAATGACTGAGCCCCCCCCGATGACCCCAATGACCGAACCCCAATGATTGAGCCCCCTGATGACCCCCAATGGCTGACCCCCCCGGATGACCCCCAATAACTGAGTCCCCAATGACCCCCAATGATTGAACCCCCGATGACTGACCCCGCCTATGACTGACCCCGCCTATGACTGAGCCTCCTGAGCCCCTCTGATGACTGAGCCCCTCTGATGACTGAGCCCCTCTGATGACTGAGCCCCTCTGATGACTGAGCCCCCCCCGATGACCTCGATGACTGAGCCCCCCCCCGATGACCTCGATGACTGAGCCCCCCCCCCCGATGACCCCCGATGACTGACCCCTTGGTGACTGAGCCCCCTGATGACTGAGCCCCTCCGATGACCCCGATGACTGAGCCCCCCCCCCCCGATGACCCCCTGGTGACTGAGCCCCCTGGTGACTGAGCCCCCTGATGACTGAGCCCCCTGATGACTGAGCCCATCCGATGACCTCGATGACTGAGCCCCCCTGATGACCTCCGATGACTGACCCCTGATGACTGACCCCCCCGGAGACTGAGCCCCCGATGACTGACCCCTCTGATGACTGACCCCCCCCCCCAATTACTGTACCCCCCTCGATGACTGAGCCCCCCCTGATGACTGATCCCCGGAGACTGAGCCCCCGATGACTGACCCCTCTGATGACTGACCCCCCCAATTACTGTACCCCCCCTCGATGATTGACCCCCCCGATGACTGAGCCCCCATCGATGACCCCCGGCCCCCTCCCGATGACCCCCACCACCATCTAAGACTTACCTGCTCACATCGTCTTCCTTCCTTTTCTCCTGTCCGACTGAGGCCAGCCTGTCAATCAGGCCAGCTCGTTGGGCGGGAAACCGTCAAAAAAAATAAAAGACATCCTTTTGTCAAAATCATAAGGATGTCCGGGAAACCTCTATTTCCGGGTTTCCCGTCAGGAATTCGACCCCCCCCCCCCCCGGCCCCCTTCCCGGCTCCCGATAAAATCATGCCCCTGATGTCACTGGTCTGAGTTATGAGGAAAGACGGGAGAAACTTAAACTTTTCAGACTAAAAAAAGAGAAGTCTGGAAGGTGATCTTAAAGAGGTATATGAGATTGTTAAGGGTATAGATAAAGTTAAGCAGAATATTATCATATTTGCGAGCCTTCTCTGGAATATTGCTTCCACCGATACAATGGATAAAAGAAATGTATAATTTCTGGCAACAACTAGTACCTTGCAATTCTGAATGCATCTCACTATAGTCCCTTATGTGGTAGGGTAGAGGAATGTATTCTAGAATTTACAACTTAAAACAGCCATTTTATTGGTACTATTCTGAGAGTGAAGCAGCAGAGTACCACCATTTTGAAGTGCCTACTTTTATGCATGTTTATTCATACTAGTTAGTTCCGCATCCATAATTGCTACTCTTTATATTTTAGCAAGGGCTTTGTTAAGCTTTGAAGTAGGAGGAGATTTAAGGAAGTGTGCTAATATTACACTGTTCAGGGGCACATCCCCTTGCATTCTGTTTGTTTGTAAAGATAAACAGATGCGAAATGCCAACTGGAAGGTTATAAATGCTGCCTTTTGCTGAAAATCCATAAACATCAACTACCCTGTAACCAGTAATCCGTATGATATCAGCAACAGCATTCAGACGCCTTTTAAATTCACCCTTTGCTCAATCTATAATTTTGAAGTACATTCCAGAAGATGCTGTTACTGGGAGAACTAAGTCCAAAAGATTTGCTACCTGTAATAAATGAACTCTTTCCTTTCAACCTCAGTTTGATTGCACTGCAACAATTTATGCAGTATCAGAAAATCGATAATGTACTAACATTAGAATGGTGTTTATTTTGGCATCCTCCAAATACCACAGAAGCAGGCATTTGAATCTCTGCATACAAGAGATAAAGTACTCAGAAAATGGCACTGTCTAACAGATGATACCACGTGCAAGGGAAATTGTGTGTGAAGCTGGTATTCTTTGCAGACTTGATTGATTACACTGAGTGTTGTAGTGCTTGTATTTTGGCACAGACATGAATGTCTGGCTGAAGCACTAGCAACCTTTGTGACACTGATCAAGGCATAATTTTGTAGAGGAATAGAAGCACAGATCTACCTCTATATTGAAACACAAAGTAGATAATACCAGATTCTATTCCTGGTCTGTATTGAGTTACCTGAGCTCACAGAAAGACTGCAGCTGGGGTGCTACAATTAGCTTCATATCTTCTGGGATGAGAAGGGAAATGGTTAACCCCATCAGGCCACTTCCTCATCATTATCCATTAACTCCTGCTGGAAAGTGCACAGGTCTGGACTATGGATAAGAATGGAATCAGTCTCACCTGTGATGCCTTCCATGGTAAAACAGCTTGCTGGCACACACCGTAGGCTGACACATAAAGAAGGGCCAGCTGGGTTTAATCATCTCAGTGTGCATAGTAGTAGCATGAGTGAGATATCAAGGCTGATCATTTTGGAGAAGGAACAGGAAAGGAGGAAGACTACTCCCAGATAGTGTTCTAAGTACAGTTAACAGCATTATCTTGACCTCACCAAGCTCTCTGAGGAGACTTTGTCACACAAGGGATACCATCAAAGAATGGTGCCATCTCCTGGACCATACCTGCAGTCAAACAAGGAGCAACATCAGCACTGCACTGCCAGTAGCAGTAAAAGGGACAGTGGCACTCAACCATTATACTGCAGGGCCCTCTGAAGCACCAGCTGAAGACCTCACAGGGCTGTTCCAGTTTATAACTCATCACCTAATTACCAAGATCACAGAGGCTTTGTTTTGACAAGTTTGTGACAGCATTACAGGGTGATTCCATAATCCAGTGCTCCCAACAGGAAGTGGCTTCTAATGGGTGCACAGCTGAATTGTGAAGATAAATCAGTGTTTTGGAATTGGCTTACCTGGGTTTCCATGACGTTTCTACCGAAGTTGCGGTGGATGAGCAGGAGAACCCTTTGGTAATTCACTCTCCTTTGCTTTTTCCATGAAAGTTTCTTCAGATTAAGTTCAAAAGTTCATGCTTAATTTTGTCTTAATGTTGTCATAAAAAACACAGCTTCAGAATTACCTTCAAAGTATTCACTGATCCTAAGAATAGCTTAAAGTGCTGTCTTTCACCAGTCCTATTCTTATTGCTGGATGGTAGGAAGGAAATTGTGGGCTTACAGACAGCAAGTTCAAGCATGCTATGTGAAAGATTAGTCTTGCTGTCAATCATGTAAAAAAAAATCCTGGATGCTGTGTGCCCCCTCCCCTACTCCAAAATGTGGTATTGTTCGTTAGATGGAGAAGGGAAGCAGCCTTAAATGCATTTGAAGAGGTTGTGCACAGATTGCTATCACTTAATGTCACTGGTGAATTCTGGGAGGTTTTTGTTCACATAGCACTCATACAGTCATACTGGTGTATTCTGGGAGGTGTAGCTTGCCACTTTTTGTGCTTCTTGAATTTGTTGACAGAGTGATGGCTCTGGGAACCTCTGTAAACTCAAGTCCCAGGCCAATGCCCTGTTTAGACAGGCCTCCAAGGGAAAATATTGTTAGAGGCATTTTAAACACACAAAAGACAACAGTATAGGTAAGTTTAATCATTTTGTCATGAATTTTGTCTATTTTTGCCTTTATTGTGCTAGCATTTTCACCAGTAAAGCCTAAACTTAATGAGAAACTAGTATGGCAGCCAAAAGAATTAAAAAAAAATATCTTGCACAATTTCATTTGTTCTCATTCTCCTTCATATCTGTCCTATTTTAACAATAAAGTTAACCTCTTTAATTTAAATCTGTTAACGAGCATGTTAAAACAGCACAGGCAGGAATTTATGCAGCACATTAAAAATAGCACACAGAGGAAATTAAATGCAAAAATGTTGCTGAGCATTGATAAATTATACACAGGAATGATATTATAATGTGTTTTATTATTAATTGTATTTTACAAATTCTCATTTACATTGTATGGACAATTTTGTTTTCAAATGAATGCTATAGTTAAATACTGGTTGTGATGTATAATTAGTTATATTTTTATCCCTGAGGTGGAAATGGAGACTTTTGCAAAACTGAAGTTGATTATTGGTGCTTTGCTATTTTGAAGGTTGTTGAGTCATGGCTGCAGGCTTTGTGATAAAATGTAAATATCCTGTTCTTTTGTGTGATATGCGGCAGATTTTCAGGCAAGGCTTCCTTGTTGAATGCTGTGTGCCTGATTTCATCACAGCTAGAAATTCTGAATTCTTGTGTGGATGAAAACGTATCAGGGTAAACTATTCAGTATCTGATTCAAAGGAACCTTTTGCCTCTGTACATATCACTCACTGCGCTGCCTCTCACTCACCCACTCATTTGTCCAACTAGTCTCCTGGTTTGTTATCCACACAATTACCCACACAACCACTCTGCCACTCGGATGCTCACCCACTCATTTAGTCATTGGATCTTCGCATGTTTGGATCACTTTTTGGTTCTCATTTGGTTCTCTCTGGAAATTATCATTATATTAGTCATGGAGCAGCACAAGTCTCTTACACCTCTGGCACAGACCCAACGGAAAACCAGGCACTGTCAAAGAGCTGGTGTAGAGATAAATTATGGATTTTCCACTCCCTCTGCACCAGACCTGCAAAGGAGCACAATTTCAGGCCCAACAATGCTTTAAAACATTTAAAGGGGGATGATCAACATTTTGGGAGAGAAAGAACCTAGAAGTGCCCGACATTATTTTTGTCACTGTCGCAGCATGCTACCATCATGCATGGAGGAAACCTACTACAGATGTATGTGAGTTCATGCAGAAAGGCCAGTAATGAAATGGTCATTTAAATAAAAAAACTGGAGATTTAAAATATTTATAAGGAATCAGGACCTGATGTAATGCATCAAAGTGATGTAACAGGTGCTAAGGCAAAAACTTTTCTCAGCTCACTTGACACAAGGGTAGTAGCAAAAGACTGAAAAGCTGCCTCCAAGAAGCAGGATTTCCTCTTCAATGCCATTTTTTTTTCTCTTAGCTCTCTAAAACCCCAGTCCCTCTGAGGCTTAAATACTGCTCTCAGAGCTAGGGAAGCTCTTTCAGCATCTCTGTCATGCTCCAGGACAGACTAAAAGGAAATGCTTGTTGTCTGACAGGCAATCCTTCATTCATCTCTAGCTGCTAACCTGTCTTGCTCCATCTTAGCTGATTTGTCTTTTTAATTTTATTGATACTATGATGATCCTCTGAACTCTTTTAAGAACATAAGAATATAAGAGCATAAGAAATAGGAGCAGGAATAGGCCATCCAGCCCCTCGAGCCTGCTCCACCATTCAACAAGATCATGGCTGATCTTCTACATCAACGCCATTTTTCTGCACTATCCCCATAATCCTTGATGCCTTTAATATCTCGAAATCTATCGATCTCTGTTTTGAATGTACTCAATGACTGAGTCTCCACAGTCCTCTGGGGTAGAGAATTCCAAAGATTCACCACCCTCTGAGTGAAGAACTTTCTCCTCATCTCAGTCCTAAATGGCCTGCCCCTTATTCTGAGACCTTGACCCCTGGTTCTAGACTCCCCAACCAGGGGAAACATCCTCCCTTTATCCACCCTGTCGAGCCCCGTTTCTCTTACGATCCCTTCTACACACTCTTCTTCCTCTTGGTACCCTCACTGAGGTGAAATCAAGACGCATACTCTCTCATACTCCACCTCATTCTTACCTTCCATTGTTTTCTCTTGCTCCTACAACTTTCAGGCTTTTAAAACACAAGCTTAATGTTATCTAAATATTACTTCTTAGCTTATTTTGCCATCTGTCCCACTTCTCTTCAACCTTCAATGTGAGCCTTGGCCCTTCAGCTAGGGTTGTCAATAAAAACGAGGTCATAGACACTGTTATATCTAGGTGTTTTGTTATAAATTTCTTCACTATTGCTGAAGTAAATTTAAGAACACTTCTCTTGTTGAGGATGGTGATAGTAGTAGCTGTAGAGTTGGAATTAGTCTCTAAACATTTTATTGATTTTCCATAGGATTAGAAATGACCTTTGCACCTATAAATTTGAACTTGTAATAGATTGAGTACTCTCAGTTTGTCCCCTTTGATGAGCTAGTAATTAACCAGCATCATTTCTATGTTCAAAGTATCAGGCCTTGTTTCTCACACATTCAAATTTTAGCTGTGTAAATGTTAGAGGATTTTGGTCTCATCTCTTTCCCCTATGATTTAAGCAGGTTAGGACCCACAGGTTCAGGTGCAGTATGTTGTATTTTGAAGTTGTTTAGATCGCTAGTTGTACTATCCCGTGCTTTGATACTTTTTTCTCTAATGAAGTCTATTTCATCAACTGTTCTATAATCATCTGGGTGAAAGGCTTATTCTAAAGCACAGTTTATTGTCACAATGAGCTTTAATCTCACTGATGCATGATGTGACTTTTGTTGGGCTGGATTTTAAAATCTTTGCATCATAGCTCAGCACCATCACAGTAGTACAATGAGCCATGTCTTTGCAAGGTTCTCTCAGCAGAGCCAAACCTTGTTGAGAGTGAGCATAAGTCATGAAACCAGATGTACAGATTAGCATAGCACACCACATTTCCCAGTAAAGAAAAATATCGGCTATTTAGAGGCACCATTGGTGACCAGCAAGCCTCGTGATATTTGTAAAATTTATTTCAGTTTGTCTTACGCTGGATTTAATGCCCTTTTCTCTACTTCCGTGCTGACAGTGTTCCTCGCTCATATTAAACAGGTGCAGCTGTGTATGGATGACCTGGCCTGTAAGAGTTGGTTTCTTAAATATATCACTTTTTAATTGTTGTTTGGAAAGGTAGATTTTTTTGCCTTATATTGCTTTAACACATTTTCATTGGTGCATTAATTTTTATTTCTGTTAGGCCTGATTTTTGGATTGCAAGGCTTTTAAGGGCCACTTGTAAGCTTCCATGTTCTTGCGCTGACAGCGGGGAGCAGAGCTCACAGTGAATACATTGATGTAAATTGCAGGTGCACAGTCCATCATTTTCTACCTATTAAAATAAATGGATGGAAAATTACAGGCTGTGCACCCGTCATTTTCCCTGTGAATGCCATTCTGTACCGAGAACGCAGGAATGCAGATCCGACCCGTTATTTATAACATAAGAAATAGGAGCAGGAGTAGGCCATATAGCCCCTCGAACCTGCTCCGCCATTCAATAATATCAAGGCTGATCTATTACCTCAACTCCACTTTCCCACCCTATCCCCATATCCCTTGATTCCCTTAGTGTCCAAAAATCTTTCGATCTCAGTCTTGAATATACTCAATGACTGAGCATCCACAGCCCTCTGGGGTAGAGAATTCCAAAGGTTCACAACCCTCTGAGTGAAGAAATTTTTCCTCATCTCAGTCCTAAATGATCAACCCCTTTTCTTGAGACTATGGCCATAATTCTAGACTCTCCAGCCAGGGGAAACATCCTCACCCTGTCAAGCCCTTTAAGAATTTAAATGTTTCAAAGAGATCACCTTTCATTCATCTAAACTCCAGAGAATATAGGCCCAATCTACTCAATCTCTCCTCAGAGGACAACCCTCTTATCCCAGGCATCAATCTAATGAACCTTCGTTGCACCCCCTCTAAGGCAAGTATATCCTTCTTCAGGTAAGGAGACTAAAACTATACACAGTACTTGAGGTCTCACCAGAGCCCTATATAATTGCAGCAAGACCTCCTTACTCTTATACTCCAACCGCCTTACAATAAAAGCTAACATACCATTTGTCTTCCTAATTGCTTGCTTTATCTGCATGTTAACTTTCTCTGATTCATGTACAAGGATACCCAAATCCCTCTGAATACCAACATTTTTTAGTCTCTCATCTTTTAAAAAATATTCTGCTTTTCTATACTTCCTACCAAAGTGGATGATTTCACATTTCCCCACATTCAACTCCACCTGCCACCTTCTCGCCCACTCACTTAACCTGTCCATATCCCTTAGCGGCCTCTATGCGTCCTCCTTACAGCTGACTTTCCCACCTAGCATCATCAGGAAACTTGGATAAATTACACTTAGTCCCCTCATCTAAGTCATCAATATATATTGTAAACAGCTGAGGCCCAAGCACTGATCCTTGTGACACCCCACTAGTTACAACCTGCCAACTCGAAAATCACCCATTTATTGCTACTCTCTGTTTTCTGTCTGTTAATCAATCCACTATCCATGCTAATATATTACCCCCAATCCCATGAGCCCTTATCTTGTGTAACAATCTCTTGAGTGGCACCTTATCGAATGCCTTTTGAAAATTCAAATATACTACATCCATTGGTTCCCCCTTATCTACCCTGCTAGTTACACCCTCAAAAACGCTAATAAATTTGTCAAACGCAATTTCCCTTTCATAAAACCATGTTGACTAATCATATTATGATTTTCTAAGTGCCCTGTTACCAAATCCTTAATAATAGATTCTAGCATTTTCCCTACTACTGATGTTAGGCTAACTGGCCTTTAGTTCCCTATTTTCTCTCTCCCTCCTTTCTTGTGGCCGTCCCCCTCTCAAACAAATATACCGCTTTGGATATTGTTGAGGGGGATGACTTATCAGGGGAAGGCAGCAGCAGCCAACTTCCTGGCACCAGGGGTAGCTCTGCTGCACAGGCTGGGAGGAAAAAGAGTGGAAGAGCTATAGTGGTAGGGGATTCTATCGTAAGGGGAACAGACAGGCGTTTCTGTGGCCGTAAACGTGACTCCAGGATGGTTTGTTGCCTCCCTGGTGCCAGGGTCATGGATGTCACTGAGCGGCTACAGGGCATTCTCAAGGGGGAGGGTGAGCAGGCAGAGGTCGTGGTCCACATTGGGACCAACGACATAGGTAGGAAGGGAGATGAGGTCCTGCATCAAGAATTTAGGGAGCTAGGTAGCAGATTAAAGAGCAGGACCTCAAAGGTTGTAATCTCTGGATTACTCCCAGTGCCACGGGCTAGTGAGTATAGAAATAGGAGGATAGAACAGATGAATGCGTGGCTAAAGAGTTGGTGCAGGAGGGAGGGTTTCAGTTTCCTGGATCACTGGGCCTGCTTCTGGGGAAGGTGGGACTTGTACAAGTCGGACGGGTTGCATCTGAACCAGAGCGGGACAAATATCCTTGCGGGGAGGTTTGCTAGCACTGTTGGGGGGGGTTTAAACTAACTTGGCAGGGGGATGGGATACAGAGTGGAGCTACAATAGGGGGTGATGTGCAGCCAAATATAGAGAAAAAAACAAGTCAGCTTGGAAGACAGGGCAAATATGTGAGGGCAAGGCTGGATGGCATCTATTTTAATGCAAGGAGTCTTGCGAATAAGGTGGATGAACTGAAGGTGTTGATAAACACATGGGAGTATGATATTGTTGCTGTCACAGAGACATGGTTGAGGGAGGGGCAAGACTGGCAGCTCAATATTCCGGGGTACAGAATCTTCAGGCGAGACAGAGGGGGAGGTATAAGAGGAGGGGGGGTCGCAATATTAATTAAAGAATCAATTACTGCCATAAGGAGGGATGATATATTAGCAGGTTCCTCTAATGAGGCCATATGGGTGGAGCTTAAAAACAAAAAGGGGGCAAGCACTTTGATGGGAGTGTACTATAGGCCCCCAAACAGTCAGGGGGAGATAGAGGAACAGATATGTAGGCAAATCTCAGAAAATTGTGCAAATAATAGGGTAATAATAGTGGGGGATTTCAACTTCCCCAATATTAACTGGGATACTCAGAGTGTAAAAGGCTTAGAGGGTACAAAATTCTTAACGTGCATCCAGGAGAGCTTTTTGAGCCAGCATGTAGAAAGTCCTACAAGAGAGGGGGCGGTACTGGACCTAATTCTAGGGAATGTGGCCGGCCAAGTGGAAGAAGTGCTAGTAGGTGAGCACTTTGGTGACAGTGACCATAATTCGGTGAGATTTAAGGTGGTCATGGAAAAGGACAGGGAGGGGCCGGAAATAAAGGTTCTAAATTGGGGGAAGGCCGATTTTAATAGGATAAGGCAGGATCTGGCCAAAATGGACTGGGATCAGCTGCTTGTAGGAAAATCCGCATCGGAGCAATGGGAGTCTTTCAGAAGGGAGATTGAGACCATACAATGGCAACATGTTCCTGTAAAGGTCAAGGGTGGTTCCAAGAACTCCAGGGAACCTTGGATGTCAGGGGATATACGAGAATGGATTAGGAAAAAAAGGAGGGCTTTTGGCAGATACAAAAGGCTAAAGACGGAGGAAGCCCTAGAGGAGTACAAAAAGTGCAGGGGGATACATAAAAAAGAAATTAGGAGATCAAGGAGGGGCCATGAAATAACACTGGCGAGCAAAATAAAGGAAAATCCTAAGATGTTTTATAAGTATATTAAGGGTAAGAGGATGACTAGGGAAAAAATAGGGCCCATTAGGGACAAAAATGGCAATCTGTGTGTGGAGCCGGCAGATGTAGGAGGGGTTCTAAATGAATTTTTTGCATCTGTTTTCACTATGGAGAAGGACGATGTAGACATAGAAATACGGCAGGGGGACTGTGATATACTCGAACATATTAACATCGAGCGGGAGGAGGTATTGGCGGTTTCAGCAGGCCTAAAAATGGATAAATCCCCAGGCCCGGACGAAATGTATCCCAGGCTACTGTGTGAGGCAAAGGAGGAGATTGCGGGGGCTCTAACACATATATTCAGAACCTCTCTGGCCACAGGGGATGTGCCAGAGGACTGGAGAACCGCTAATGTAGTGCCATTATTCAAGAAGGGGAGTAGGGAAAAACCGGGGAACTACAGGCCAGTGAGCCTAACATCAGTGGTAGGAAAATTATTGGAAAAAATTCTGAAGGACAAAATTAGTCTCCACTTGGAGAAGCAAGGATTAATCAGGGATAGTCAACATGGCTTTGTCAAGGGAAGATCATGTCTGACTAATTTGATTGAATTTTTTGAGGGGGTGACTAGGCGTGTGGATGAGGGTAACGCAGTGGATGTGGTATACATGGATTTCAGTAAGGCCTTCGATAAAGTCCCCCACAGGAGACTGGTCAAGAAGGTACGAGCCCATGGAATCCAGGGTGCCTTGGCACTTTGGATACAAAACTGGCTTAGTGGCAGAAGGCAGAGGGTGATGGTCGAAGGTTGTTTTTGTGACTGGAAGCCTGTGGCCAGTGGGGTACCACAGGGATCAGTGCTGGGTCCCTTGCTGTTTGTGGTCTACATTAATGACTTGGATATGAATGTAAAAGGTATGATCAGTAAGTTCGCTGATGATACAAAAATTGGTAGGGTGGTAAATAGCGAGGAGGATAGCCTCAGTCTGCAGGACGATATAGATGGGTTGGTCAGATGGGCGGAACAGTGGCAAATGGAATTTAACCCGGAAAAGTGCAAGGTGATGCACTTTGGAGGGACTAACAAGGCAAGGGAATACACAATGAATGGGAGGACCCTAGGCAAGACAGAGGGTCAGAGGGATCTTGGTGTGCAAGTTCACAGATCCCTGAAGGCGGCGGAACAGGTAGATAAGGTGGTAAAGAAGGCATATGGGATACTTGCCTTTATTAGCCGAGGCATAGAATATAAGAGCAAGGAGGTTATGATGGAGCTGTATAAAACACTGGTTAGGCCACAGCTGGAGTACTGTGTGCAGTTCTGGTCGCCACACTACAGGAAGGATGTGATCGCTTTGGAGAGGGTGCAGAGGAGATTCACCAGGATGTTACCAGGGCTGGAGCGCTTCAGCTATGAAGAGAGACTGGGAAGATTGGGTTTGTTTTCCTTGGAGCAGAGGAGGCTGAGGGGGGACATGATTGAGGTGTACAAAATTATGAGGGGCACAGATAGGATGGATACTAAGGAGCTTTTTCCCTTCGTCGAGGGTTCTATAACAAGGGGACATAGATTCAAGGTAAAAGGCGGGAGGTTTAGAGGGGATTTGAGAAAGAACTTTTTCACCCAGAGGGTGGTTGGAGTCTGGAACTCACTGCCTGAAAGGGTTGTGGAGGCAGGAACCCTCACAACATTCAAGAAGCATTTGGATGAGCACTTGAAATGCCATAGCATACAAGGCTATGGACCAAATGCTGGAATATGGGATTAGAGTAGACAGGGCTTGATGGCCGGCGCGGACACGATGTGCCGAAGGGCCTCTATCCGTGCTGTATAACTCTATGACTCTATGACTCTATGAATAGCGGGGATATATTTTCTACCTACCAATTCATGGGGACCATTGTAGAATCTAGGGAATTCGGGAAGATCAAAACCAATGCGTCCACTATCTCTGCAGCCACCTCCTTTAAAACCCTAGGGTGTAGCCCATCAGGTCCAGGGGATTTGTTGGCTTTTAGTCCCTTTAATTTCTCCTGTACTTTTTCTTTACTAATTTTAATTACTTTAAGTTCTCTCATTAGATCCTTAGTTCCCCATTATATCCGGTTCGTTTTTTGAGTTTTCTACTGTGAAATCAGATACAAAATATTTGTTTAATGTCTCTGCTATTTCCTCATTTCCCATTATAATTTAACCTGTCTCTGCCTCTAAGGGACCCACGTTTATTTTTGCTACTTTCTTTTCTTTTTATATACTTGTAGAAGCTCTTACAATCTGTTTTTATATTTCTTGCTAGTTTACTCTCATATTCTATTTTCTCCCTCTTTATCAATTTCTTGGTCATCCTTTGTTGATTTCTAAAACCTTCTTAATCCTCAGGCTTACTATTCTTTTTGGCAATATTGTAAGCCTCTTCTTATAATCTAATACTATCCTTAACGACTCTCGTTAGCCAAGGTTGGATCACTTTTTCCATAGTGTTTTTATTTCTCAAGGTAACATATATTCATTGAGAATTATTAATTATTTCTTTAAATGTTCACTATTGCTTACCTAACATTAAATCTTTTAATCTAATTTCCCAATCTACCTTAGCCAACTCACCCCTCATACCTACATAATTGGCCTTGTTTAAATTTAAGACCTTAGTTTCAGATTTCACTACATCACTCTCAAACTCAATATGAAATTCTATCATTTTGTGATCACTTTTCCCCAGAGGATCCTTAACTATAAGATTACTAATTAACACTGTCTAATTACACAATACTAGATCTAAAATAGCCTGTTCCCTAGTTGGTTCCTTGACATATTGTTCTAGAAAACAGTTTCAGATGCATTCCATGAACTCGTCCTCCAAACTACTTTTGCCAATTTGGTTTGCCCAGTCTATATGAAGATTAAAGTCTCCCACGATTATTGCATTACCTTTGTTGCAAGCTCCTCTAATTTCCTGATTTATACTCTGTCCAACACTATAACTACTGTTAGGGGGCCTGTAAACTACTCCCACCAGTGTTTTCTGCCCCTTGTTATTTCTTAGCTCTACCCACACTGATTCTACATCCTACTTTTCTGAGCTAAGGTCCTATCTCACGACTGCCTTTATCTCTTTTCAAACTCCATTGGTTACAACAGTCTTGCTTCAAACTGCTACTTTGCTTGGAGAAGCCTAAGTGGAACTCCTTACATAGAATGTACAGCACAGAAACAGGCCATTCGGTCCAACAGGTCGATGCTGGTGTTTATGCTCCACACGAGCTTCCTCCCACCCTTCTTCATCTAACCCCATCAACATATCCTTCTCTCCCTTTCTCCCTCATGTGTTTATCTAGCCTCCCCTTAAATGCATCTGTGCTAGTCGCTTCAACTACTCCTTGTGGTAGCGAGTTCCACTCTCCGGGTAAAGATGTTTTTCCTGAATTCCCTATTGGATTTATTAGTGACTATCTTATATTTATGACCTCTAGTTCTGGTCTCCCCCGCAAGTCTCTAAGTCTACCCTATTAAACCCTTTCATAATATTAATGACCTCTATCAGGTCATTTCTCAGTCTTCTCTTTTCTAGAGAAAAGAGCTCCAGCCTGTTCAATCTTTCCTGATAGGTATAATCTTCAGTTCTGGTATCATCCTAGTAAATCTTTTTTGCACCTTCTCCAGTGCCTCTATATCCTTTTTATAATATGGAGGCCAGATTTGTTCACAGTATTCCAAGTTTGGTCTAACCAAGGTTCTATACAGGTTTAACATAATTTCCCTGCTTTTCAATTCTATCCCTCTAGAAATGAACCCCAGTGCTTTGCTTGTTTTTTTTGTGGCCTTATTCACCTGCATCGCTACTTTTAGTGATTTTGGTAGCTGTGTCCCTAGATCCCTCTGCTCCTCTACCCCATTTAGACTCTTATTTTCCAAGGTGTATGTGGGCCCCTTATTCTTCCTTTCAAAATGTACCACCTCATACTTATCTATATTGAAATTCATATGCCAATTACACGCCCATTCTGCAAGTTTATTAATGTCTTCCTGTATTTTGTCCTTAGTATTAAAAATTCCCCCCAATTTGATGTCATCTGTAAATTGAGGGATTCCAATGGTGCTCCTAGATTTGGAATAGTTCTTGAGGGGTAAGAAAAGCAAATGTGACTGCATTTCATGCATTATATATGCACCATCCTTAACTCAGGACTCATGTTTACCAGTCCCCAGACAATCCTTCCTGGGTATGTCAGAGGAGATCTGTCTTTGGCATCTACTCTTCACAAGAGGCTGCCACATAGCTATACCATCTCGTGGAACCTGCAGAAAAGTTGTACTACAGGGACAGCTCTTTCTGTAGGCATGATGATCACTATTGCATTTCACTTTTACATCACCCAAATTGTTCAGGCCACCATTGGCGACATATGTTGAGTCAGTCGATCAACTGCCGCAGATGCATCAAACAGGAGGCCCTGTCCACAGGGGGAAAATTTTCATCATTTTCCCTCTGAGAAGAAGGCATTAGCTTGACAGGGCACAGCACATTTTTGGGCTGCAGGGCCCCCAAGAATATAGAGCATTGTACGTGGTGTCCCTGTACTGTTCAGGCCATTGAGCTTGGCTGCCACCTTCGAACAGACAAGGTAGGCTGCTGTCTTCTGAGGAGGGTGCCAAACAGGGCTAATCTCCTTGCACCTACTTCATGGAGCAGCATATCCACATTGTCAGCTATTCTGCACCGCTCCATCACTTCTCACATACACTGTTTAATGGGTCCATGATATGGGGGTGGGGGAGGGGTAAATTAATGCTCCCAGCACGTGATGCTCTGCACATCAACTATTTGTCTAAGACAAATATTTATTTGTTCATTGTTAGCCATGGCAAAGGCTGACAAATATTCAAAATCCATTTTAAACATTTATAAAGCCTGAAAAAATATTTTTTTTATTCGTTCATGTGATGTGGGCGTCGCTGGCAAGGCCAGCATTTATTGCCCATCCCTAATTGCCCTTGAGAAGGTGGTGATGAGCCGCCTTCTTGAACCGCTGCAGTCCATGTGGTGAAGGTTCTCCCACAGTGCTGTTAGGAAGGGAGTTTCAGGATTTTGACCCAGCGATGATGAAGGAACGGTGATATATTTCCAAATCGGGATGGTGTGTGACTTGGAGGGGAACGTGCAGGTGGTGTTGTTCCCATGTACCTGCTGCTCTTGTCCTTCTAGGTGGTAGAGGTCGCGGATTTGGGAGGTGCTGTCGAAGAAGCCTTGGCGAGTTGCTGCAGTGCATCCTGTGGATGGTACACACTGCAGCCACAGTGCGCCGGTGGTGAAGGGAGTGAATGTTTAGGGTGGTGGATGGGGTGTCAATCAAGCAGGCTGCTTTGTCCTGGATGGTGTCGAGCTTCTTGAGTGCAGCTGCACTCATCCAAGCAAGTGGAGAGTATTCATCACACTCCTGACTTGTGCCTTGTAGATGGTGGAAAGACTTTGGGGAGTCAGGAGGTGAGTCACTCACCGCAGAATACCCAGCCTCTGACCTGCTCTTGTAGCCGCAGTATTTATATGGCTGGTCCAGTTAAGTTTCTGGTCAATGGTGACCCCCAGGATATTGATGGTGGGGGATTCGGCGATGGTAATGCCGTTGAATGTCAAGGGAAGGTGGTTTGACTCTCTCTTGTTGGAGATAGTCATTGCCTGGCACTTGTCTGGCACGAATGTTACTTGTTATTTATATTAATGATTTGGATGAGAATTTAGGAGGCATGGTTAGTAAGTTTGCAGATGACACCAAGATTGGTGGCATTGTGGACAGTGAAGAAGGTTATCTAGGATTGCAACGGGATCTTGATAAATTGGGCCAGTGGGCCGATGAATGGCAGATGGAGTTTAATTTAGATAAATGTGAGGTGATGCATTTTGGTAGATCGAATTGGGCCAGGACCTACTCCGTTAATGGTAGGGCATTGGGGAGAGTTATAGAACAAAGAGATCTAGGAGTACAGGTTCATAGCTCCTTGAAAGTGGAGTCACAGGTGGATAGGGTGGTGAAGAAGGCATTCAGCATGCTTGGTTTCATTGGTCAGAACATTGAATACAGGAGTTGGGATGTCTTGTTGAAGTTGTACAAGACATTAGTAAGGCCACACTTGGAATACTGTGTACAGTTCTGGTCAACCTATTATAGAAAGGATATTATTAAACTAGAAAGAGTGCAGAAAAGATTGACTAGGATGCTACCGGGACTTGATGGTTTGACTTATAGGGAGAGGTTGGATAGACTGAGACTTTTTTCCCTGGCGAGTAGGAGGTTTAGGGGTGATCTTATAGAAGTCTATAAAATAATGAGGGGCATAGATAAGGTAGATAGTCAAAATCTTTTCTCAAAGGTAGGGGAGTCTATAACGAGGGAGCATAGATTTAAGGTGAGAGGGGAGAGATACAAAAGGGTCCAGAGGGGCAATTTTTTCACTCAAAGGGTGGTGAGTGTCTGGAACGAGCTGCCAGAGGCAGTATTAGAGGCGGGTACAATTTTGTCTTTTAAAAAGCATTTGGACAGTTACATGGGTAAGATGGGTATAGAGGGATATGGGCCAAGTGCAGGCAATTGGGACTAGCTTAGTGGTATAAACTGGGCGACATGGACATGTTGGGCCGAAGGGCCTGTTTCCATGTTGTAAACTTCTATGATTCTATGATTCTATGCCACTTATGAGCCCAAGCCTGGATGTTGTCCAGGACTTGCTGCATGCGATCTCTGGCTGCTTCGGACGACACCTTCCATCACTTTGCTGATGATTGAGAGTAGACTGATGGGGCGGTAATTGGCCGGATTGGATTTGTCCTGCTTTTTGTGGACAGGACATATCTGGGCAATTTTCCACATTGTCAGATAGATGCCAGTGTTGTAGCTGTACTGGAACAGCTTGGCGAGAGGCGCAGCTAGTTCCCCCCATATGTAGCCACGTCCCTTTAATTTTGAGCTGCTAGTCAGATTTTCCACCTTTCCTATTCAGATAGCTGCCAGTGCAAGATCAGAAGCTCTGTTGTTAGCTTTAGCTAATTATTTAAATGAGCTGACTCTCCAAAAATGTACATAGTTAGCTCAATGTGCTTTTGGATGGCTTTGTCCTCGCAGCTAGAGATTCCGGGCACAGATTTTGGCAGGACTGAAAAATTAGGGCATAATATCGGACAAATTGTGGCTACTGTTATTTTGGCAATTTCTCATCTGCTCCCATGACCTATGGATGTGGGATAGTGCATTTTCTCTTTCCACCACCTCTATCCAGGAATTCTATACGTTGGACCTAATAATATGGGCACCCCTCAGCTCCATAGAGGGAAACCGTCCTTTGATGTACCTCCTGGACTAAGTCCTTCAGTGCAGCATCCTCAAAAGTGCAGTCCGGCACCTATTCCTCCTTGCTTCCATATTGAACTGGTAGCACTACCACTTTAAATTTTTCAGTGTGGATCTGCTTTAACAGTAGGCAAAAGTCCTTTATAAGCTGCTGATTCACTCGATATCCCTCCCACGCATACAGTTTGCTCCCTGCACATCAGCCAGGGAGCCCAGCACCGTTATTAAAATAAGATGACCCCTCCAAATCACACAAGGTCAACTTTCTGCACTACTTGTGCAGTGTGTGTATGTAATGCATCTAGCCCCACTGGGGCCACATAATTGGTACCATAGGGCACCATTACAGTAGCAATCATTCGAGTGCTCTTCTCTTTCACCAATCTTAAAAGTCTTATATCAGATTCTACTCTAATATAATTAATGCCAGTCTTATGAGGTTGCTTCAGTTGCTATAATATTTAAACAGTGACATTAAAATAGTTCGACATCACCGAGACCCTTTATTTTGAATCATTCTCAATGCTCCAATGTGCTGTGTCATAGTATGATAAGATAAAGGCTCATGCCAAAGATTCTGTATATAATGAGTTGAGGAGGATGTTAAGTGAAGGCCAGATATTGCCGCATAGAAAGGAAAAATTAGAGGGTGAGCCACCCTGAGCTGTTCTTGCACATGTCCCAGCAATTGACTTGAGAGCAACATTAGCAGAGACCTAGGAATACAGCAACTGCGAATTCGCTCAGCCATGAATGATGCATGGTGTGGAGAAACCAAAAGAGAGGAAGAAAAAAAATTACTTGTAAGCTTGAACGTAAGTGATTCAATCAGAAAATAATAAGAATAAAAGTGATCTTGTGTCATGCGACAGTGGTATCAAATAATTTTAACGTGGTCAGCTCCATATTCCTTGTGCTATACTTATATATAGATTCTGCTGAAGGGTCCCATCTGGAATGTTAGTTTGTCTTTCTATTTGACATGCTGACTGAGCTGCCCTTTCTTCGCAGTATTTTCAGTTTTTATTTAATATTTCCAACATTCATTTCTTTCATTTTATCTCTTGTCATATACTGATTGCTGTAGAGTGTGTGAAAGTGAATGGTTTCTGGATAGTAAAAGCAAACATATTTTAAAAGTGAACATCGTCACTTTTGATCAAAATCGCAGTTTGCATTTTGGTTTAATTGGAATTTTATAGTATGTGCTGGAGCAATTGTGCATGTGATTCAACCTCTATAACCTAGTATATTTTCTGAGTTAACTGTGATGCAGATTAAACCTCTGAAATAGATCATAACAGATGCTAACATTGCTATTCAAAGGAATCCTATATCAGCATCAGGTGTTCTCAGTGCCAAATCTGGATTTAACGCAGCTCTTGGATAGTACAACACTTTTACAACTACTTGCTTTTACATTCATGTATTATTCTCTATAGAACTTTAGTATTAACTGAAATGAAATCTGCATTGTCTTTCTCTGATTACATTTAATGCAGTAAGCTTTTTTTCACACTCCATTGCACAAATAAGCTTCTGCAAATTGAGCTTTTAGAGCTTTATCCTATATGAAGTACCATGTTTCCTGACTTGAATCTGTGATTCATAAAAAAAATGTTCTTTTGCCTCTACCAGTTTTCTAGCAGATGGTCAGAGCCATTAGAAGTTGACAGATTGTACCAGAACCTATTTCCTGTGTTGCGGGAATTGCCCCACACACACAGCAGAGTGAGCTTTGGAAGAAGTACATATGTAAGTGTTTTTTCCTACAGTGAAATTAATACTTTTTTCTTCCTCTTTGCAAAATGGAGTAATGTAGGGCTTATGGTGCACGTTCAAATTGGAATCAAGGGATAACTCAGAGGGGGTAACTTTTCGGAGGCTCCGCTCCTGATTTGGAGTTTTTGCTTAAAGGGAGTGTAGATCAGAGAATTGTAGAGATCAACACACCCAATTTGGGGCACAATTTTCTGACCATTACTATGACAGCAGGAGTACATGTTTGGAAATTACTGTGAACAAAGTTGTTGTAGAAACACCTTACGCATTTGTTCAGAATTCCTCGCTCTCTTATTTTAATAGAAGCTATTATCCATTCATTTTTAAACGAGTTAGCTCCTTCATTAAAATTGCAAACTTAGAAACATAGGAACATGGAAAATAGAAGCAAGAGTAGGCCATTTGGCCCTTCGAGCCTGCTCCGCCATTCAATATGATCATGGCTGATCCTCTATCTCAATACCACATTCCCGCTCTCTCCCCATACCCCTTAATGCTTTTTGTGTCTAGAAATCTATCTATCTCCTTCTTAGATATATTCAGTAACTTGGCCTCCGCAGCCTTCTGTGATAGAGAATTCCACAGGTTCACACTCTCTGAGTGAAGAAATTTCTCCTCATCTCAGTCCTAAAAAAGGAAGGAACTTAATACAAACATATTGCCCATTTTACGTAGAAATTACAACATGGAAACAGGCCATTTGGCCCAACCAGTCCATGTTGGTGGTTATCCTCCACATAGGAACAGGAGTAAGCCATTCAGCCCCTCGAGCCTGCTTACCATTCAATTAAGAATGGCTTAGCTCTAATTTTAAGATTATATTCCATTGTTCTTGATTCTCCCACCAGAGGAAATAATTTCTCCATATCCACCCTATCAAATCCTTTTAACATTTTAAACACCTTGATCAGATCACCCTTCACTGTTCTTTACTCAAGGGAATACAAACCAAGTTTATGTAACCTGTCCTCATAATTTAACCCTCTAAGCCCCAGTATCGTTCTGGTGAATCTGTGCTGCACCCACTTCAGGGCCAATATACCATTCCTGAGGTGCGGTGCCCAAAATTGAATGCAGTACTTCATATGGGCTCTGACCAAGGCTCTACACATGAGCAGTAGTCAAAATTCCATGTGTCTGCCTTGTTCCCATATCCCTTTACTCCCCTTTCCTTCAACCACTTATCTAACCTTTCTTAAATATTGACATGGTTTCTGCTTCAATCATTAACTCTGGTAATGCATTCCAAAATCTCACAACCCCGTGTGCAATATCCTTTTTTAAAATGTCCTATTGTTGATCTAAAGTCCTGTGTGGCAATGTTTCTTTCCACTTCACCTCAGCTAGTTCAATCTTTGTCTTTCTAAAATCTGCTCTATTCCAATCTGGTGCCCTTGTTTTTGTACCACCCTTTTCTCTTTCTATTTGGACGTTAAACCTTGTCATATCATGCTCATTACAAGGTGTTCATTCACATTGACATTGCTACAATAAGTAATCTCACAGTAATTTCCAGGCTATAGAGTTCAATTCACATCTGAATGACTGGTTTCTTGGCAGGTGAGTTACTTGTGTATCAAGTTGGGAGCTTTACTGAGCCAATGATTGTTTTGGGTCTGAAATGATTAGTTCTAGAACAGTCGTTGATGTGGTAAAAGCCTGATACACAAATGTATTCTTCTATATTATTACTATTAAAGGCATTTTTCACCTTGTGTACTTATCTTTTAAAGCTTAAAAATATACACCAGCAATTTCCATGAAAGTTCTCCTGATCTCCCACTGTAACTTTGGTAGATATTGGGGAAAATCCCAGAGAATCAGTGTCAATGGCCGTTTATGCCATTTCTCCAAAACTCCCACCGAAGTTACGGTGGGAGAACGGGAACCCTTGGTTTGAATGTCCATTCAACTCATGAATATTAATGAGCCATTGCTCAGATATGTATGTAGGCAGAAAGCATTTAATCCAGGATTAATGTTAAACCTATACGACAAGGTCTCCTAATAGCTCATTTGGTAAATGCACGGTCAAATATGGTATTGAACCAAATGGACCAGTAGGCCCCAAATACGTTGCCCAGTCTGTACTCAGTTTGCTAACATAAGCTAGGGCAATAGCAGGGCCAGTAGAATTGGCCTTAATCCCTTGGGGGTAGCAACTGTAAAAATCAGCCATGGTTCTCACTCCTTGCTGGTTAGCACCCACTGCCCTTTTCTTGAAAGAGCATATGTGTAGATATTTAAGCTTGGCTAACATGATCCCACAATTGAATAATCTGCTGACCCTCAGTGTCTAGGTTCACACATGAAAAATGACATTTGGGCAAGGAAACCTACGAGCTATATTTCACCTTCAGAAGAGGAGAGGCTAAAATCTGGCTGACAAAATGATAACTGGGGACCCTTCAGAGAAACCTACTATAAAACTGCAGGGGAGAGGCCAGGTCTGGGGAACTTAATTCACTTCCTTAATAAAACTAGGGTACGATTAGTGTATGTCCCAACCTGGCTATAACAGGCAGACTTTGGAACATGGATTAATTGTCAAAACCATTGCATAATTGTAGTCCATTTGTATTCATTTTATAGAGGCGACATTAGGAGGATCTGTTGGAATGAATTATATCCCATTATTTTATTTCACAGATCTTAATAACATATTCTATTTATACCATACATTAAAAATTGGGCAAAGAGATTTAAATAGATGGGTTTAATGGTGCACTACTTTCCTGTACAACTTGATCCCACTACAACTAGAGGCAGTGAGGCGATTTTTGACTTCACAATCCTGCTGCCATTTTAGTGGGGGTCTTGAAATGGATGACTGAGGTGTAAATAGGTGGGCATGTCATTAGCCCATGCAAATAGAGGTCCTCTGACATCAATAAGACCCCAGTGCAATTTTAAAGGATGCACACTTCAACCATTGGTCCTGAAAGGGACCGCCGGAGGCTGATTCAAAAACATTGCAGATCTTTTTGTGGGGTCAGGAGAAGTATTGAAAAATTGACCCCCCCCCCCACTCTTCCCATGCCCATCCCACTGTGGCCCTCCCATGGGATCACCTCTCCCTTGACTGGCTTGACACTGGAGTTAATACAGTTAAAACATTTTTAACCTTGTGAAATTATTTTTAAAGAATAATTATATGTTTTTGTGAATGTTCTTTGAACTTGTGCCTGCTGATGAATATTAATAAGAGAATGCTAAGATATGTATTTAGACAGGATGCACACAAATAAGGATTAGTAATAAAGCTATAATGTAAAGGGTGAATTTTCTGATATGGTCACTAAAGCAGTGAGAGCATGCTGCAGGATTTTCTGAGGTCAACCTCATTAACTATTTATCGTTTGCTCGTGGCCTAAATTAGTCCTGTCTGTGGGAACTCGCTATCAGCTGGCGCCAGAATTGCTTCTCAGCTGCAACTGTAATTCAAAGGGGCAGTCTTCTTATTGCAGAGAAGGTATCATGGTTGGAAGACGATGCAGTGCACTTTGATTTTCAAATGGAGCTTTGTAAGTGCTGATGGAAGAGTGCATCAAAGAAGGGTTACCTTCTTCCACATCCTATTGCACCTTTCCCATCGAAGAAATTTGGGGGAAATTAAATGATTGAGCACTGGCGGCACAGAGTTTCACACTATTGAACTGCAAATTGTGCAATGGGACTGTATATCAGGTAGGCGGGTGTGAAGGCCTGGCTGGTCTTGCATTACTGTTAATGGCATTTAAAATATTGTGCTGAAAACGTTGCCTCCAGTCGTGGATGACCTGCTAGGGCTTCCTCTGGGAATTGAACATGACTGGGAGCACGTAGAGAGGCCACCCAGAGCAGGACAAGCTGCCCGAAAAGGGAGGAGGAAGAGGACGATGAAATTTGTCAACTGCTGCGACCACAACTGCAGCCTCTGAGCAGGGCAAGGACAGCATTGCCTGTGGCTGTCAAGGTAACCGTGGTGTTTAATTTTTATGGCTCTGGCTCCTTTCAGGCTGCTGCTGGAGATATAAGCAACATCTCACAGTTTGCAGTGCACAGCTGTTTAAGGAAGGTGACTGAGGCTGTGTACGTAATGAGAAACAGATTCATCTCATTCCCTCCTGCCAGAGACAAGCAGCAGGAGTGAGCATGAGGTTTTGCTCGCATTGCAGGCTTCCCCATGGTGCAGGGTGCCATTGACTGCACGCATATTATCATGCATGCTCCACATCTGAACTCAGTCATATTCATGGACAGAAAGGGATTCCACTCCCTCAGTGTGCAGCTGGTGTGCGACCACAGGAAGAGCATCATGCAGGTCATTGCCCGCTATCCTGGCAGCAGTCATGATTCCTTCATCCTGCGGCAGTCCTCTGTGCCACCTATATTTCAACCAGCACGGCATGTCAAAGGCTGGCTATTGGGCAACAAAGGTTATCCCCTCATGAAATGGCTTATGACTCCGGTCAGGAGTGCATGCATACGTGCACAGCAGGCCTACGAGAGCCGTGCTGCCACGTGGAACATTATAGAGCACACCATAGGCGTTCTCAAGCAATGATTCTGTTGCCTGGACCGCTCTGGAGAAGCCCTGCAGTACTCAGCTGAGCGGGTATCAAGATTTGTCGTTCCATGCTGCATGCTGCACAACCTCGCCATTATGAGGGAACAGCCCTTGCCACCGCCTATCAGGCGAGAACCTGAGCAAGAGGAAGAGGCAGAGGAGGAAGAGGCAGAGGAGGAAGAGGCAGAGGAGGAGGTGGAGGAGAAAGTGCAGCAGGGAAGCAACAAGGTAGACAGGCCCTGTCTGCCTGGGCTCTGTGATCAGATTATTAATGAGCGATACCAGTAACATCAACGACACCTCCCCATTCACCAACAGTTCCACACTCCTTACCTTTCCTCTCCCACATCAATATCAAATAGTCCTCCTTATGATTACACATTCCTTTCTCCCTCAGCTCATCGCAGAAATAAAAACCACCACAAAATGCAAATTCAAATCCACATTTATAAACTAACACACGAAATTATGCAAACAAAATGAGACTATTCACCCTTGTTCATTCTCTTAGTGCCTGTTCTTCGTGTGTCTTTACCTTTCCCAGTACTCCTACAAGATGCATCCCCAGTGGCTGGAGCATGGGCGGTGAAAGGCTGCTGACCTTCAACTGAGGATCGTGCAGATGTCCTTGGAGGACAACCTCGAACAGCTCTGGGCCGAGAGGGCCCGGCTTCAGACTGCACCATCTCGGCCTGGGCTGCAGCAGTCTGGGCTGGCTGGCTTACAGGCAATAACAAGAGCACTGGCGAAGTGACAGAGTTGGGAGTAGGAATGCTGGCTTCCTGAGAGAGGACAGCAGGTTCGTCTTCCATGGCGCCACTGCCACTCTCCTGGGGCAGCGCCTCAGCAATCCTGGTGATCTGCTGGAGAACAAATTGCTGGACTGCTGTGACGCTCTGAAAGCCCCTTTCAATGGTGGTACCCAGAGCCACGATGGTAGCAGTCTGAGCTTCCAAGGCAGCAGTCAGACCTTTGATGGCACCTGTTTGTGCTGCAATGGAAGCTGTGACATCAGTCATTAGATGCTGTACCATGGTGGGTTCCACAGGTGTGCTGATGGAGGTGACCACCTGTTCCATGTGGGAAAGAATGGGTTCCAAGCTCTGCTTAAAGCCCTGTGCCAAGTTGGAGCTGGACTCCTCCATGCCCCGTGTCATTGTGGGCAGGCTTCCTGGCAGGCTTTCCAGAGCATCAAGCATTTGGTTGTGTACACCCATCAACCTTCTTCTGTAGCCTGGCCCATCGAAGTCATCATCTGACTCCTCTGCACCAGAACTAACGAACTGGCACCTGCGGTATCCGTTCCCCCCGCCCCGGCTCCTGTGCACTTGTGCCCGGTGTCTCACCACGTACAGATCCCTCCTCTATCCTAGCCTCTAAACTACACATAGTGTCAGTATCTGAGCTGGTGGCTGCGAGTGTAAGATCGAGTGACGATATGACTTCATCATCATTGTCGTCTTCCTTGGCCTCCTCTGACTGGGCAGGTTCCAGTTCTTGGGTACCTGAAATGATAAAGGGACTCGGGTTGATTTGTGGGGCGGGGAGAGGAGAAGTAAAACATGCACGTTTACACCATCTGCAGCATGTGAGACAGAAAAGATTGTGGGATGAGGGAGATGTGGGAAGCAAGAGGGAGGATTCGGTACACAGAGACCCTCATCATCAATCCCTCCCTCACCGCCAGTGGCCTCAGCCTCAGTGACAGACCGCCCAACAGCACTGTCTCCTCCATGGGAGTTAGGACGTGTAGGCATGCCTGTCCTCCTCTAGTTCTTTCCTGCTGCCTCCTGTTATGCGCCACCTTCTCCTGCAAGAAAGAGGGAAGTGTGTCCTGGGTGATGTGGCTGTCATGGTTGAATAGCTGCCAGTGTTTGTGACCTGTGAGTTGTGGGTGTGCAGCTTGCAACAGTGGTAATGTGTGAGGGTGAGATGAAGCATCTGATTTGAAGATTTGAGTACTGATTGAAAGAGTTAGTTGGTAGGTGGGTGATGGGGGTTATAGTGTGTGGAGCAGTGGATGAGGCTAATGAATCAGTTGACAGCAGATGCCACTTGACAGTTGAACTCACTCCCCTTGACCACTCATTTCAAATCATTGAACTTCTTCCTGTACTGCATCCAGGTTCTTGGCGCTCTGCTCCTGGCCTTCACCACATCCGATACTTTCTCCCACTGCCTCTTGAGCATATGTCTGGAGGGCCTCCTGCCCACCTGTGGATACAGGATGCCCCTCCTTCTGTCCACCTCTTCCACCAAGACCTGTAGTGCATCATCCAAGAACCTTGGTGCACGCTCTCTCTCTGGCCAAGCCATTCTTCAATATATTGCAGCTCAGATTCACTTCACAATTGAATTCCACCACTTCCTGCAGCCACTGTGCACCTCCCCTTTAAGAGGTGCAGGCTGCCTTTAAGTAGTGCTAGCCACTCCCGATATCGAAGCCCTCTGCTGATGCATGCAGCCAATCAAAAGCTGGTGATAGTGAAATGATTTTGGTGGTAGTGATCATAATTCAGTTAGATTTAGCATAGTTATGGAAAAGGACAAAGATAGAACATGAGCAGAAGTTCTAAATTGGAAAATGCCAATATTACTAAGCTGAGAAGTGATTTAGTAAAAGTGGACTAGAAACAGTTACTTGAAGTGTCAGCGCAGTGGGAGGCATTCAAGGGGGAGATTCAAGAGGGTCAGAGTAAACATGTTCCCACAAAGAAAAAGGTTGGGACTGCCAAATCCAGAGCCCCCTGGATGACAAGGAGCACACAGAGTAAGATAAGACAAAAAAAGGGAACCTTATGTCAAACACTGAGAGCTCAATATTGCAGAAAGTATAGAAAGTGAAGGGGTGAAATTAAAAAGGAAATTAGGAAAGCAAAGATAGGGCATGAAAAAATACTGGCAAGTAAAATTAAGGAAAACCCAAAATGTTTTATAAATACATTAAGAGCAAGAGGATAACTAAAGAAAGACTAGGGCCTATTAGAGATCAAAAAGGTAACCTATGTGTGGAGGCGGAAGATGTGGGTATGGTTCTTAATGAATACTTTGCATCTGTCTTCACAAAAGAGAGGGACGATGCAGAGGTTGTAGTTAAGGTGGAGGAGTGTGAAATATTGGATAGGATAAACATAGTGAGAGAGGAAGTATTAAGGGATACGTGCTGCCTGCATCGCAAACAATGGGCACAGGTTGATCGCTCACTGCGATCTCAGCGCCTGTTTTCGGGGATTATCCAATATAACCCCCAATCTCTCCTCTCCTCGCAGCACTGTGTCAAAAAAATTCTTTTGGCATGGTGTACAGTAAGATAGCATGGAATCCGAGATCGTTGAATTAGTGCTGAGGGCCATCATTGTAGGTATATTTGGCCCCTGCGTTGTGCACATGTGGAAAGGATTGTTAAGGCATTGGGTGGATGAGACACTGAGGTGAAGATCTTGTCTATGAGAGGCCACAGTATTGTTATTGCTGCTTGAAAGTTAATTCAGCAGGAATATCTTCTAATTCATCATCATGATCTTGCTCTGCTCTTCACTGTGGATTGGTCTCTTCCTTCTCTACTTGCGCCATGGGTAGGCCTCTTTGGATGGTAAAGTTGCTTAGCATGTAAAGACAACAATGATCGTTAAAACCCTGATGGGACTTTTTGATCTGTTACAGTTTAGTAAGACTGGAGGCTGTATTCAGACTGATAATTAATTGTACTCTTTATTTCAAATCAAAGTCACATTCAAATAGAATATAGACTGTTATTGCTCAAAGGCTAAGCAGGTCTGACTAAGATAAAGCCTTTGCTTATTTTGTACATCAGATCACCAAAGATATTAAACTCCCATTGTCACATTTTTGAACCAGATCTTCGCCTGTTTAGTTCGTGAGGTGTAAGAATTAGGTAAATTAATGGAATTTTGATAGTACAATTCTAAGCATTTCAGTAAGGTTAATGGAACCATTGGATGACTGTCCATATATCCTTTATGCCGTTTCTCTCCCTCCTATAAATTACTGTAGTTTTTGATGTGCTTGCAGTGATTAATATGAGTTTGCAATAGATCCTCTCACAAATCTATAGGAGAATCACAATTAAATATCAAAACAGGCTTTTATATCCAGTGGAGATGGGCTCATAAGAACATAAGAAATAGGAGCAGGAATATGCCATACGGCCCCTCGAGCCTGCTCCACCATTACATAAGATCATGGCTGATCTTCGACCTGAACTCCACTTTCCCGCCTGATCCCAATATCCCTTGATTCCCTTAGAGTCCCAAAATCTATCGATCCCAGTCTTGAATATACTCAATGACTGAGCATCTACAGCCCTCTGGGGTAGAGAATTCCAAATATTCACGACCCTTTGAGTGAAGAAGTTCTTCCTCATCTCAGTCCTAAATTGCCAACCCCTTATCCTGAGACTATGTCCCCTAGTTCTAGACTCTCCAGCAAGGGGAAACATCCTCTCAGCATCTACCCTGTCAAGCCCTCTTAGAATCTGATATGTTTCAATGAGATCACCTCTCATTCTTCTAAACTCCAGAGAATATAAGCCCTTTCTACTCAATCTTTCCTCAAAGGACATCCCTCTCTTCACAGGAATAAATCTAGTCAACCTTCGTTGCATTGCTTCTAAGGCAAGTATATCCCTTCTAAGGTAAGGAGACCAAAACTGCACACAGTACTCCAAGTGTGGTCTTACCAAAGCCCAGTACAATTGCAGCAAGACTTCCTTACTCTTGTACTCCAACCCCCTTGCAATAAAGGGCAACATACCATTTGCCTTCCTAATTGCTTCTTGTATCTGCATGTTAACTTTCTGTGTTTCGTGTACAAGGACACCCAAATCCCTCCGATCACCAACATTTAATAGTTTCTCACCATTTAAAAAATATTCCGTTTTTCTATTTTTCCTACCAAAGTGAATAACCTTGCATTTCCCCACATTATACCCCATCGGCCAACTTTTTGCCCACTCACTTAACCTGTCGATATCCTTTTGCAGACCCTTTGCGTCCTCTTCACTGCTTACTTTCCCACCTAGCTTTGTATCATCAGCAAACACGGATACATTACACTTGGTCCCTTCATCTTAATCATTAATATAGATTGTAAATAGCTGAGGCCCAAGCACCGATCCCTGTGGCACCCCACTAATTATAACCTGCCAATCTGAAAATTACCTATTTATTCCTACTCTCTGTTTTCTGTCCGTTAACCAATCCTCAATCCATGCTAATATATTACCCCAATCCCATGAGTCCAAATCTTGTATAACAACCTCTTATGTGGCACCTTATCGAAAGCCTTTTGAAAATCCAAATATACTACATCCATTGGTTCCCCCTTATCTACCCTGTTAGTTACACCCTCAAAAACTCTAATAGATTTGTCAAACACGATTTCCTTTTCATAAAACCATGTTGCCTCCCCTAATCATATAATGATTTTCTAAGTGTCCTGTTACTACGTTCTTAATAATAGATTCTAGCAACAGTGGGCAGCGATAGCAGAACTCCTGAATGCCAGGAGTCTGATACTACAGACCTGGCAGCAATGTGGAAAGAAATTCAATGACAGACCAGAGTTGCTAAGGTAAAACTCCCTTTCAGAGCTTTCTTAAAATCTGCACAGCCCTGCACCACTGTATTGTGGCCCCAGCACTAGCAAGTCTTACCACCCCGCTTTCCATCTCTATCCTCCAATCACAACATCACACATCAATGTACTTACTTCTGCTTCGACTGTACACTCTGTACCTGCTAATGCCCTCACGATTACTTTCCCCTCTTCCTCACATCTGCTACATGTTTCTCTCACCGTGTACACTGTGCTAAGCTACCATAGACATCTTCACATCCCTTCAACAAGCCACAAACTAACACTCTCTCATCCTTCTTGCAGGATAAGCTGGCGCATAGCAAGAGGAAGCTCTCCAGATCCAAGGAGAGCACCCTCTATCTAGGAGCTCATGACAATGGAAGAGGCAGCAATCGATGTTATGGAGGGAGAGTCCAAAGTGTGGCAGATAACGAGGCTGGAGAAAATGTTTCTCAGGGTGTCTGGAAATTTTTCTTTTGAGACTGAATTCTCTCCCTCACACACTCTGAATGACAACCTGATGGTCCATAGAGAGGCTCTCATCTGCTGCTGATTTCCATTGCCTCTAAGTGCTAACACTTGTGTATCTCCCCTCTTTCCAGGTCCTTCGAAAGTCCCGGGACCATCTGCAGCAGAAGAAGAGGCCCTCCTGAAGAAGCACCATCAGTCACTCTGACCCTTGCGAGCACCAGCTCAGGAAATGGCACTGTGCACTTTCGGCAGTGAGTTTCAGGGGTCTGCACTGGCTGATTCACCACACGCAGGTGAGCAGGAGTGAGGGCAGGTGGTTAGGATGGCACAGGACACATGGTATGGAGGACGAGCTTGTATCCTAGCTCTGCTATAGAGGGCAGAGATAAGGTCTTCCAGGGCCTAGGCTCGAAATTATAGATAGATGTTTTTTTTTTATTCGTTCACGGGATGTGGGCGTCGCTGGCAAGGCCGGCATTTATTGCCCATCCCTAATTGCCCTTGAGAAAGTGGTGGTGAGCCGCCTTCTTGAACCGCTGCACCAGCAAATGTTCGGTGTGTTGGATGGCCTGCCAGGGAGCCTTCTGTACCATGTTGAACAGTGCGGAGGAGTCCACTTCCAACTTGTGTGGGGTCATAGTGCATGGTAGTGAGACACTGCAGTCAAACATGGAGCATGTGGTCATCTCTATGAATGCTGTAGCGGGGCCCTCAGTAACAGAGCCAGCGGTGACAGATCTGACAGCTTCGATGGAAGGTCAGACTGTTGCCATTCCAGCTCTGGGATCCACCATCTCCACAGGCTTCCACAGTTTGCGTGAAAGCATGGATAGGGACTTCAGTGCTGTCTGTTCTCCCACAGATTAGCGTGAATGCTGAGCCGCAGCCCAGTGCGAGTGGTAGTGGCGCCATTGGAGAGGCTACTGCTCTCAGGATGACTGCGCATCTGCTTCCCCACCAACCCCTCACCTATTGCCCGTCCTGGTGTCAGAAAGCCAGTTGTGCCACAGTCCCAGCTGTAGCCAAGATGCTGCAGTCTACAGCCGAGCCCTCTCAGATCTGAACTTTTGAGGTTGCCGAGCGTGGGCTTCTCGGGTGCCCTTATAGGAGGCTCATCTCCCATGCATTTTCCCACACTTCAAAAAGTACTTAATTGGCTGTAAAGCGCTTTGAGACATCCTGAGGTCGTGAAAAGCTCTGTATAAATGCAAGTCTTTCTTTCTTTTTCTTTCTTTCTTTCTTTCATGCCACCATGGTTTCCTTTCAGGGCTCTGGTGGTGGTATAAATTTGATTGTATCTCATCTTGGTGTCAGTGCGTGGGTTCCTGACAAGCGACATGAACTACATGTGCAGGGAATATCCCTTTTCCAAGCAGCTAGCCTCTGACCCGATGGTCTGGGTGAAAGGGGGGAGGGGGTGATTGAGGATTGGCACAAGATGAAGGCACCATGACAACTGCCAGGATACCAGGCACAGATCTACATGATGCACTGCATGTTGCTACATACCAGCTGTACATTCAGTGAGTGGAAGCCTTTCCTGTATACCTCAATGTCTTGTGTTGGAGCATGCAAGGCTAAGCGTGTGCAGTCAATGATGCCCTGCACTTGGGGGAAGCCTACAATTCTGGGAAAGCCCAGAGCCCTGTCTTCCTGCTTTGTGCCTTCCATAAGAAAGAAGATGAAACCATTGGCTCTGGCGAAGAGCATTTTTGTCACCTGCTTGATGTAGGCATGCACAGCAGATTGACTAATATTGCAAATGTCACTTGCTGCTGCTTGGAATGACACTGAGGCATAAAAATTCAGGGCCACAGTGAGTTTCAGAGCCACAGGCAAGGATGGGCGTGACCTGGTGGTGGGTTGCAGTTGCTGCTGCAGCAGGTGATATAGCTGTGTGACGACCTCCCTAGTATAGTGGAGCCTTGCTGAACTTCAGGTATGAAGTTCTTGGTCTGTACACTGGTGTGGAGTAAGGCCTCCTGCGAGCTTCCCTCCTTTTGCCTCTTCTGTCTGCAGTTGCAGGTCTCGGGACTCTTACCTGCTGCTCCTCCTCCTCCTCTTCCAGCCACAATGGCATCCCAATCATCAAACCCATAATGCCAAACTGAAGTTTGCCAGCAGCCCCTGGTCAAAATTCCACTGTAGATTCAGCCAGAAAACTCTTTGGACAGTTTAATGGCAGCTCCAGCAGTTAACATAGCCAAAAAAAGCAAGAGCAACACACTAGCAGTCAACATGAACAAACTGGTGAATTATTGGAGAGCTGCTGATGATCCCGTTAAATAATGCTAGAAATGGTGTACTCCCAATAGTTCCTGCCCATGATTTGTGGTCTATTGTAAAACTAACAAATAGGATGTTAGAGCTTTTGAAATTTGGGTCCTTAAACAAATGCAGGACCTCATTTACATGTATAAAATAAGCACCTGCTGGTTTTTGGCAAGCACTCTGGAGACCTAAGAGGAGACCCAACCCAATATGACATTGGCCAGACTTTCAATACAGAACGGGCAGGTGAGACCGCATCCTGATTTTCCGGGTGCCCATTTTATCAATGTAAAACAGATGGGTACCCATTGAAAATTCCCCTCCACCATGTGTCTGCATCACTAGTTGATGTATCTTGCAATGTCTCATATTTTCCTTCTCTCTGATGATGTTTTCTAAGACTTACAAAACAAAAACAGATCTTCTGCTCTTTGGAGGGTAATTTAGCTCGTGATTTGCAACAGCATAAAATTTGTGAACTCACAAACTCTGCCCAGGTGACTCATAACTACAAAACAGAACATTCTTAATAATAAATCATTAAGATATGACTCTGGAAAATATTCAAAACCTGAGTTTACAATAGAATTACTCCTAATATTTTTACTGTTATTTTTTGTTTCTATCCCATCCTATTCTAGCTTGTTGCGATGTTTCGTTGTCGCATTTATTTCAATGTGATATCTTGAACACGCAGGATCATTTTTCCATATTTGCACCAGCAGCAAATGACCTTGCCATCAGTGCTTATTGGAATATCACGGGCACTGGGAGAACTCCCCCGCTCTTCTTCAGATCGTGCCATGCAATCTTTTACATACAGCTGAACAGGCAGATGTGGCCTCAATTGAATGTCTCATTCAAAAGATGGCACCTCTGACATACAGCCATCCTTCAGCGCTGTCCTGAAGTATCAACCTATATGATGTGCTCAAGTCCTATAGAATCATAGAATCATAGAAGTTACAACATGGAAACAGGCCCTTCGGCCCAACATGTCCATGTCGCCCAGTTTATACCACTAAGCTAGTCCCAATTTCCTGCACTTGGCCCATATCCCTCTATACCCATCTTACCCATCCTGTAGTGGAGCTTGAAGCCACAACTTTTTGACTTGGGTAAGAGTACAACCACTAAGCCAAGCCGACAATTGTAAGGGGAGATATGCACTCTGGGCACACTTGCTGTACGCCACGAGTGTACATTTGTAAAATCTATCCTTAAAATCCCAAATGAAAGTTCATTCCACCAGCGATGAGCACAAGATGCAACCAAAGATAGGCAGAGGACCCCATGAAGCAATCTAAGTGCAACGTTTTTAGTGAGTAACAGCCCTTGACATTGCTCATGGGTAATCTGAGCTTGAGAGCTTGGTTATGATGTTTCGCTCCTAACCCAGCCTGTCTTTTAAGGCCACTGCTCAGGTATTACCTGTGAGGAAGTCTCCAAATACTTCCAAGGTCAATTAGAGATGAATTATTGTTGTTGGAAGGTTCTCTGGATTGGTAACTGCTTGGCTCTTCTTGGGAAGAGGCCAGATAGTCTAATGGTCAGAAAAGCCAGTTAGGAATGACCTTTCTTTCTATTTTGTATAGTTTTTTTTACGTTTGTACAGTAGTGATTTGTTGGTGTTTTATAAAAAATGTCACCTCCGTAGTGTGATGATTAGAATGTGGCGTCTAGCGAGAATGGAGGCTCTCAAGGCTTTTATATGGATAGATATATGGGGATTTGGGTGGGAATACAATGTTCTAATAGTCAGTCACAGACCTATTGGATATGATAGGGCCAATTTTATGAATGTGCTTCTCGGGAGGAAACTATGTGGAGCATGCCCTTGATTTCCTACTACATGCTTCTGACTAAAACCAGCGCTGATATTGATGAAACCAATGATCCAACAAGTAACAAAGTCATGAAAATATTATGGATAGTGTAAACCAGAGTAACCTGGATGGATGCAAAGGAAAATAGGGTGGGGAGGAAAATAGGGTGCAGAGCACTATGCAGCTCCACTCAACTTGATGCCATTTCCAGAATTTTCTGCCATAAATTACATCCGATGCATTGTAGGTACACCCAAATATGAATGGCTGTAATTTAATTAGATGGCATACAATGTATTTCCTGCCTTTTGAGCCTTAACATGGTTGATTGCAAGGAACGTTGATGTGTTCCTGGTGTCCACCATTGCTAAAAGCAGCAGAGTCTACTGCAATTGATTGCAGGGTGCTCGACAGTACTGGGCAAAGCAGGAATTTTAAACTCTGAAACATCTTTAGCCGGCACTGCTAGCCATGTTAGTTGTGGCAAGTGGTGCATTATTTTCCTTCCTGGCCATCTGAGGTGGTGAACTGGCAGCGGATCCAAGTCCTGATAATTACCCTGACCTTGGGGAATTGGTTGCGTTCCTGAGAACAGAAATGCAGCAGGTAGAAGACATGCTCCGTCGAATATCCACTGCCATTGCAGCAAAGAGGACAATCCGTCACAAGATCAGGCACCTACTGAAAGAATTCCATTTTCTGCTTTTTCCCATGTTAATTTGACTTTGAGAATAAATCAAGCCACACAATGGAATTTGAAAAGTAAGAATGCAAATTAAGCAGCTGAACAGCTGGAAATTACCCACTTGACCTTTATTAATGATATTGATTTGTTTTCTGCTGGCGATAACTGAAGTGTAAATGTTATTAAAGAGAGAGCCATGCTTTATGAAATATGAGTTTCATATTTTAGTGTAAGAATTCATCAAAAAGAATGAGGAAATTATACATTCAAAAAGCAAGTGAGCATCAGAATCTGTTGGCTAAAATTATCCAACCAAATGCACAAAATCATAAAAACAAGAGTGATGCAGAGACTAGGGGGGGTGATTTTAATCCCCAAGAATGGGTGGGTTGGGGGCGGGTGGGAGGTGAAAATAGTTGTATTTTTGGACTTTACATTCCCAGAGGGAAATCTGTACTTTTAACCCGGAAGCGAAGCCGGTTTGTGGTCGCGACCCAAAATACAACTATTTTCAACTCCCACCCATTCCCAACCCACCCGTTCTTGGGGGTTAAAATCACCCACTTGGTGACCTCAAATGTTTGCAACAGTGATGATGGCCAATAGTAAAGGTCTTTGGCCCTGATATTAGTGGGGAGGTGGGATGGCAGCGGTGGGGCGGGGGGGGGAGCGATTGCGCGCGTGGGTAACCTGCCCAATAAAATCTGTCCGTTCCCTACACAATCGCGGCTAAATTGGAGCCACTTAACGTGTCTTCCGGGTTTGCCGTCCGAAAACTGCGCAGTGGGCGGACTGCGCCCCCACATCACAGGCTGTCAGCTGGAGGAGCTCTATTTAAAGGGCAGTCCTCCAATGGCTGCTCCTGGAGCAAAAACCCAAAAAGCACAATGGAGCAGCCCAGGGGAAAGGCTGCTCCTAGATTTAATGATGCCTCATTCCAGATGCGATTGGATGGGGTGAGGAGGAGGAGGGATGTGCTCTACCTGGCGGACGGGAGGAAGTAGCCTGCCTCTGCCAACAAGAAGGCCTGGCTCAAGGTGGCAAAGGAGGTCAGCAGCAGCAACTTGGATCCAGTGCAGGAAGCGCTTCAATGACCTAACTAGGTTAGCCAAAGTGAGTACATTTACTCATTCTCCTACATTCCGTCTTCCACATCATGGCCCCCACCCCCAACTCATTCTGCACTGCCAACACTACTCTATCCCATCACTCTTCACACCCACTTAAGGTCCATCCTCAACTTACCTGCACTTCCTCACCACTTCCTCACCTCCCCATTACTCACCCCACCACTAACACTCAACCCAATCCTCATACAATCTCATGGCTCTGTCTCATACTCACCCTCTGATGCATCTCTTTCATGTTCAGCCTCACCCGGGCACCAAAACCCAGAGGGCGTAAGCCCAAAGCATCTAATTGGTCAGGGCATGAACAAGAGCAACCTGTCATTACCTCTGCTGCAGCCACAGGGGATGCACCATGTAGGAATAGTCGGAAGCGAAACGTGAAGATTTTGTAAGCGTAAAGGGGATGCACAAGGGTGTTTGACAGTTGATTTTTAAAAAATTTATATTTGCTTTTTGTTAAGCGCACATTAAATATTATTATTGTCACCACTACTGCCATGTCTTGGCCATGCTTGACTGGCTTGTGTAATAAGTCCCTTTCATGAGGTTCACCATGAATGCCGACACTTGATGCCACCCATTGAGTCAGTCTACGGTGGGTGTATCTGTAGTTGCACGACTGTTTGGGGCAGGGGCGGGGGGGGTTGCTGGTGTGAGTGCTGCTTTATCCAGATGGTGTGAAAACTGGACTCTTCACACGTCTGATGTTAGGAGAACCGTTCACATATCAGTGACTCCCTGGCCTCACAAGCAGCCAGGTGAGCTGCTGTTCTGCCCATGGGTTGCTCCTCCCCCTCCTCCGCCTCCTCAATGTGGGTGGCAGATGTAGATGGGGCCTCCTCAAACAGCACCCCTCTCTGTTGTGCCATGTTGTGCAACACACGACTATAATGACTCTGTCTGGTGCGTATTGAAGCGCTCCCCCAGAATGATCAAGGCACCTGAAGCGCATCTTGAGCAGCCCTATAGCCTGCTCAATTGTAGACCTGGTAGCGATGTGGCTGTCATTATATCCACGCTGTTGCTCGGCGGTGGGTTTCCTCAGAGGTGTCATGAGCCACGTGTGCAGGGGGTATCCTTTGTCCCCAAGGAGCCAGCCCTTAAGGGTGTTCGTTGTGTGGAAGAGGGGCGGGATATTGGACTCCCGGAGGATGAAGGAATCCTGGCAGCTGCCAAGGCATCTGGCGCACATGTGAAGGAATCTTTTGCGGTGGTCACAGATGAGCTGAGTGTTGATGGAGTGATAGCCCTTCCCGTTGATGAACAGTCCTAGCTCATGTGGAGGTGCCCATGTTGCTATATGGGTGCAATCGATTACACCCTGTACCTGTGGGAAGCCAGCCACAGCGTAAAATCCCATTGCCCTCTCCGTCTGGCTGAGGTCATCCTTGGGGAAGTTGACATAGTGCGAAGCCCTTCGAAACAAACCATTAGTGACCTGCCTTATTCACTTGTGTGCAGACGACTGAGAGACCCCGGCGATGTCCCCGGTGGCACCCTGGAATGATCAGGAGACGAAGAAGCTGAGGGCAATGGTGACTTTGAAAGTGACAGGTAAGGAGATGCTGCTCAGCCCATCCAGGAGCAGCTCGGCATGAAGGAGACTGCAGATGTCTGCGACTACCTGGCGACTGACCCTGAGCCTCCATATCCACTGCTCCTCAGAGAGGTCCAGAAAGCTGAGCCTCTTTCTGTAGACCCTGTTGCGAGGGTAGTGCCTCCTGCGACGTCGCTGCCTCTGTTGTTGCCCTCTGTGCTCTTGTGCAGGTGCCTGTGGTGCAGCACTGTGTTGTGAAGCTCCACATGGCGGAGGTGGATGCCGTGCCTGGTGAGGTTGGTGATGTTGCTCGTCCTCGGATGAAGTGGTGAATGCAGCCATGGTGCCACTCATCCTGACGGTGTGAGTTTGAGGGGGTCTGAAAAGTAGTTAAATATGTTTGCACAGCAGAGTTTTGGATGGAAAGTAAGAATTTTGAGTGAAAACACAAAGGTCTTGCAGCGAAAACTTTGTCTGAAGTGACAGAGTGCCCTGCTGCAATAAATGAGGTTTTCTTCCCACCTGTCAAATAATCCTTTGCATCTTCCACTCGCTGCTGGCTGAAAGACGTCTGTTGCACAGGGAGTGTTTCCCACAGCACGGAAAACACGCTGAGGATCCTTCAAAATTGCACCCCTGCCAAAATGTCTACTCAATTAAGTATTTCAAGTACTTTAACTATCTGACTAACTATGTAAATTATCATCCCACCGGCTTTAATTGCGGTGGGACTCTCGCATTCATGAGGTGCACGAGCACCTGAACGTGTCACTGGGTTTGAGCTGGGCTCCGAACCCACCCCGAATTTCTGCGATTTTCGGAGCCCCCCGTCCCCAGCATACCCGCTCCGCCATCCGAAAATTGGCCCCTTTAAGTCTGGGAAGCAAAAGCAAGTGTGGAGCATATACATGGGCAAATATTTTACTCATATTCACCTGGGGAATGCTCAGTTCCCAGATGCAAAAGAAAGGAAAAAGAGGAAGGGGCCTGTGTAGAAGGGTCTCTGCTGCCAAACCCCTCTCCCCCCTTTATGTACTCCTGGGATTTCCTGGGAATTCCCTGAGGTGGAGGTGAAGTACTTGCCCCTAGAGCAGGTGCAAGCTAGGGATAGCTACAGAAACAAGAGGGCCCCAATGGGGCTTTCCATCATATTTATCCAGCTCCATTGGGGCCACCCTAGTATCATAGTATCATAGTAGGTACAGCACATGAGGAGGCCATTCGGCCCATCGTACCTGTGCCAGCTCTTTGAAAGAGCTATCCAATTAGTCCATTCCCCATATCTTTCCCCATAGCCCTGTAAATTTTCTCCCTTCAAGTATTTATCTAATTCCCTTTTGAAAGTTACTACCGAATCTGCTTCCACTACCCTTTCAGGCAGTGCACTCCAGGTCATTACAACTCACTGCGTTAAAATAATGTTTCCTCATGTCACCTCTGGCTCTTTTGCCGATCACCTTAAATCAGTGTCCTCTGGTTACTGACCCTTCTGTCACTGGAAACAGATTCTCCTTATTTACTGCCTTAAAACCGTTCATGATTTTGAACACCTCTATCGAATCTCCTCTTAACCTTCTCTGTTCTAAGGAGAACATTCCCAGCTTCTCCATCTCTCCAAATAACTGAAGTGCCTCATACCTGGTACCATTTTCGTAAATCTCTTCTGCACCCTCTCTAAGGCCTTGACATCTTTCCTAAAGTGTGGTGTCCAGAATTGAATACAGTACTCCAGCTGAGGCCTAACCAGTGTTTGATAAACTTCCTTGCTTTTGTACTCTATGCCTCTATTTAGAAAGCCCAGGATCCCATGTCCCTCCTACTTATTTGGACACAGTCAGCACAGCTCTAATAATGGCTTTTCTTTCCTTCTCTACACTGTCACCTCTGGAGTCGCCCTATGATTCATCCACAGACCCCTCCTTTTCCTCATCTATATCCTGCTCCCCCCTCTTATCATATCAGGCATGGGAGTCAGTTTTCAAATGTACACTGAAGTCGTCCAGTTCCATCTCAAGATCACTCATCTTAATTCCACAACCATGTCTGCATTGTGAGGCTGCCTATCTGATGCCAAGTCTTGGATAAATTACAACTTCCTTCAGTTGAACATCAGTAAGATCGAAGCCATTGTCTTCAGTGTTCGCTATAAGAAACTCTGTTACCTTGACACTGATTCCATCCCTTTCCTCTCATTCAGGTTCAAGAAGACAATGTGGATGCTTGGCATTCTGTTCATCGCTGAAATCCTTATCCATGCTGCTTTTACCTCCAGACTTGATTATTCCAATAACCTCCTTGCTGGCCTTTTATCTTTGCTTCAGAAACTCCAACTTGATCACAATATAAGTACTTATATGCTGCTCCACACTAATCGCCACTCATTCATCATTCATATCCTTATGGACCTACATTTTCAAGTTTCCTACAGTGAAACAGGCTTTCCTAATGTTTTTTTGTGCCATTTCACTACCATTTTGTGTAAGCCAAATATTTATTAACTTCAGGTGTGTTGCATCTGTCAGGTACTAATAGATGAAAATCTACCCAATATGTCTTCATTAGCTATACAGGTACTGTATGATTGGCCAGTTTTCTGTCATTTTTGCAGAATTTGTTTTGTACAAAATGACTCCCAGGAAAATTATGTGAACCCACAACTTTGATTGCCGGTACCATAAATGAATATGAAAATAGGGATTTGATACTTTGTTAAATAAAAGTAATATAGCCCTACAGGGGTCATTTTGTGAGGTTTGTTGTCAGTACCAAGCTTCACTGGATACGAGCATAGGTTTTTAATAGGACTACAACACAGTTGGTCCAATTCTCTGACCTGTGCTCATTACTAGAAAGGCTCAGGCTTGGCAGTGGAACTTTACAAAATTATCACTTAATTATTCATTCTGAAGAATGTATTTATATATATATATATATATATATATATATATATATATAAAATAGCTTTGTTATGTAGCTATTGCAGCAATTGGTGAAATCACTGCTTGAAATGATCACTGATGCCTGTGTGCAATATTACTTAGATTTGCCCCTAATAATGAGCTAATGGGATATTTTCACTTCACTGGTGGTAATTATTTATTGCTGTATGATACTTATATCAGAATGTATAGACTTGCACTAACACTGAGAAATGTATTCTTCGTATCCAGACTTGCATATTCCACTTTCTGGTAAGTAGCTACTGACACTCCAAATTCTAGCTCTTAGTACACAGGGAATCCACATGTAAATTCAAAATTGATCACAATGTCTGAAGAAAAGAGGTATCCTTGGTGGACTGTGGCTTTGTTTTGAATGTATGTTCATCTTGTGGGGAGGGCAGAATCATCAGTATTTGAGGTGCTTTGAGGTTCTCTTAAGCCAGAAATGTCACTTCGTGCTCCTGTGGGTGAACCACAAACTGCTCCCTCGGAAGGGCCCTTTTGACAATGTACTAAAATTAAAATAAATTGGAAAATACAAAACAACTTACAGAGTTGCTGGAATGGAAAAATCTGATCCATTCCATATTTAAGGAATTAGTGTCAAGCACGATTGTTTGATAACATCTGATGTTTCTCATTGAAGATAAAAGATTAATTGAAAAAAAACATAATTGATTTTTCAGTTTCCCATAGTGATGGCTTTTTGCTTTATTCCTTAAGGTACCTATTGAAATAGTCACATCAGATATATCAAGCCATGAGAAAGACTTCCATTTATAACGGGTAACTTGGCACAATGGAACCACTTTGGAAATAAGTCAACTTAATGATTTCTTTTGTGACCACTGAAGGAATTTTATAGCTTGAAATGAATAAAAGAATTATGAGCCTTATAGTCTCTTCAGAAAAGAAAATTTAATTAAAATACCAATGAAGCTACCACAGTCAAAGTTAGTTGAAGAGTTCATGGCGCTGAAATTCTACAAGGGTTCACCTGGTCTCCCAATGAGGTTATGGTGGTGGATGAGGAGAAATCCTATGGAATTGCAGTGCATGTATTTATTTAGAAAAGGGGCAAATCAATATGAGCAAATGGATCTCATTTTAAAAAAATTAAAGCATTAATGGCAAAATTCTACATTTTGTACCACACAATTTTCTCCCCACTTGTACCTATTTAATAGAATGCTTTAATTCTGATGTCAAAGGCAGAGGGCATTATATAATTATCTGCTAGAATTCTATAACATTTGTAGCATTGTATATTTGAATTGATGTCACTTTTTCTGCTTCAGATGCAAAAGTACAAACTGTTCTTCCCCACCGCCCCCCCACCTTCTGACCATTGGCAGTGATCCATTAATGTATATTTAACTAAGAGGGAGATACAGGTTTTAATAATATGGCGATCGAGGGCCTAACACTAACATTTTCTGCTCCTGCAAATAATTTCCCCAGGAGGAATTTGTTCTCCCAGAGGGTCGTGAATCTTTGGAATTCTTTACCCCAAAAAGCTGTGGAGGCTGAGTCATAGAATACATTCAAGGCTGAGTTAGACAAATTTTTGATCAGCAAGGGAGTCAAAGGATATGGGGAATAGGCGGGAAAGTGGAGTTGAGGTAAAAATCAGATCAGCCATGATCTTATGAAATGGCGGAGCAGGATCAAGGGGCCGAATGGCCTACTCCTGCTCCTATCTCTTTTGGTCTTATGGTCTGTATATTACAGCTGCCAATTGAATAATTGATGTAAACAAGTCAGTTATTGACACTAGCGCATTGGAACTCATCCACTTGACCACCTAACAATGTTTCCTTTGTTGAATTGGTGAATAGAAAAAAAATAGCAATTTCTTTTGTTATTTTATAAACGTTTATTTAAGACTTGCAGCAAGCAGCTGCAGTCCAATGGTGCGCAGATCAGAGATAGGGCTAAAATGATGTAGCTTTCATTTGGCAACCCCTATTCCCTTCAATCACTGCTCTCCACTGGGAGTGCAAGATCACTGAATTGATCCTCATGTTCCTCCTTTTTTCCCAATAAAAATAGATTTGTTTCATTACCCTCTCTTCACTTCTGTTGCCCTCGCTCTGGATCTTTTTTGCTGCTTTTGCTGCTATCTCTTTGCTTAAGTAAGTATGGTGACTGTCATTGGATGCAAAACTCTCACTGTGGTCTCAGGAATGCTTTATAGTATCCCATTGCTTCTATGGACATATAAGGGTAGATTTTACCAATTCAAGTTCCTGTCGCAAAGCTTCACCTGTGGAGAGTGCAGGATTGGGCATGGAAAGAGAATTCATGAATCTATCCTATATTCTATAGATCACCTAGTATATTACAATAGTTTAGCTGTGGCTCAGTGGTAACTCTCTCACCTCCTGAGTCATGAAGGTTGTGAGTTCAAGCCCTACTCCATGGGACTTACAACACAAAATCTAGGCTGATACTCCAATCTAGTATTGTCAGAAGTGTTGTCTCTTGGATAAGATAGGACCTCAAACCAAGGCCCCCTTTGCCTTCTCAGGTGGATGTAAAAAATCCCATGATACTATTTCAAAGAAGAGCAAGGGAGTTCTCCCTGGTGCCCTGGCCAATCTTTATCCCTCAATCAACATCATTAAAACAGAATATCTGGTTATTATCAATTTGCTGTTTGTGGGATTTTGCTCTGCGCAAACTGGCAGCTATGTTTCCTACATTATAACAGTGACTACATTTCAAAAGTACTTAATTGGCTATAAAGTGCTTTGGGATGTTTTGAGGTTGTGAAAGGCACCATATAAATGCAAGTTCTTTCTTTTTGTCTTTGTAATTGTTGCCTCATGCTGTAACAACAACTTAAATAATTGATCAAATATTACACCTGCATATTTTTCCTGACTCACCTTATTCAATAATAGTATGCTTGGTTTTGTAATCATATTTGTTATTTTTACTACCGATAGTTATTCCTTTGCATTTTTCAATATTAAATTTCATGTGAGATTCATACACGAGGCTGCACATCTCTCTAAATGTTATCGTTTTCTGCTGGCCATCCCATTTTTCACACAATTCAGTGTCAGCTGCAAACATAGATAATTTATATTTAATATCTCCATCCAGATTAATACTGTGGTCAGTAGAGGCCAGAGAACTGACTCCTGTTGTAATTTGCAAGTGAAAGCTAACAAATTAGAACTCCTACCATTATTTATTACCCTTTATTTCCTATTGTTTAGCCAATTTATTATGCAATTTCCTGCCTTCTATTTCCCAAAACCTATTACATTAGTCACCAATGTTTTCTGAGGCTTCTTATCAACTGTCTTCTGAAAGAAAAGATGCATGAGATCCATAAAATTGCTTTATTTTTCCAATCTTCCCCTCTCCTCTGCTTAAGTTGTAGACTCATATTGGTGTGCGGCTCAAAAGGCATAGATAGCCCTCTGGTACTTTCCCAGTCAGCCATTCTTCATGTGTAGGTAATTATCATAGCATTTAATTCTGGGGTACGGTAGTGTAGTGGTTAAGTTACTGAATTAATAACCAGTAGAATGTAAGTTCAAAACCTATCTCAAACCCATGGCAGTTTGATAATTTGAATTCAGTTTTAAAAAAATCTGGAAATAAAAAGCTGGCCCCGATATTTACAGGGGGAGAGTGCAGGTGAGGCTGATAAACGGCAGAAGAACCCGGCAAGGCCAGGGATGCGGATGTCCTGCCAAACTTACCGGAAGGGCCTTATTAACATTTTTTAGCTCCGTTTCCCGCCCTGGGGCTAGCCAAATGGACAGGCTAGAGGGGCTGAATGGCCTACTCCTGTTCCTAACCTATGTTCCTTTCACTGCCACATTTCCCAACTCCTGGGAAACCCGTGCAGCAACAGTAAATTTTAAATTGGGCTCCCAATTGCACTATGGGAGCCCTATTTAAATATGTTATTGAAGTGTCCCACCTCTCCATATGGGACACTCGGACACCTCAATATCCACCACTGTAAAAAAGGCGGCGGGCGCGTGTGCAGCATGTTGGGGATGCGTTCCCCTTTTTAACTTTTTCCCCCTCTCCCCGACCCTCTCCCTCCCACTATGGAGGGATTAAGATCGAGGCCTTGGTATCAGTAAAAGTAACCATGCAGCCGTCAAATTGTTGTAAAAACCCAACTAGTTCATTAATGTCCTTTAGGGAAGGAAAACTGCCGTCCTGACCCGGTCTACCTATAGGTGATCCAGTCCCACACCAAGTGACCTAGCAAGGCCCACCACCACTTTCGCAGGGCATGTGGGGATGGGCAATAAATTTCAGCTTTGCCAGTAATGCCCACATTCTGAGAATTAACTTTTAAAAATTCAAGTGCATTAAAGAGGAAATAGTCTGAATTTATATTCACAATCTTACCCACTGCAGTATGTGCCCCAATTTCTACTGGCAGGGGAGCTCCACATTGGCAGCGTGAAATCAAAAAATTACATAAGAACATAAGAAATAAGAGCAGTCCATACGGCCCCTCGAGCCTGCTCTGTCATTCAATAAAATCATGGCTGATCTTCCACCTCAACTCCACTTTCCCGCCTGATCCCCTTATCCCTTGATTCCCTTAGAGTCCAAAAATCTATCAATCTCAGCCTTGAATATACTCAACAACTGGGCATCCACAGCCCTCTGGGGTGGAGAATTCCAAAGATCCACAACCCTCTGAGTGAAGAAATTTCTCTTCATCTCAGTCTCCTTAAATCTATGTTATATGGAAACACTGCCTCCTTTTGCCAAACTCTGTATACCTGAATGTTGGTCCTTGGCAGTATTGAATCCCAAATCATATCAAACTGTTGTGGTAACTATCACCCAGAGGTCTCATGACTTCCGTTTTCTGGATGTTTTGGGGGTCACTCACCATTACCACGTATGTTTGAAATAAGCATGATGATATAAACTTAAAAGGATGTATTTGACAGATTAGTTAAACTGTTTTTTCTCATGTCTGTATAAAAAGTGAGATTTCAATATATTTGTCTCTCTTTAATAATACACTACTATATTACTATGCACTATGTAAATCTTTGGATTTCTCAACCCCAAAGGGCTGTGGATGCTCAGTCATTGAATATATACGAGGCTGAGATCGATAGATTTTTGGATACTAAGGGAATGTAGGGATATGGGGATCATGCAGGAAAGTGGAGTTAAGGTAGAAGATCAGCCATGATCATATTGAATGGTGGAGCAGGCTCGAGGGGCCATATGGCCTACTCCTGCCCCTATTTCTTATATTCTTATGTACAGGGATAAAGTTATATTATAAAGTTATATTATAAAGTTAAGTTACGAGGAGAGATTACACAAATTGGGGTTGTATTCTCTAGAGTTTAGAAGGTTAAGGGGCGATCTGATCGAAGTTTATAAGATATTAAGGGGAACGGATAGGATGGATAGAGAGAAACTATTTCCGCTGGTTGGGGATTTTAGGAGTAGGGGCCACAGTCTAAAAATTAGAGCCAGACCTTTCAGGAGCGAGATTAGAAAACATTTCTACACACAAAGGGTTGTAGAAGTTTGGAACTCTCTTCCGCAAACGGCAATTGATACTAGCTCAATTGCTAAATTTAAATGTGAGATAGATAGCTTTTTGGCAACCAAAGGTATTAAGGGATATGGGCCAAAGGCAGGTAAATGGAGTTAGATCACAGATCAGCCATGATCTTATCAAATGGCGGAGCAGGCACGAGGAGCTGAATGGCCTACTCCTGTTCCTATGTTCCGATGTTCCTAAAGTTATGTATTATTTTTCAATAAAGCTGTTGTTTACTGTCATACTGTCAGTTCACATATTAGTTATGAGTAAAAGTGCTTGTCATGTGATAAGAAGCCATAAAACAAACTGAGCAACCAATAGTTAATTGATGGAGGTAATGGGAAAATTGTTATTGGTAATTCAAGAATTTGAATAACAAAACTTAAATTAGAAAAATCATCAATTAATCTTCTCCTCGTCTTCTCCTTCCCCTGAAAGACTGTGATGATGTATTTATTTAAGTAATATAAGCAATGTGTTAGAGGTTGTAACACAAAGTTTTGGCCAGCACAAGTCGTTCAGACCCCATTCTCACATTTTGATTTAATCAAAACCTCTTGATCACATTTCAGCTTTGCACCACACTCTAGGTTCTCCATATAAAACATGTTGCTTATATATTATTTCTCCATAAACTACCAGTGACTCTCTTGTGGAGTTGTTCACGGTGACTCCGAGGCTACACTTGCATGATGCAAAAAATATCTTATGATTTTACCTCTCTTTGAAGGCATTGTCTTGGGGATGCATTGTAAAGCTTACTCTTCTTTTCTTGTAGCTTCTTCCCAAGATGAGCTAAGAGAAAGTGACTCCATGACCCTGCCCAACATAGCAGTTTGAGTCAAACATTCCCCCTGGTATAGCACTAGCTCAGATACCAGGGGCTCGATTTTCCCGGGAAATTGTGATTGCGTTGGGACAGGGAGCTCTGAAAATCGGGGAAATCCCGTTCGAGTTCGGAAGCCGGCTCCAACCCGCCAACTTCCGAGTTCCCCACGGACGCACCTGTGTGCGCACGGGCATCCCGAATCCGGAAGTCCCACCGGCAATTAAAGCCGGCGGGATGATAGTTAAAGAGCCAAATGTACCTCATTGAGGTACTTAAGGCACTGTACTTGTGACATATTAGGTAGTTGGAACGATTTTTAACTTACCCGGGTGGCTTGCCCACCGCTTCTGATTCACGCCTGGTGAAAGAAACTAAATAAATTAAATAAAAAACCATGGAAGGAAGTGAAAACACAAAATCATCTACCTTTCCACCCTGCTCTGATGTCCCATGTCTCCCTCCCCGATCTCCCCCTCTTCACCCCCCCATGTCCTCCCGATCTTCCCCTCTACCCCCCCCCCCCGATCTTCCCCTCTCCCCCCCCGATCTTCCCCTCTCCCCCCCCGATCTTCCCCTCTCCCCACCCGATCTTCCTCTCTTCCCCACCCTCCGAATCTCCCCCCCACCCCCCCCGCTGTCAATTAGGCTGGCTGCCGGGTGCGAAACCCGGAGAGCACGTTAATCACCATCAATTACAATGTGTTCGCGTCGGAAACGGTAAGTTTTGTTTATGCGGGTTTGCCAGGCGCATCTTCACCCCCCCACTGCCAACCCGCCACCATTTCAAAATTGATCCCTAGTACTCTGGAGAATTTGAAGAAGGTGCACCAAGTGAATAAAACATAAGGAAGAGGAGATGCAGATGGTAGAAGAAGATGAAGGTTGCAAGCCCAAGCAGGAGTTAATGCAGGGCAAAAGGCATTTACAACATCCTGAGCAGCCTGCAGCAGCTGGCACAAAAAGTGCAACAGTGCCGCTCTGACATCACTTCAGCCCTGCAGGAGAGAAAATTATGGAAATGTAGAGTATAATGGAATGAGTGGCATCTTCGCAGGCATCTGCATCAAAGCAATAAAGGAACAAACGCCAAACAGTGCTCTCTCACAAACTCCGTGACTGATGCCATTGAGACCTTGAGCACCCAGTTACAGGAGCCCGGCACTCTTAGATTTGGCAGATGGGAAGATTGTTTGCAATGAGCAATGATGAAGCTTTTATTCACACATAGTGGACATAGAGGTGCTCTATAGACAGCTCTCATGGAGCCCAATGGTCATCTAGGTGGTACTTAGCACTAGGGGTGTGGTATGAAAAGGGTCTAATGAGACGGCTTCCTCTCAAGGTAGCTGCTTATTCGCACACTCCATCCAGGCCCTTCAGAGGTTATATAAATGCCTGGGCCCCAATATTACCAGGGAGGCGGGTTGGCAGCGGGGGGTCGACTGGGCCCCCCGCTGCCAAGTAAAATCGGTGGGTTCCCCATGCGATCACGAGTAAATTGAAGCACTTACCTTGTCTTCCGGGTTTCCCGTTGGAAACCTGTGCAGTGGGCGGACTGTGCACACACATCACAGGCTGTCAGCTGGAGGGTTTAAAGGGGCAGTCCTCCAATGCTGCTCCTGCAGCAAAGAACTAAAAGAGCAGCATGGAGCAGCCCAGGGAAAAGGCTGCTCTCAGGTTCAGTGATGCCTCACTCCAGGTCTTACTGGATGGGGTGAGGAGGAGGAGGGACATATTCTATCCGACTGATGGGTGGAAGTGGCCTCCCTCTGCCACCAAGAACGTCTGGTTTGAGGTGGCAGAGGAGGTCACCAGTAGCAGCAACGTCTCCCACACCTGGATCCAGTGCGAAGTGCTTCAATGACCTAACTAGGTCAGCCAAAGTGAGTACACTGACTCATTATCCTACACTCCGTCTTCCACATCACCGCCCCCAACCTCCAACTCCTTCTGCACTGCCAACACATCACTCCTCACACCAACTCAAATCTCATCCTCAACTTACCTGCACTTACTTACCTCCCCAGTACTCATCCCACCACTACCACTCAACCCAATCCTCATACAATCTCATGGCTCTGTCTCATACTCACCCTCTGATGCATCTCTTTCACGGTCAGCCGCACCCAAACCAATGCATTCATCGGTTGGCCACGTCACCATCACTTACTCACGCGGCTCTACTTTCTCCCCTTATAGGAGAAGAGAGCCCAGAATGCATGGAAGAGGGCGAAGACCAGAGTGGGGGGCCGCAATGTCTGATTGTCCTCACTGATGCGGAGCAGGAGGCTCTTGAGTTAAGCCGCATCCTCGAGTGTCTGTCCATTGGGGACGCCGAGACTGCCACCCAACAAATGGCTGGTGACAGAACTTTAACATTCAGCACTCACAACAGCAAATGATGTTAACATGCCTTGCCACCTTCAGCACCTCAACATCTGTCATCATGCTTAATATTACCTTCTGTTCTCTTACAGGGCGTTCAACGACTGCCGTGACGGCGGAGGGCGATTCCTCAGAGGACCTGTCGGCTTCTGAGGGGGCACCGTCACATCTGAGCGAGCCATCCACCAGCGCAGATACACACACCTCAGTGGATCCCCGTCGTCACTTAGTTGGGGTTGCACATGGTGAGTCACCACACACAAGTGAGCACAAGCAGACACTGATGGCAGGGGCAGCTGTGGAGAGTCTGCGTCGGTGGGAGCATTCTTCTCCAGGCTTTGATCAGATGCTGAACTCTGGGGGCCATCCATTAAAAGGAGAATGATCGAGGGACAGCAGCATATTTGCGGGATGTTGGAACAGGTGCCACGTGCACTCTCCACAATCGCGTAGAGGATGGAGGAGTCCAGCTCCTGCAGGAGTGGAATGGTGGCACAGGTACAGGAGGGAATCTCTGAGATACTGTCACAGGGACGTGAGGGCATCTCTGAGATAGTGTCACGGGTATGTATGGGAATGTCTGCGATAGAGGGAAGGCTAGCCTCCATTGAGCTTCAAGCACGGCTCACAAATGAAGCTATTGAGGCCCTGACAACGGCCATTCGGACTCAGGGTGAGCAGCTTTCTGCCACCTTAAACAGCCAGGCAGATACACCACCACTGGCCGTACAAGGCGTCACACATGTCCTCCAAACTGTCATCCAGCAGAGTGGTAGGAGTGATATGGGCCTTGCCCAGGAGAGGGATGATGGTGAAAGGGGACATGGAAGTGGGGACGCCACTCAAAGCACTTCCATGTCTCACCCGTTGCCACCCTCTCAACCAGTACCCGCAGTGCTGCCTCCTCTCCAGGTGGTTGAGTCTGCCCCTGCACAGGTGCAGATGGAGCAGCCTTTGGAAGGGCCCTCACGGCACCGAAACCCATAGGGCGTTGGCCCAAAGCATCTAGTGGGTCAGGGCATGAACATGAGCAACCTGCCACTACCTCTGCTGCAGCCACAGGGGAAGCATCGTGTCGGAGTAGTCGGAAACGAACGCCAAAGGTTTTGTGAGCACAAAGGGGATGCACAAGGGTGTTTGACGCTTTGTCATGTTTTTTATTTATATTTGTTTTGTTTTCCATTCACAATAAATCTTATTATTATCACCACTACTGCCACGTCTTGCCCATTCTTGACTGGCTTATTCAATAACTCCCTTTCATGAGGTTCACCATGAACACGCACACTTGATGCCACCCATTGGGTCAGTCTACAGTAGGTGTAGTTGCACGACTATTTTGTACAGTGGGCAGGGGAGGGGGCTGGTATGGCCGCTCCTCTGTCCTGGTGGTGAGGACTGGATTCTTCACTCGGTCTGATGTTCGGAGAACCGTTCACATATCAGTGACTCCCTGGCCTCACGAGCAGCCAGGTGAGCTGCTGTTCTGCCCATGGGTTGCTCCTCCTCTTTTGCCTCCTCCTTCTCTTCCTCCGCCTCCTCGTCCTCCTTCCTCCTTCTCCTCAATATGGGTGGCAGATGTGGATAGGGCCTCCTCCAGCGGCAGCCCTCTCTGTTGTACCATGTTGTGCAGGGCACAACAGACAACCATAATGCGTCCCACTCTGCGTGGCGCGTGTTGGAGCGCTCCCCCAGAACGATCAATGCACCTGAAGCGCATCTTGAGCAGCCCTATAGCATGCTCAATTTTAGACCTGGTAGTGATGTGGCTGTCGTTATATCAACGCTGTTGCTCGTTGGTGGGGTTCCTCAGAGGTGTCATGAGCCACGTGTGCAGAGGATATCCCTTGTCCCTGAGGAGCCAGCTCTTGCGGGTGTTGGGTGCGTGGAAAAGGGGTGGGACATTGGACTCCCGGAGAATAAAGGAATCATGGCAACTGCCAGGGTATCTGGCGCACACGTGAAGGAATCTCTTGCAGTGGTCACAGATGAGCTGAGTGTTGATGGAGTGATACCCCTTCCTGTTGATGAACATTCCTGGCTCGTGTGGAGGTGCTCGTATTGCTATATGGGTGCAATCGATTACACCCTGCACCCGTGGGAAGCCAGCCATAGCTTGGAATCCAACTGCCCTCTCTGTCTGGCTGAGGTCATCCATGGGGAAGTTGATATAGTGCGAGGCCCTGCGAAACAAGCCGTCGGTGACCTGCCTTATGCACTTGTGTGCAGACGACTGAGAGAACCCGGCGATGTCCCTGGTGGCACCCTGGAACGATCCAGAGGTGAAGAAGTTGAGGGCAGTGGTGACTTTCACAGCGACAGATAAGAAGATACTGCTCAGGCCAGCCAGGAGCAGCTTGGCATGAAGGAGGCTGCAGCTGTCCGCAACTACCTGGTGACTGACTCTGAGCCTCCGTATGCACTGCTCCTCAGAGGTCCAGGAAGCTGAGCCTCGGTCTGTTGACCCTGTGGCGAGGGTAGTGCCTCCTGCGATGCCGCGCTCTCTGTTGTTGCCCTCCCTGTTGTGCAGGTGCCTGTTGCACAGCATTGTGTTGTGGAGCTCCACGTGGCGAAGGTGGACGCCGTGCCTGGCGAGGCTGGTGATGTTGCTCGTCCTCGGATGAAGTGATGAATGCAGCTATGGCGCACCCCCATCCTGACAGTGAGTTTGAGGAGGTGCGCAAAGTAGGTAAGTGTGTTTGCACAGCAGAGTTTAGGATATAAATTAATAATTTTGAGTGGAAACACAAAGGTCTTGCAGCAAAAACTTTGTCTGAAGTGACAGAGTGCCCTGCTGCAATAAATGAGGTATTCCCCCCACCTGTCAAATAATCCTGTGCCTCTTCCACTGGCTGCTGGCTGAAACACGTCTGCTGCAACAGGGAGTGTTTCCCACAGCACGGAAAACACGCTGAGAATACTTGAAAATTCCACCCCTGCCAAAATCTCCTGTCAATGAGGTCTGTCAAGGACCTCAACTAGGTAAGTAAGTATTTAAATTATCATCCCGCCGGCTTTAATTGGCGGTGGGAGTCCCGCGTGCGGGAGCTGCGCACGCACCCGAACACGTCACTGGGGAACCCGGAAGTGGGCGGGTTGGAGCCAGGCTTCGAACCCGCTCCGGGATTCCCCGATTTTACGACCCGCCCCGCCCCCAACGCACCTGCTCGGCCATTCTAAAATCGACCTCCTGAGCGCTGGAAGCCATTAAATAAATATTAATCTTTTTAGTATGCATAATGTTTATTGGATAGGGCCATGGAAAGGTTACAAGTGCTTGGAGGGGACTGAAAGCTGGCAGCTCAACTTGAGTAGAGGGAAAATGTGGTTTTTATTTGAGGCTACAATATATGGGATTTAATTGAAAAAACATAGGTGGTCAGTGGCAAGATGTGTCCATCACTGGAAGTAATTGCCAGTCACAGAATTCTATGCCAATCTCCTATCTTGGACTCCAGCTCCCTCAATGTGTCCTCTTCTTCCTCCTGAGGGATTACGACCCATCAGCCTGCTGCATTTGCATTGCTTTTAGGACAGCAAAATTTTGAAGCACGCAGTGCACAGTGATCACTTTAGTGACTTTAGAGCACTTCACCTGAGTGGTCCAATAAACGGAACTGTTTTAGCATCTCCATGGACAGCTACAACAACATAAGGAAAACATACCCTGAATCAGGAAGGGAGAGACAAGGAGGGCTGACTGAAAGTCTGGTTGAATAGAATGGTTTTGAGAAAGTTTCTAAAGGCAGACAGAGAGGTATAGAGGTTTAAGGAGAGATTACCAGAGAGTAGGACCAAGGCAGCAGAAAGCTGGTGTGAAGGCAGGGAGGATGCATAAAAGGCCAGAGTCAGAAGAATGAAGTGTTTGCAGTGGATAGAGGGCTGAAGGAGATTGAAGAGATAAAGTGGGGCTATGACAATGGATGGATTAAAAGATGAGGATGAGGTTTTTGAATTTAATGCATTGGGGCTCAGTATGCCAATATTGGTTAGGAAGGTGATGGGCAAACAAGCCTTAGCCAGGACAGGATACATACGCCAGAGTTGTGGATAAGTCAGGGTCTAGGGAAAGTAAAGGATTGGAAACTAGAAAGGAGCACATTAGAGTAATGGGGGGCTAAATTGGGCCGCATAGCGCTCGTTTTGTAGGCGCTATGCAGACACCGAAGCCCCGAAAATGGCGTCTGAGATGCGCGGGCACACTTCCAGCGTGATATGCGCAGGTCACCATCTTGGTAAAGGCTTTTGCGCAAATGCACCTAACGAATGCCGGCAGCGTGTAAAGTAGGGAGATTATGACGTTAATCAGTGTGCAACGCTGATTTGAAGCAGTTGGCGCCATTTTCGAACTCCCCGCTCCAGCCAACGCATTGTTTTAACCTCACACAACTGAACTGGAGTTAAAGGGCATGAAGGACCCCCCCACCAACGCTATTTAAATGGAACATGCAGGAGTTACAGGTTAGTTGCTGGATTATTTATTCTGGCTGCTGGTACAATTGTGGGTGTTTGTGGAAGTTTCCTATACTATCAAAGGCTGGCTACTGGGCGACAAAGGCCGGAACGCAAGCACACGTGCAAAGCAGGCCTACAATGAGGGCCAAGCTGCCACAAGGAACATCATCGAGCACAGCATAGGTGTCCTGAAGCAATGCTTCCGCTTCCTGGATCACTCTGGAGGAGCCCTGTAGTACTCAGCTGAGTGGGAATCAAGATTTGTCGTTGTATGCTGCATGCTGCACAACCTCGCCATTATGAGGGAACAGCTCTTGCCACCGCCCATCAGGCAAGAACCTGAGCCAGAGGAAGAGGAAGAGGAGGAGGAAGTGCAGCGGGAAGTGGAGGAAGAGGCAAGGAGACTATAAGGTAGACAGGCCCTGTCTGCCAGGGCTCTACGTGATCAGATTATTAATGAGCGATACCAGTAACCTCAACCACCCCTCCCCATTCACCAACAGTCCCACACTCCTTACCTTTCCTCTCCCACATGACCATCAAATCATCCTCCTATGTTTACATATCGCTTCCTCCCTCAGCTCATCGCAGAAATAAAAACCAACACCAAATGCAAATTCAAATTTACGTTTATAGATTAACACAAGAAATGATTGAAACAAAATGAGACTGTTCACCCTTGTGCATTCCCTTAGTGCCTGTCGCTCATGTGCCTTTACCTCTCCTAGTGCTCCTACAAGATGTATCCCCAGTGGCTGGAGCATGGGTGGTGGAGGGTTGCTGACCTTCAATTGAGGAGAGTGCACTAGGCCGAGAGGGCCCGGCTTCAGACTGTACCATCTCAGCCTGAACTGCAGCAGTCTGGCCTAGCTGGCTGACAGGCAACAGCAAGGGCACTGGCGGAGTGGCAGGGGTGGGAGCAGGAATGCTGTCCTCCTGGCGGTGGGACAAAGGTAAGCTTCATTGCCTGTATTTTTGCTCATTCTCCACTGTGGTCCTGCCCGATTTTAGGTTGGATTGTGGAGGAATATCCAACCCATTTTGTCATGTAAAGACTGCTTTGTTAGCTTTATTTTTGCATGTTCAAACTGTTAAATCTCTTCAATTATGTTTTTTCAAATTTAGTATGGCATAATTTCTGTGAATTTGTAAGACTTTGCTTTATAAAACAAAAATTAAACTGCATAGTGACAGTTGGTTAATTTGTCACTGTAACATTTAAGTTATGGGCTGTATCAAATTTGAATACATCTGGTACAAGCGACCTAGAGTGGGGGAGTGGAGTAAATATGATATATTGATCGGAATCTTAGTTGTTTGGATTTAAATTTCAACTGTCATTGTGGGAGTAATTTAAGTCTACTGCATACAGCTGGAGCTGAAACTGTTCTTTTTATTGTTTTAGTCTTTGCATAAAGTTAACCCTGGCAAAGATGTTTCAGCTCTGTTCGTGTTGCTGAAAACCTGGTGATTGAAATGGCGGAAAGGGATATAAATGGTACTAAGGAGTAATTGGGAGGATTGTGGGATGTCACAATCAGGGTTGCCCAATAAGACTTTGGCTTTGGATTGGACGAGAATGATAAAGCCTTGTGGCCTAAACGATGGGGATGTTTTGTTCCCACATTCTGCTGCTCCCGAGACAGAGGAGAACGCACTGATTACTCATGTAGATCAGTTACCATATCTGTTGCAACCTTGGTTAACCTCTAAGATTGTTCATGGGGAGAGAACTAGTAGCAAAAATACATTATATTCAAAAAGGTTGAAGGTCTCAGGAAAATTGCCAAGCAATCGCCAAGGAATGGGTTATAGTTGTAGTGTTCTATGTATAGGTATCTGTTCAATGTTTTGGTCTATTCAATGTTATATATAATGATGGAAGTCAGAGATCGGGGTGGGGGAGTGGTTGGGAGGAGGGGTGGAATGTGATAATCCAGAGTGACCAGGTCGCAGAAGGTGGAGTAGTGGCTTTTGCCACCCTGGGGAATGGGTGAAGGAAGTAGGATATATCAGACAAAACCCAAGAGGTTCTCTGGGGAGAGAGAGAGAGAGAGAGAAACAGACAGAAGTCAAAATGCCATTGCAGTTACTGCCTTGTATCATTTACTGGTTATTATTAAATATACCCTGTTCTATATAAATAGCTATCTGGAAAAGGTCTGGAAGGCCTTGCAATCCGATGCCTATAATAGGTCTTCGCAACATCATATCCTCAAAATCTGCGACAGTGCACTTTAATGTGCTGCTTTGCTGATTAAAAAGCAGCATTAATTTATTTATTTTAAACGGGTTAATGACTCCATTTAAATGACCTACAGAGAAAAGACATATAAGTATGTTGTGTTCATATACTAGTATCTTAAACCGTAATTTTAAGGCTAATATGATTTAGTCACAAGTTTAATGCATGTTTTTCTTTTAAAAGATTGTATAACTAGAATAGTACATTACAATTCCTAAAGCATTTATGTTAGAAATAAATTCTAACGTGCCACTTGCTGATTTTAGAATTATATCTTAGAATCTTGTAGTATTTTATTTTATGTTATTCTAACTTTGGCTTCCAGCACATGTCTAGTCCAAGGTGAGCATTAGTCTCCTTTTATTTACCAAGTTCAAATGGATGGCTGTGTAAAAATAGTTGCTGAGAGAAAGCAATTAATGACTCAATACAGCCCATTGCACATGCCATGCTGTGGATCAGGCTAATATGCTGAGCTGGAAGTAATCCCAGCAATCTGGCCTGTTTCAGCAGGCTGCACTCTACATACATGGTAATTTAAATCAAATAAATATCTCGTTTCAAACACATTATTGAGCGGAGTAATATTTTGTTATAGATACACATCTTCTCATCTGGAGCTGAACCTCAACAATCACATTTCTCATTTGCATATGGGTGAATAAAAAGATGGCTTAGTCTGGAGTGGAAAGTAAGAGCTTTTCAAAATCCAACCCAATTCCACCGGTTATTTGTTTCCCCAGAATAAGTCCTGAAGATTTTTAATCATATTCTATTAAGGACATCATCTCCAAAAATAACATCTTTCTGAAGTCCATCCTCATTACGATAGTGGGGTGCGGCTGCGCCAGACGACCCATGAGTTTTTCAAATGTATCAGTGCCAAAAGCAATAGTCTCCCTCATTACTGGCTACAAAGCTATGCACCGTAGTTTCCAGTACTTGTTCCGGTACTTCCTTACATTGGTTGGGAAATCCCTCAAAGCTGCTCCCATTCCGCCAGGCTTTCTACACGGGTTTCTACTGCACTTCCGGCGCAGTAACGCCAGCGGAATGGGAGCAGCTTGGAAGAATCTCCTGGCCGTTATCTTTAGGTAAGCAATAAGTAGATCCGAACACTTTAGAACATCACTAATTTGACACATTCATTTCTTAAAATTAATACTTTTACATTATTATCTCACTATACGCTGTTAGTTATCAACATGGATGGATATTTTCAAACTGTAATTCTGAAAACATTTTCATGTGACCTTTATTTTAATATACAGTAAAATTAAATCAGAAAATGTTTCGGCATTACAATGAAAATGATGCACACTTTCCGTATTCCAACAGTGCTATTTCAACTAATTTTTTGTCTTTTTTTATTCATTCGTGGGATGTGGGGGTTGCTGGCAAGGTCAGTATTTACTGCCCAGAATTAATTTTCCATGAGAAGATGCTGGTTGGCCTTCTTCTTGAACCGCTACAGTGCCATGTGGTAGCAGTTTGACACAACTGAGTGGCTTGTTAGGCCACTTTAGAAGGCAGTTAAGCGTCAACCATGTTGGCATGGAACTGGAGTCATATATAGGCCAGACCAGGTAAGAACGGCAGGTTCCCTTCCCTAAAGGGGATTAGCGAACCAGTTGGGTTTTTACGTCAATCCGACAGCTTTTTATTTCCAGATTTTTGCAATTGAATTCAAATTTTCAAACTGCCAGGGTGCAATTTGAACTCATTGGATGATTAGTCCAAGTCTCTGGATTACTAGTCCAGTAACATAACCACTACACTACCAAACCTGACTCCACGTATCATATTCCAATCTACTGATGCATCAGTTCTGCATCTTGTTCATTTTAACTTTTGGGTGGCCAACTGGCGGAACAAGCCAGCCAGCCGTCTGTTCCAGCAGTGAAGAGGCCAAGGCCAATTTTGAGGCCTGGTCCTCATTTAAATAGAACTGGTGAGCTGCCCTCCTCTGACAGCACCCACTCGGCTGGCAGCAAGATAAGTTTGGGAGGGTAAGGTGGGGGGTGGGGGGGGGGGGGGGAGTTGCGAGCGCAGATGGGGGAGCACAGGGTGACAGCGCCCAGATTATTTTTGTGGAACCCGAAGGAGCACTTTTGCTCCACCCATCCCCACAAAAATAAGTTAAAACATACCTTTTCAGGCCTCTTTGGCTATATAGCCAGTAAATTTGTTGGAGAGTGCATGGGAGCATGCTCCAACCAGTTCTGTCCTAAAATGGCAATCGGGGTCCTATGTACGTCATTAGGATGCCGATTTGTATATTAAAAGGGGCCTACTGCCTGAAACAGGTGGGCGTTTTGTCTGCCCAGCGGTAGGCCCCCATTAAAATGGCAGTGGGCAGAGCATTGGCATTAAAGTGGTGATATGTCTATGGACTCCATTTTGAGGCTGTTACTGCCCTTTTGATGCTGATTTTGGCAAATTAAAATCAGCCCCAATGCGGGAACATTTTCATTATTTGCTATTTGTAGCAAAATTGTTAATGTGTGCACAAAGAACAGATTTATGATTTTAATATCAATAGCAAACAGCAGAAATCCTCCCCAGATGTCGACGCCTAATAATTTCTTATAAATCTTCCAAACGATCCAGTGGAATAATTGCTATGGTACAACATCTGATTTAACACAGCCGTATTTCTAAAAATGACATTGTCTATTCTGTGAGAAACCTACGTTTAATATCTATTCTATAATAACTGGCAGGCATCAGCACCTGTGCACTAGCTGTATACATGACAGTACTTTTCATCTCTCCAAAGGAAACTAACTGAAGAAATAAATCAATCATTTCCACATTATTTCAGAAAATGGCTATTTTCTACTGCATCACTGTTGTAAGTGTTACTTTTGTTGTCCGTGTAATATCTGCAACAGACTGAGAGTGCGAAAACAAAATAAAATTTAAGTCGATGATGGGGAAACTTTTCGAGACAAAAATCCTGGACAAAATTAATTGGCACTTGTAAAAGTATGAGCTAATAAATGAAAGTCAGCATGGATTTGTTAAAGGAAAATCATGTTTGACTAACTTGATTGAGTTCTTTGATGAAGTAATGGAGCGGGTTGATGAGGGTAGTGCGGTTTATGTTGTGTATATGGACTTTCAAAAGGCATTTAACAAAGTACCACATAATAGACTTGTTAGCAAAATTAGAGTCCATGGGATTAAAGGGACAGTGGTAGCATCAACTCAAAATTGGATAAGGGACAGAAAGCAGAAACTAGTGGTGAACGTTTTTTTTCAGACTGGACGGAAGTATAAAGTGGTGTTCCCCAGGGGCCGATATTAGGACCACTGCTCTTTTTGATATATATTAATGACCTGGACTTGGATATACAGGGCGTAATTTCAAAGTCTGCAGATGACACGAAACTCAGAAATGTAGAAAACAATGTGGAGCACAGTAACAGACTTCAGGAGAATACAGACAGATTGGTGAAATGGGCAGACACATGGAAGATGAAATTTAATGCAGAGAAGTGTGAAGTGATATATTTTGAGAGGAAGAACGAGGAAAGACAATATAAACTAAATGGTACAATTTTAAAGGGAGTGCAGGAACAGTGAGACCTGAGGGTGAATGTACACAAATCTTTGACGGTGGCAGGACAAGTTGAGAAGGCTTTAAAAAAACATATGGTATCCTTGACTTTATAAATAGAGGCATAGGGCTCGATATTGCCAGGGCTGCGGGTTCGCGGCGGGGGGGCGACTGGGCGCGTGGGTAACGTGCCCGGTGAAATCAGTCTGCCCCGTGCGTGATCGCAGCCTAATTGGATCCACTTACCTGTTCTTCCGGGTTCCCACTGCTGAGCTGCGCGTCGGGCGGGCTGCGCATGCGCAGTAAGGTCTGTCAGCTGGAGGAGCTCTATTTAAAGGGGCAGTCCTTCACTGACTGATGCTGCAACAAATAGGAAAACATACAGCATGGAGCAGCCTTGGGGGAAGGCTGCTCCTAGTTTAATGATGCCTCACTCCAGGTATCATTAGATGGGGTGAGGAGGAGGAGGAGGACGGAGATCTTCCCCCCCAGCGGGCGGGAGGAAGCTGCCTGCCTCTGCCACCAGGAAGGCCTGGCTCAAGGTGGCAGAGGAGGTCACCTGCACCACCAACATATCGCGCACCTGCATAGAGTGCAGGAGGTGCTGCAATGACCTAAGTAGGTCAGCCAAAGTGAGTACACTTACTCATTCCCCTACACTCCGTCTGCCACATCACCGCCCCCACCCCACATCTCCTTCTGCACTGCCAACACTACTCTGTCACATCACCCCTCACACCCACTCAAACCTCATCCTCATCTTACCTGCACTTACCTCGCCAGTACTCATCCCGCCAGTACCACTCAACCCAATCCTCATACAATCTCATGGCTCTATCTCATACTCACCCTCTCGTGCATCTCTTTCACGGTCAGCCGCACTCAACCAGCCACTACCTGTGCTGCAGCCACAGGGCATGCATCAAATATGTGCTGTAGGAAGCGTAAGGCAAACGTGTTGTGAGCATGAAGGGGATGCACAAGGGTGTTTGAGGGTTTGTCATGGTTTTTACTTCTATTGATTTCTGACCAACTCACATCACATGTTATATTGGCACCACTACTGCCACGTCTTTGCGAATCTTCTCTGGTTTGTGCAATAATGCCCTTTCCTGAGGATCACAATGAAGACCCACACCTGATGCCACCCATTGTGTCACTGCAGAGTGGGTTTAGGTGTATTTGCAGGGCTCTTTTGTGCAGATGACTGAGAGACTTCGGCGATGTCCCCGGTGGCACCCTGGAAGGATGCGGACGAGAAGTTGTTGAAGGCAGTGGTGATTTTGACAGCGACAGGTAAGAAGATGGTGCTCGGGCCAGCCGGGAGCAGCTCGGCATGAAGGAGGCTGCAGATGTCCACGACTACACATCGAGTAACTCTGAGCCTCCGTGTGCACTGCTGTTCAATGAGGTCCAGGAAGCTGAGCCTCGGTCTGTGGACCCTGTGGCGAGGGTAGTGCCCCCTGCGACGCATCTCTCTCTGCGGTTGCCCTCCCTTCTGCTGTGCAGGTGGATGTGTCACAGCACTCTGTTGTGGAGCTCCACGTGTCAGAGGTGGATGGCGTGGATGGCGAGGCTGGTGATGCTGTTTGCCCTCCGAGGAGGTCATGACTGCAGCTGCGGTGGCCCTCTTCCAGAAGATGTACATCTGAGGGGGTCCGTAAGGTAGGTACATGTCTCTGGACCCTTGGGTAAGTGTGCAAGTTGGTGAATTTTATTGTCAGGAGGAGGGTGGTGGAGGCCAAACTTTGTCCCAAGTGACAGAGTGGCCTCCTGCAATGAGTGAGGGTCTCCACCCCCCAACTGTCAAATGGACCTTTGCAGCTGCCACAGGCTGATAGCTGCAACACGTCCATTTGAACTAGGAGTGTTTCCCCCAGTGTGGGAAACAGTCCCAGTTGTTTCTAAAATCCTACCCCTCCTGACATATTCCCTTAATCAGGTCTGTTAATGACCTGAAAAAGCTAGATAAATATTGTCAAGTGGCACCCCGCTGGCTTTAATTGCCTGTGGGAGTCCCACATGCGGGGGCTGCGCGCGCACGTTGGCGCATCTGTGGGGAACCCGGAAGTGGGCGGGTTGGAGCCAAGCTCCTGACCCGCTCTGGGATTCCCCGATTTTCGGATCCCCCCCGCCAGGAACAAATGGAGCTCATAGAGTACAAAAGCAAGGAAGTTATGCTAAACCTTTATGAAAAACTGGTTAGGCCTCTGCTGGAGTATTGTGTTCAATTCTGGGCACCACGCTTTGGGAAGGATGTTGAGGCCTTAGAGAGGGTGCAGAGGAGACTTACTATAATGGTACCAGGGATGAGGGACTTCAGTTATGTGGAGAGGTGGAGAAGCTGGGGTTGTTCTCCTTAGAACAGAGAAGGTTAAGGGGAGATTTGTTAGAGGTGTTCAAAATCATGAACGGTTTTGATAGAGTAAATAAGGAGAAGCTGTTTGCAGTGGCAGATGGGTCAGTAACACAGATTTAAGGTGATGGGCAAAAGAGCCAGAGGCAACATGAGGAACCATTTTTTACGCAACGAGTTGTAATGATCTGGAATGCACTGCCTGAAAGGATGGTGGAAGCAGATTCAATAATAACTTTCAAAAGGGAATTGGATAAATACTTAAAGAGGAAAAATTTACAGGGCTAATTGGATAGCTCTTTCAAAGAGGCATAATGGGCCGAATGGCTTCCTTCTGTGTTGTACCTACTATGATACTATACAGGGCTTTAGTGAGACCTCACCTGGAGTACAGCATACAGTTTTGGTCTCCTTGTCTAAGGAAGGGCATACTTGCCTTGGAGGTGGTGCAACAAAGGTTCACTAGATTAATTCCTGGGATACGAGGGTTGTCCTATGAAGAGAGGTTGAGTAGAATGGGCCTATGCTCTCTGGAGTTTAGAAGAATGAGAGGTGATCTCATTGAAACATATAAGATTATGAGGGGGCTTGACTGGGTAGATGCTGAGAGATTGTTTCCCCTGGCTATAGAGTCTAGAACTAGGGGGTATAGTCGCAGGATAAGGGGGTGGCCATTCAAGATTGAGATGAGGAGAAATTTCTTCACACAGAGGGTTGTGAATCTTTGAAATTCTCTCCCCCAGAAGGCTGTGGCTGCTGAGTCATTGAATATATTCAAAGCTGAGATGGATAGATTTTTGGACTCTTGGGGAATCAAGGAATATGGGGATCGGGCAGGAAAGTGAAGTTGAGGTCAAAGATCAGCCATGATCTGATTGAATGGCAGAGCAAGCTCGAGGGGCCGTATGGCCTACTCCTGCTCCTGTTTCTTATGCTCTTATATTCTTAAAAGAGCAGGGAGGTTTTGCTAGAACTGAATAAAACATTGATTAGGCCACAGCTTGAGTACTGCGTACGGTTCTGGTCACCACACTACAGGAAAGATGTGATTGCACTAGAGAGGGTACAGAGGAGATTTACGAGGATGTTGCCAGGGCTGGAGAATTTTAGTTGAGAAAAGACTGGATAGGCTGGGGTTGTTCTCTTTGGAACAGAGGAGGCTGAGAGGAGATTTAATTGAGGTATATAAAATTATGACGGGACTAGATAGAGTGGATAGGGAGGACCTATTTCCCTTAGCAGAGGGGTCAGTGACCAGGGGCATAGATTTAAAGTAATTGGTAGAAGGATTAGAGGGGAGTTGAGGAGAAAGGTGGTTGAGGTCTGGAACTCACTGCTTGAAAGAGTGGTAGAGGCAGAAACCCTCAACTCATTAAAAAAAATACTTGGATGTGCATTTGAAGTGCAGTAACTTACAGAACTACAGACCAAGTGCTGGGATTAAGTGCGATAGCTCTTTTTCGGCTGGCATGGACATGATGGGCCGAATGGCATCCTTCTGTGCCGTAACTTTCTTCGATTCTACTTTCTATGAACATTCAAAAGGCAACATCTATTCATCTTACGTTGACTTGCTCCATCTACTCACCTGAAAGTGACAAGAAGCCCCTCTGCATTAATAGCCTATGTTACCCCCGTGCTATATCAGTGACATTTTCACAATGCAGACTAACTAGCTGAAATGAAAAGAGACCATACAGCAAACTCCAAAATGTGAAAAAGGCGTTGAAGGTACAAACAGATGTTTGAACTAAAATATCTTGACACCCATGTGCTCAACCCATAGGCTATCAAGTGAGAAGAGAATAGTGATAGTGGCTGGTATGAAGGGAGCAAGGATTAGGTTAGTGTGTGTTTTTGATGAGAATGAGAAGTGGTTTAGTGTGACATTATGCTGGGTGGTGAAGGGAGCAATTTGAAGACTGGAATTGTTGAGAGTGCTGGGGTGCGGGTGAAGGACCGCTGCCATGTGTTGTGGAGAGAGAGGGATAAATGAAAAGCAGTACTCACCCTTGCTCTCTAGTGAGGTTACTAAAACACTTCCTGCACTGGATCCAGGTCCTGGGAGTGACATTCCTGGAGCTGACGCCCTCTGAAATCTCTCTCCATGCCTGGTGGACAGAGTGTTTTGAAACCCTCTGGGCACCACTGGGTAACAGGAGTTCCCTACTCGTCTTCACCTCTTCCAGAAGCACCTCCTGGAGGCTTCTGAGGACCTGGGGGCTTGCCTGCAACTGCTTTCAGAGAAGAATCTTCTTCCAGCTCCTTAGAAATGGAGGAAACCACAAGGAAATGCAACGTCCCTTAAGAATTACATTCCTGCTGGAAGTTGTTTCCGGAATTGGGAGGATTTTCTGGTCGAGTCAGCCAATTCAATGGAAACCCACCAGTGAGATTAATAATGAGGCTCGGGAGTTAAAATACCCCAAGTCTGTTTTTGGCTGAAGCGGTTGAGTTTTAAATTGAAACCAAAATTCACACACCCAAATCTAACCCGGAGTTAAAATCAAGGCCTGGCTCTCTATTTTCTGAATCAGCCTCCATAGGCCTACAAGAGAGCAAATATAACAGATAGTAAGATCCTCTTCTGTGCATGTAAAAAAAACTTTTAAAAACAAAATTGATGGATGGGCTGAGAAGAGGTACTAATCTAGCCCCATGCATCATGGATATATATACATCAGGACACTATGCGTCATGCTGTAAACACGTGGATGCACTGAAGTGGCTCAGCGTGTTTACAAGGAGCAGCAGGAAGCTCCCACCATTCCCAGGAGAAACTGGGTCTGCACAATGCAGACGGGCATGTTTATACTTAGTGTGACATTGACTGTGCAGGACTCAGGCATCTGCAATCAGTGACATTACTATAATGTAATGCCTAGAGAGATTTGTACAGAGTTTTAACTGTCTCCTTGCAGTATTTTATAGAAAGGCCATGTAGAGATGTACGAACAGAGAAGGAATAGCCATGAGCATAAGATTAAAAGTTTAGCAACCCTGACAAGACTTAGGGTCATGCATCACTGAAATGCGGGCTCCAAAGCTATACATCAGCAATTTGGAGGCAATATGAGATTCCTCACTGAATAACTGCCTCAGAAAACTAATTGATGTCAATCTATGTAAATCTCAATGGATGGACAAATGGAAAGTGACCAGCATACTGATCAGATTAAGTTTTTCTGAAAGTCAAACTGTCTATAGCATAAAACACAGCCTGCAATTTCTTCCAAGGCAGAAACATCGAAGGGTTAAGAGTAACACCCGACCTGGAGATGTGCCTTGGAACACATGACTGAGTGTGCAATTCTATATATCAAATCATAGGCCCAGATTTAGTTGTGAAAGTAACGGTGAGGCTAACAGTGCTCACCGTTGTGTATGTGCAAATTGGACAGCAGCTTCCAGTGAGTGGAGATGTGTACTTAAACCAAAAATTCAGAAGTTGCTGTCTGAGATGTGCTGCCGCTCTGTAAGCTGCACCAAAACGGCATCTCGCCGTCTGGCTCCCCATTCAAATGTATTGAACGGCGTGAAGTTCCTGTATTGATGTCGTAAATACCGACTAAACTCGTCACAAAAATTAGGGCTTGTCCATTTCAGTCTAAGTATCCTTTAAATGGTGTAGTAAGTCTTAATTACTGCCAAACAACCTCTCTAACACTGAAAATGACCTTTTACAAATGTGAACTCTCATTCCTTCAGCTTTTAATTATTGTTAGAGATTTTTAAAAAATGTAAATAACATTTATTTTTTAATTTTTATTTTTGTCTGTTTTATCTCTCGCTCTTAATCCAATCTTTCTTTCCCTCTCTTTATTTCTCTTTCTGTACCTGATTTGACATTGAATTCACTATTCTAACTTACACTTCCGAGTTCAGACTCTGCACTGCTCATTATTGACTCTTCAATCTAATTGGTTAAGGAGATGCACAGTTGCTTGCCCTGTTCACACAGGTCCCGGATACTCTGTAGAGGGCACCGCGCTGTTTGGCTGTCCCGTTGACAGCAATTTGCCGTGCAAAACCCCATAGAAAGTCTATGAGTAAGTGCAAGTCTAACGAATGGCTGGTGTTCTTCATTCGCTGCTCACAGCAAAATCTGGCCCAATATGTTTTTGTGATTGACAGCCAAGGCATATCAATACTTCTATGTATTGTAAACTTCTACTGGACATAACGGAACTGGATTCACATCAGCAGAGGTCTTCTTCACAGGTGGTGGCGATCTATTAGTGGAATCAGGGATCGTGGTATATAGGAAAATATGTTAGTTTAAAAGATAAAGATCAAAAAGATATTATCATAATACATTTTGGCTAATATATATGTTGCGCTCCAACATGCACAAAGCACATTACTCAAAGTAATAACTGAAATGCTCATGGTCACTGTCATAGTAATCATATTCAAAATAATAATTATTAATTCATGACTATTATTATAGGGTTAGAAGCTAAAAGCAAAAACTGATTTACACTTAATCTAAATTATAGACCATTTATCAAAGTGGCAGCATTCTATATTATGATAGGTGTTTTTCATCGATCATACAAAATCCATTATGAAAATGCTTATTTTAAGTTATTTCCTTTATTTCCTGATTTGATACGGACAAATTAAAACATGCTCTTTTTAAAATATATATGGCAAGTAATTTTTTTTACTGTAAATCAGACGAACAAACAATTCTTATGCATACACAATAGAGTGACTTTGACCCGACATGTAATTGGCCTTCAGATATAGGACACAAAATCAATACTCCAGATTGAGCCACTGTGTCATTTATTACAAAAGAGCAAAGATTTTTAGTAAAACAGAAGAATTTCATGTACAATAGTTCATCCATCATAGAATCATAGAAAGATTACAGTACGGAAGGAGACCATTCAGCCCATCGAGTCCACGCCGGCTCTATGCAAGAGCAATCCAGCTAGTCCCACTCCCCCGCCCTTTCCCCATAGTCCTGCAATTTTTTTCCTATCAAGTACTGATCCAGTTCCCTTTTGAAGGCCATGATTGAATCTGCCTCCACCACCCCCTCGGGCAGTGCATTCCAGATTCTAACCACTCGCTGTGTAAAAAAGTTTTTCCTCATGTCTCCCTTGGATCTTTTGCCAATCACCTTAATTCTATGTCCTCTGGCCCTTGACCCTTCCACCAATGCGAACAGTTTCTCTCTATCTACTCTGTCTCGACCCTTCATGATTTTGAATACCTCTATCAAATCTCCTTGCAACCATCTCTGTTTCAAGGAGAACAACCTCAGATTCTCCAGTCTATCCACGTAACTAAAGTCCCTCATCCCTGGAATCATTCTAGTAAATCTCTTCAGCACCCTTTCTAAGGCCTTCACATCTTTCCTGAAGTGCAGTGCCCAGAACTGAACAATATACTCCAGTTGTGGCTGAACCAGTGTTTTATAAAGGTTCATCATGGCTTCCATACTTTTGTACTCTATGCCTCTATTTATAAAGCCCAGGATCCCGTATGCTTTTTTAACTACTTTCTCAACCTGCCATGCCATCTTCAATGATTTGTGCACATATGCCCCCAGACCTCTCTGATACTGTACCCTTTTTAGAGTTTTGCCCTCTAGTTTATATTGTCTCTCCTCGTTCTTCCTACTGAAATCTATCACTTCGCATTTTTCTGTGTTAAATTTCATCTGCCACGTGTCCGCCCATGCCACCAGCCTGTCTATATCCTCTTGAAGTCTATCACTATCCTCCTCCAAGTTTTGTGTCATCTGCAAACTTTGAAATTGTGCCCTGTACACCCAAGTCCAAGACATTAATATATATCAAGAAAAGCAGTGGTCCCAGCACTGACCCCTGGGGAACACCACTGTACACCTTCCTCCAGTCCAAAAAACAACCGTTCAACACTACTCTCTGTTTCCTGTCCCTTAGCCAATTCTGTATCCATGTTGCTACTGCCCCCTTTATTCCATGGGCTGCAATCTTGATGATAAGCCTACCGTGCGGCACCTTATCAAACGTCACATCAATTGCATTGCACCTGTCTACCCTCTCTGTTACCTCATCAAAAAACTCTATCAAGTTAGTTAAACACAATTTGTCTTTAACATAGCCGTGCTGGCTTTCCCTAATCAATCCATGCCCGTCCAAGTTAATTCTGTCCCGGATTATCATTTCTAAAATTTCCCCACCACTGAGGTTAAACTGACTGGCCTATTGTTGCTGGGTTAATCCTGACACCCTTTTTTGAACAAGGGTGTAACATTTGCAATTCTCCAGTCCTCTGGCACCACCCCCGTATCTACGGATATTTGGAAGATTATGGCCAGTACCTCCACAATTTCCACCCTTACTTCCCTCAGCAACTTAGGATGCATCCCATCCGGTCCGGGTGATCATATTACTGCAAGTCAGCTAAAAAATTTTAAAAATAAATATATAGTATCAGTTTGGAACAAAAGTGTATAATTTAAGATAATCAATCTGTTCAGCCCTTCACACCCTTCACACATTAATAGACCAGTACAAAGGGAGGTAAAGCAAAACTTTAGCAATTATTTATTGTGTTTTTTCCAAAATGTAATTTAGTCATTATAATCAAAAATTTTACACCTGAAACTGCTTACTAAATTCACACATTTTTTAAAAAATGTTTGTTATTGAAAGCATTTAGCATGATATTAACCTACTAATACACTATCAGCATTATATAAAGAAAATAGGGGTGGGGAGAGTGAGTGGGGGACAGAGAGGCAATGGTGCAGTCAAACAGGCAGCCTCAATTTTGGAGACAAAGAAATCAATGAATTCTTTGGAACTGTTGTTGGAGGTGAAGGATGAAGGGAGCAGGAATGAAAGGTCAGAGGAGGTGGTTTGTGTTGGACAAAAGGTGGGTGATTTTCAAGTAGCACCGAAAACGGGTGTGAAGTTGTCAGAGTGGATGCTCTGCCTGCCTGTTTGTGCCAGAGTGAGGCCTCAGCCGTTTTGAGGCCTAGGCATCACTAACATGTTGCCGATGAGCTCCGGGTGCCAAGCGGGTGCCCTGCTGCAGCTCGCTGGTTCTGGGTGGACGGGAAATTGGCCGATCCCCCGCTGAGCCCACTGGCAGGTCGGGCTGGGGCCATTTTCTGAGTGGACTCCAATGGTCCCTTCAAGGACCGCTGGTTAGGCCGTTAAATGCCTGGTACAAATGGTTGGAGCATGCACTGCCCAATTGTACAACCAGCGTAGGACCCCAATTTGCATATTTAAGCATTCTTCAGCCTTGTTCGGTCATTCAATTACTATACTAGTAATCTAGAGGCCTGGAGCAATAATCCAGAGAACTTGAGCTTAAATCCCACCATGATAGTTTGAGAATTTAAGTTTAATTTTTAAAATCTGGAAATAAAAAGCTGGTATAAGTAAAAGTGATCATGAAGCTGTTGAATTGTTATGAATACCCAATTGGTTCACTAATGTCCTTTAGGGAAGGAAACCTGATGTCCTTGCCCGGTCTGGCCTACATGTGACTCCAGTCCCACACCAACTTGGTTGACTCTTAACTACCTTCTGAAGTGTTCAAAATAGCCACTCAATGGAAATTGGGAGAGATGTAAAATGGGCTGTCGATTTGCTATAACCCATTTTACACTATCGCACAAAGTCAAAATTACCCCTGTGAGATAATAATAATTCCCTGATTCTCTAATCTTTTTTGCAATCTATTTTGTATTTAGAACCCTTTCCTGTTTAAGTTTAATAATCTAATTATTTCCACATTACCCATGTTTTTCAATTTTTTAAAGACCTACTTCATGGTCCTTCTTGTTCTTCCACTCTTCAGTGAAAACAACATCCACTTCAACTACATATTTCATATGCTTAGTTTTTAAGATCTCTTTTGAATGTTAATGATTTTCCTGTCCTGGTGACCTGCCCACATAGCCTGGTGTCATCTGAATATTTAGTTAAAAAAAACACCATATTATTTATAAACAGTGTCAGCAGTAGAGAAGTCTGAGTACACCCCTGGGAGAACTCCCAGCCTCAGAGCCTTGACTACTAATCATTGCTTTGTACTTTTGGTTGCCCAGCCAATTATTGATCTCAGCTAACTTTACTCTGACCTTCTCTCGCACAATGCTACCTACTCACTGTACATCTGTAAAACATCAACCTATGAATTACAGTGTGAACACAGGGTATTTTTCAATGGACAATCTCACTCACCAGCGCACATATCAGAAAATCATGGGTGTGCTGTCCACGATTTTCTAACATACACTGGCAGTGAGTAAGGTTTCCCACCTTTTGTGCTTACTCAGAAAATTGGATCCACAACGTAAGCTGACTGAATCTCATATGTAACTGCATGTTAAAAACGCAGAAGCGCCGTCTTTTGGATGAGACGTTAAACCAAGGGCCCTTGCGCTCCCCCTCAGGTGGATGTGGAACAATATGTCGAGGAACCAACTAGTGAACAGGCTATTTTAGATCCAGTATTGTGTAATGAGACAGGGTTAATTAGTAATCTTATAGTTAAGGATTCTCTAGGGTGGAGTGATCATAATATGATAGAATTTCATAATGAGTTTGAGAGTGATGTAGTTAAGTCCGAAATTAGGGTCTTAAATTTTTAAAAAGCCATTTACGTAGGCATGAGGGGCGAATTGGCAAAGGTAGATTGTGAAATTAGATTAAAAGATATGACAGTAGATAAACAATGGTGAACATTTAAAGAAATAATTCATAATTCTCAATGAATATACATTCCCTCGAGGAATAAAAACCCCATGGGAAAAATGATCCAACGGTGGCTAACTAGAGAAATTAAGGACAGTATTAGATTAAAAGAAGAGGCTTACAACTTTGTCAAAAAGTGTAGTGAGCCTGAGGATCAGGAGGGTTTTAGAAATCAGCAAAGGATGACCCAGAAATTGATAAAGAGTGAAAAAATAGAATATGAGAGTAAAGTAGCAAGATATATAAAAACAGATTGCAAGAGCTTCTACAAGTATAGAAAAAGGAAGAGATTAGCGAAAGTAAACATGGGTCCCTTAAAGGCAGAGACAGGAGAAATTCTAATGGGGAATAAGGAAATGGCAGAGACGTTAAACAAATATTTTATATCTGTCTTCACAATAGAAAACACATAAAACATATCGGAAATAGTGGGGAACCAAGAGTCCAATGACATTGAAGAACTTAAAATAATTAAGATTAGTAAAGAAAAAGTACTGGAGAAATTAATGGGACTAAAAGCCAACAAATCCTCTGGACCTGATGGCCAACATCCTAGGGTTCTAAAAGAGGTGGCTGCAGAGATAGTGGATACATTGGTTTTGATCTTTCAGAATTCCCTAGATTCTAGGACCGTCCCCGTAGATTGGGAGGTAGCAAATGTAACTCTGCTATTCAAGAAAGGAGGGAGAGAGAAAATAGGGAACTATAGGCAATTTAGCCTGACATCAATAGTAGGGAAAATGCTAGAATCTATTATTAAGGACCTAGAAAATTATAATATGATTGGGCAGAGTCAACACGGTTTTATGAAAGGGAAATTGTGTTTGACAAATCTATTCGAATTTTTTGAGGGTGTAACAGGGTAGATAAGGGGGAACCAGTGGATGTAGTATATGTAGATTTTCAAAAGGCGTTCGATAAGGTGCCACACAAAAGGTTGTTACACAAGATTACAGCTCATGGGATTGGGGATAATATATTAACGTGGATTGAGGATTGATTAACAGACAGAAGAGAGTAGGAATAAACGAGTTATTTTTGAGTTGGCAGGCTACAACTAGTGGGGTGCCACAAGGATCAGTGCTTGGGCCTCAGCTATTTACAATCTGTATTAATAACTTAGATGAGGGAACTGAGTGTAATGTATCCACATTTGTTGATGGTACAAAGCTAGGTGGGAAAGTAAGCTGTGAGGAGGAAGCAAAGAGATTGCAAAGGGATATAAACAGGTTAAGTGAGTGGGCGAGAAGGTGGCAGATGGAGTATGATGTGGGGAAATGTGAAATTATCCACTTTGGTAGGAAGAATGGAAAAGCAGAATATTTTTTAGATGAGAGACTAAGAAATGTTGAAGGCAAATTGTATGTTAGCCTTTAATGCAGGGTGATTGGAGTATAAGAGTAAGGAGGTCTTGCTGCAATTATACAGGGCTCTGGCGCGACCACACCTGGAATACTGTGTACAGTTTTGGTCTCCTTACCTAAGGAAGAATATCTTGTCTTGGAGGCGGTGCAACAAAGGTTCACTTGATTGATCCATGTGAGGATAGGGTTGTCCTATGAGGAGAGATTGAGTAGAATGGGCCAATGTTCTCTGGAGTTTAGAAGAATGAGAGGTGATCTCATTGAAATGTATAAAATTCTTAGAGGGCTTGACAGGGCCGATGCTGAGATGACTGAAGAGTCTAGAACTAGGAATCATAGTCTCAAGATAAGGTGTCAGCCATTTAAGACCGAGATGAGGAAAAATTTCTTCACGCAGTTGGTTGTGAATCTTTGGAATTCTCTACCCCAGAGGGCTGTGGATGCTCAGTCATTGAGTACATTCAAGACTGAGATCGATAGACTTTTGGAAACTAAGGGAATCAAGGGATATGGGGATAGGGCGGGTAAATGGAGTTCAGGTAGAAGATCAGCCATGATCTTATTGAATGGCGGAGCAGGCTCGAGGGGCGGTATGACCTACTCCTGCTCCTATTTCTTATGTTCTAATGTTCTTCTCTCATTTAGTTACACAGAAGCAAATTTTATTAGTCTTCCCTTGCTGTTTTTGCGGAATTTATCTTGTAATAGACCAGACACTATTATGCCTCCCGAGTATAGTATATTGATTGTGTAATTTGGATGATGCTAAGAGATGCCTCTCAATCTGCACCCAAATAATGATAGTTTAAAAAAAACTGCCAGTGACAAATTGCCATGAAACCCTGTTGACACCCGTTGAAAAATCTGCAATCCATAAGCAACCCAGGGCTCCTTTTTATATTACAGTCCTAATTTTTCTTTCATTTTCTGTACAAAATTAAGTACGAGTCAGCAGATGCCAAACAAGCTAGTTCACTGCTGTAAAGATTAAAGTGCCATTTTTGTCACTAGATGTCAATAGTACACATTGTGCTGTTTGTATACTTTGCAATACAATATCAAAGGGCATTATAGGTACGATATTGGCAAAAAGTACGCCTATTTTTACTTAAAATTAATTTCAGAATCTGAGCCTTGACTGTACATACTGGATATAATTTTCAACTTTAAAAAAAATTTGTTCATCGGATGTGGGCGTCGCTGGCGAGGCCAGCATTTATTGCCCATCCCTAATTGCCCTTGAGAAGGTGGTGGTGAGCCGCCTTCTTGAACCGCTGCAGTCCGTGTGGTGACGGTCCTCCCACAGTGCTGTTAGGTAGGGAGTTCCAGGATTTTGACCCAGCAACGATGAAGGAACGCCGATATATTTCCAAGTCGGGATGGTGTGTGACTTGGAGGGGAACATGCAGGTGGTGTTGTTCCCATGTGTCTGCTGCTCTTGTCCTTCTAGATGGTAGGGGTCGTGGTTTTGGGAGGTGCTGTCGAAGAAGCCTTGGCGAGTTGCTGCAGTGCATCCTGTGGATGGTACACACTGCAGCCACGGCGCGCTGGTGGTGAAGGGAGTGAACGTTTAGGGTGGTGGATGGGGTGCCAATCAAGCGGGCTGCTTTGTCCTGGATGGTGTTGAGCTTCTTGAGTGTTGTTGGAGCTGCACTCATCCAAGCAAGTGGAGAGTACTCCATCACACTCCTGACTTGTGCCTTGTAGATGGTGGAAAGGCTTTGGGGAGTCAGGAGGTGAGTCACTTGCCACAGAATACCCAGCCTCTGACCTGCTCTTGTAGCCACAATATTTATATGGCTGGTCCAATTAAGTTTCTGGTCAATGGTGACTCCCAGGATGTTGATGGTGGGGGATTCGGCGATGGTAATGCCGTTGAATGTCAAGGGGAGGTGGTTAGATTCTCTCTTGTTGGAGATTGTCATTGCCTGGCACTTGTCTGGTGCGAATGTTACTTGCCACTTATCAGCCCAAGCCTGAATGTTGTCCAGGTCTTGCTGCATGCGGGCACGGACTGCTTCGTTATTTTAGGGATTGTGACTGGAACTGAACACTGTGCAATCATCAGCGAACATCCCCATTTCTGACCTTATGATGGAGGGAAGGTCATTGATGAAGCAGCTGAAGATGGTTGGGCCTAGGACACTGCCCTGAGGAACTCCTGCAGCAATGTCCTGGGGCTGAGATGATTGGCCTCCAACAACCACTACCATCTTCCTTTGTGCTAGGTGTGACTCCAGCCACTGAAGAGTTTTCCCCCTGATTCCCATTGACTTCAATTTTACTAGGGCTCCTTGGTGCCACACTCTGTCAAATGCTGCCTTGTCAAGGGCAGTCACTCTGTCAAGGGCAGTCACTCTCACCTCACCTCTGGAATTCAGCTCTTTTGTCCATATTTGGACCAAGGCTGTAATGAGGTCTGGAGCTGAGTGGTCCTGGCGGAACCCAAACTGAGCATCGGTGAGCAGGTTATTGGTGAGTAAGAGCCACTTGATAGCAGTGTTGATGACACCTTCCATCACTTTGCTGATGATTGAGAGTAGACTGATGGGGTGGTAATTGGCTGGATTGGATTTGTCCTGCTTATTATGGACAGGACATACCTGGGCAATTTTCCATATTGTCAGGTAGATGCCAGTGTTGTGGCTGTACTGGAACAGCTTGGCTAGAGGTGCAGCTAGTTCTGGAGTACAAGTCTTCAGTGCTACAGCCGGGATGTTGTCGGGCCCATAGCATTTGTTGTATCCAGTGCACTCAGCCGTTTCTTGATATCATGTGGAGTGAATCAAATTGACATATGTTTAGTATTAAATAGATACAACCCCCTTTTTAACAGAAAGGTGCAAAAACCCTTCAATTTTCTATAGCTTTGAATATCTTATCTGTAAAAGCTTTGAATTTCTTTACGGTTTTATGCATGAACATTGTAAAGTATTTTTAGAATTTGAGTTTTTAAATAGCAAATTATCTTTCAATAGTTTCACAGTGGTATCCATAAATGGAACTTGTCCTGGTTGATCTAGAAACTACTTTCCTTGAGATTGCACAACATGGGATAACAATTACCACAATTAATCTGCATACTGTAATTTCCATAAAATTTAATACACTTTCAGTCACCTTGGCATACTCGAATATCAACATACAAGTCAGTGCTTTTACAAGCTAAAGTAGTTGAAGTATTTATTTAGATATTGAAGAAGTTAAATCATCAGGATTAGGTGAGCATTAGAATTAAATCCTCTTATAAAGAATTGAAGCAAAACAGTCAGTTTTGTTCCATAAAACTTCTTGATAAATGATTGCAGATGAGGCCTCTTTATTTGTCTATCACTCCAACACATTCTTCAGATATGAACCTCCATCCAGTATCCAAAGATTTTTTTTCAGTCTGGTATATTTTCCTTCAGATGCCAGAATTCCAGCCAAGCTTTGACAAAATCAACATTCCTAAATATAACAAATAATAAAGTAATATGATTAATCAAAGCAATGAGATTACATCAAAGCAGCAATTAATAAAGCCTGATATCCCTTAAACACACTAACATTTATTTTATTTTTAAAAAAGTTCTTCAACATAATCACCAACAGAAGTTAATAACACACTCTTATCTGCCAACTTTAATGCCATTTCCAAGATACTAGCCAAATACCATTTTCTAATTAACTCAGGAAAAAATATATAGCTGTTTATATTGAAAGAGCCATGAGCATTTTAAAATAGTTATCTAACCATGCCATTGGAAGCAAGCTTTATTTCCTGGGCTTGGCTGGAGCTGCGTTCCATCTTCCTTTTAAAGTGACAGTATATTATTTTCAACATTCAGCTCATGTTATTTAAATTATGTTATAACAGTTCTTTCGACAGCTCATTTGGCAAAGGCAATGTCAGAACACAGGACTGGCAGGAATAGACTACAATTGGCCTCAGTGCTCCTCAGCTATGAAGGGGAAAGGTCAGCCAATGTTCCATTGACGCTATTTTAAAAATTACTAGAATGTGAGGATGTACACCCAGAAGAGTAGAATCCAAGTCTACAGGAGTTATACTGAACCTTACTGGTCAGACCACACTTAGAGTGTTGTGCTTAGTATTGGTAAAATGCCACAAAAGAAAGATTAGAGAAGTTTAAGCATTACAGTCTAAAACGATGGTGGATAGATGGGGGAACTTCTTCAAAGTTTATAATATATAATGGTATAAAGTAAAAACTCAGATTACCACACCTGGACGCAACTGTTGGGTTGTGGCCTGGTTCGATTTTAACGGCCAAGCCTTATTTCCATAAATTTTCTCTGACTCCCGTTTGAACCCAGCCATATCCATTACCTGGCTGGCGGGCGTGAGAGGGAATTTGGCGGCAGGAGGCCGCAACCAGGGACACGCAGTGTAGGGGGTGGTAGTCTGTGTCAGCTTCACCTCTGACTACTGAGCGGTCCGAATCGCTCCCACTCCCTGGGTTCTAGACCTTGGACTTATTTGGGGGTTGTGACAAAAAATGCAGCAGACAACTGGTTTTGGTACAAGAAAAGAAACTGGGTTTATTGAAATCACAAATGAACTTATAACATTAGGATAACACTGAGATACAAAGTGCACTTAGTTAAGAATGGGGAACACACGGCATAACGAGGGAAAATCTCCCTACTAATCCCCTTACCCTTGTCCCACCCCCAAAACCTAACTAAATTGAACTAGGAGAGGTCAGGAATCATGCTCACCAAACCAGGGTTCCTTGACAGTTCGAAATCCAGCCAGGTAAGCCGGTTGCAGTTTTGGGGTACGCTCTTTGTGTCCTCTGGGCCCTGCCGTCCCCACGTGGCCCTGGTCTGAGGAATCTGCGAAGGTTCTTCAGTTGGATAGAGTCTGTTGGTATGGTAAGGCGCAGTTGTGGGTGGACGATCTTCGTGCAGGGCTGTGGCTGCCTTCTTGCTGCTTCAAAACTGCTGTTTTTAAAGCTGAACTGCTTAGAACCTGCTCCAAAACCAAAAACCTCCCTGCTTCATAACTGATCCCCAGTTATACTGACTTTCGAATTTCTTATCTGATTCCCAAAACAAGGTTAGTTCTTTGTGTTCTTCAGGTGATTGTTGGCTTCCTGCTTTTAGTAGTTAGTAGCGATAATTTATGCAAGGTTATGATGGGCTTTAGTTTCGTGTAAGCTGAAGTCTTTCTCTGGGTTGATTGTTTTAAAGGGAAGAATGCGTATTCTGTCTACTCTCATTGTCTGGTTTTCAGGAACAATCCACTCTGTCGCAACAAGTCCAGGCCTGTCTTGCAGGGATCCATGTTTTAAAACTAGCAGTTGATAAGTCTTCAAATTAAATTCCAAAAGTCATATCCTCGTTGATATGAAAAATGTGGGAATTTTGAGAACCCTTCAGCAGTAACGGTCCTGGCAGTCAGGTAGGTGGTGAGGTGGATGGGGGCTTTGGATGTGATCGGGAACAAGGGAGGCCCAAGGCTTTCTTGTGAGGCCCGGAGGTGCACTCCTGTTCCTCCTGACCCACAAGGAAACCTAAAATAAAATTAAAAAACTTACCTGCCTGGGTTGTCTGGCCCACAAGTCGCTCCTGGCAGGTCTGGCCTGGTGAGGAAACCATTACTGCTCCCCCTCTCAGGCCTCCATCTAAAATTGCAGGTCGGGTCCCAATGATGTCATTGGGCCCTGATCTACATATTTAAAGAGGACCCCGCTGCCTTTCTGTGGGTGTCTCACTCGCCTGCTCAAAGAGCAGGTTAACATTGGGACATGGTGGGAAGGCAGTGGGATTGCAAGGGGTAAATCGCTGCCTTCATTTTAACTGCCCCCCCACCCCCCCGCCCGTATTTCACCAGGTGGGGGAGTTAAAATCAGGACCAGACCTGAATCAGCAGACTTGACACCGCATTTCAACTTACTGCATACGAGCAATTAAGGAGACAAGTGTATGGGAGAAAGTTCCACAGGTGGTGGAAATATGTAGGCTGATTCTGCTATAGGTTTGTGGGCCACTGATTTCCTGAACTGCACTCCTTGAGAGCACTCAACCTCAGAATCAGCTGACTATGTGAAGTTTCACCGGTAGTATTCTTTCTTTTGTTTGGTTTGTCTCCACTCCTCTCCTGAGAGCACTGATCCACACTGGGAAATGGTTATACAGGTGCCAACAGTCTCCAGTACCTAATCCTAGCGGTCAGTCTTCAGGGGTGAGTTAAGATAGTGAGTGCTGTCAGGGATAGAGCAGCCAAGTCCAATCGTGTCTTCACCTGATATCCAAGCATGTCCACTATCCAGCAGATGTTATTGCAATCAGGATTTGACAGATGTTTCTCCTTCCTTGACTCAGGGTACTGGGGTCAAACATACTCATGCATTGCTGCCCTGACTCAGAACAACATCGATCAGCAATCAAACTGGGACCAACCAGGAATGTATGGGGTTGATTTTAACCTCTTTGCAAGGTGGGAATGGTGCCAGTGGGTGTTAAGATGGTGGGGAGGTTTTGTATTGCGCCTCCAACTCGTTCCCATCTTAACTCATGGCAAGGGAGGGCCGGCCGCTGCAGGCAGGTGGGGACCTACTTTACATTCAAATGTTGCGGCTTGATGATGTCATCGGCAACGCAATGTCATTTTATCTAAAAGAATTTCGGAGGCCAACAAGGGGCCAAACCAGAACAGCAGGACCCGGCAGCAGTCAATGGAGAGGCATGAAGAAGTCACGGTAAGTATTTAAATTGAACTTTTCTGCCCCACAAGAAGTCGCTCGGCCTCCCCAGCTCTGGCTGTGCTTCTGCCTCGCAGTGCCGGCATTGCCTGTGGAAACACCCCTCTCCTGGGCCCAGACTAAGTTCTAGGCCAGTGGGTCCACTTTAGGCCCACAATTGGAACTTACAACTGCTCTCAGCAGATGTAGGTGCTGCTGGGCCAATCAGTGGCATATCCGTCAGGATTCCTGGTTGCCCAGGACGTGGCCCCAGACTGCTGCTGGGACGGAAGAGGAGGGGGCAGAAGAAAGATCCTGCCCTGCCGAGTTGTACTTTCGAAGAGATGGAAACCTGGTAGATCTGGGTTCCACTCCATTCCTCCCCCCACCTCAACATCACAGGAGATCCACTAGGACTGCAGAATTTATTTTTTATTTCACACTTTTTTTCTGGATCTTGCCACCCTGGTCAATAGGACGGATGGATAACCTGTGCGGTGCTTTTCTGGGTCGCTGCTCTTTGGCGTCCAGTGTTCCTGGCGATGCCAGCATCGGGCAGCAAACGCACGTAAAAATCTCATCGGGATTTGAATGACACCACCAGGCCCCAACGTTTTGAAATTCAATGAGGCCCCCACCTGCCTGGGGTACGGGCCTCACACACTGCCAAAAACGCACCTGTTAAAATGGTGCATGGCGCGAGGTTGATGGGAAGCTGGTGAAGTGCACGCTGCCGCGAATATAATCTCCCCATACAGCCCATTCTCCTCTGGTGGGGGGGTGGGGAAGGTGGTTTAAAATTGGCGCTAAAAACATTGGGGCAGAGCTTGCTCCCGAAATAACAGAGGAGCTCAACAGCGCTCTCCGTTTTCTATGGCGAATCCACGGCGCAAGTTCCTGCGTTTGCCAAAGTGCACTAAAACGCGGAAATCGTGAATTGCTCCCATCGGTTCGCCAGCAATTTGACAGCTGCGAATTAAAGGGCCATCGCATGCTGCAATCATAGAAATCACCAAAAAATCACAAACTTGCTCATCTGCCCAGCTGGAACGTAACTAATTACACCACCAAAAGGTACGCTTAAAAATACCAGGTCTAAACTAAGTTTTAAAAGTGCAATTACTCTTTATGACTGTCAAACAACTAAAAATTAAATTTTAAAAATGTGGAATCTCATATCACTCCTTATTTTAATAGTTTTTGATCATTAAAAAAATTAAAACATTCAAATTTTTAAAAAAATACCTTTCCCTTCTGTCTCTTTAATTTAGTTATTTCTTTGGCTTTTTATATGTATATAAAAAAAATTTGTTTACAATGACTATCAGATTACTAACTTTAAATGAATGAAGTCTGCTTGTCTGCTTGTGGGCGTGACTTCTCTTCCTGACAGGTTTTGTGGGTGTGTCTTCTATTCTCACAGACTGTTCCATGCACGTCAACTTACCCTGTTCAGAGGCTGAGTTGATAGCGCACAATTCTTTAAAAGTTCAAAATCACACAAGTCGATGCCACAGAGCCCGCAGTAAGTACGTTGATAAATTTATTTCGCAGGAGCTGATGTGATCGTTGCCACGCTGCTCTGCGCAAATTCTGGCCCTTTAAGGGTAGGAATCTCCAAGCTTTCTGTGCTAAATCGCCAGTTATTAAATCTCTTGCTTCTATAGGAGTCACATTATTAAAGGGATTTATCTTGCTTCCTACAATCACTCCTAAGATGCTATGAACTCCTTTGCAATATCACCAAGACACTTTTTTAAAATTCATTCGTGGGATGTGGGCGTCGCTGGCGAGGCCATCATTTATTGCCCATCCCTAATTGCCCTTGAGAAGGTGGTGGTGAGCCGCCTTCTTGAACCGCTGCAGTCCATGTGGTGAAGGTTCTCCCACAGTGCTGTTAGTTAGGGAGTTCCAGGATTTTGACCCAGCAATGATGAAGGAACGGTGATATATTTCCAAGTCGGGATGGTGTGCGACTTGGAGGGGAACGTGCAGGTGGTGTTGTTCCCATGTGCCTGCGGCCCTTGTCTTTCTAGGTGGTGGAGGCCGCGGGTTTGGGAGGTGCTGTCGAAGAAGCCTTGGCGAGTTGCTGCAGTGCATCCTGTAGATGGTACTCTCTGCAACCACATTGCGCCGGTGGTGAAGGGAGTGAATGTTTAGGGTGGTGGATGGGGTGCCAATCAAGCAGGCTGCTTTGTCCTGGATGGTGTCGAGCTTCATGAGTGTTGTTGGAGCTGCACTCATCCAGGCAAGTGGAGAGTATTCCATCACACTCCTGACTTGTGCCTTGTAGATGGTGGAAAGGCTTTGGGGAGTCAGGAGGTGAGTCACTCGCCGCAGAATACCCAGCCTCTGACCTGCTCCTGTAGCCACAATATTTATATGGCTGGTCCAGTTAAGTTTCTGGTCAATGGTGACCCTCAGGATGTTGATGGTGGGGGATTCGGCGATGGTAATGCCGTTGAATGTCAAGGGGATGTGGTTAGACTCTCTCTTGTTGGAGATGGTCATTGCAAATGATGAAAGTAAGACCCTTTAGATCACTGGGACAAAGAAAGAGCATTACAAGTACATTTGTTAAGTACCTTTTATATCTATTGTTCTATTCAATGGATGTCAGGTTGGATTTCATTCAACTTGGCAGCACCAATCAGCAGTGTAAAAGATGTATGAATTATATATTCCTACATACTATAGATTAGACTGGCAAAGTGCTTTCATCTAGATTCTACGAAGCAAAGATTAATTGTAATTTTTGTCAATGTATCCCACTTACTTTAAAGGACAACAGGCATATCTTTAGTTGAAGTCAGTACCTGCTAGTTCTCCTTGTCTGAGTTGATACTGCAGACTTTTTAATTTGCTTTCCTTGTTCCACTTTCAGTTCCTCACTCTCCTGACCCCTTCTTTTGTTCATTGTTGATACAATTTCATGAGCCATCATCCTTGAGTTAGCCATTAAGAGATATCCATCCAGAGGGAAAGATGCTGTCAGTCTTTGTACCCCTGCTAACAACATGAAATGTTCTGGACATCGTTCTTTACATTGGCTCAAAAAATTGATATTTGATGCAATTCAAATTTATGACCAAAGAGTGGTGAAAGAGAGTAGTTATTGCTATTATGTTTGTGGTTGAATCAAATGATGCTGGGCCCAAATGTGATAAGAATGCAATACATTGAATTTCTACAGTAATAAAATATTCAAAACCCTTTGAAAACAGTTTTTGTTTGTACACTGAGTTTGGTAGGGGGTTTGCTCGTTCCCCAGGGGTTGTCATAATTGGTCAGTAGATAAAACATAAGGGGGTAAATTATCATTTTCATCACATGGACGGTAATCTGGTAGAACAGATCGGCAACCCATTGTGGAAGCCACCCACTGTCCATTCCTTTGAATAAATGGAAGCCCAGGGCAGGGGAGGCCTGAGGTTTCCCTCTGGAACCCGGAGGAGCATTCCTGCTCCTCCTGGCCCACAAGGAACCTCACAATTAAAAATAAAAATTATATTGCTGGGTCGCTTCTGGCCCTGGCTCCTGTTCGCGTTTGGCCTGGCGGGGAAGCCATCATTGCTCCCCCTCCAGGCCTCAGGTTAAAATTGCATTCAATGGAAATAAAAATCAGGAGAGATGTGAAATGGGCTGCTGATTCGCTATTGCTTGTTTTACACTACTGTACAAAGTCAAAATTACTCCCCAAAGAGTGATCAACAATTGGAATGAATGACCAGATAGATGTATTGCACACAAAAGTCCTGGAATCACTTACAAAAAAAATTGAATGCTGTAATGGAAGAACTGTAAGTTCTTTCTGATGGATATACTTTGATGGGTAGTAGGGCCTTCTTCAGATGTATATGTCTTATGAAAATTGGCAAGCTCCATACAAGACAAGAGATTAGAGAAGATTTTTCCTCCAGAGTGCCAATTATTGCCCTTAAAAAGGATCAATAAGTATCTGTTATGAACAAGCTTGGTGATTATAAGGATAAGTACACACCGATATGTTCAAATATTCACTTGAACATGAAGCTTCCTTAGCTCCCAGAAATATCATGCCAAGGAAGGCAATAAATTAATGATGAAGAGTGTAGGACATTAAGTTAGATAGAAGTTCTGGAGTTTTACTTGATGTACTTCGGGGCACAAGAAGAAATCTTGCCAAACCTTTCCTCAGATGAGGAAATATATTGGTTAGAAACCATCATTGTCTGTCGAGGAACAGGCTTGATCGGCAAAAGAGGATTTTCCCATTCCATACTCTGATATGTTCATTTAGTTATGTAATGCCTTTACCAATTTGAAAGCCTTTAAAAAATGCAAGATTGACTTAGGATTATTTTTTGTAAAGTGAAGATTCTTCTCTTTCAGTTTTTTGCCAATTTAAGGAAATGTTCGGCAGAGTATCCTTATTTAAATTCATGATGTCAAACTAGAGAAACCTCAATTTCACGACGTGTTAAAGGTCTGCACAAAATCAATGTTTTCTGAGAGATTGTTCAGTGCAGCATTGTGGAAATGTCAGTTTAAGTGAGGGAACCAAAATAAGTCACAACACAGATAAATTGGAAAGAATTCTACAAAGGGTAATTAAAGTCTCCTACATCAATAAACAGTATCTAGTCAGTAGGGACAGAACCGTATGTGCATTACGGCCTCACAGCAATCATCAATAAACACTCAGTGAATCAGAATGAAGATAAATGACATATATCAATGTACAGTAAATGCTTATGAGCGGTTAGGTTTGCATCCTTCAATCAATTGAAATGAAAGAAATTACCTTATGAGGACTCAGCTGAAGCCTCATTGGTAAGACGTGTCATGGTGCCATGTGCAATCTCCAGTATGTACTGAGTTAGCTGACCTCAGCTGGGGCAGTGGTGGGGTTGCTGCAATTGATAAAAGGATCTCTGGACTAAGGAGCTGAAAAGTCAGTCTAGGTTCCTTCTCTTAGTTACTATCCAGTGCTGGACAGTAAAAGCATATGGATATTGGATGAGAATGGGATCAGGCTCGGTTGCGACGCCACCTGTGGTAGAATAGCCAGGTAATAGTCCATGTGCGATTTACTTTACTCTGAACATTACAGCTAGTATACATTGTGTGTTATTGGATAGTAATTTTGTAATTGGCATTAATCGAGCACACATTAACTGAAATTTCAAATGCATGTTAACACACAAGGGGTGATTTCAACGCTACCCGCCCAGTGGAAACTGGTAAAGTAGGCAATGAAAATTGCCCTGATACCAGCAGGATCCTTCTTTAAATATGCAGATCGGGGTCCAATGAGGTGATCATGGCCCAAATGCAATTTTAACTGAGTGGGACGGCCATTGTGGTTTTCCAACCAGGCGAAGACAGAGGGAAGAGGATCCAGGTCCAGAAGCAGTCCAAACAGGTAAGTTTCTTTGCTTGTGGGGCCAGGAGAAGCATTCCTCTGGACCCCAACAGGAAACTTTAGGTCTCCCCTGCCCCAGGCTCCTCCACTTCCCTCCCGCGAGACCCTCCCGAACCCCCGCTCCCCGCAACGTACCTTCTTGCTGACGTGCCTTCCTTTGGCCTCATGTTGCTCGAACTTCTGCAGCTGCCCGCCAGTCAAATGCTGCTTCCTGCCCATTTTGGGTGGGCATCTAACTGGTGGCAGGCAGATAAAGCCCAGAAGTTAAAATCTCTCGGGCCTTATACTGTCGAGGTTGGGAGGGGTTGAGCACTAACTCCGCCCCCTGCCTGCCCTAATCCCAATCCAAGTTAAAATCGGGGCTGGATCCTTGTTAAGCACCAATTAATGGTAAATTTACTCAGAATTTCATTAATTCCCAATCATGTTAATTCTACTTTTATAGTTGGTGTAATAGCATCAAAAGGAGCCAGCTGAATTTGAGTGGTGAACAGCGAAGGACATTTTGCCTAAAGGTAAAGTTTTTCAAGGAACTCTGCAGCAGGGGGGCAACATCAAGTCTCTCAATGCCAGATATTTTAGAGGAAAAGGAGTAACAATAACAGGAGGTTTGAAGCCACAGGAGGCCACTTGATGCAGCATGAGTACTGCTGACATTCAGTATTGAATGAGCAGATATTTCCTTCAATTAAGTATAGGGAAGACCAATGCCATTGTCTCTGTCCCCGCCACAAGCTCCGTTCCCTAGCCACCAACTCCATCCCTCTTCCTGGCCACTGACTGAGGCTGAACCTTCGCAACTTTGGTGTCCTATTTGATCCTGAGATGAGTTTCCAATTCCATATCCTCTCCATTACCAAGATCACCTACTTCCACCTCCGTAACATCTCCCGTCTCCGCCCCTGCCTCAGCTCATCTGCTGCTGAAACCCTCATCCATACCTTTGTTACCTCTAGACTCAACTATTCCAATGCTCTCCCAGTCAGCTTCCCATCTCGCACCCTCCATAAACTTGAGCTCATCCAAAACTCTGCTACTCATATCCTAATTTGTAACAGGTCCCGTTCACCCATCACTACTGTGCTCGCTGACCTACATTGGCTCCCGGCCCGGCTAAGCCTCGATTTTAAAATTCTCATCCTTGTTTTCAAATCCCTCCATGGCCTTGTCCCTACCCATCTCTCTCTGTAACCTCTTCCAGCCCTACAACCCTCCGCGATCTCTGCATTCCTCCAATTCTGGCCTCTTATGAATCCACAATTTGCATTGCTTTACCACTGGCGGCCATGCCTTCAGTTGCCTAGGCCTTAAGCTCTGGAATTCCCTCCTTAAACCTCTCTGCCTCTCTACCACAATCTCCTCCTTTAAGACGCTGCTTAAAACCTAGCTCTTTCATCCTACTATCTCTTTATGTGGCTCAGTGTCAAATTTTGTTTGATAACGCTCCTGTGAAGTGCCTTGGGATATTTTGCTACGTTAAAAGCGCAAGTTGCAAGTTTTTGATGTTGACATGTCACCCAACAGGACCTCATAGAAGAACAATGAGTAAGGGGGATATATCTCAATAAGGATGCAATCTCAGACCTGTGTCAACCAGTTCTGCAATCAAGGAGCCACAACACTTTCATTGGAAATGTAAGGGACAAATGCACTAGTCGTGTACACCACTGGATGTTTCCAGACACAAACAGAAGACATTACTCAGATCAGCCAGTATACAGTTCAATGCTACATTACTGACCTAGCAAATGAAAGAAAAAGAAAGACTTGCATTTATATGGCGCCTTTCACGATCTCAGGACATCCCAAAGTGATTACAGTTGATGAAGTACTTTTGAAGTGTATTCACTGATGTAATGTAAGAATTGTGGCAGCTAATTTGAGCCTACAGCAATGAGATGATGACCAGATAATCTGTTTTTTTTTTAGTGATGTTGGTTGAGGGATAAATATTGGCCAGGACACCAGGGAGAACTCCCTTGCTCTTCTTCGAAATAGTGTCATGGGATCTTATGTAAAAACAGGAAATGCTGGAAATGCTCAACCAGTCAAGCAGTATCTGTGGAGAAAGAGACAGAGTTAACGTTTCAGGTCAAAAACCTTTCGTCAGAACTGAAAGAAGTTGAAGATTTCACGGTTTTTAAGCAAGTACAGAGCCAGGGAAAGGCGAGGGAGGGGGAAGGGGGAAGGAAGGAGAGGGGAGGAAAGAACAAAAGGGAAGGTCTCTGATAGAGTGGAGGGCAGGAGTGATTAAATGACAAAAGGGATGACAGTGTAAGGCAAGGAGGGTGGTAATGATGGGACAAGTAAAAAAAAAGATGGGTCTAGAGGAGCTGTAAATGGCAACAGCAGAACCATCACCAGCATCTGCTGTCCAAAAAATGGGAGCAGTGGTTATGATCTGAAGTTATTGAAATCAGTGTTGAGTCTAAAGGGTTGTAAAGTACCTAATCAAAAGATGAGGTGCTGTTCCTCAAGCTTCCGAGGGGACCCTCTCGTGGTTCTGGAAGGACAGGGAAGGGTTGAGGGCAGAAGTGCAGGAAATGGGACAGACATGGTCGAGGGCCCTGTCAACCACAGTGGAGGGGATTCCTTGATTGAGGAAAAAGGAAGACATATCAGAAGTGTGGAAAGTGGCATCGTCAGAACAGATGCGACGGAGACGGAGAAACTGGGAGAAGGGAATAGAGTCCCTACAGGAAGCGGGGTGGGAGGAAGTGTAATCAAGGTAGCTGTGGGAGTCGGTGGGCTTATCGTAGATATTGGTTGACAGCCTAGCCCCAGAAATGGAGATAGAGAAACCGAGGAAGGGAAGGGAAGAGTCAGAGATGGACCACGTGAAGGCGAGGGAAGGAGGGAATTTGGAAGCAAAGTTGATGAAATTTTCCAGTTCGGGGCGAGAACGGGAAATGGCACCGATACAATCATCAATGTATCGGAAAAAGAGGTGAGGAAGGGGACCTGAGTAGGACTGGAACAAGAAATGTTCCACATATCCCACAAAAAGGCAGGCATAGCTGGGACCCATATGGGTTCCCATAGCGACACCTTTTATTTGGAGGAAGTGAGTGGAGTCAAAGGAGAAGTTGTTCAACGTAAGAACAAGTTCAGCCAGGTGGAGGAGTGTGGTGGATGGGGACTGGTTGGGCCTCCATTCAAGGAAGAAATGGAGGGCCCGCAGGCCGTCCTTGTGGGGGATGGAAGTGTAGAGGGACTGGACGTCCATGGTGAAAAGGAGACAGTTAGGGCTGGGGAAATGGAAACTGTTAAAGGGGCGGAGGGCATCAGAAGAGTTGCAGATGTAGGTTGGAAGAAACTGGACGGGGGGGATAAAATAGAGTCGAGATAGGAAGAAATAAGTTCTGCGGGGCAAGAACAGGCTGAAACGATGAGCCTACGGGGGCTGTCCTGTTTGTGGATCTTGGGAAGGAGGTAGAAGCAGGCTGTGTAGAGTTGGGGGACTATGAGGTTGGAGGGGGAAAGACCTCCAGAGGAGATGAGGTCAGTGATGGTCTGGGAAACTATGGCTTGATGGGGTGGGGTCATGGTCCAGGGGGAGGGAGGAGGAGGTGTCAGAGTTCGCAATGAAAAAATCAAGAGAGGGTAAGAGGCAAGAGAGAGGGGTCCATTTGGAACAAGAATTCTGAAGACGGGAGAAAGGGTCCGCTCTTGGGGGTGGGTGGGGGAAGACTCCTGGAAAAAGAAATGGGCGCGGAGGTGAAGGCGACAGAAGAAGAGCTCAGCATCGTCTTGAGCTCGAAATATATTGAGGTGGGGCGTAAGGGGATGAAGCTGAGGCCTTTGCTGAGGACTGATCGTTCAGGGTCAGAGAGGGGAAGAACATAAGAACATAAGAACTAGGAGCAGGAGTAGGCCATCCGGCTCCTCGAGACTGCTCCACCATTCAATCAGATCATGGCTGATTTTCAACCTCAACTCCACTTTCCTACCTGATCCCCATATCCCTTGATTCCCCCAGTGTCCAAAAATCTACTGATCTCAGTCTTGAATTGACTGAACGATTAAGCATCCACAGCCCTCTGGGGTAGAGAATTCCAAAGATTCACAACCCTCTGAGTGAAGAAATTCCTTCTCATCTCAGTCCTAAGTGTCTGACCCCTTATCCTGAGACTATGCCCCCTAGATCTAGACTCTCCAGCCAGGGGAAACAGCCTTTCAGCATCTATCCTGTAAAGCCCTCTCAGAATCTTATATGTTTCAATGAGATCACCTCTCATTCTTCATACTCCAGAGAGTATAGGCCCATTCTACTCAACCTCTCCTCATAGGGCAACCCTGTAATCCCAGGAATTAATCTAGTGAACTTTCATTACACCCCCTCTAAGGCAAGTATATACTTCCTTGGATAAGGAGGCCAAAACTGTACATAGTACTCCAGGTGTGGTCTCACCAAAGCCCAGCACAATTGCAGCAAGACTTCTTTACCCTTGTACTCAAACCTCCATGCAATAAAGGCCAACATATCATTTGCCTTCCTAATTGCTTTCTGTACCTTCATGGTAACGTTCTGTGTTTCGTGTACAAGGACACCAAATCCCTCTGAACACCAACATTTAATAGTTTCACACCATTTAAAAAAGAATCAATTTTTCTATTCTTCCTAGCAAAGTGAATAACCTCAAATTTCCTCACATTTTACTCCATCTGCCACCTTCTTGCTCACTCACTTAACCTGTCTATATCCCTTTGCAGACTCTTTGGGCCCTCCTCACAGCTTACTTTCCATCTTAGCTTTGTATTGTCAGCAAACTTGGATACATTACACTCGGTATCATCATCTAAATCATTAATATTGATTGTAAATAGCTGAGGCCCAAACACGGGTCCTTGCGGCACCCCACTAGTTACATCCTGCCAACCTGAGAATGACCCATTTATTCCTATCCTCTGTTTTCTATCCGTTAACCAATCCTCTATCCGTGCTAATATATTACTCCCAACCTCATGAGTCCTTCTTGTGTAACAACCTTTTGTGTGGCACTTATCGAATGACTTCTGAAAATCCAAATATACTACATCCACCGGTTCCCCTTTATCTCCTTGCTAGTTACGTCCTCAAAAAACTCCAGTAGATTTGTCAAACATGATTTTTCTTTCATAAAACCATGTTGACTCTTCTTAATCATATTATGATTTCCAAAGTACCCCGTTACTATGTCCTTAATAATAGATTCCAGCACTTTCAGAGGTTAGAAGGGATAGTGAAAATACGGCAAAGGGTGAGATTGGAAGGAGGGATGGGATCAGAGGAAATTGAAGGGGAAGAAGGATCAGGAGGGGTGTTGATATCTAAGAGTTGTTAAACCTTGCGGTCCTTGACACCTGAAAGGAAGAAAAAAGTTTTTTGTTAAAGTGCCAGATGAGGCGAAGGATGAAATGGAACTGTGGACCAGGACAACTCTGAAATAGAGTGAGTCAGTGCTGCTGGAGAGAAAGGTCGAGAGCGTGCACGTGGGGTGGCGTATGGCATTCAGCGTGAATCTCAGGAAGCGGCAAGAGCAGTGGTTTGAGGAATGCTGAATATCATGGAGATATCTGTAATCATGCATGTATCCGAAACATGAAGGGTGGAATTTAAGTTGGAATCCATGTGGAATAAATCGGAGACATGAGGAGACAATTGCTGAGGAAAGAGATTGGCTGTGAAAGCGAGTTTTAGTATCAAACATGAGAAGGGAAACAGAAAGCAATGAATGTGAACAAGGTAAAAGAGACACATGGAAATCCCATCAGAGAGAAGTGCAGAACTTCTTCAAGGTGGGCGTTCCTGGAAGAGTGAATTAAACACTAAATCAAAAGCAAAATACTGCGGATGCTGGAAATCTGAAATAAAAACAGAAAATGCTGGAATTGCTCAGCAGGCAGCATCTGCGGAGAATGAAACAGAGTTAACGTTTCAGTTTGGTGACCTGTTGTCGATGACCTGGGATCTTACGCTCTCTTCATGCATCAGAAAATATCAGGTCCAAATGTGGGTAAAGCTCAGGTGAGACGGAGTTCATTTCAATTGCAGTTTGCCTGACTTGTGCACACTGCCGGCGGGAAGCCTCGTCTACCATCAATGCATACCTGAAATTGGGTGCACTATCCCACAATTTTCCAAACATTCATTAATGGTCCGAAAATCATGGACAGTGCTCACCGTGTGATGCCGACAGGTGAGGTTCCGACCCTGGCAGCGTGGATTTATAAAATGACTAGCTATGTTTTGCTGCGGAACACAAGCATTGATTGGGATCTGATGAAATGGAAATAATTGCCACAGTGAACCTATCCGATTGCCTTGCACAAACCAGCAGTGTTGTCATCCCCACAAAGTTCAGTGTTCTCCAGGTAATGCATGGCCTCCCAGCCTATAACTTGTATATAATAACCAGATTGTGGCTGGTAAAGGAGTCTATCACCTGTGGCCCACTGTCACAATGGTGTCTGTTGAAGTCATCTTCTTCTGCAAATAAAAGGACTGTAATGCATTGCTTGAGATGTAATTTTGGAGTAAAACGCTGAGGCTGCATAATAATATTGCTACTGCGTGATCCAGCAGAATAATGTGTGTAGAGTCTTGCTAGCTAAAGATGGAAAAATAGAATGAGTACTTTTGTGTAATCAGTTCTATTTGATGATTAGCGAATGGTCACTGTCAACAGCTAGCAATCATGTCTGCCTTTTCCAACCTGTTATAATACTTCTGAAATATGCTCATTGCATCTCTGTGTACATCAGGCCAGCGGCTAATTTAACAATACTCTTGTGTAAAACTATTTAGGCAATCCTGATACCTACTACCTCCTTAGGTATGTATTGTCACCAATGTGCGATAATTGACACTCTTACTCATGCAGCAAAGTAAAGGGATTAGCTTCCATTCCAGTTCATAGCAATGTAATATAACTGTCAGTGATACCCACATATAGCACAGTATGAGATAATTGACATTGATTTTCATTGGTTACCTTTGAACTTTTCTTCAAATCAGATACCTTCCTTCCCTGTTTTTTCAAGCGCAGTGAGTTGCTGTTGTCCCGTTGACGTCCTGTGCGATTGCTCCTCATGCCCGCTGGGCCCTCTGTTTATTAGCAGATATTTCTCCAGGCCCTTACACTGCCCAAAATAACCTGAAGGCCCTCAGTTTTACATGGGCCTTCCTACATCTTACTCCCTCCATCGGTGCTCCAATTTGGAAAATCCCACCGATCATTATTTCTTGTGCTTATATGCCTATTAAGGGGTTAGCTTATTATTCAGCCCCATAATTGCAGGTTTTTCTAATTGACTGTTCAGTAGTGTATTAACTGTAAGGCATCCGAGCGTCAAGGATGTTCCATGAGGAATTGTATGCATTTCTATAAGTGCACATAAGAGGGAAAAAAATCTTATATATGCATAACTGGAGTACTAAGAATAAATTAAAACCTAATGAGGCTTACACTTTAAGCGCAACGCTTTGAGTAAGGCACCCACTGAACTTTACCTTAATATGAATCACCAGCTTCAGGAGAGAAGGGGAGTAAATCATGAATAATGACAAAAAAATGCACATTAAAAATAATTCGAAGTCCATGAAGCATAAGGTAAGCCACATTATAATATGCATTTGACCAAAGGACAAACAGAATTACCATTTCCTCCCTTTTTCAATGGTGTATTATGCAGCTGGGCCCATTCATTATTTAAATCAGGTATTACTACAGGACCATGTGGTATTCTCTATTTTACATTGCGGATTGTAAGGGATAAAGTAGGCAAGTCATTTCTTGACATGCTGTCATATGTTAGGAAAAATATGAACAACTTTAAAATGGGTGAGGCATAAGTTTAAAAAAAATTAATATCAGTTTTTGTTAACTAATTTGAACATGTAATCTTGCAAAGAAGTTGTTTTCCCAACCAGGTAACAATGACAAATGCAGAATGTACAAAAATCAGAGATTATATCCTTGCCTCAGAAACAATTATTGTCATGCACAAATGCTGCTCAAGCAACTTGATATTTCCCCTGACTTACCCTGACATTGGTTGGAGATGTGATAGATTACAGGTCAAGCTAATAAACTGAAGTTATTACAATTTCATTAAATCTGTCCAGCCCACAATTTTCTTTGCTGAAACTGCTATTAAGATGTTGTTAACCAACTCATCTTCCGGCATAATAACTGGAACTAAAAATAGACATATAATTACAAAATTAGATACACATGGGCTTTCCATTTGTGGTGTTTATTCTTGCAAATTTTTCATAATTTTGGCCTTTTTTTACTTGCATTATTTTCATCTCCGTCAGTGCTTTCCATAAAAAAGTTAAATTTGGAGTAAAGATTTCAACTCTAATCATTTCACTAGACTAGCTGTGTCCAGCCCAAGCAAACATGGATCGGCACTTTTTCACAGAAGGGATTGGAAAAACAGTTACTTTTAATGTTGTGTTACTGCAAGTAAACAATAAGGGGGTCTAAGATGGTAGGTAGGTAAGATGAGCTAGCCTTGTTGTTGTTTCCTCATAGATTGTAAATAAGCAAATTGGTGGCTTATGTCTGTAATTGATAATACCTCACATTCATTGTGTTGGAAGGTTTTTGACCTCTTTCTGACTGTAATCAGCCTGCAATGAAGTAGAATGCCAAGCACCTAAAAGGTAGTCTAACTTTTCCAAAATAAGTTTCAGCTGAGAAAAAAAGGTCCCTGAAAAGGCAAGCTCAATATGGCAGAATACAGCAGAGTGGGTGAGAATCTCCTTAGGGTTCACCCCATTTCCAGTTGTAACTTCAGCAGAAGCCCTGGAGAAATGGAATAAATGCCATTTCTCCGGGGGCTTCTGCAAATCTTCCACCAGAGACTACCCATGGAAATTCCAGGCGAATCTGTTTAAATCAAGAAAGATGACCCACTGAAGTGGGATAGTGTCGCATATTCGTTATTTTCATGTTATCACGTGGAGATAAGTGTTACCAATTAAATCTAATCATAACTATTGTTCTGTACATTCACCTTACAATGGATTGAAGCAGCTTAACAATTTGAACTAAGCCTCCACATATGTAATGTTAACTCAGTCTGCCTTCAGAAAAGTTGAAGACACATGCAGAAGACACAGATATTTGGTTCAGGTCAGAAGGGGGTTTCATTATTACATCCATGGGTCCCACTATCATGCAAGTGGATATAGAGCGATATGAGTCAACTCCCACAGAGATAAGGCACTTATGGGGGCAACTGGCACCTCCAAACCTGAGAAGGTATCTATGGCAGACCTGAATTCATAACATGATCATTTATTCTGCTGCAAATAATAGTCTTACAACATGTTTTGCTTTATATACTTTAAGCTCAGAAAGTCATTCCAACATCACTCAACATAAAATCCCAGCCTGCCCACAGCAGTATGTGGCCACAGTGATTTTAACCACCGGGCCTTATTAACATGCCGGTCCACTGGGAGGGAAGCAGCTGCCGGCCTTTGGAAAAGCCGGCAGCCCGCAGTTGCTCGCCAGCCGTGAGGTAAGTATGGAAAAGGGGGTTCCGGGGGTCTCGCGGTAGGGAAATGTGTGGAGTCCGGGGATGGGAAACCTAAACTTTCATTGTAGGTCCCAGATGAGCACTCCTGTTCCTCCCAGCCCCACAAAGGAAAGTAAAAAAACTGACCTGGAGGGGCCGCTTCAGTTTCCCGATCCTCATCGCGTGGAGGCTTCCCCGCTCAGGCTGAAGGTACAATCGCAGTGGGGTCCGTGACGTCATTGGAACCCCAATCGGCATTTGTGAATTAGAACCCCGTCAGCTTTGGGTGGGCAGCCAAGCTGTCCGTCCAGAAGCATTTGTTAAAATCAGAAACATCAGGATCCGAGTGGCTTACCGGCAGGTATGTAACCTGGGGAATTTTAACTGCCGGGGAGGAAAGGTTAAAATCCACCCCCCACCACTGATTTCAACATTTCATCAATGGGTGAGGCTGGTGAATATTGGATATTATAGGTTCGATGTGAAAACGGAAAAGCTTGAATGTATGACACCAAATTAGGTAAGTCATGAAAAAGTTTTGTGTGTAATAGATGACCACACGTTGAAAGTGTTGTCCTGATATATGGCAGCCATTGCAAAAGTAAATAAAATGTAACACAATTCACAGAAAATGTGCAGCGGGTCAGTCAGCATTTCTGTCCCAGGACGAGGCAGAAGACCCCATGGTGCTATTTCGAAGAAGAGCCGGGAATTCTCCCCGGTGTCCTGCTCAACATTTATCCCTCAACCAACACCACTGAGAAACAGTTTATCTGGTCACTTTCACATTGCTGTTTGTGGGATCTTGCTGTGCACAAATTGGCTGGATAAGTACTTCATTGGCTGTAAAGCGCTTTGGAACGTCCTGAGGATGTGAAAGGTGCTATGTAAATGCAAGTCTTTTTTTACTTTTTTCTTTATCATTTGAAAGAGAAAAATAGATTCATGTTTTTGATGAGTCCGTTTCATCAGGAGAAATAAAATGCCGAGATGTTTAAGTAGATCTGCAGAAGATTAGTCGTGGGAAGTCATGCTGACATTCCGACAAAGAGTATTACATTATTATTACACTTTTAAAAAGACGAGACCGTGGAAAAGTTCAGAGGATCATAAAAATGATTGAGATTTAGAACTACTGAATTATAAAGACAGGGAAAGAAAGTTACATTTATTGGAAAAAGTAAGGTGGATTATTATCCAGGCTTTAAAAATAAAAAAGGGGAATCAACTATAGGATCTGAGGCATTTTGGGGTTGAAAATCCTCAGGGCACGATCCCGGCAGTGCATGTCTGCTGGTTGCCTTGGGCACTGACCCCGCCAGAGTTTGCAGTGTCAGTGGGAGTGCACCTCATTAGCATCACTGGTGTCGTCGGCCTGCCCAATGTGGCCAGAAATCCTGGTACCCAGGCCACCACCCCCGGCCTTAGCTATGTCTAATCTAGTTTCAACTTGTTTAAAATGTCCTTTTTCATGGTTCTAGGCACTACTCCCTGGCCTGGACCTAACTGGTGGCACCCACATTCGCCTTACTGGGGGCTGGTATGCTTCAACTTACTCAGCATACTAGCCTTCACTGATAGGTTGTGTCCCAACTGAGCCAATGGAGTGGGAGCTCCCGACATCAGGATTCCCTACCCCTTGGCTTCGCCCTCCCTGATGACATTTGACTTGTAATGGCTGAGGGGAGGTTCCGCCCCGTACAAGAAATTTGGAATCTCCCAGAACTGGTGTAATGGGGTCTCCAATGTTTACCGGGAGGTTCTGCCAGTCTACCGCCAGAGTTACAGCAGGAGAACATTGGACGTCTGAATAATTTCATCCCTTTTATGTAAAACCATGGTAGAAAGATCAGGGGGCTCGATTATGAACCAAAGTCTCCACAGGTTTTTAAAAAAAAATTAATTGAGGTTAAGACTCCTGTTTTTTATTCATTATTTGTATTATTGTTTGTAATGGCTTCCATAGGCTCAGCATATAGTGACAGGGTAAATATTAAAAACAATGACTATTAAACTGTTTGAAAACGGAACTGGGCATCACAAATACCATCCATTGTTTGGGGAAATAACCAGCTTGGGAACAGGAAAGAGAAACTCATTGGTGTACAGGGATATCTTTAGTTCTTATCCACCGATGTCCACTCCGGTTACATTTGGATTACTCTTAAATGCATCCATTCAGTCTTCTCAGGGAAGCTCTGTGGTATATAATATTGCATAATATTATGCAAAAGCTATTTTTATGCATCTGCACTCCAGAAATCTAGCTGTCATTTTAACCTTCCAAAGGAGACTGTTATTCTGTTGTTGCTGCCACTGATAAGCCAAACACCCTCTGGTTTATCCACATCCTTACAGCATCACTTTTTAGTGGCTCTTAGCAAGACTTGGTTTTGGTTCAGAACAAAATTATATAGAATTATATAGAATTTACATTCGGCCTAACTGGTCTAAAGACAAGCTCATGTAAACAATCTTCCAAGCCAGTATTTTAATTAATTTTCTCCAGCTACTAAGTTCTAGCCTCGAGCTTTTTCTGCTTGGCTAGTGTTGACTGCTTCTTAGCTGCTGAGTAGGCGATGATATGTTCAGACAAAAAAAAATCAGTCTCCCATAACAGGGAAGAGTCAGAAAATTATTATGTCATAAAAAGGTTACATTTTTCAGAGATAAAAGTAATAACTATTGGTTGGCCCAGTAAAGAGGCATTTCATTAGCAATTTTATAATTGGGAGAAGGAAATCCACTTTCTTTATTATCACAGAAAGTGAAGAATATTCAGATAAAACTATTTTTCTGACAGTGCAATTACTGGAAGGGTTGAGGCATGATTTCGGTAATAGGATCATATACATTCAGGCATATGATCAGTAAAGGAACAGAATGTTCAGTCCTAAGGATACCTTCGCCATCCAATAGCCACCTCTCCTGCACTATTCCCAGAAGTCTTAATAATTTATCTTTAATAGGAGTCTGTTACTTTGAAGATTTGTCCTGTCAAGAGTGCATATTGGGAACTCAGGCGTGAAGGTCAGTGGGCCCTGCAGGATTTTCCATCCGAATTACTGAAATTCTGTGGTGGGAGAGCAAATTTGCTAAATTTATCTTCTAATGTACAATTACAATCAGCCCTCAGTCACAATCTTCATGTCCTGATGGAATTTCACCTAATCATATTGTAAGTGGATATTCCCTTGTTTCAGCAAATTCCTTTTTAATAAAAAAAATTGGAGCCAGTAAGGGGCTGTCCTTGTTATTATAAATGTAAGGAGTCGCACAACACCAGGTTATAGTCCAACAGCTTTATTTGTCCACCCCAGTCCATCACCGGCATCTCCACATCCTTGTTATTATACACAGGATCGAGCAGGATAACTGAAGTTGGTTACGGTACACATTCAGCTTCCCAAGGAGTTTGGCAAACCTCCTGAAACCCATTATAGGTTGCGGCGATCCTTGCCCAGTTTTCTTTTATGTGGTATGCCCAGATAATCCGGTCCGCCCAAGGTATGTAACAGCCTCGTCTCCCACCAGTCTGTCCTGGAGACTTACCTCCTGAAGGCCTCGGTCACGGCCGAAGCCTCCAATGGGGCTCTTCCTTCTGATCTTCAGGGCACTTCTATCTCTTTAAGGTCCCTTGCCGCCTCTTCTGGTGCTGCAGCAGGAGACCTGCCGGGGTTCTGCCGTGTAAATGGAATGAGCCCCGAAACAAGAAAATGGATACTGAAAGTAGCACAGAAATTCTGCCCCACTAAAACTCTGCCCAAAGCGAAGAATCGCCTTCAGGAAATCTTATGGCAGATTTTCATTGACAGCATCTTCACTGAAGTATCAGTGCAAAAGAATGCACAGTCATCGCCACACGTGCCCAATAAAGTGGAACAATACCGTATCCAGACCATTGCTGTCTGTTTTACAGCAAGTACCTTAGAACATAAGAACATAAGAAGTAGGAGCAGGAGTAGGCCATACGGCCCCTCGAGCCTGCTCCACCATTCAATCAGATCATGGCTGATCTTCGACCCCAACGCCGCTTTCCTGCCCGAATAGGCCCGAATAGATACATTGCATTCCTTGACTAGTTTGTTATGCTGCCTCATCCCAAGTGAACTGTAAGGAGACATTTGAATTACAGCTGACACTTTTATTTTCCCTGAATGTTTGAGGGCTTTCTTGGCAGGAGATCAGTGGAACCTCCGAAGAAACGGTGTTTGTGGCCATTTTCAGCTATTTATGCCATTTCTCCAGAGGGTTCTGCCAATCTCTTGGTGACAATCCCCATAGAAATTCAGTGCCAATGCGTAATACATACCTGATCAGTGTATTTTTATGCTGGTGCTTCCCATTTATGAAATGTGTTTAATATTACCTAACCATGTGCTCCTTCTGAGTGATTCCCTAGGGGAAGAGGAAGTGTGTAGGCTGTCTGCTGTATGTAAGTGTGTATATTTCAGGGTGCAGGTGATCAGGTACCTCCTTGAACTGGGACAGTAGATGGCTCTGCAATTGGCAGTGCCACTGTTAATGCTGTATTGGCTGCCTGGTCCTGCACATATTTGAGTGGGTGGCTGCTTGGCATGGCTATGGCATTGCCTTGAGAGACAACTCTATCATCACATTCCCACTCTTGCCATTGCCTTGAGAGACAACCCTATCATCACATTCCCACTCTTGCCATTCCCCTGCTGCTGGGCACTCCCACAGGATGTCTTGTGATCCAGCCACCATTGAAGGAATCAGCCCCAACATTCAGGGATTCACCAATAAGATACTTCCAAAATGTTCTATATTATTAATGCTGTAGCCTTTTGCAATGGTGTAATATTTCCACTGTGGCCCTAGGTAGTGACAAGTCACAAATGTCTGAGAGTGACAAGGGACACAATAGTGTAACTCAGCTCTGCTGGCCACGTATCACTCTGCACAGGCACTGATCTGAGACGAGTGCCCACAGTATAACTAAGCTCTTAATCACTTGAGCAGTAAAATGGTTTAAGCAACATGCGCAGAATCGCCAAGTTTCCCATATGCTGAATAGAATTCGAGGCGACAAGCTGAATCACTTATGAGCTCACGGCAGCTATTTTAGCTAAGTAAATGCCACAGTTCTGACACATATTTTGTGTACGGTCCTTTTGGGGTTTTGTGAATCTTTTAATGATATTTTGTGAATTTACTTTATGGGCCTTTTTGATGAGTACATTTTAATGGCAGGATAAGCCATGTAGTGTGTATATATATATATATATGACTCTGGATACACTGGGAGATGTAAAAAATAAAAGATTATTATATCCCAGACCCAAAATATCCCAATGATAGAAACATCAAAGAGTTTATTAGATCATTTTCAGACAATCATCATCTTATTCCAGTGGTTTCAATCTGTTGCTGCTTTCTAGTGCATTCAGTCAGGTGACAGCCTCTGCATCTTATGATTGGCTGATTATTACCAGTCTAACAGCCCTTTGGAGATTTGATTGGGAAGTAACAGTTGTAATGGGCACTACGGTTGCTTGCAGTGTATTTCCAGGATTTGATTGCACTACCCACTTTTAGGAACGTAGGAACAGGAGAAGGCCATTCAGCCCCTCGAGTCTGTTCCACCATTCAAATAGATCATGGCTGATCAGTAAATCAACTCCATTTACCCACCTTGTTTCCATATCCCTTAATACCCTTACCTAACAATAATTTCTAAGTCTCAATTTTGAAATTTTCAATTGACTTAGCCTCAACACCCTTTTGGGGACAGAGTTCCAGATTTCCATACCCTTTGTGTGAAGAAGTGCTTTCTGACATCACCCTTGAACATCCCAGCTCAAATTTTAAGGTTATGCCCCCTTGTTCTGGTCCCCACCAGAGGAAATAGTTTCTCTCTATCTACCCTATCATATTATTTAATCATCTTAAACACCTCAATTAGATCCCCCCTTAATCTTCTATACTCAAGAGAATACAAGCTTAGTCTTTTTTTTTATTCGTTCATGGGATGTGGGCGTCGCTGGCGAGGCCAGCATTTATTGCCCATCCCTAATTGCCCTCGAGAAGGTGGTGGTGAGCCGCCTTCTTGAACCGCTGCAGTCCGTGTGGTGAAGATTCTCCCACAGTGCTGTTAGGAAGGGAGTTCCAGGATTTTGACCCAGCGACAATGAAGGAACGGCGATATATTTCCAAGTCGGGATGGTGTGTGACTTGGAGGGGAACGTGCAGGTGGTGTTGTTCCCATGCGCCTGCTGCTCTTGTCCTTCTAGGTGGTAGAGGTCGCGGGTTTGGGAGGTGCTGTCGAAGAAGCCTTGGCGAGTTGCTGCAGTGCATCCTGTGGATGGTGCACACTGCAGCCACAGTGCGCCGATGGTGAAGGGAGTGAATGTTTAGGGTGGTGGATGGGGTGCCAATCAAGTGGGCTGCTTTATCCTGGATGGTGTCGAGCTTCTTGAGTGTTGTTGGAGCTGCACTCATCCAGGCAAGTGGAGAGTATTCCATCACACTCCTGACTTGTGCCTTGTAGAAGGTGGAAAGGCTTTGGGGAGTCAGGAGGTGAGTCACTTGCCGCAGAATACCCAGCCTCTGACCTGCTCTCGTAGCCACAGTATTTATATGGCTGGTCCAGTTAAGTTTCTGGTCAATGGTGACCCCCAGGATGTTGATGGTGGGGGATTAGGCGATGGTAATGCCGTTGAATGTCAAGGGGAGGTGGTTAGACTCTCTCTTGTTGGAGATGGTCATTGCCTGGCACTTATCTGGCGCGAATGTTACTTGCCACTTATGAGCCCAAGCCTGGATGTTGTCCAGGTCTTGCTGCATGCAGGCTCGGACTGCTTCATTATCTGAGGGGTTGCGAATGGAACTGAACACTGTGCAGTCATCAGCGAACATCCCCATTTCTGACTTTATGATGGAGGGAAGGTCATTGATGAAGCAGCTGAAGATGGTTGGGCCTAGGACACTGCCCTGAGGAACTCCTGCAGCAATGCCCTGGAGCTGAGATGAATTGGCCTCCAACAACCACTACCATCTTCCTTTGTGCTCGGTATGACTCCAGCCACTGGAGAGTTTTCCCCCTGATTCTCATTGACTTCAATTTTACTAGGGCTCCTTGGTGCCACACTCGGTCAAATGCTGCCTTAATGTCAAGGGCAGTCACTCTCACCTCACCTCTGGAATTCAGCTCTTTTGTCCATGTTTGGACCAAGGCTGTAATGAGGTCTGGAGCCGAGTGGTCCTGGCGGAACCCAAACTGAGCATCGGTGAGCAGGTTATTGGTGAGTAAGTGCCACTTGATAGCACTGTCGACGACACCTTCCATCACTTTGCTGATGATTGAGAGTAGACTGATGGGGTGGTAATTGGCTGGATTGGATTTGTCCTGCTTTTTGTGGACAGGACATATCTGGGCAAATTTCCACATTGTCGGGTAGATGCCAGTGTTGTAGCTGTACTGGAACAGCTTGGCTAGAGGCGCAGCTAGTTCTGGACCACAAGTCTTCAGCACTACAGCTGGGATGTTGTCGGGGCCCATAGCCTTTGCTGTATCCAGTGCACTCAGCCGTTTCTTGATATCACGTGGAGTGAATCGAATTGGCCGAAGACTGGCTTCCGTGATGGTGGGGATATCGGGAGGAGGCCGAGATGGATCATCCACTCGGCACTTCTGGCTGAAGATGGTTGCAAACGCTTCAGCCTTGTCTTTTGCACTCACGTGCTGGACTCCGCCATCATTGAGAATGGGGATGTTTGCAGAGCCTCCTCCTCCCGTTAGTTGTTTAATTGTCCACCACCATTCACGACTGCTGAGCTTTGATCTGATTTGTTGGTTGTGGAATCGCTTAGCTCTGCCTATAGCATGTTGCTTCCGCTGTTTAGCATGCATGTAGTCCTGAGTTGTAGCTTCACCACGTTGGCACCTCATTTTTAGGTACGCCTGGTGCTGCTCCTGGCATGCTCTTCTACACTCCTCATTGAACCAGGGTTGATCCCCTGGCTTGTTGGTAATGGTAGAGTGAGGAATATGCCAGGCCACGAGGTTACAGATTGTGCTGGAATACAATTCTGCTGCTGATGGCCCACAGCGCCTCATGGATGCCCAGTTTTGAGCTGCTGGATCCATTCTGAATCTATCCCATTTAGCACGGTGGTAGCGCCACACAACATGTTGGATGGTGTCCTCAGTGCAAAGACAGGACTTCATCTCCACGAGTACTGTGCGGTGGTCACTCCTACCAATACTGTCATGGACAGATGCATTTGCGACAGGTAGATTGGTGAGGACGAGGTCAAGTAAGTTTTTCCCTCGTGTTGGTTCGCTCACCACCTGCCGCAGGCCCAGTCTAGCAGCTATGTCCTTCAGGACTCGGCCAGCAGTGGTGCTACGGAGCCACTCTTGGTGATGGACATTGAAGTCCCCCACCCAGAGTACATTTTGTGCCCTTGCTACCCTCAGTGCTTCCTCCAAGTGGTGCTCAACATGGAGGAGGACTGAAGGTGGTAATCAGCAGGAGGTTTCCTTGCCCATGTTTGACCTGATGCCATGAGATTTCATGGGGTCCAGAGTCAATGTTGAGGACTCCCAGGGCCACTCCCTCCTGACTGTATATCACTGTGCCGCCACCTCTGGTGGGTCTGTCCTGCCGGTGGGACAGGACATACCCAGAGATGGTGATGGAAGAGGCTGGGACGTTGGCTGAAAGTTATGATTCTGTGAGTATGGCTATGTCAGGCAGTTGCTTGACTAGTCTGTGGGACAGCTCTCCCAATTTTGGCACAAGTCCCCAGATGTTGGTAAGGAGGACCTTGCAGGGTTGACTGGGCTTGGTGTTTTGCCGTTGTCGTGTCCGGTGCCTAGTGGTCCGTCCGGTTTTATTCTTATGACTTTTCCTAGCGAGATTTTATAACTGAGTGGCTTGCTAGGCCATTTCAGAGGGCAATTAAGAATCAACCACATTGCTGTGGGTCTGGAGTCACATTTAGGCCAGACCGGGTAAGGACGGCAGGTTTCCTTCCCTGAAGGACATTAGTGAACCAGATGGGTTTTTACGACAATCCGGTAGTTTCATGGCCATCATTACTGATACTAGTATTTTAATTCCAGATTTTTATTTAATTGGTTGAATTTTAATTAATTAATTGATTGAATTTAAATTCGCCAGCTGCCATGGCAGGATTTGAACTCATGACTCTGGATTTTAGTCCAGGCCTCTGGATTACTAGCCCAGTAACATAACCACTATGCTACCATACCAGGGCTAAAAGGGCTAAATTATGAGAGCAGGTCTATGCAACCTGCTCTCATAATTTAACCCTTTTAGCCCTGGTACCATTCTAGTGAATCTGTGCTGCACCCCCTCCAAGGCCAATATATCCTTCCTGAGGTTCGGTGCCCAGAACTGAACGCAGTACTCCAGAGGCGGTCTAACCAGATCTTTATACAACTGTATTTTGACTTAAAATGCCTACTAATGCTTCAGCCTAGTCTCTTGCACTCACATGCAACCGTGAAGCACACATTCTAGCATCAAACCTTGTGGAGTGCATCCCTGGTTTCAACATTTCTACTTAGATATGGAATATGGAGAGGTGTGCATCGTGCGAGTAACCTCCCAGTATGACGTACAGCGTACAATGGACAAAATCTGCCATCTGGATGCAGAGTGCATGTTGATAGAACAAACCCCAGCTTTTCAACGTATTTTTAAGTGAAGGGAAATGGAACACTTTTAAATCTGAGTGTCTGAATCAAGACTTTCACATCAACAACAACAACAACTTACACTTATATAGCGCCATTAACGTAGTAAAACGTACCAAGGCACTTCACAGGAGCGATATCAGACAAAATTTGACAAAATTTATAGACTATTCTAAACTAAAGGCACTGTATACACTATTGTTAAATAAATCAAGTTAGTGATGAATTTATACAGATGTCAGCACAAATCCACCATCACTGCACTAAAAAAATCAAAATCTCCACTCATACTTTCAATAAAGGGGGTGGGGAGCTCAGTGCAAAATAATGCTGTTTGCTCCAGTGCAACAATTGGAACTGACAATGCACCATTAACTCAGGTTTAATACGACCATGTGCAGAATAAAGTTTATTCTTCTCTATCCCAGTGTCTTGGCTGGAAGATGGATTTGGAATGTTTAGAGGTGTCAGATTTTAGGAAACAATGGGGTCGGTTTTCAACTTACTGCCTGGGTATAAAACTAGTGATGCGGATGGATCACTGTTATAGAAACCGTACAAATTTAATTTTCATTGATCTTTAATCCATGTTAATGCCTGTGCAACAAGTTGAAAATCTACTCCGATAAATTTCCAAAGTGTGATCACTTAGAAAAGCAAACTTCAGAGAATCAGTTCAAATTCTCTAAAGGGTGAGACTGCCAAATCTAGAGTCCTCTGGATGTCAAGGAGCATACAGGGTAAGATAAGGTGAAAAAGGGAAGCTTATGTCAGATAACGGGAGCTCAATGATGCAGAAAGCCTAGAGGAGTATAGAAAGTGAAGGGGTGAAATTAAAAAGGAAATTAGGAAAGCAAAGACAGAACATGAAAAAATACTGGCAAATAAAATCAAGGAAAACCCAAAGATGTTTTATAAATACACAAAGAGCAAGAGGATAACTAAGGAAAGAGTAGGGTCTATTAGAGACCAAAAAGGTAACCTATGTGTGGAGGCAGAAGATGTGGGTATGGTTCTTAATGAATACTTTGCGTCTGTCTTCACAACGTTCACCTGAGGAAGGAGGAAGCCTCCGAAAGCTTGTGGAATTTAAAATAAATTTGTTGGACTATAACTTGGTGTTGTAAAATTGTTTACAATTGTCAACCCCAGTCCATCACCGGCATCTCCACATCTTCACAAAAGAGGGGAGCGATGCAGACATTGTAGTTAAGGAGGAGGAGTGCGAAATATTGGATGGGACAAACATGGTGAGGGAGGAAGTATTAAGGGGATTAGCATCTTTGAAAGTAGATAAATCACCAGGCTCGGATGAAATGTATCCCAGGCTGTTAAGAGAAGCAAGGGAGGAAATAGTGGAGGCTCTGACCATCATTTTCCAATTCTCTCTGGCTAGAGGCATGGTGCTGAAGGATTGAAGGACTGCTAACATTGTACCATTGTTTAAAAAGGGAGAAAGAGATAGACCAAGTAATTATAGGCCAGTCAGTCTAACCTCGATGATGGGCAAATTATTGGAAACAATTCTGAGGGACAGTATTAATTGACATTTAGAAAAGCACAGATTAATCAAGAACAGTCAGCATGGATTTGTTAAGGGAAGGTGGTGACTGACTAACTTGATTGAATTTTTTGAGGAGGTAACAAGGAGGGTCGATGAGGGTAGCGTATTTGATGTAGTCTACATGGATTTTAGCAAGGCTGTTGACAAGGTCCCACATGGCAGCCTGGTCAGAAAAGTAAAAGCCCACGGGATCCAACGGAAAGTGGCAAGTTAGATCCAAATTTGGCTCAGTGGGAGGAAGCAAAGGGTGTTTTTGTGACTGGAAGGCTGTGTCTGGTGGGGTTCCGCAGGGCTCAGTACTAGGCTCCTTGATTTCTGTGGTATATATTAATGATTTAGACTTAAATGTAGGGGGCATGATTAAGAAGTTTGCAGAAGATACAAAAATTAGCCGTGTGGTTGATAGTGAGGAGGAAAGCTGTAGACTGCAGGAAGATATCAATGGACTGGTCAGGTGGGCAGAAAAGTGGCAAATGGAATTCAATCCAGAGAAGTGTGAGGTAATGCATTTGGGGAGGGCAAACAAGGCAAGGGAATACACAATAAATGGGAGGATACTGAGAGGTGTAGAGGAAGTGAGGGACCTTGGAGTGCATGTCCACAGATCCCTGAAGGTAGCAGGACAGGTGGTTAAGAAGGCATACGGGATACTTTCCTTTATTAGCCGAGGCATAGAATATAAGAGCAGGGAGGTAATGCTAGAACTGTATGAAACACTAGTTAGGCCACAGCTAGAGTACTGCATACAGTTCAGGAAAGTGTCTTTTAAAAAGCATTTGGACAGTTACATGGGTAAGATGGGTATAGAGGGATATGGGCCAAGTGCAGGCAATTGGGACTAGCTTAGTGGTATAAACTGGGCGACAAGGACATGTTGGGCCGAAGGGCCTGTTTCCATGTTGTAACTTCTATGATTCTATGTGATTGCACTAGAGAGGGTACAGAGGAGATTTACAAGGATGTTGTCAGGACTGGAGAATTTTAGCTATGAGGAAAGATTGGATAGGCTGGGGTTATTTTCTTTGAAACAGAGGAGGGTGAGGGGAGATTTAATTGAGGTGTATAAATTACAAGGGGCTTAGGTAGAGTGGATGGGAAGGACTTATTTCCCTTAGCAGCGAGGTCAATAACCAGGGGGCATAGATTTCAAGTTTGGTAGAAGGATTAGAGGGGAGCTGAGGAGAAATTTTTCACCCAAAGGTTGGTGAGGGTTTGGAACTCACTGCCTGAAAGGGTGGTAGAGGCAGAAACCCTCATCGCATTTAACAAGTATTTGGATATGCACGTGAAGTGCCGAGACCTATAAGGCTACAGACCACGTTCTGGAAAGTGGGATTAGGCTGGATAGCTCTTTATCGGCCAGCACAGACATGATGGGCCAAATGGCCTCCTTCTGTGCCATCAACATTGATGATTCTATGATACTAAATACAATACTTCATGGTCAGTTTCTAACTGTGTCTAAAGGCATAATTGGTGGTTGGTGCAAAATCAAAGGAGAAGAGCCAAAAATGGAGGATAGAAATCTCAGTAAATGCAAAGAGAACTCTTCCACCCCGCCCTCCCCCGCCTTAACACCTGCTCCCCCCAACAAAAGAAAAGACTAGAACTAGGGTAAGTGAAAAATCATTAAATTGCTGCCCTAAAAAATGTTCATTCAGCTGACGAGATGGAAAGCAAAATTCTTACCTGCAGTACAGAGCTTTGCCTGCCTGGAGTACATGTTCGGAATTCAAGCGCGGAGATCAGCGGCTTCAACAGGATTTTCAGTCCGTCGGCAGCTAACCTTCACTCCCAAATTCCTGATGTGCGCTTCTTGTGGCCAAAGCTCTGCACTGGAATTGTGAATTTGTAGGACTGCCCATGTAATGCCTTTTTGTTCCACACAATAAACCAGGGTTCACTTTGAAATTCTTGGCTTTCTTCTCATCTGTGACTTGATATCCAGGGTTGTGCTACAGTTGTCACTTACAACACTCGAGTCTGTTCCTTGAGTCATTAGCCATGAGAAAGTGGATAACTTTAGCTTGGACTTTGTGTAGTCTCTGAATCATAACTTGGGTTCAGGTGGGTGGGTTGATTTATATAAAAAGGTCAAATTTATTGGACCTAATGGCATTTTCCTGATCGAACTGTATTATGTTTCATGTTAAGAAGAAAGCAGTGGGATGTTTTATTTGTATTAAAAAATGGATTTAATTTTCATAACTAAAAATATGAGTCAATAATGCCAGAAAAATTACAGCAATGGGAAAAGAAAATACAAGGACAAAAAATACAGCCATGCAAGAGAAAATAATTTAAGCAAATGTAAATCAAGAAAAAAATGAATTACACTGCAAAGAAGAAAGATGGGCTTACATTCCATTGAATACTCCCACTTTATTGAGAATAAATCATTGCCAAAGACTATTCCATTCCCTTCTTCTGAACTCTAACCTTTCATGATTATGCGCATTAGCTGAATACGCAAACTTTGTAAGTTAATAAGGAGCCAGATAATCATTAACAGTAAATTGATCCCATTTTTATATGTGCTGTATTTAATCCATATTCAGTGACAGGCCTCCTGTTCTGCAAAACATTAGCTTTCCCATGATAATCCTTATGGTGAACAAAGGCCCACGTATTGTACAAATGCTGCCGACAAAATGACAGTGCTGGAATATTTCTCGTTTAAAACCTTCTATGAATTTTGTTAAATCTGTGAAGTGTTTTTTCTGCTGCTTGCTGTCAGAAGCAGTGCCATGCTGCATATTTGTCTTTGGGATAAAACTACTACCTGTTGGCTTTGCAAAAGCTTCCTTTCAAGCTGTCTTGCTGTTAATTAAGCCAGGTAAATGCCACCAATTAACTTCATAATAAATATACCGTAATTGGCTTTTCCAGTCTCTAAATTAATTAGCATTCACAGCATGCTATGAGCTGTCCTCTATGCCAGTATTCTAACCTGTTGCATTTTGATATGAGCAAATTGGAGACTACCAGGGGTAATTCTGACTTTTGGTCATAGTGTAAAACGGGCGACTGAAGTCAGTGGAAATGAAAATCGGCAGAGATGTATAACAGGCGGTTGAATCAAAATCGCCCGTTTTATCCTATCATCCAAAGTCAAAATGACCCCCTTGTGTACTTATATTAAGTGCATTGCTTTAATTTATTTTTGTAAAAGCAAAGTTTTGTAGGTTTCATGAAAGTTCCATGATGTTGTGACAAATCGGAAATCTGATCACAAGAATCTTTATCTTGTATATTTCTGTTGTTGGGAGGTTTGTAGTTGTACCAAGACTGCAAAGAACCACTAGCTGTGATATCTGTCTGAACAGCATTCCTGTTTACCAGCTTTGCAGCTTTGCTTTGTCCTGAAAGTGGTTGAATAACTTGAGACAGTTTTCTCGGAGATTGCCCTGATAACTTTGAACCCTACTTTGATTGACAGTTTTATTTAATTGTGTCAGCTAAGCATCCAAGGGAAAGAGAAAGATATAACTCGGGATGGCAGCAGTTGTCTTTCAATCTATTTCTTGCTGTACTATTATACAGACAGAGGGTAACGAAGGACACTGTGAGAGTTCAGTGTCACATAAAACATCTCATCACAGATTCTCTATTCAAAGTACAATGTTACTACCAAGAATGGCTTGACATTTGATATACTTGTTGTTTTGAAAGAGACTTTGGGGTTAATTTTCTGCCAGGATGTATTACTACCAGTGGTGAGATTTGGGCAAGCTGGGACTGGGAAATTATGTCTAGTGGTCCAGTCCAGTTCCTACTGAAAGAGTGCCCCATGCATATTTCTTTTGGGATTGTATGCCCCTATTATTCACTCCTGCTTCTTTTGAAGGCTGCAAGCAGGCCCGTTTCTCATTCCGATACATGAATGGAATTTCCACCCAGTGACACTTGCACCCATTATTATCATGCATTAAAGAGAGGTTGCATGAAGTCCCAAGGCTACACCTAGTGCAGCGCCCTTTGGCAGTTACCACTAAGGGTGCTTGGAAAGTATTTCGTGCTATACGTGGCACAGGATGAAATGAAACATGGTAGAGAGATCAGAAGGCACTACAGTTGAATTGGCCACACCCCACGTGATATCACTGACCATATCTGTAGGACCTGGCACGCCTACTTGGCAATGACCACAGGGATCCAGCTTCACAGGCCTTGGGTCAGGTGGGACCTAGATGGGGAGCTGTGTTATCTGCTGCAAGGATGCCCACAGCTGACCTGCACCTTACCATTGACACTGTTAGTGGTAGACAAATCTAACCATATCTAACATAGTCATCATCTGTTTCCAATCTAACATAGTTTCCAATCTAACATAGTCATCATCTGCATTATGAACCATTGCACTGCCCACAGATGTATGAAACAACTGACTGATGTTTTGGTCAGCATAGCCAACTAATTTATCTTCTTTACTACTGACTAACAACAGGATTGTGACACAAAATCCCAATGTCACTCAGTGGTGCATTTCCAAAAGAACAAGTGGCCATTGATGGCACTGAGCATGTCTCCACTCTTCCGCTGCCACCACTTTGCTCTTCCTCACCTGTGCCATGTAATTCAACTAGTGCTACCTCCTCAAGCTCACTAACTGCATCCTTTGTGATGTGTGCTGCTGAGCTGTTGCTTGCTGAGGTTGGTGAGAGCGATGCAGAGTTCGGTGAGGTGCTGTCTTGTCCCGGCCTACTGGCTTCGGTGGCAGGCTGCTGTTCCGACACAACAATGACAAAAAAGTAATCAATGTTACAGTGCTGTCTCTAGGAGACACTTTCCAACAGAGTTTGCATTACAAGATAACTACTGTGTGGTTGTGTTAATGCCTGTATGGGAGTAACTGAAATGGAGGGGCAAGACATAAGGGGGGCCATTTTCTTCTCTGAGGCCCTGGTGCAGGCACAGCATACTAGAGACATGCTGAGCCTGCGAAGGGAGGAGTTTGACCACATTTCCTGGCCTGGGCCATTTGAATAGTAGGGATAGAAAGAGGAGCATAGCCACAAACCTGCAGCTACTTCCTGACCGTCGGCATTGAGACCATCTGGGTGCCACTGGGAACACCCCCTCCCATCCTATGCCAGGCCTGTGCCTACTACAGGCGTAAGCCCAGTTAGATTGATCAAAGAAATCAATGGAAATCTTGAAGCAATGTTGTGGAGGCGCAGACCTGGTATAATGTATCTCCACCCCATTTCTTCTTTGCTGTGCCTGGGAACTGAGCATCCAGGCTGAAACTTGGCAGTAGGCCTCACAATTTGATACTGGCCCCTTTTCCGCCACCTTTGGGTGCAATAGTGGATGAAAATCAAACCCTATTTAATGATCTCTCAGCTGGTGGCAAGGAAGAGTCGATATGCAAGTAGTTTAAAACAATGGGAAGCTTATGATTCTTATTGTCAGCATCGAGACATCTGAGAGTGCCTATGGAGGAAGAAACTAGGGCATTGGAGTGTCCTGCTGGAATTTGATTGGCAAGTAACAGACAATCCAACAAATGTAATTAAAGTTCAATTTGAAAAATTCTGCCTTTTTTTCCCTTGAGGAGCTGAGTTGGGAGTTATGCGATCACTTATTGTCTCTGTCTCTCTTTCTCTTCCTCTCTTTGGCTCCCAAGTTGTTAGCAGGTGTTAAGAGAATGTGATTGTTCCAATTCTAAGGTGTAGCCCAAAGGCTGGAAAATGTGTGATTGGCACCAAGTTCAGTGATGTGTAGCTTCTGTAACAAGCTCTACACCCACCAGTAATTTAAAATGTTATGGTCCATGGATACGCATCAGTACTCAGACTATAGAATGTTTATCTAGGGTCAGGAGACTAAATCAGCTCCCAGATCAGTTTACAATCCCATCCCAATCAAAATTAATGGGAATGCTCCAGGACACAGGTAGTCCCTCCCTGGAACTGACATACCAGATTTGGAAGGAGGGAGGGAGTCTGAAGATGTCAATCCAATAAAAATATTAAATATATTTAATTTTATAAGCTTTCCAGAATACTTTGAACAGAACATACACTTGCTAGACTTCCCTTCTTATTTATGTTGCCTTGTTCAGCTGATAGGAGCCTTCTGAGACTGAATTAATGTTTAATGTCCAGATTGCTTCCAGTGCAGGCAGTGATCTAGGCTGTACTGATAATAAAATCTCACAGTCAAAGAAACTATTATTGTACTACCCAGTGCCTATCACTTCTAAACTTCGGAACAATAAAGGGCTCAAGGCCTGTCCTAGAGGGAATTAGACTGAAAACACTTTGGCCTAGAAATTCCATGCTGTTTTCAGCGTATGATCAAGGCAAGTAACTGTTTTTAGCAGCAGAATGGGGTGGAAGCTGTTTACGCTAGTTTTTCTGCCCCAAAGTCAAGCCCCCGAATTCCCTCGAGGCTTTTGGCCCTACCCAGGATCCGCCCACCGAATCCCAAGTGAGCTCATTAATATATATTATAATGAGGGCCAGTGGCACTGCAGCTCTGAGTTTCCTGCTTTTACAGTCCCAATGTACTTGGGGTAAGTTAGACTGAGAACTATAAGTACAGCTGTTGCCAGGATCAGCTGAGACAGGCAGAAATAAGGAGTTTGTGCATGCCGGCACTATCCAATATCACCCTTGACGTTCCTTGAACATCCTTCTTTTCAGATGAGTACCCACGACTCGCAAGGAGTCGGTAGCCTTCTCCTTGGCCTCTGTTGGGAAGGTGATGCATCCTCACCCACTTCCCACTCCCCCAGCTCCCTCGTGCTCTGTGAATCACCTGGTGCCCCACTTCCTTATGAACCCTATCTAATCCCATTGAGTAAAAGTATCTGAGCTGGTGTATGGGAGTGAAGAAGTAAGAGACGCAAAGGGTAAATTTGAGGGGTTTGCGGAAGAAGAACATGGGGCTGGAGATCGCTGCAGGAACTCTTGGATGCGATTACGTCCGAATTCATTTCCTTTATCTCCATCTTCATCATCATCCTCCTCGTCTTCCTCAACAAAATAGGTCACAAGGAGGTTTGTGTGTCCCTGTTGCTCCTCCTCGTTATCATCATCTTCCTCCTCCTGTGCCCCTCGTTGCTATGGTGGATCTAAAGGAAAGGAGTGTAGAAGCTAAGAATGGGTGAGAATTACTTCTTTGAGATTAAGGAGACAAAGAAGGGAGTGGAAGCTAGTGGCTGTGTGGTGCGTCACAGTGATGCCACGGCAACGGTGTTGGTGCTCAGTCACTAACCTGGTGCTGGCAATAAGCCTCCAACCTTGCCATCTCCCACGGCAAGAGCAAAGTGCCTCCCCATGAGCGCTTTGGCCTTCTCGAAGGGTCTGAGATGTTTCAGGCTGAGAATGACCCCGCCAATGGCTTACCTCTTCGAGGCATTGTGTGCCATTTTCTCCTGCGACAAGAATGAAAAAATTTAGTGGAGGCTAGCAGTTGAGGGATGTGGTTCAAGTAGCATGGGAGAGCTGAAACTACTGACATCAATCTCTTTGTTAAATTATTGGTAGTTTCTGGGAACCCTTTCTTGGGTTGGTGAACTGCATTACAACAGCTTTTGACAAGCCGTATGAATTACACCATAATCTTTCTTCTGCAGTTGGTCTATTTTGACATGTGTTAAAAAAATAACACGTTTTTTTTCAGCCTCTTGTGTACTGTTTTCTCAAAGTCAGCTGCAAGCCTGGAGCACAAGAAGCTATTAACAACCATTTGAAGGTGCCTACGGTGTTTGTACAGGATACCCGATGGCTGTTGTGCTGATGCTCACAGCACTTCTGCTGCAATTCTAAACATTATTGACCTGAAGAGCTATCCCAGAATAGCTCAGTAGAAACAAATCAGCAGTATTTTTCCACATCAACCTGGGAGACTTTATTTATGCGTTTAAATATTAACGAGATATTAATTGCATAACTCACCAATGAATTTAGAATCAATTTGAATGGCAAAATGTTCAAGTTATTTTAGCAATTCCTTTTTGAAGGTGAAGTTAGTATGTATTAAATGTAAAGTTATGTACTAAACAAAAAGATGACTGAAACAGAGTGATATGGACATGAGGTCCTTAGCTGATAAAATGAGTCAAACTTCATTGTGCTTTTCAATATTACTCAATTTTCTATTAGCACCTATCTAACCTTTTGACACTGAGTCAGTATCCAGGTTTTATATATATATATGTATAAAACTGAGTGATCTTCAGCAGAGCCATGAGGGAACATGTTGATTTACATCACTCCACCACATATAGAAGAAATCAGTGGAGAAGCGAGATCAGAGGCGGATAAAGAAGGGCCCGAGAGCGGGAGAGCTGAGTTAAGTGAGATCAGAGGTGGATAAAGGAGGGCCCGAGAGCAGGAGAGCTGAGTTAAGTGAGATCAGAGACGGATAAAGGAGGGCCCGAGAGCGGGAGAGCTGAGTTAAGTGAGATCAGAGACGGATAAAGAAGGGCCCGAGAGCAGGTGAGCTGAGTTAAGTGAGATCAGAGGTGGATAAAGGAGGGCCCGAGAGTGACTTTAATCTACATATAGTTTGGTCAAACCAAATTAGCAATAATACTGTGGGGGAGGAAATCCTGGAATGTGTATGTAATGGTTTTCTAGACCAATACATTGAGGAACCAACTAGAGAACAGGTGATCCTAGACTGGGTATTGAGCAATGAGAAAGGATTAATTAACAATCTTGTTGTGTGGGGTCCCTTAGGGAAGAGCGACCATAACATGATAGAATTCCTCATTAAGATGGAGAGTGAAGTCGTTGAATCCGAAACTAGGGTCCTGAATCTAAATAAAGGAAATTACGAAAGTATGAGGTGCGAATTGGCTGTGATAGATTGGGGAACTTTACTAAAAGGGATGACAGTGGATAGGCAATGGCTAATATTTAAAGAACGTGTGCAGGAATTACAACAATTATTCATTCCTGTCTGGCGCAAAAATAAAACAGGAAAGGTGGCTCAACCGTGGCTTACAAAAGAAATTAGGGATAGTATTAGATCCAAAGAGGAGACATATAAAATTGCCAGAAAAAGCGGCAAGCCTGAGCATTGGGAGAAGTTTAGAATTCAGCAAAGGAGGTCAAAGAGATTGAATAAGAGGGGAAAAAGAGAATATGAGAGTAAACTAACAGGGAACATAAAAACTGACTGTAAATGCTTCTATAAATATGTCAAGAGAAAAAGATTAGTGAAGACAAATGTAGGTCCCTTATAGGGAACTATAGACCAGTTAGCCTAACATCAGTAGTGGGGAAAATGCTAGAGTCAATTATAAAAGATGTGATAACAGAACACTTGGATGGCATTAATGGGATTGGACAAAGTCAGCATGGGTCTATGAAAGGGAAATCATGCTTAACATATCTATTGGAGTTTTTTGAAGATGTAACGAGTAGAATAGATAGGGGAGAACCAGTGGATGTGGTGTATTTGGATTTTCAGAAGGCTTTTGATAAGGTCCCACACAAGAGGTTAGTGTGCAAAATTAAAGCACATGGGATTGGGGGGAATATACTGGCATGGATTGAGAATTGGTTGACAGACAGGAAACAGAGAGTAGGACTAAACGGGTCTTTTTCGGGGTGGCAGGCAGTGACTAGTGGGGTACCACAGGGATCAGTGCTTGGGCCCCAGCTATTCACAATATATATCAATGACTTGGATGAGGGAACTAAATGTAACATTTCCAAGTTTGCAGACCACACAAAGCTGGGGTGAAATGTGAGCTGTGAGGAGGATGCAAAGAAGGTCCAAAATTCCCTGGACTCAGGAGAGGTCCCGGCAGATTGGAAAACTGCTAATGTAACACCGTTATTTAAAAAGGGTAGTAGGCAGAAGGCTGGAAATTATAGGCCAGTTAGCCTAACATCTGTGGTGGGTAAAATTTTGGAGTCTATTATGAAGGAGACAGTAACGGAACATTTAGATAAGCATAATTTAATAGGACAAAGTCAGCATGGCTTTATGAAGGGGAAGTCATGTCTGACAAATTTGCTTGAGTTCTTTGAGGATATAACGTACAGGGTGGATAAAGGGGAACCAGTGGACGTAGTGTATTTAGACTTCCAGAAGGCATTCGACAAGGTGCCACATAAAAGATTATTACTTAAGATCAAAAATCACGGGATTGGGGGTAATATTCTGGCATGGGTGGAGGATTGGTTATCGAACAGGAGGCAGAGAGTTGGGATAAATGGTTCATTCTCGGACTGGCAACCAGTAGCCAGTGGTGTTCCACAGGGGTCGGTGCTGGGTCCCCAACTCTTTACAATCTATATTAACGATTTGGAGGAGGGGACCGAGTGCAACATATCAAAATTTGCAGATGATACAAAGATGGGAGGGAAAGTAGAGAGTGAGGAGGACATAAAAAACCTGCAAGGGGATATAGACAGGCTGGGTGAGTGGGCAGAGATTTGGCAGATGCAATACAATATTGGAAATGTGAGGTTATGCACTTTGGCAGGAAAAATCAGAGAGCAAGTTATTTTCTTAATGGCGAGAGATTGGAAAGTACTGCAGTACAAAGGGATCTGGGGGTCCTAGTGCAAGAAAATCAAAAAGTTGGTATGCAGGTGCAGCAGGTGATCAAGAAAGCCAACGGAATGTTGGCTTTTATTGCCAGGGGGATAGAATATAAAAACAGGGAGGTATTGCTGCAGTTATATAAGGTATTGGTGAGACCGCACCTGGAATACTGCATACAGTTTTGGTGTCCACACTTAAGAAAAGACATACTTGCTCTCGAGGCAGTACAAAGAAGGTTCACTCGGTTAATCCCGGGGATGAGGGGGTGGACATATGAGGAGAGGTTGAGTAGATTGGGACTCTACTCATTGGAGTTCAGAAGAATGAGAGGCGATCTTATTGAAACATATAAGATTATGAAGGGGCTTGATCGGGTGGATGCAGTAAGGATGTTCCCAAAGATGGGAGAAACTAGAACTAGGGGGCATAATCTTAGAATAAGGGGCTGCTCTTTCAAAACTGAGATGAGGAGAAACTTCTTCACTCAGAGGGTAGTAGGTCTGTGGAATTTGCTGCCCCAGGAAGCTGTGGAAGCTACATCATTAGATAAATTTAAAACAGAAATAGACAGTTTCCTAGAAGTAAAGGGAATTAGGGGTTATGGGGAGCGGGCAGGAAATTGGACATGAAGCTGAGTTCGGATCGGTCAATGCCCTGTGGGTGGCGGAGAGGACCCAGGGGCTGAGTGGCCGGGTCCTGCTCCTACTTCTTGTGTTCTTTAGATTTGTGGTTGGGATCAGATCAGCCATGATCTTATTGAATGGCGGAGCAGGCTCAAGGGGCCGATTGGCCTACTCCTGCTCCTATTTCTTATGTTCTTATGTTCTTAAGCTCCAATGTGATTTAGACAAGTTGGGTGAGTGGGCAAGATGCAGTATAACGTGAATAAATGTGAGGTTATCCACTTTGGTTGTAAAAACAGAAAGGCAGATTATTATATGAATGGTGATTGATTGGGAAAAGGGGAGGTGCAATGAGACCTGGGTGTCCTGTACACCAGTCGCTGAAAGCGAGCATTTAGGTGCAGCAAGCAGTTAAGATGGCGAATGGTATGTTGGCCTTCATTGCAAGAGGATTTGAGTAGAGGAGCAGGGATGTCTTACTGCAGTTGTACGGGGCCTTGGTGAGACCACATCTGGAGTATTGTGTGCAGTTTTGGTCTCCTTATCTGAGTAAGGATATCCTTGCCATGGAGGGAGTGCAACGAAGGTTTACCAGACTGATTCCTGGGATGGCAGGACTGATGTATGAGGAGAGATTGGGTCGACTAGGCCTATATTCACTAGAGTTTAGAAGAATGAGAGGTAATCTCATCGAAACATATAAAATTCTAACAGGACTAGACAGACTAGATGCAGGGCGGATGTTCCCGATGGCTGGGGAGTCCAGAACCAGGGGTCACAGTCTCAGGATACGGGGTATGCCATTTAGAGCCGAGATGAGGAGAAATTTCTTCACTCAGAGGGTGGTGAACCTGTGGAATTCTCTACCACAGAAGGCAGTGGAGGCCAAGTCATTAAATATATTCAAGAAGGAGATATTTCTTAATGCTAAAGGGATCAAGGGATATGGGGTAAAAGCAGGAACAGGGTACTGAGTTAGACAATCAGCCATGATCATTTTGAATGGTGGAGCATGCCCGAAGGGCCGAATGGCCTACTCTTGCTCCTATTTTCTATGTTTCTATGTTTTAAAAAATTGTTAACAGCTAAAAAAATCTATAGGAATATTCAATAGAACTGATTTACAATATCTCATCAATATTATAAAGCTTGAAAATAACATATAGGGGGTAATTTTAACTTTGGGTAATAGTGTAAAATGAGTGAAATCGAATTGGCCACCATTATGTGCCCGGTCCTATTTTCCCTATCCATTGACTTCAGTGGATAAGGAAATCGGTCGTATAATGGGCGCCTAATTCAATATCGCCCATTTTACACGATCACCCAAAGTTAAAATTACCCCCTCAAACTCAACAAGTAATTAATCAATCATCACATCTACACCCATTAGTTATTCAGGGCAGCGATTAAATATCAGTAAATGCCATCATCAAAAATGATGGTAATTTGTTTGTCAAATTTCTTTGCATACGAATGGCCTGAATTCACATAGGAATAGCTACTCGTGGGGTGAGGGAAAATGGAAGGTTAGTCAACTCAGGCTCATCCTGCTCATCCCCTGGTGGTGAACTGAAGATCAACATTCACAGAGACCAACAAACAGGTCAATTATCTCTTGGCTGGAAATTGTACGTAACCTAAGGGAAGTAAAGGGAATGAAAAGTAAATAGGGAAAAAGCAAAAAAAAACAAACCTTTAGAACCCTTATAAAGGTTATGACGCTAAAAGAAGAAATGGTCAACATTAGCAATAGTGACTGGCTACCAAATGTATTGCAAGGCATCAGAGCATTTTGGGTAGCCTCTACAATTATGCCTTTCTCTAAAGTTTTGCATTGTGTTTTTCTGGCATGTTCTCAGAAGTGTCAATGTATTTTTGAAGGCTCTAGAGGAATCGATGCGTGAATATTTACCTTTTAAAGAAAAAACCATGGAAGGTTGCTTAGATTTGAGAACATGCAATTTCTCTACAGACCTCTCCCAGCTACTGTGTTATCTGTTTTCCGGGTGAAGACTACATTTTATGCAGGAAATAAGGATAGTATTTTATACCAAGTAATATAACTGACTGACAGTATAATTGCACACTGTACTGTCGATTTTCTTCTGAGATATTGCCAGAGCACTGCAATTTTTCTCTGATGCAAATGTCAATAGATCAACAATTTCTGGTGACAGTTTTCAATATTTATTTTTCTTACAATCGCAAATTGATTTCTTTCACTTACATTTAGATCTAGGTTTCATGTTCTCTAAACTTCTTAAGAATTGTGGCCACCCATGGTGAGATGATATTTTTTCCGTAAATGCATCCAAGGCCATAATATGAGTGATAAAATTACCAGTGACCTCTATCCACATTGTAGTAGATGAATAACTGTTGTATTAAACCAACATAGTTTATACTATTCCTAAATTGTTGGGAAATTGAACCATTTTCTTTTGATAAAATGTGAGGTTTCCCTTCTGCGGAATATTGAATAGTTTGTACATTATTTTCTGTGGGGGTGCTCACTTCTGCACAACCCTTCAACTACTTTTGTGATTTTTCATGGTTTTGTCAGATACAGGCGGGCTAGATATTCATATTTGGGCCCAGAATCAGCCCTGCGTAGCAGGCATGCTCCCAATCACATGCATGCAACTAGAAAGCATTAAGATGTTTTACTACATTAAAGGCGCTATATAAATGCAAGTTGTTGTTGGCCGTAAGGACAGCAAATTGACTGATGTTGCTGATGCCACCTGTGGCATAGAAATTGAGAGCCACCGTTACCTATAAAGCCACGGGCAGTGCTGTGCGTGCCCTCCTGTTTGGCTGCAGGCGACGTAGGTCAGTGACTGCCTGCCTGCTGAAGCACAACCTCCTCATACACTTCTCCTCTGTCATATTCAGATGTGACATTCTGTTCTGGAAGGCCCACATCCTGTAAGGCCTCCTGTGCCCTTCTCTGCTTCACCCTCTTCTTTGAGCCTCTGCGGGTCTGTGCTGCCTTATTTGCAGCTGCTGCTGTTCCACCTGGTATGGTGGCCTCAATAGCAATCCCAGCAATGTCCCCATATTTCCCAGCACTACTGCAGCCAATGTAATAAAACAGTGCAGCTGCAGCCAAAAGGTAGCTCTCCAACAACCCTGTATTCACAGAAACTGTCGAAACTCGGCCAAAACAGCCCAAAAAAATCCCCAGCAGCCTAAAACGACTATCTAAAGACCTACCTTAGCGGAGGTGAGGATTCCTTTAAGTACCGCTGCTTCAGCTTGTTTCTTGAGTGTTCTCTCCATGTTTTGCTGGACGAGCTTAAGAATCAGCGAATCAAACACTCCCAGGCACCAATTTCCCAAAAGGGTCCTAATTCAAGAGCAGGGCTCTATTTATATATTATGATTAGTCCAGCATTAATTTCAGGCGACCACCAGGGACACCTAAGGAGCACCTGAACCAATATGGTAGCCACCACATTTCGGGCCCGCTTCCGGCACAGGATGTCCCACTGCTAAATTGGTTACGTTTCATGCCCATTTTATGCATAAAAATTGGCAATGCCCAATTGAATTTCTGCGCTATGATGTCAAACAAATCAAACAGCCTTTTTTTGATGCCCAAAGAAGATGTGAGCCATTTTATTTTACATTCCATTTCTTGGGATTTCATATTGTTTATACAAAGTTCAAGCAGTTAGGTCATTGGTGTAGTGATAATTGAAATTTTGTGCAAAAGGTTTGACACCGTACCTTCAATAGAACTATCAAAGAGAAAGTTCTGAGGAGAGTGAAAATGATGGTCATGTGACATAGCACAGTACGTTATGAAGGTTCACAGATATGAGCTTGTCTTCACTGAAAAATAGATTATATTAGGTGATAAAAAAAATGACAGAATACAATTGTACACCACAATAGTGTTGTCAGGTTATGTGAATGTAAAGGATATTGCAGCTGAATTCAATCATGTGCACATATGTACACTTTCCAGCAGGAGCACTGGATAATGTTGAGGAGCAGGAACTCTGACTGACTGATTTTTTCCTTCATTAGCCCAAGGATGGTATGGCCAATCGAAGCAATCCAATTGCTTCCCTTGGCTGAGATTCAGCTAAACCTACACTGTAATGGAATCAAACCTGGGACCTGCTGTTTGGTATGTCTCACTTTTACACTGAGCGATGCCTTCACTTACTAGGCCGCTGTGGTGCCATATTCTTATTGCTGACACTAGGTGGAGTTAGTAGCCATTTAGGGACAGGAAATAAAAATATGAACATTTTTGCACTGCAGAATATTTGGAGAATGTGCTGGAGACAATTTGGGGCATGAAAATTGTAATTACACCTTCTTATTGCTGTAATCAGGGAAGCTTTACTATAGTCTGTCATTGAGCGGCGGGCACCGCTGCTTCGCCACTCATTTTCTTATGGGTCAGTTTTATATTAGATAGTTATTAAATGAATGACCTTTTATCTCACATCCTAAAACATATTTCTTTGACCTTGCTTTCCATTCTTTCAATCCTTTAATCTTGTATTAAAATTGTTGCTGTGATAAGATGCCAAAGATTAATTTGAACAAATAACGTATTATGGATTGAGAAAGACTACTTTGGACTGAAATCTACAAATTGTGATTAATATCAGAACTTTGCGTGATATAGTTTATTGCGTGATATAGTTTATTGCGTGATATAGTTTATTGCGTGATACAGTTTATTGTACATTGCAGTGAATGAGAATTTAGTGGGGGCAAGATTCAAGGGATCAAAATTGATCTTGTGTGGTTTCTCCTGTGATGGGAAATTATGTTTTGTTTCATTGTACCACGAGAAATGTATGTAAAACAATGACATACAAGGGCAAGAATCTGAGCTGGAAACAGATTGGGGCAGAAATTGCTCCGAGTGGCGAAGCAGCGGTGCCCGCCGCTCGCTCGATTTTAAATTAACAAACTTACTTACCGCAGGCCTCTGGCATCAAATTGTTGAAATGGGAAGCTGAAATAAATGGTGCGATGTATCTCGGGCTTCTGAGCAGCGTGTGTTGCCGTGGATGGAAAAGTCCGTGCGAGAAGACGACGCGCCCACAAATTCAGCCGGGACGATAAGACACATCCACAAATTCAGCTTGCTTTGGTTAAAGGGACAAGTAGACTTCATTGAAAGTTAGTATTCTAACTCTGTATGTAATTGTAAATAACATTTTTAAAACTTTTTATAAAAAGCCAAAGTTAAATGAACAGTTTTTAAAACACAGAGCAAATTTAAATGAACAGTTTTTAAAACACAGAGCAAATTTAAATGAACAGTTTTTAAGAAGGACTGCAAAGTAAAATGAACTGTTTTTGAAAAGGCATTAATACAGCTGCACTCCCCAAAAAAATGGCACAGCAAAAGATTGATGAGAAGAGGTGTAACAAATTTTGTGATGATGACCTCTGCATACTCCTCAGTGAAGTGGAGGTGAGGCGTCAGGGGCTTTTGGGGAATGGGAAGTCTAGGGTGCCACGGAAAGTTAGCATGTTGGCGAGGAAGGAGTTGGCACAGGATATGAGCGCTAACAGCACCGAGCCACAGACAGCGGAACAGTGCCGCAAAAAAATTAATGATTTAATGCGATCGGCTAGGGTTTGTAGAGACTTTTTGAAATTTAAAAATTAAGATTTGAATGTCCTTACTTTTACTAATGCTATGAATTGTGAATAGCTTGTTTATGGGTGGTGTGGTCAAGGTTCAATCTAACGTTAATTGGTCATAAAACTCAGTTGCCATTGGAGAAGGGCCTCACTAAGTGCTTTTAGAGATCTTTTATCTATACTCCAGACATGAGGTGTGAAATTGCAATTAGTGAATTAGACCCTGTCTCCAAACTCCCAACTTGTCTCTCTCACATGAACAAGCATAAACTAATTTTTATTTTTAAATGTCTGTGTAGAGTAAGATGGCTCATAATACCCATGGGAGGTCGAAGAGCGGTGGTGGTTCAGCCTTTATGAAGATAACCGAACATGAGGAATGGGCCACTCAGCTGCAGGGCAACACTTCCAATTTAGTGCCTGGTGCCCGATCAGCCTCCACCTGATGCTACTTTAATCCATGTCCCCTTGGAGCAGGAGCACCCCAATTCCAAGCTCCCTGATTGCAGTCATCGGACAAGATGCAGAGGTCATACCTGTGGCACATGAGGGTCCGCTCACAGGGAGGGATGAGGACCAGGAGGAAATAGGGTGCCCCTCTCGTGCAGAGTACACCACCTCTTGCTCAGAATTTGTCACAGCGACCCTCAGGCACGCCTATGAGGGGACAAGTCTGTTATTTTTTTTGCTGTTTATTCTTATTCACTTGTTGGTGTTTTGTTATTTAATTAATCTCTTATGATTGTAGAATAATTTTTGTTGTTGCTGCTGTCCTTAAGTCTTAATCAGAAGTCACTTGTAACTGTTTGAAAAATTTTATTAATATAAACTGTGTTAACATCACAACTGTTTCCAAAGTAGAAAATGACTGAATTAAAGTAATTTTTATTTAATGTTTTGTACTAAACACCTCTATGTTTATATAAAGTTTTGCAATAACTAACTACCTCAATGTTTATATAAAGTTTTGCACTAATTTTTTCATGCTGCAATAAAAGTTCACTCTTTCACTTTCAATCTTGCTTGTCCTGTTGTCTGCTTTCCTGGGGAGTGGGAGGCATTTTGCCACTTTCATCAATGTCTAAAAGCATCAGCCACTAACTGCTCTCTTGCAGCCCTTCCCACTGCAGTCGTGGCTTCCTCGGTGGGGGCCACCAAACTATGGCCACTATCCGGGTTGGCATCCTCCATCTAGTCTATTTCCAGCGGCATCTCGTCTGCCTGGTCAAAGGGCAGTCTATCCCACAAAGTTGTGCCATGCACAGCAGACCACCACAATCCTCGCCACTTTGACAGGTGAGTACTGCAAAGATCCCCCTGACCTGTCCAAGCACCCGAAGCGTGATTTCAGCACCCCATTGTCCTCTCCACTAATTGGCGCCTGCACTCTTGGGCATGGTTGTACCTCTCCTGTGCTGCACTATTAGTCCTGAGGTAGGGTGTCATCAGCCACGGCCTTTGACACCTACGATCCGTCCAGGTCCTTGCTGCATTCCGGTGAAGGTATCGTGTAAGCCTGAGTGTCAAAGGACGAAAGCATCATAAGCACTTCCCTCGTGATCTTCATTTACACTCATGATCCGCAGTTCGGCATCGCAAAGGATCATCACATTTAATGAATGAAACCCTTTCCTGCTGATGTCTGTCTCAGGTGCATCATTGGGTGCCTTCAATGGCACATGGGTTCCGTCCACAGCCCTCTGCATTTTGGGGAATCCATTGATCCTGTGGAACACGATAGACCTTCCCCTTTGCTGGGCTGGGGACATGTCATGGCTGATGAACTTAGAAGCCCTGCCGAATATGGCATCCGTGACCTGCTGAATGCAGACCCTCGCAGCATTCTGGGTGATGTTGCACATGTCACCAGTGCCTGCCTGAAATGACCCACATGCATAGAATTTGAGGGCTGTGGTTACCTTCATGGCCACTGACAAGGCCCTGCAGGAGGTAGAACATGGCTGAAGGTCCTCTTGTAACATCTCACAGAGGCGGCCAATTGCCTCCTTGCTAAAATGAAGTCTCCTCACACATAACTCTTCTGATAACATCTCGAAGGACAGCCTCTCCCTCTACACTCTCTCGGGTGGGGAATAGTTCCTCCTGATAAGCCTATGGGCATGGCATCTGACGCCTCTTTGTTGTTCCCTGTGTCTCAAGTCCATTCTGTACAATACATAAAAAAGCAGTGGGATCCAGAGTGGTGGAAAAGGCGTTTTGTTTTACCCATTTTTTTTTTCTCCATCCCAACAGTGGACAAACGGGGGGCTCTATCATTGGAAGCTACATCATTAAATAAATTTAAAACAGAAATAGACAGTTTCCTAGAAGTAAAGGGAATTAGGGGTTACGGGGAGCGGGCAGGAAATTGGACATGATTTTAGATTTGAGGTTAGGACCAGATCAGCCATGATCTTATTGAATGGCGGAGCAGGCTCAAGGGGCCGATTGGCCTACTCCTGCTCCTATTTCTTATGTTCTTATGTTCTTATGTAGGCCTTTTTAAACACTTCCAGGACTCGTGAAGTCACATAAATCTGAAAAAAAATTGAAAGTTCTGACACAGGATCTCAGACTTTCTAAACAACTCCCCAACGACTGAAAAGCTCCTTCCAGCTGAATCCTGGTCTCATTAATAATGCAGAAAATTTAAATGGCAGCAATATAGACACCTATTGCCAGTTCAGAGCCTTAATTTTTAAAGTGTATTTTAGTGCGTACTTACCGATTTCCAGCCGCTGGTCCATTAATTTCTCTGATTGCAGCGGGCGATATCCCTTTAATTTGAAGCTGTCACATTGCTGGCGAACCAGTAGGCGCAAGTTCCGGGTTTCCGTGTTTCACTGCACATGTGCGAACGCTGGAACTTGCTCCTCCATTTCGCCACTAACAACGGAGTGCGCTCTTGAGTTCACCATTCTTTTTTAAGCAATTACCAGCCCAATATCTTAACACACATTAAGCTGTTTATTTTAATGCAGCTGTACAGAACTGAAGTCCCCATTACTTTCAATTATTTATTTCCCTAATTAGCAATTGACCAGTGAGTTGTGATATGCAAATAAAGTTAAAATGATGAATGTGTTGCTTAACTAAGCAAATCAGGCAGTCTCACCTTACCAGTGACTTCAAGATAAAGATAAAATAGACGTTTCCAGTGATCTTCCCCCATGGATCGACAAACTACTTCTCAGCTGGTTCTCCAAAGATATAGGGGGATGCGTAGATAGTGTGCGATTACTGACTGCTTGACTGCAATGCTCACCCAAGAGGTTGGCCCGAGGTTCACCAAAATTGGTCCTGGGGCCTCATTACCATTTACCAGGGAGCTGCATTGGGACTCCCATTAGGATCCCATAGCTTGCCCAGGCCCAGAGCAAGCTCTGCCGGTTCAGATGCCAGCAGTGGCCCTCAGGTAGAGGGAGAGAGGAGACAGGTAGAGAGAGAGAGGATACAGGTAGAGGGAGCAAAGCGACAGATAGAGGGAGACAGGACACAGGTAGAGGGAGAGAGGCGACATGTAGAGGGAGAGGGGAGACAGGTAGCAGGAGAGGGGAGACAGGTAGCGGGAGAAAGGAGACAGGTAGAGGGAGAGAGGCGACAGGTAGAGGGAGAGAGGAGACATGTAGGTGGAGATAGGAGACATGTAGAGGGAGAGGGGAGACAGGTAGAGGGAGAGTGGAGATAGGTAGAGGGAGAGTGGTGATAGGTAGAGAGAGAGAGGAGACAGGTAGAGGGAGAGAGGCGACAGGTAGAAGGAGAATGGAGACAGGTAGAGGGAGAGTGGAGACAGGTAGGTAGAGAGAGGTGAACGGGAGGCTGCCAGCGTGGGCTGGGAGCATCATACAATTTTACTGTGGTGCCAGGAGCAACAGTCTTGATATCTAGTAAAGCAGTAGCATGAAATGATTGGAATTCTTTATCCCTTTTTGCATACATCAGACATTTATTGAGTGCAGTCTGAATTGGTGCAGAATTGCTGTTGGAGGTTTGCCTTCTCTCTAGCTGTAACCCGTTTGGAGATCGGCAGAAACCCTGGACAAACAGGATTAATGGCCACTTACACTGTTTCTTCAGGAATTCTGCCAATTCTCCACTGAAGTTACAGCAGGAGATAGGGAGAACTCCTATGGGAATTCTACCACTACAGTGTGTCTCTCGCATGTTAGATACAAGGGGCATGATTTTAACCTGGAGTGGGGAAGGGGGCGGGGGGGGGGGGGTGGATTCCCCCTGGTTTCCCGCCCAATAGGCCAGCCTGATTGACAAGCTGGCTCTCAGTCAGACGGGAGAAGGGGAAGTAAGAGGATGCAAGCAGGAAAGTGTTAGATTGGGGGGGGGGGGGGGGCAGAGGGGGCGGTCATCGTTGGGGGGGCGCGTCAGGGTTCATCGGGGAGGAAGAATTGGGGGTCACAGGGGGGGTGTCAGTCATGGGGGGTGATCAGCCATTGGGGTAAGGGGGTCAGTTATCAGTGGGAGGGTCATTCATTGGGGGGGCTGTCAGTCATTGGGGGCATTGGGGGGGCTGTCATTTGTCTGAGGGTCAGTCATTAAGGGGGTCAGTCATCTGGGGGGTTCGGGTCGGGGTCATTTCAGGGTCAGACATCGTGGGGGGGTCGGAGATTGTAGCGGGTGTCCGAGATCATGGGGAGATTGGAGATCATGGCGGGGGGGGGGGTCGCTGCAAGTAGGTTTGTTGGGCCTGGGGGAAGCACTCCTGCTCTTCTGGGCCCACAAGCTGTGCTATAAGGACACATACCTACTGTCTCGGGCCTTCTCGTCTCCTCTCAAGTGGTGTGAAGGAGAAGGCCCAGGAATCCCAGACCCCAGGGGCTAAAATCAAAAAAGCTTTGAAAATGGAGGCCCGCAGCCTCCTTAAAAGCTTTCAATGCCCGACCCACCTCCTGAGAGCGGGTTGCTTGCCTGCCCCTCGTCCCACCATGTGAAAACCAGAAATAGGTGGATTAGAGGGGCATTGGGGTGGGATTTACATTTTTGTAATTTGTTACTGCCCTCCTGCCCCCAACCCACCCATTTTTCCAGGCTAAGATCACGCCCAAGGATGGGAGTTCCATGGGAGTTCCCTCAATTCCAAATCGTACCTTCAGGCAATCCCCAGGGAATTGGTGGAGACCCAGTGTAACCTAAGTTGGGTTAAACTTGGGTTACAGGAGCCTGGGAGTACCCAACGTAACTTTAATGCTAAGATCTTATTGTCACAATTTGTGGGTTTTCACATTGGATATAAGAACATAGGAACAGGAGTAGGCCATTCAGCCCCTCGTGCCTGCTCCGCCATTTGATAAGATCATGGCTGATCTGTGATCTAACTCCATATACCCGCCTTTGGCCCATATCCCTTAATACCTTTGATTGCCAAAAAGCTATCTATTGCAGATTTAAATTTAGCAATTGAGCTAGTATCAATTGCCGTTTGCGGAAGAGAGTTCCAAACTTCTATCACCCTTTGTGTGTAGAAATGTTTTCTAATCTCGCTCCTGAAAGGTCTGGCTCTAATTTTTAGACTCTGCCCCCTACTCCTAGAATCCCCAACCAGTGGAAATAGTTTCTCTCTATCCACCCTATCCGTTCCCCTTAATAACTTGTAAACTTCGATCAGATCACCCCTTAACCTTCGAAACTCCAGAGAATACAACCCCAATTTGTGTAATCTCGCCTCGTAACTTAACTCTTGAAGTCCGGGTATCATTCTAGTAAACCTACGCTGCACTCCCTCCAAAGCCAATATGTCCTTCCGAAGGTGCGGTGCCCAGAACTGCTCACAGTAGTCCAGGTGCGGTCTAACCAGGGTTTTGTATAGCTGCAGCATAACTTCTGCCCCCTTGTACTCTAGTCCTCTAGATATAAAGGCCAGCATTCCATTAGCCTTATTGATTATTTTCTGCACCTGTTCATGACACTTCTGTACTATTTCTCGGGTTCGGCATCATTGACCACTCCAGTAAGTAGACTTCACGTCCCCTATGATCTGGAGTGCACCCTTTTCTGCCTAATACCTAGTAAAACAATAGCATGACTCAGGATTATAAGAGAACCCTTACTCCATATACTGGTTACTGAAATATGACACTTGCCACCATGCAAATTTGCCCCTCTTTACAGAAGATTGATTGAAATTGCACATTACGAAGATGAGACACAGCTTCTGGCCACCAACTGGTTTATTTGCATAAAATACATGAATGAACAGTGTATCATTTTCACAGTAAGAACTATCTATCTCCCTATGCTCCTTGGTTATGGAAAATAATGAAGACACAACTTAAATTTCTCTGACCATGGCCTGATCTCTTCTAACTTAACCTTTAATCTGGTTCAGACTTTTAAACGCAGGCAACTATTTGCTGCTTCTGCAAAACCACAAACCACCCTGTGACCGGGGTGAGATGGGGAAGAGATATTATGAACTGTCCCCTTAGGTCTGTCAGATGGCTCACTGAGCTGTCAACCAAAGTTGCTATCCTGAAGGGAGAGATTACCCTTTTGATGTCTGAGCAGCAGGTCCTCCAGCCGTTGCCTAGCTAAGCTCTCCACTGTGAGAATGGAACATAAGGACGCCCTGCACTATCAGGTGTTGCAAGGACTCATATTTTCATAATAGCAGGCAAAGTATAGAATGATCCTATTCTTAATTAACATTCCAGATCACTATTGCTGAGGTGTTGCTGGCTTAATGATGAATAAAAAACTTGCTGTTTGCAGGCTTGGGAGTTAATCTCTTATAAGATGAATACATCATTACAACAATATTATAAGACAGAAAATTAGACTCAGGCCACCCAGGCAAATGTCTAATTTATCTATATAAACATATCTATGCATTTCCAGCTTGTAACATTTGTATAAGTCATTCCAGGTGTGATTATTGGCAAACAAGGTTATAGGAATCAATGCAAAATAGAAGAGTTCTATTAGTACTTGCTGTGGGCGATTTTTCTCTCTGCAACAAAATCATAATCTTGAATTGATGAAATTGTGAGGAATTCATTTCTAAAACAGCATGTTAAGGAACCCACAAGGGATGATGCAATATTGTGTTTAATTCTAATGAATCAGGAGGGAACTATAAAAAAGGAGATGTAAAGGAACGTTTGGGATCTAGTGTCCATAATCTTCTAACATTCAACATAGACATGAGGGAAGAAAACAAACAGAAGCCAATTAACAATTAAAAAGCTAAATTTTAAACAAGTTACCAGGAGCAGAAACCCCAGTTAAATGTTGCTCCTTTCTACCCAGGGAATGAATGAGCCAATTATTCTATCCTCAACGTCATCCTGGCTTAGATCAGATCGCTCAGCATGGACCAGTGGGGCCTTACTGGCTCAGTTCCATGCTTGGTAGTGCATTTTATTTCTGATATACTGAGGCAAAGGATGACTACCCATGTTGCTTTTTAATCTGCTGATTGTAAATATATGAGAGTGACTCCGGGTAAATCGCTCCCTCATTGTGCCTGCCTGTGAGGAATCCCATGGTATCTGCACAATGCCATCCCATAGTAGAATGGCTGAGATCGAGGATTTCACGTGTGGAGGACATGGGCTCAAATGTGCAACTGTGGCAGAGCACACTGGGCTCCACTATGCTGTGTCAGCATGCTCTCCTTGCTGTGTACGATATTAATGTCCCTGGAGTACATTTTATGAGTTTACAATTTGCCTGAAAACTCCAGTGGGGCCCAACGACTTACTGCTCATATTCCTGATATGCATTCCTGGCACGGAGAACTCTGCAGTAAGAGTGCTAATTCATAAAATCTACCTTACTCTTTTAAATGCTCCTTTTTTATGATGTAGATGCATAGTTCGGTTGTCTGTGCACTTACAGAAAATACCCTGCAATATGCCTTGGGATCTGCTCTGTGCTAAAATGGTACGTCTCGAGGAAACCTCGAAGCTGTCAAGATTTTGAACATCATAATATAAAAATTATCTTTCTATTTTATTGAGAAGAGAACTTTGCTGTGGTAGTAATTTTTTGGGGACTGAAATATTGACTCAAAGCACAAATATTAAACAGATACTAAGTTGAAAAATAATTTTTAAAAATAAACAGCTTATACTCATAATTCTCTTTTATGAAATACGTAATATTTCCTGCAAAGTACTGCATATTATGTGGGAAGTAAACCTCCATCGATAATATAGTCTTTTTTTAATTTTGCATTAATTGCTATTGCAATAAGTTTAAAATTATGTCACTTAATAAATCCCATCATCCCAAAATATAAATGTCAAGTGTTTGATGCAAAGCTTTATCAATTTGGCCTAAGAACTAGAGATAATGTTAGTGACAACACATAAATAAACGACCCCATTTTACGAATATTGAACACTAAAGTGATTTTAGCAGGGTTAATGATGGAGCACAAACTGTGAATCATATCAAAGACAGACAGATGGTTTGCAAAATTACCATGCGTGTAACTTGTATGCAATCAAATTCCATTACATTTTTTGAATAGCAAAATAATCAGGAAAGAGAAGAGAAAAGGAAACAAATCAATAGATGATTAAGAAACACTGTGAAACTGTTATTCGAATAACTCACATTAACTCAGGTAGCATTATGTCCTGCAACTAATACTGGTAGTCAATGAGTAGACACTATTAGAGTTTTATTTGTGAAAGATAATCACTTTCCTTTTCTGGTGAAATGATGCCTTACATGCACCGACAATGCAGCACTACAGGTAACATGTTACTCAAATCCATTAATAATAGACACTAAACTTAACCATCTGTAATGCCACCTCACCCCTCCAAAATATGGCTATTTGTGTATTACCATACACTATTCTGCCTGCTCTTTTAGTTATTATTCTGTTCGCACTGCTCTCTTCAAGCATGAGAGCACTCCATCTTAGAAATATAAAATTAATGCAAAACGAGAGGTCGGCTTGATGTACATTCATGAATACAGATAAAAACTAAAATTTTCAAATCCTTAGAACAGATGAAGAATTTAATTGTAGCTACATTGCCTTAGCTTGTAAACACAAGACAAATATAATTTCTGGAGCGACACCTTATATGATATATGTAGCTATATCTAACTGACACTGTTTATCATAATGAAGTACAATGGCTGTGTCTCTGGAGCAGGCTGAGCAAAAGAGATTTCCACAATGATCCCCTCCTTGAAAAATAGTTACCTAATTTTAAAAAGGAGCTGAAACAAAATGGACGAGACCAGCATATAAGAATGGTAAGGGGTATGATAGTGTAATGGTTCTGTTCATAGATTAGTAATTCAAAAGGTCTGCAAATAAAAAGCTGGTATCTGTACCATTAAAAGTGATCATGAAGCTGTCCGATTGTTGCAAAAACCCAACAGGTTCATTAATGTTCTTTAGGGAAGGAAACCTGCCATCCTTACCTGGTCTGGCCTTTATACGACTCTAGTCCCACACCAACGTGGTTGACTCTTAACTGCCCTCTGAAATGACTTAGCAAGCCACTCAGTTGGCCCACCACCACCTTCTGAGGGCAACCAAGTATGGGCAATCAATGCCAGCTGTATCCTTGTGAGCGTTGCCCACATCCCAAGAATGAATTTTTAAAAATGGTGCAGCAGTATAGGTTAGCCGTTTTCAGCAGAATATGAGAATTCCAGTTGGATCTGATTGCACACATTTAGTTGGTCCAGTTGTTGTTTAATATCACGACCTAATGGTATCCTCAACTGATTATACTCGAGGACGGAAATGGTTTTTGTAATTGGCTAACAAGTTGTGTGGATGCACCTGGTGACCATTATGTGCAAAATTGTCTTCATCGGAGTATGTTAGTCTGCAACAGAATAGTTCTGGAAGATTTAATTAAAGGCAATTCAGATGAAGTGCTTAAGTTTTAAAGTGCTAAACTGTAAAAAAAATCATTGATAAAAGATATGTGCGAAGCCTTCATTGTTGCTGAAGTTTTCTACATTGCAATTGGTATTTCAGGTACTGTCCAATAAGCCCTCAGGAAAAATGCTAGAATCCCCTGTGAATGAAGTTTGACTATTGTGAGACCTTTATTCCAGTGGGGGGATTTTTTAAATTATCTTCATTATAAAAGAATAACAGGGCTATCTTTCTTTTCTATTCACATGAAAGGTTAAAAAGGTCAAGCAAGGAACATTTTCTTCCCAACAAGTAGGGCAGTATGGAACAGAACACAGTAACAAGCAGCAGCATAGCTTGTTGTCGAAGCATTACCCTGTTAATTTATTTTAAACTCTACAGCCTTCAGTGAGCAGCAGTCATTTTCTGCATTAAAAGCAAAACCATGACAAGCTTTCAATTTGTGTATTTTTAAATTTGTCGAATATTGTAAACCAATAAACTGCCTATGATTTTGTATGTTTTATCAATTATTTTGTCAGTATTAGCAATTTGACAGCTCCACTGCTGGCTTAGTGTGTTAATGCAGTACCTGGTGTGGTTCTGAATCATAGAAACTAGGAGGGTCCCAGGTTTAATCTACACTGAGTTAGATGATCTTAGTCAGGGTTGCAGTAGGACTATAACACTTGGCTATGACTATAGCCTGGAAAAACGGGTGGGTTGGTGGCAAGGAGGCAGTAACAATTGCAAAAATCTAAAACTTGCCAGCAACCCGCCTCCATCCCGCCCATTTCCGGTTTTCACAGGGGCGGGACGAGGGGCGAGCAACCAACCCGCTCTTAGGAGGCGGGTCGGGCATTAAAAACTTTTAAGGAGGCTGCGGGCCTCCATTTTCAAAGCGGTTTTGATTTTCGCCCCTGGGGAGCCAGGATTCCCGGGCCTTCTACTTCATGCCACGTGAGAGGAGGCGAGAATCATAGAATCATAGAATCATAGAAGTTACAACATGGAAACAGGCCCTTCGGCCCAACATGTCCATGTCGCCCAGTTTATACCACTAAGCTAGTCCCGTAACTGCAGGTAAGTGCCTTTCTGGCACAGCTTGTGGGCCCGGAGGAGCAGGAGTGCATCGCCCAGGCCCAACAAGCGACCCCCCCCGCCAATGATATCTGAACCCCCACGATCTCTGACACCCCTACAATCTCCGCCCCTCCTCTCCACGATCTCCAACCACCCCCATGATCTCCGACCACCCCCACAATCTCCGACCTGGCTATGACCCCCGATCCCCCAAAAATTGACCCACTGACCCCCACCCCCTCCCGATTACTGACAGCCCCTCGATGACTGACTCCTACGGTGACTCCCGACCCCCCCCATGACCCCGACCCCCCTCCATGATCCCCTACCCCACGGTGACGCCCAAACCCCTCCACATGACCCCCCCCCCCCCAATCTAACACTTACCTGATCACGTCTTCTTCCTGGTTCTTCTCCCATCCGACGGAGAGCCAGCCTGTCAATTAGGCTGGCCTGTTGGGCGGGAAACCGGTAAAAATGATAAAAATGAACAAAATCGCAAGGACGTCCAGGAAACCTGTACTTCTGGATTTCCCATCAGGAATTCCACCCCCCACCCTGGGCTAAAATTATGCCCTTGGTTTCAGCATCCTTAGAATAGGGATGGCCAAAATCAGCTTCAGCTCCCTCTCCTGATCGCTACTCGGTGACCCCTGCTGGCAAATAAGTGCGCAGACATCGGGTGAGGACAGGACTGTTCTCAAATGTAACACTCCTCATAACTGAATAACCAGTTGATGCTAAGGGATATACTTTCTGAGCTAATGCTCCATGCTCCTGGCACAGAGCCTCCCTTGTCGGGACAGCATACCAAACAATCAAGCGAGCAGGTCAGTGCACTCCTGAGAGCCACAAAATGGGCACAATGGTCATCCTGCTTAATTATCCAAACTGCCCTCCCCTCAAGCAAGGCTCCACGCTGGAAGCACTGACGTGTAATCATGATTGAGAACTGACATAGCAGGATTCAAAGAAGGGACACAAAGATACAGCTGAAAAAGAGTGAAGCCTGACTATAATTATTTATACATACAACTGACAAATGCATTGCACTTAGCTCCCAAACATTTTGTGGATAAGGTACTTTATAATAAACTAGTCACAAGATCCTAAAACTACTGTAGCCTAAAATGCACAGCACAGAATATTCTTAGTCAGTGTAGGGACAGGCTTGATGGATCAGCTGATCTTTTCCTGCCCGCCAATTTTGTATGTTAGTCTGTGTGTATTTTTGTTATCTTTACAGAAGACAATGAGTACAGATGAGCAAAAAGGTTCAGCAAACCAAACATCTTACCTCCTCTGAAGACATTATAATGGAAGTCATCAGACAGCAAGCATTGGAAGACACTACTGGTCCATACAACTAAAATCAACAATTGCATTTCAGCAAATGTGAGGCAACGTATATACTGCTCTGAAAAATGTGCCACACATTGACTGTAAGCACATATCTTGTGCCTTTTTCTTCTTGTTACAGAACCCCAGGAGCAGTAAGCTGGGCTCCTTAGCAATGTTACACAGCATTCAGTGTCATCACTGCTTGAAGCGGGCACGAGCCCACACATTGCGGACGGTTTTGCCGGACGAGACAAAGAATCACAGGGGGGATCAGGTGTAGAAGGTACAAGTGAAAGCTGAAGAAGGGCTGAGTGAAGGATCACCATAGACTGTGTCTGGTCATGTCTTGATTCAGATTCCATAGACCGGTTATCAAATGAGGGGTGCTTCAGGATATGAATATGTGCATGAGTCAATTGTCTCCTTGTACAGCATGATACAATACTGGGCTTACTCCAGTTGCTATCCAGTTGGGTGATGTCATGCAATAAGGGTTCTCTGCTCTGCAGAATGTCATTCAGCAGCACGAAGCATTAGTGGTATCTGTAAGAGAGACCTCAGACGTGCAGGCAGACAGCACATCTGGAACATCTCTTATGAATACTGACACTGATACTGTTTGTCCTCACTAACTTATCTATCCCAGACTCATCGGGTGATGGTGGGGGGGGGATTTTCAACTTCCGCCTAAAATGGGCATGAAGTCGATGTAGCTGCTGTATCACCCACTTCAAGCTGGCATCAGGAGGCCTGAACCATTTTCAGGTCCGGGCCTCATTTAATTACAGCAGGTAGGCTGCGGATGCCAAATTGGCACACCTCTGCAGCACGCCTTTTGTGGGAAGGTGGGAAATTGACTGGCTCCTATGCTCAGCCAGCCAGCAGGTTGGGGGGGGTTTGCGGGGTGTCAGTTCCAGGGCAGGGAGCAAGTACGGGCTGGCAGCGGGCCGCAGTCCTCCTCCTGGCTGACAAAAAGAAAAGAGAAAGAAGTTTGGGGCCCTGTTTAGGTCACACATAGCCTGGTGCAAATGATGCTCCATGAACATCCTCATCCTCAACTATGGTGGAGCCCAGCAAGTGAAAGCAATAGATAAGGTGTTTGCAAACGTCTTCAGATTGTTTAGCTAAAAGTGCCAAATCAACAATTCCATTCAGCCGCTTCCGGAAGTCCCCACCATCATAGGTGCCAGCAGCCAGCCAATTCGGTTCACTCCACAGGACATCAAGAAGTGGCTGAGTGCACTGAACACAGTGAAGGCTATGGGCCCTGACAACATCCTCGGTTCTAGGATCCAATATGCTCATTATATATGGGTGAGGTACACACTGTGGATGGAGCCTTACCCAAAGATACTTGGCATGGGACTGTATTTAAATAATTTAAATATTGAAATGAGGCCCATGCATGTCAGTAATGCAACCTCATTTCTGGCCCAAGTCACATGTCACAAAACATATGCCCACATTTCTGGGCCCCGCCAAAGCCATATGACACCAAAGCCCTGCACCAACATCTAGGCCTCAGAAAACAGGTCAATTAGTATATGCATTAACTCTAATGCACAGACCAATTTCTCCTTCCACATCAGTATCAGGTACTTTAATTGCCTATCCATTATCATACATCCAACATCGTCCTCTACCTCCATCACTAACACTTTGATATCTTAACTAATCTATAGCCCCGAACAGAACTCCAAATCCAGGACTCTCACCTAATATTAACCATTGCTGGTAAAGGCTCCAACTTATTCAGATACCTACTCCCAATGATTGGCTCGAGGTGTATTCCTCCAATGATGACCCTTCTTTAATCAGCCATGGATGCTCCTCAGGCTTTACCTAGAGATGATGCTTCAGGGGCTGAAGAAGTAATCTGTTAAATTTTGAAGACAAATATTTTAGTCTCTGAGCACAGATGGTCAAAGTTCGATCTGCAGTGGATGCTTCAGGTTCTGGAATTGGATGCTCTGGGAACAGGTTGTATACTTTAGGCACTCAAGACAGACGTTGATAACTTACCCATAGATGATTGAGGCTCTTGAACTGGCTACTTGTTTCATTAAAGGAAATCTTAGATTACAATGTATGCTAAAAGAGGATCTTTGCAGTACCTGTGACAGACCTTTCAAACTTTCCGGATAAATACTGGGGGTAAAAGGTAACTTCGGCGGGGTGAAAATCGGGCAGAGTGTATAACAGGCGGCTGATCCACTGCCACCTTTTATGCGCCTCCACCAAAGTTGACTTTTACCTCAATATTTCTAGTGGTTGAAGGGTCTAGAACAAGGGGACATAGATACAAGATTGAATGTAAGAGATTTAGGACAGAGAGCAGGAGAAAGCTTTTTTTACAGAGGGTTGTGAGACTGTGGAATGCACTACAGGAGTTAATGATTAAAGCAGAGTCCATGTCAACATTCAAGTATAGGATAGATAGGTAGTTGAGAGAAAGGAGGAAAAAGGTATTATGGAAAAAGGGCGCACAATAGGATTAGGATTACTGCCTGTGTGGAAGATAAACATCAATACAGACTGGTTGGACTGCATGGTCTGTTTCCTTGTTATAATTCTATGTAACATTGAAATTAAGTAATTACCTAAAGCAATATCACTTCTCCCCAGAGAATGCCATATCTCATAATAAGGGATCCTCTGGGGAAGAGTGATAGAATTTCACATTGAGTTCAAGAGTGACATACTTAAGACCAAAACTAGAGTCTTTAACTTAAATAAAGCCAGTTACATAGGCATGAGGGGCGGGTTGGCTAAGGTAGATGGGAAATTAGATTAAAATGTATGATAATAGGTAAGCAATGGCAAACATTTAAAGAAATATTTCATAATTCTCAACGAACATAAGCTCCATTGAGAAATAAAAGCTTATAATGTTACCAAGAAGAGTAGCAAGTCTGAGGATTGAGAGAGTTTTAGAAAACAGCAAAGGATGACCAAAAAATGATAAAGAGGGAGAAAATAGAATATGAGAGTAAATATAAAGCAAGAAATATAAAAACAGATTGTAAGAGCTTCTACAAGTATGCAAGAAGGAAGAGAGTAGCGAAAGTAAACGTGGGTCCCTTAGAGGCTGAGACAGGAGAAATTATAATGGGAATGAGGAAATGGCAGAGACATTAAACAAATATTTTGTATCTGTCTTCACAGTAGAAGGCACAAAAAACATATCAGAAATAGTGGGGAACCAAGGGTCTAACGAGAATTAATATTAGTAAAGAAAAAGTACTGGAGAATTTAATGGGACAAAAAGCCAACAAATCCCCTGGACCTGATGACATACATCCTATGGTTCTAAAAGAGGTGGCTGCAGAGATAGTGGATGCATTGGTTGTGATCTTCCAAAATTCCCTAGATTCCAGAACAGTCCCAGTAGATTGGAAGGTAGCAAATGTAATAGCGCTTTTCAAGAAAGGAGGGAGAGTGAAAACAGGGAACTACAGGCCAGTTGGCCTGACATCAGTTGTTGGGAAAATGCTGGAATACGTTATTAAGGAAGTCGTAACAGGGCACTTAGAAAATCATAATATGATTAGGCAGAGTCAATACAGTTTTATGAAAGGGAAATCATGTTAGACAAATTTATTCGAGTTTTTTGAGAATGTAACTAGTAGGGTAGATAAAGGGGAACCATGGATGTAGTATATTTGAATTTTCAAAAGGCATTCGATAAGGTGCAACACAAAAGATTGTTACACAAGAAAAGTGCTCATGGGATTGGGGGTAATATATTAGCATGGACAGAGGATTGGCTAACAGACAGAAAACAGAGAGTAGGGATAAACGGGTCATTTTCAGGTTGGCAGGCTGTAACTAGTGGGGTGCCGTAACTAGCAACTAGTGCTTGGGCCTAAGCCACTTACAACCTATATTAATGACTTAGATGAAGGGACCGAGTGTAATGTATCCAAGTTTGCTGATGATACAAAGCTAGGTGGGAAAGTAAACTGTGAGGAGGACACAAAGAGTCTGCAAAGGGATATAGGCAGGTTAAGTGAGTGGGCAAGAAGGTGGCAGATGGAGTATAATATGGGAAATTGAGGTTATTCACTTTGGAAGGAAAAATAGAAAAACAGAATATCTTTTAAATGGTGAGAAACTATTAAATGTTGGTGTTCAGAGAGATTTGGGTTTCCTTGTACACGAAACACAGTAAGTTAACATGCAGGTACAGCAAGCAATTAGGAAGGCAAATAGTATGTTGGCCTTTATTGCAAGGGGGTTGGAGTACAAGAGTAAGGAAGTCTTGCTACAATTGTACAGGGCTTTGGTGAGACCATACCTGGTGTACTGTGTACAGTTTTGGTTTCCTTACCTAAGGAAGGATAAATTTGCCTTGGAGGCAGTGCAACGCAGGTTCATTAGATTAATTCCTGGGATGAGAGGGTTGTCCCATGAGGAGAGATTGAGTAGACTGGGCCTATATTCTCTAGCGTTTAGAAGAATGAGAGGGGATCTCATTGAAATGTACAAAATTCTTAGAGGGCTTGAAAGGGTAAATGCTGAGAGGTTGTTTCCCCTGGCTGGAGAGTCTAGAACTAGGGAGCATTGTCTCAGGATAAGGGGTCGGCCAATTAGGACTGAGATGAGGAGGAATTTCTTCACTCAAAGGGTGGTGAATATTTGGAATTCTCTACCCAAGAGAATTCCAAATGTGGCTGTTCAGTCATTGAGTATATTCACGGCTGAGATCGATAGATTTTTGGACTCTAAGGGAATGAAGAGATATAGGTATTGGACGGGAAAGTGGAGTGGAGGCCAAAGATCAGCCACGATCTTATTGAATAGCAGAGCAGGCTCGAGGGGCCATATGCCCTAATCCTACTCCTATTTCTTATGTTCTTATTTTCAATAAACAATCTGCAACTTGTAATACTGGCTTTCCTTTTGCCCTGTCAGTATTGTAGCAGGAATGTGGTGAGATCATAATTATAAGATTATGAGATCATGAAAAAATCTTATAAGTTAATAATTGCACAGAAAATAAACTTTTATTCCACAAAGCTGTCTTATAAATGGATAAGAATTAAGCCTGTTAAAGAAAGCTCCAATCTTCCTGAGTAACACATTACCAGGCAGATTTGTATTTTCTTGTATTTTTTAAACTGTGTTCCCTGCCCAATTTTCCTGAACAGCGGTTGGCCTGTTAAATCCACAATCTTCTTTAGTTCACAGTATATTTGGTGAGTGTAAAATGGAAAGGATGTCCAAGTTCAGTACGTGCAATGCTATGATGTTACAATCTGAGATTTTTCTAAAGATATTGCATAGATTTACTTCATAGAGAGATTTACATGTAAATCTATGAAAAAGCAGGGCTTTTTTCCCAGAGCCACAGAAAAATGTTCTCCCCGTTATCACATTGTCGTTTGTGGGATCTTGTGTGCAAATTGGCTGCCGTGTTTCCTACATTACAACAGTGACATTTACATTACAAAAGTAAAGCATTTTGGGATGTCCTGAGGTCGTGAAAGGCGCATATAAATGCAACTCTGTCTATCTCTCATTATACTCACAGGTAGGTGGCTGTAGAGGACCCATCAATCTTGGAAGGAAGTGACCTTCAGGCAGTTTTCTTGGAACAGGTAACAAACTACTGGATGAATCTGTATTGGTTGAATGGCATATGAGTCAAATAAAAGCAAACGTACAACTGAGCTACAGTGGTTCAGATTAGAAAACAATATCATTGCACTGACAAAATCACTCCAAATTATTCCTATCATCTAGCCAATTCTCCAAGGCAAGAATTTCTATAACGTTTGAATACTAATTGCTCAGCAAGTTGCTCAGAGATAAGCTGACTCAGGCAAATTCAGCAGAAGCTTCAGTGTTACAATGTATGCTTATCAGTCAGGCACAAGGGATTTCTAAGAGGCAGTTCCATTATTGACTGATGGAAACCTGCATGACCCTCATCCATTGGCAAAAGGCCAACAGTAGCTAAATCATGGCTGTCTGTGGTAATGGGTCGACCTGTTTTATTCCATATTTTTACCTTCAGTTTGAAAGCCAGTGAGGTATTTGTACTACATTAAGTGACCAGTGTTATTTACCTTCATTTACAATTCTGGTTTTGCAAGAAACAACTCTTTGAACGCTCCACTATCAGGACTGCTTATTTCCATCTCTTCAGCATTGCCTGCTTCCAAACCGACCTCAGCCCCTCTGCTACTGAAATCCTTATCCATGGTTTTGTCACCTCGAAACTCAATTTCACCAATATCCTCCTTGTTGTCCTTTCATCCTCCAGCCATCATAAACTCCAACTTGTTGAAACCTTAGGTGCCCATATCCTGTCTTGCACTAAGTTATGTTCACCCATCACCCTCATCCTTGTTGACCTACGTTGGCTCCTTGGCCCCCCAACACATTAAATTTAAAATCCTTGTCCTCGTCCACTCCAGCCTTTTGTAGCATCACTATCTCTCTTCTCCTTACCACTGGTGGCAGAGCCTTCAGCTGCCTCAATCATACCCCCTCCCTAAACCCATTCTCCTCTCCACTTCTCTCACCACCTTTAAAATCTTTCTCATAACTCACCTTGTCAACCAAGCATTCCATCAACCACTCTAATTGCTCTTTCTCCTTCACTCTTTTTTCCCTGTCTCAGTGGCTCAGCCTCCATTCCTTTCTATTTTTCCTCCCCCTCTGTAGAGCACCTTAGAATGTTTTCAACATTAAAGGCACAATCAAAATGTAAATTGTTGCTGTTGTTCTAATTCTTATGAGATGCTGAGTGCTTGAAGTAGGACACATACTATTGAGTTGTGCGCTGTTCTTTAAGTGGTGCTTGTTTTTTTTGTACCTTGACATCTTATCTGTGTAAATGAGACCGTAATCCATGATTCTATTCAACAAAATGGATTTTATAACATTTGATTTTTGTATCAATGTATCAATATTTACTCTACTGAAGTGCATAAACTGATGAAGCATTGTGCAGAACGGCACATTTTCATAATGACAAGCAATTCATGGCAATACAAGTGTACTACAATTTAGAAAGGAGAAGAACCCTTAGGATTTAGAGTCATATTCACTTCATTGATTGATTTAATACATTTTTGGAGACTAGACCCTATAAATTCCTGTTACAGCGCTATTGGGGGATTAACTGAGCATTGGCTATTGTTGTGGAGAGTTATTAAGCATGTTGGTTAGCTCCCTTTTTTACTGCAGCTGCATTAAAATGTGCCATTAAGGCCTGCACAATGGCAGAGTCAATAATACACATTATCAGCCATGAACTGCAATGAGGTGGCAAAACATTAGAAAAAGAAATATCGTACCTGATGAAATCTGCTCGGGTAAGACAACAATATTGTTATAAATGACAAACACCTTCCACAGTTGGACATGCAAGATGGTAATTTCTACTAACATGTTAGTAGTCCCTTTTTATGCTGGAAGATGCTAAGTAGTAAGAGGAGCTTACTCAGTACAGGATTATGAAGCCACCCCTAATATCTTTGGACTATTCTTCTGCTTGCAGGACACGGGGCCTTGAACCACTCTGGGACAGACTTGCATCAGAAGTGGCCCCAAATAATTTAGGTGCTTCATCCCTTTTGAGAAAGCAACCTTTGACATTGTTGATCAGGAGATCATCAAAAGAGTGGGAGACGATGAAGCTGAAGGCTGCACCCATTTTCATGAGCAGTGCCATATTGTTTGTATCGTATAATGTTGTCCCACTGAGACATTGTCACACAGACACACACTGGGCTTGAGTAACATCATAGAGACTATCTTTCATTGAAAATAGTGATTGAAGGCAGTTCTTTCAGGAAGCATTTTGACATTTTGTTTGTTTCTGCTTTCATAGGAAAGGAAGTGATTGCAGCCACAACCAATGTCCCTGAGCATGCCCACACCTCACAGCACCCTGTGTCACTACTGCACCCCTGTCCCATTGAGAAAGTGGGTTTACACAACACAACTGCACATACCCCACAGGATGTAGATAGCAAGGCTGAAAGGAAAGCACAAAGTGACTCACAGTACATGGATGAGGAGCAACAAGCGTAGTTGCAGACCAGGAACCTGCTGGGTAAAGGTGCAACTTGGTTCATGCCTTTGCTGCAGTGCCTAGAGATAGCAGGACCTGCTAATAAATTGAGATTGCTATTTGAGCAGGATTGTTCTCATGAGAGTCACATGTATCCATGCAAAATATACTGCAAGCTGTGGGAAGGAATGTAGAGTGGTGCAGTTCCCTAGTCAGTGCAGTCATGGATGAATGCTTGTCTGCACTGCAGTCTGCCATGTAATAAGTAGCAACTCCTATGCTATCTGCAGTGGAGCCCTCAGAGGCACATGCCAGAATACAAAGCAGGAGCATTTCTTCTCAATGATCACACTGCTACTAAAAAGGTCTTGGACTCAAATCTTGAAAGTGCTCCCTTGGCTTGCCTCAACATACTGGGATGTTGCAAAAAGACAATCTCATGGCAGGAATTCACAGACCTCATAGAAGCTCAAAGTTCTGCTCACAGGCAGATCATTGAACATATTGAGGGAGTGCCCAGCAGCAGTACCATGCCCCTTGACCATTGTGATCAGCATTTATGGGCATTTATTTGATAAATTAAAATGAGACCCAGGAGTTAAAATAGCCTGGGCCTCACACCAGCATGCCCATCCGAGCTTCTTGCTGCGCCACCCCCCCTCCCATCCCCCCCTCTCCCACCCCTCCCACCCCCCCCCCCCACCATGTCACACTCACACCCCCAGTTACAACTGGGGCTCGAAGTTTTTTAAAAATGCCTTCCTGTTGTTAAAATACTAATCAAAACTGGACACTGCAGGCAAGAATTATTTTTGAGTTTCAGGTCACAGCTCCATCAGTGGGTTAGTTGCTCAGTGTAGTCCCCTGCCTGGATTATGGTTGTTTGAGGGCCTTAGGTTATTTGGACATTCAAGGGGAAGAGTCACTGCAGACACAAGTGTGTGATCTTAGGTTTCTTTCTATTTTTGAAGTGATCTACATTAATACTTTATAAAAAGACAAGTACATAGGCAAAGAGAATACAAAATCCACACAGTGCTTTTATTGTAGTTTGCATTTCTGTTCCACTTTGAATTGTCATAAATATTAACTGAAATTTGAAATTGTAGATGAGGAAATGGTTTTTAAGAGCTATAGGAACTGGTGCAATTCATTTCCTTTTCCTATTGCAGAAAAAACATTAGGTTTATTTCAGAGGCATCAAACACATGCCTCATATTTGTGTTGAGGCATATTAGCTTTTTACAGTGCTCATTGTTAATGAAATAATTACAAGATGTTCCATTTATACAGAATACAGTCACATTGGAGAACAGTAATGTTTGAGGCATTATCTGCCAGAAAGAAAACATTCGCCACTGCACATTCCAGTAAGTTGGACCATCAAACCTGTACAGAGTTCAATCTTGAACATTTTAGAAATTACTTTTAGAAGAATTTTGTTTTTGCTTTTTATCATTTAAGTTTTTTGCTTTCAAATGGATAAAACAGGAAAACAGAGCACTCTTAGGTCATTTATATTTGGAGTGTCATTTGATACACTGCTGAGAGGTGGCTTTATTTCCCTCTCTTTCTCTCCTAAAGGCATTGACTCTTCGCTGGGGTTCAGCTCCCTGGGCACGAGTAGTCGTCCAGGAACTTGCCCAGGTAGCCATTCTTCATGTGTGCATCTGTACAGTGAGTGTCAGCAGGCTATTCTCATGGGAGGCGTCACTGCCACGCCCAGCTTTGTTGTCACCCGATGTGCACACACTGCCAGCACTTGTCAGTTAGCCAGTAGGAACGAGATTCCTGAATGATTTTTCTCATGCCTAGCCCAGTAATGCTGAAGCTAATAGTAGCACCACTGCTGTCATCCCGGTTAACATCAGCTATCCCAGCACAGGTCAAAGATCAAACCTGGGACCTTTCTGGCCTGTATGACTGAGCTTCTCACTGGATAAGCTCACTAAGCTACTGGAGAAACATCAAGGCTTTTGCAGCATTTGTTCCTAGTAAAAGGAATAAGCTACTAGAAAAGGCCATTGCAGCAAATGGTACAAGTGAGTTCAAGGGAACAGCTGGAAGTGTTTTTGGAGAAAGAAGGGATGAGTGGATATGGAGAAAGGCGTGGTTGAGATCAACTGAATAGGATTTGTTGGGTCAAATAGCTTTCTACTGTTCCTAAAATTACCTGTGTTCTTAATATATGTGAGGGAGTGTTATATGCAAAAGTGGTACATACTTCAACACAACAAAAGAACACCGTCAACATTGAGAAGATATAGGGCTGGATTTTCATCCGCGATCCTGCCTGAAAAGGGATAGGACAGCCTGGAAAATTAGGCAAAATTTGGCACTGAGGCCTACAGTCTATAGCCACCTCACCACCCCGACCTCAATTTCCTTCCCGCCGTCACCAACAGGACTGCCGCTGACCATCTCTCTCCAACCCCGCCCTCCCCAATCTTCACTGCATGCAAATGCTGGTGGGGAGCAGGCCCAGGTCCTTAGTCCATATCTCTCTCATCCATCCCAGTTACCACCGCTTCTTGGGACTGCCATATGGAAGGTGATGGTAGGCCTGGGATAGCAGCGGTAGTGGCCCTGAGGACGGGGAATGGATGAAGGTGGCCTCTCCCACCACATAGGCTCCCATTCATTTACCTGTGTAGGCTTTGGTCTCTGCTGAGACTCAGCCTACAAGGCTGTAGTTCCTCTGGGATTGATTCTCATTTGAATTCTGCTTAGTAAGGCCCATGTACAGCCCTGTATGGCCTAAGTTCTGCAGGCATATGTCTCACAGGCTGAAAAAGGTGTAATAGCTAACAGGATTGTGCCATTTCTCCAGGGTTTCTGTTGCTCTTTCGTCAAAGTTACAGTGGGAAATGGGGAGAACACCTATGGAAATTCCAGAATTAAAGAATTGAAAGAAACACTTTCATTGATCCATCAAAGGCGCAGATTAAGATTTAAAGATTGAGATCATATTTATTAATTAGATAATACCGAAGTGAGCACGGTGAACTGCAGAAAAAACATTTAAATGTTTAATTATATTCAAAATTATTAAAGAAATCTAAAACCAATAAAAAAGACATAGGACTCCGATGCAGTTTGAAGGGCCGACTGGATGTGAGCCTTGGATACGCTGCTCAGGAAAATCTGGTGGTCAAGAGGAAGAGGCCCCAGAAAGATAGGTCTAAAATGGAGGAGTGCTCCTCCAGGATCCACAAGAATAATGTGGCCTGCTGCTGCCGCACACCGCGATTGCCCCCCTCCCCCGCTCCCTCACCAGACCTACCTCTCTACTGGCTGGTTCCGCCTCCAGACTGCACCGTCCCGGAGCTGGTGTGCTACAATGGGACACCCAATGAGGCGTGCACCTCACCGGTGTCAAGTTATTGAGGTCGCACCTGAGGCCCAGCCCTCAGAATGGACGAGACCTCCCATCGCAAGGGACTGAGTGACCAACCCGATAGTTAAAATCCCACCATATGATGTGTCCATCCATATATACTTGTATGTGAGTTAAGAAGGGTTCAAAAGGGGAAAAACAACATTGATTTGGTTCTGCGTGACCATCTTCATGACTGGGTTTGGCAAGAAGTGGAAAAGTAGGAGTAATCCAAGAAGCAGCAGCAAAGTGGAATGGGATGTGGCAGCAAAGTACAACTGAAGATAAAGCATTTTGAAACAGATGGAGTTGAGTTGGAAGGAAAATCTGGATTGGATTTTAATATATCCAGCAGCTGGAACTGTAGGAGGTAGTTTGTTCCAGCATACAGTAAGACATTGTTTATTTGATTTGATTAATAATTTCTGTATTTCCTTCCAACATAGCTGGTGGATACTTGTATTTTCCCTCTATCCTTTATACCACCAAGAAGTAGATGCAGTAACCTATGTTTATTAATTTGTCTGAAGAACAAGGATCACAGATCTACTGATAGATCTTCTTGGAAACTAATGCAGACCTAGCACTGGACAATCAGGAGCAAATATTAAAATGCACAATTATTTAAAATTATTTTTAATGGGGTCAGATTCGTGCTCTAACAGTGTTACTAGAAGTTTCATCCTTATTCCCTCCCCCCACAAATAGACAGCAGAGAATATAAAACCTTAATATAGAACATTAAAATTGCTTTTTTAAATTGGTATGAACCAGCCACAGACAGCAGGTTCTTGCAAGCCCATCCACAATGGAAAAAAAAATCACACAACAGAAAATAACAGTGCCAAGTACAAAGGAACAGACAGGTACAAATTGTGCCAAATGTGAGTGTTCAGTAAATGAAAACACATGAGCCTAGGAATTACTCTTTGTAGACAAAGGCTTAGCACATCCATATGACGTTCTTTGGTCTGTTACTTTATCCATTTAAAATAATGGGCTAACACCTGTATTAAAATAATAGACAGAATACACTAAGAGTATTTTTTGGACCATTGTAAGAAAAAGTAACTACCATCGAAGAGAGATATTCATCCACAGGCTTCCTCCATGTTAGTTAAAAAAATAATTAGGTTTAGCTTTAGAGAAATCTTCATTTTCCAGGTTGACTTGTTCACTGTTTAGAACCAGAATAAGAGGCCAAACCTAGTTTCCCAGCTCTGACTGAGATCAGGTCAAAAGGTGTAGGCCCGGAACTATGGTCTAATTGACTCAGTGCTACACCACAGCAGAGGAACATTATTCTGTACTTTTAAAGCTGGCTTTATAAAACAAATGTCTCTGATTTTTTAAAAATCTAAAACATTCAATGGAAAATAGACATCAATTTAAACATTGATTATTAAATCTAAGAATATATTAAAACGTTAGTCGATCTCCCCTGGCGTTGCACATGGCCAATCAGGTGAAGGATAGAGGGCAAAGGATAATTGGACCAAGGTAAGCAGATGTAAATCTGTCCTAGTTTTAACGTCATACTTTCTATCCTTATTTTTTTATTTGCATGATGAATCCCTATGTTCTAATTTATAATGGAAAAAAAGGATGTAAACATGTCTCCCACAAATGATGGGCATAATTGCTACATGACAGATTTATAGGCATTTTCCATTATTAATGTGGATATGGGAATTTGAAGTAGAAAAGTTGACAGGAAATGTGTGCAGATGTAAGATTTTTAATGTGCTACATATAGTGAACCTAATGAAGATAATCAGTGGTGTTTTGTATGCATATAAATGACAGTGAACACTTATTGACTCATTTATTGTTATAAAACCTTAAATATGCCATGTAGAAAAATAGCTTATTATTGCAAAATTCTTGCAATAAACAACGATGTGCCCCTCATCTCTCCTGCTCCTCCCTTTTCTCAAACCCATTCCTGTTGCTAGACTGTGTGAGCAGTGTACTGACTGTGATACTGCATTGCACCAAAACAAATCAGGATAACATTAAAGGGTGCTAGTTTAGCTAAGAGTCTTTAAATTAGCTATGCCTTGTAAATGCTATAGCGGCCCCTAGGCATTATAATTAAAGCCAAAACTGGCAAGAAAATTTGAATAAGACATAGACATTTTAATCCTTTACAAAGTTACTACACAAAGGCACATGGGATACATACTGATTGTTCTTAATTTCTTTTAATTTCCTTACTAAATGTCACTAAAATAAAATTCTTGTTTTAACCTTTAGCCCTTAATTAATCTTACGAATTGTTGTTTTTTTGAAATTGAATTTTTGATGAAATGTTGAACAGGTTCAGGGGATAACCCTGCAACCAGAATATGAGGGCACTGACCCTGTGACGAATAGACTTGAATATAAACTTGATTCTCAACTAATATTTAAATTGTAGACATAGAAACATAGAAAATAGGAGCAGAAGTAGGCCATTTGGCCCTTCAAGCCTGCTCCGCCATTTGATGTGATCATGGCTGATCCTCTATCTCAAGACCATATTCCCACTTTCTCCCCATACCCCTTGATGCCTTTTGTGTCCAGAAATCTATCTAGCTGCTTCTCAAATATATTCAGTGACTTGGCCTCCACAGCCTTCTGTGGTAGAGAATTCCACAGGTTCACCACCCTCTGAGTGAAGAAATTTCTCCTCATCTCAGTCCTGAATGTCCTACCCCATATCCTGAGACTGTGACCCCTCGTTCTAGACCCCCTAGCCGGGGGAAACATCCCTCTGCATCCAGTCTGTCTAGCCCTGTCAGAATTTTATATGTTTCAATGAGATCTCCTCTCATCCTTCTAAACTTGAGTGAATACAGGCCGAATCGTCCCAATCTCTCACCATACGACAGTCCTGTCCCCCATCCTAGGAATCAGTCTGGTGAACCTTCGCTGCACTCCCTCTATGGCAAGTATATTCTTTCTTAGGTAAGGAGACTAAAACTGCACACAATACTCCAGGTGTGGTCTTGCCAAGGCCCTGTATCACTGCAGTAAGACATCCTTGCTCCTGTACTCAAATCCTCTTGCAATGAAGGCCAACAAACCATTCTAACTGCTTGCTGCACCTGCATGTTTGCTTTCAGTGGCTGGTGTACAAGGACACCCAGGTCGCTTTGTACATCAATATTTCCCAATCTATCACCATTTAAATAATACTCTGACTTTCTGTTTTTCCTTCCGAAGTGAATAACCTCACATTTATCCACATTATACTGCATCTGCCATGTATTTGTCCATTCAGTCAACTTGTCTAAATCGCCTTGAAGCTTCTTTGCATCCTCCTCACAACTCACAATCCCACCTAGTTTTGTGTCGTCAGCAAACTTGGAAATATTACATTTGGTTCCCTCATCCAAATCATTGATATATATTGTGAATAGCTGGGGCCCAAGCACTGATCCCTGCGGTACCCCATTAGTCACTGCCTGCCACCCTGAAAAAGACCCATTTATTCCTTCCCTCTGTTTCCTGTCTGTTAACCAATTTTCAATCTATGCCAGGATATTACCCCCAATCCATGTGCTTTAATTTTGCAAACTAACCACTTATTTGGACTTTATCAAAGGCCTTCTGAAAACCAAATAAACCACATCCACTGGTTCTCCCTTATCTATTCTACCAACTACATCCTCAAAAAACTCCAATAGGTTTGTCAAACATGATTTCCCTTTCACTAAATCCATGCTGACTTTGTCTAATCCTGTTGATATTTTCTAAGTGTCTTTATAATAGAGTCTATTATAAATGCTAGAGTCCTTTATAATAGACTCTAGCATTTTTCCTACTGCTGATATTAGGCTATTAGGTATAGTTCCCTGTTTTCTCTCTCCCTCCTTTTTAAAATAGTGGGGTTACATTTGCCACCCTTCAATCTGCAGGAACTGTTCCATAATCTATAGAATTTTAGAAATTGACAAGTAATACATCCATTATTTCCATGGCTACCTCTTTTAGGACTCTGGGATGAAAATTATCAGGCCCTGGGGATTTATCGGCTTTCAGTCCCATTAATTTCACCAGCACTATTTTTTTACTAATACTAATTTCCTTTAATTCCTCCTTCTCACTAGTCCCTTGGTTCCTTAGTATTTCTGGGAAGTTATTTGTGTCCTCTTCCGTGAAGACAGAACCAAAGTATGTGTTTAATTGCTCTGCCATTTCCTTGTTCCTCATTATAAATTCTCCTGTTTCTGACTGTAAGGGACTTACATTTGTCTTCGCTAGTCTTTTTCTTTTTACATACTTGTAGAAGCTTTCATAGTCCACTTTTATGTTCCTTGCAAGTTTACTCTCATACTCTATTTTCCCCCTCTTAATCAACCTCTTGGTCTTTTTTTGCTGAATTCTAAACTGCTCCCAATCCTCAGGCTTGCTACTTTTTCTGGCAACTTTATTTAACTCCTCTATGGATCTAATACTATCCTTAATTTCTTTTGTTAGCCATGGTTGGGCCGCTTTTCAATTTGTGCTTTTGCACCAGAAAGGAATGTATATTTGTTGCAATTCATGCATTCGTTCCTTAAATGTTAGCCATTGCCTGTCTACCGTCATGCCTTTTAATGAAGCTTCCCAATCTATCTAGCCAACTCACTCCTCATACCTTCGTAGTTTCCTTTGTTTAGATTAAGGACCCTCGTTTCGGATTGGACGACTTCACTTTCCATCTTAATGAAGAATTCTGTCATGTTATGGTCAATTTTTCCCAAAGGTCACCGCACAACAAGATTATTAATTAACGCCTTCTGATTGCACAATACTCAATCTAGGATAGCCTGTTCCCTGGTTGGCTGCTCAGTTTGGGTTCCGCCAGGACCACTCGGCTCCAGACCTCATTACAGCCTTGGTCCAAACATGGACAAAAGAGCTGAATTCCAGAGGTGAGGTGAGAGTGACTGCCCTTGACATCAAGGCAGCATTTGACCGAGTGTGGCACCAAGGAGCCCTGGTACAATTGAAGTCAATGGGAAACAGGGGGAAAACTCTCCAGTGGCTGGAGTCATACCTAGCACAAAGGTAGATGGTAGTGGTTGTTGGAAGGCAATCATCTCAGCCCCAGGGCATTGCTGCAGTGTCCTGGGCCCAACCATCTCCAGCTGCTTCATCAATGACCTTCCCTCCATCATAAGGTCAGAAATGGGGATGTTCACTGATGATTGCACGGTATTCAGTTCCATTCGCAAACCCTCGGATAATGAAGCAGTCCATGCCTGCATGCAGCAAGACCTGGACAACATCCAGGCTTGGACTGATAAGTAGCAAGTAACATTCACGCCAGATAAGTGCCAGGCAATGACCATCTCCAACAAGAGAGAGTCTAACCACATCCCCTTGACATTCAATGGCATTACCATCTCTGAATCCCCACCATCAACATCCTGGGCATCACCATTGACCAGAAACTTAACTGGACCAGCCACATAAATACAGTGGCTACAAGAACAGGTCAGAGGCTGGGTATTCTGCGGCGAGTGACTTACCTCCTGACTCCCCAAAGCTTTTCCACCATCTACAAGGCACAAGTCAGGAGTGTGATGGAATACTCTCCACTTGCCTGGATGAGTGCAGCTCCAACAACACTCAAGAAGCTCGACACCATCCAGGACAAAGCAGCCCGCTTGATTGGCACCCCATCCACCACCCTAAACATTCACTTCCTTCACCACTGGTGCACCGTGGCTGCAGTGTGTACCATCCACAGGATGCACTGCAGCAACTCGCTAAGGCTTCTTCGACAGCACCTCCCAAACCCGCGACCTCTACCACCTAGAAGGACAAGGGCAGCAGGCACATGGGAACAACACTATCTGCATGTTCCTCTCCAAGTCACACACTATCCCGACTTGGAAATATATCGCCGTTCCTTCATCGTCACTGAGTCAAAATCCTGGAACTCCCTACCTAACAGCACTGTGGGAGAACCTTCACCACACGGACTGAAGCAGTTCAAGGAGGCAGCTCACCACCACCTTCTCAAGGGCAATTAGGGATGGGCAATAAATGCTGGCCTCGCCAGCAATGCCCACATCCCCTGAACGAATAATAAAAAAAGTACTGGTCTAAAAAACCATCTCGTACACACTTCAGGAACTCATCCTCCACAGTATTATTGCTAATTTGGTTTGACCAGTCTATATGTAGATTGAAGTCACCCATGATTACTGTAGTACCCTTATTACATGCGTCTCTAATTTCCTGTTTGATGCCGTCCTCTACATTACCACTACTGTTTGGAGGCCTATAGACAACTCTCACTAATGTTTTCTACCCCTTGGTGCTTCTTAACTCCACTCAAACTGATTCTACATCTTTGACTTTCTGAGCCGATATCCTTTCTCACTATTGCTCTGATTTCATCCTTTACTAACAACGCCACCCCACCTCCTTTTCCTTTTTGCCTGTCCTTCCTAAATATCGAATACCCTTGGATATTCAGCTCCCAGCCTTGGTCACCCTGCAGCCATGTCTCTGTAATTGCAATTATATCATATCCGTTTACATCTATTTGCACTGTTAATTTGTCTACCATATTACGAATACTTTGTGCTTTCAGATACAATGCCTTGAGATTTGTCTTTTTAACATTTTTAGACATCTTAACATTTTTTTGTACTATGGCCCTATTTGTCTTATTACCATTTTTTCTTACTCGGATCCTATTTGTTAGTGCACTCTTTTATTTGTATGCTCTGTCCCTTCCTGACACAATCTGGTTATCCTTACCCCAATCACTTTCCTGCACAGCTTCTTGGTCTTTTCTCTTTAGCATTCAAGATTTCTTTCCAGCGGGATCCTTCCCCCTCCCCCACCTTATTTAGTTTAAAGCCCTATCTACCTCCCTAGTTATTCGATTCGCTAGAACTCTGGTCCCAGCATGGTTCAGGTGCAGTCTGTCCCAACGGAACATCTCTCTCTTTCCCCAGTACTGGTGCCAGTGCCCCACGAATCAAAACCCATTTCTCCCACACCAATCTTTGAGCCATGCATTCATCTCTCTGATCTTATTTACCCTCTGCCAATTTGCTCATGGCTCAGGTAATAATCCAGAGATTATTACCTTTGTGGTTCTGCTTTTTAATTTAGCCCCTAGCTGCTCAAACTCTCTCAGCAGAACCTTTTTCTTCATCCTACCTATGTCGTTGGTACCTACGTGGACCACAACAACTGGATCCTCCCCCTCTCACTCCAAGTTCTTTTCCAGCCCGGAGGTGATGTCCTTAACCCTGGCACTGGGTAGGCAACATAACCTTCGGGACTCATGCTCCTGGCTGCAGAGAACAGTATCTATCCCCCTAACTATACTGTCGCCTACTACAACCACCTTCCTTTTTACTCCCCCCACTTGAACGGCTTCCTGTACCATGGTGCCATGGTCAGTTTGCTCGTCCTCCCCACAGTCCCCGCACTTGTTCACAAGGGTTGCAAGAATCTCAAATCTATTGGACAAGCGCAGGGACTGAGGCTCTTGCAATACTACCTCCTGGATCCCTGTACCTGCCTCACTCACTGTCACACCCTCCTGTCCCTGACCACGTGTCAATTCTAAAGTATTTAATCTAAGGGGTGTGGCTGCCTCCTGGAGCAAAATGTCCAGGTAGCTTTCTCCCTTCTTGATGTCTCGCAATGTCCACAGCTCGGACTCCAGCTCCTCAACTCGGAGCCGAAGTTCCTCGAGCCGCAGACACTGTCTGCAGATGTAGTCGCCCTAGACAAAAATGTCCACAAGCTCCCACATATTACAGCAGCAACACATCTCCTGTTCTCCCATAATTTTATTTATTTATTTAATTAATTTATTGTTAATCAAATTATTTACCTCGTTTAATTTATTAAATTAATTAAATTAAGTTTAGTTTTTAAAATTTAGTTATATGCTATATGTTAACTTAAAACTTAGTCCACAGTCACTACCAATCACTTACCTGCCTCACCTGTGACGTCACACTGCAGTTTGCTCTTGTTGCAGGTCTGTTGCTGCTCTTTTATCCCCGTTCTCGGTCTTCTGCTGCTCAGGTCCACCGCCGCTCTGCAGATAAAGTTAGGAAAAGCAAGGCAAAGCAACACCTCCTTCCCCCACCTCACTGAACTCCCACACTTACCAAACTCTCAAGTTGCTCACTCCGTGCCCACTGCACAGTTGTGGGTACGGTAGTGTACTGGATAAATTACTGAACTAATAACCCAGAGGCTTGGACTAATCATCTAGTTGAACTTGAGTTCAAACCCCACCACAGCAGTTTGAGAATTTGAATTCAATTTTTTTTTAAATCTGGAAATATAAAGCTGTTACCAGTGAATCCATGAAGCTGTCAGATTGTCGTAAAAACCCAACTGGTTCATTACTGTCCTTTAGTTGACTCTTAATTGCCTGCCTGAGGTCGCCTACTAAACCACTCAGTTGTACAAGGGCAACTAGAGATGGGCAATAAATGCCAGCCTTCCCATCAATGCCCACAGCCCAAGAAGAAATAATAAAAATGGTTCCCCTGAAGGTCAAGTAGGAATAGGAAAAACTGGAAAACCTGATGGCCTACATCCTAGGGTTTTAAAAGAGGTGGCTGCAGAGATAGTGGATGCATTGGTTCTGATCTTCCACAATTCCTTAGATTCTAGAACGGTCCCAGCAGATTGGAAGGTAGCAAATGTAACCCCACTATTCAAGAAAGGAGGGAGAAAAAAAAACAGGGAACTACAGGCCAGTTAGCCTGACATCAGTCGTAGGGAAAATGCTAGAATCTATTATTAAGGACATAGTAACAGCGCACTTAGAAAATCATAATATGATTAGGCAGAGGCAACACGGTTTTATGAAAGGGAAATCATGGTTTGACAAATCTATTCGAATTTCTTGAGGGTGTAACTGGCAGGGTAGATAAGAGGGAACCAGTGGATGTATTCGATAAGGTGCAACACAAGAAGGTGTTACACAGATTAGGGCTCATGGGATCGGGGGTAATATATTGCATGGATAGAGGATTGGTTAATGGACAGAAAACAGAGAGTAGGGATAAACGGGTCATTTTCGGGTTGGCAGGTTGTAACTAGTGGGGTGCTGCAAGGATCAGTGCTTTGGCCTCAGCTGTTAAATATATATCAATGACTTAGATCAGGGGACCGAGTGTAATGTAACCAAGTTTGCTGAGGATACAAAGTTAAGTGGGAAAGTAAGCCGTGAGGAGGACACAAAGAGTTTCAAAAGTGATATAGACAGGTTAATTGAGTGGGCAAGAAGCTGGCAGATGGAGTATAATGTGGGGAAATGTGAAACTATTCACTTTGGTTGGAAGAATAGAAAAGCAGAATATTTTTTGAACTGTGAGAGACTAAGAAGTGTTGCCATTCAGAGGGATTTGGGTGTCCTTGTACAGGGAAAGTTAACGTACGGGTACAGCAAGCAATTGGGAAGGCAAATGGCATGTTAGCCTTTATTGCAAGGGAGTTAGAGTATAAGAGTAAGGAGATCTTGCTACAATTATATAGGGCTCTGGTGAGACCACACCTGGAGTACTGTGTACAATTTTGGTCTCCTTACCTGATGAACTACTTGCCTTAGAGGGGGTGCAACGACGGTTCACTAGATTGATTCCTGGGATGAAAGGTTTGTCCTATGAGGATAGATTGAGTAGAATGGGCCTATATTCTCTGGAGTTTAGAAGAATGAGAGGTGATCTCATTGAAATGTATAAAATTCTTAGAGGGCTTGACAGGGTAGATGCTGAGAGGCTGTTTCCCCTGGCTGGAGAGTCTAGAACTAGGGGGCATCGTCTCAGGATAAGAGGTCGACCATTTAGGACCGAGATAAGGAAAAGTTTCTTCACTCAGTTGGTCGTGAATCTTTGGAATTCTCTATCCCAAAGGGCTGTGGATGCTCAGTCATTGAGTATATTCAAGATTGACGGATATTTGGACACTAAGGGAATCAAGGGATATGGGGATAGGGCGGGAAAGTGGAATTGAGGTGAAAGGTCAGCTATGATTTTATTGAATGGCAGAGCAAGCTCGAGGGGCTGTATGGCCTACGGCTGCTCCTATTTCTTATGTTCTGATGAAATGGTCCCATTCTGAGACTGAATAGAGGAAACCCTAAGACAAATTAGCAAAGAAACAGCAGAATTATGCAACAACAATAAAAATAATTCTCATTGTGTACTGCCTCTAATGTGGAGAAAAATGTCCAAATTCACTTCACAGAAGAGAAATTAAGCTGGTTCAGAGCCATTGCTATGAGGGCTATGAGAGGTGACTGAAAGCTCAGTCGGAGTGTTAGTTGTGGGAAGGCTTTTGAAGGGGGGGGAAGGAGGTGGAGGGGTTTGGGGATGGAGGTTCAAAAAAGGGGGGGGGTTTCAGGCAGTTGATACCTCTGTCACCAAAAGCAGTTCAGTCGGAGGGCGAGAAGCATAGAAGACTCGTGTCAGAAGATGTGGGAGGATACATTATGCTGGAGAAGGCTGCAGAGGTAGGGTAGGGTGAGGACCTAGGGGTATTTCTAGGTGAGAACAAAGATTTTAAATTTGATCCATTGAAGGACAGAGGCCAAGTTTGGAGGTGATGGGAAAGCAAGGCTAAGTGCAGGACAGGCTGCAGATAGCAGAGTTTTATATGATTTGGGTAGAGATTAGGAGGCATGGAGAGGTCCAGTGTACTGGTGATTAAGGCATGGATAAGTGTTTTATGAGCAATGGGGGTAAGGTAGAGCAAAGGTTTGCAATGTTGCGGAGATGAAAGTGGTCTTGGCAGCGGTTGGGATATGGGGTTTGAAGCTCAGTTCAAGTTCAACCTGACAGAGCAGCCAGTGAAGGGAATGGATTCAATAGTATGCACGATTTTACGACAGACAGGCTGTCTGGCAGCATGCAAGTAGTCATAGCGCAGAGGAAAGTGTTGGAGAGATAGAGCTGGATATCACCACCGATATGTTGAAGGTGACCCCATATCTTCAGGTAATGTCACCAAGGGGAAACATGTAGACGAGAAAGAGATAGGGCTATGGATGAACTCTAGGCAACTCCAGAGGTCATCGTGCAGGAGTTCTAGGAGATGCCATTGCTGGAGCTGTGCTATTTGCATAGGGACTGGTAGGAGTGGAACCACATAAGGGTAGTCCCACTAAGAATAGCAGTAGAGACAAGGCGGTAAAGATGTGATCGACCATGTTGAACACCGCGGGGATGTCAACCAGGCATCATGTACCATGGTCATAATCATAGATGATATCATTGGCGACTTTGACTAGGGCAGCCTTGATGCTGTAATCATGTCATACTGGTGTGAGTGGGGAATATTAAACATTGCTATTCACTCGAGCCAGCCAGGTTAAGGTACTCGCAAACAATTACACTCTGAATTCCTGTGATATTCAGATTTATTGCAAGGGGAATGGAATATAAAAGTAGAGATGTTTTGCTACAGTTGTACAGGGCATTGGTGAGACCACATCTAGAATATTGTGTGCAATTTTGGTCTCCTTACTTAAGAAAGGACATAATTGCTTTAGAGGCGGTTCAGAGAAGGTTCACTCAACTGATTCATGGGATGAGTGGGTTATCTTATGAGGAAAGGTTGGACAAGTATACACTGGAGTTTAGAAGAATGAGATGTGATCTTATTGAAACATATAAGATCCTGAGGGGACTAGAAGGGGTAGATGCTGAGGGGATGTTTCCTCTTGTGGGAGAGACTAGAACTAGGGGCCAAAGTTTAAAAATAAGGAGTCTCCCATTTAAGACGGAGATGAAGAGAATTTTTTTCTCTCAAAGGGTCGTGAGTCTGTGAAACTTCCTTCCCCAGAGAGCGGTGGAGGCAGGGTCATTGAATATTTTTAAGGCTGAGTTAGATAGATTCCTGATTAACAAGGGAGTCAAAGGTTATAGTAGGTAGACGGGAAGATAGGGTTGAGGTCCCAATCAGATCAGCCATGATCTTATCAAATGACAGAGCAGGCTCGAGGGGCCGAATGGTCTATTCCTGCTCTTAATTCATATGTTCGTATGTACGAATGTTTGTATTTGCATTGCGCATGTGCAGATACATGCACGGTGCTGTGCTGAGTTTCAAAGGAAATCATATTGTACATTGTACCTCCTCCTGGGCACAACCTTAAATGTATGTGTTGATCTGAATTGTGTTGGAGATAGAGTGGTTTCAATGCATAAACTGGTTTCAGCTATTAAATACTGTCATTAAAATACTGTTACTCTAGATCAATCAGTTTTGTTCTTGCCATGGGCAGTGCGGTTGAATTCCAGTAGTAATGAGCTGAATCACGCTCTAGTTTTAAATCACAGTGCTCATCAGCATTTTAACCAGGAAAGCAGTGCCCAGTTCAGGAGCATTTTCAACAGCTGAGCAGTAAATTGTTGAAAGCACCAACGCACTACTCAGTTATATATTTCATTCTTCCTTATAAGAAATCGAAAGTTTGAAAATTTGGATGTTTAAATTAATCATTAAAGTACAAAGAAGGCCAGAACTAAGCAAAAGATGAAATCACATGAGCAGACAATGCAAACAATTTTTAATTATTCAAATATAGTTTGCTTTTTGTTTCTGATTTCAAAACTCAGATCGGTTACACGTATGAAAGCAAATCAATCTTTCAATATATAGAAATGGCCATGTCAGTGAATTAGGTTGTACTTATTTGCTGCAATGCTAAATTTTGAACAGTTTCCTAGGGCTCGATTTTAGGGTCGGGTTTCCGGCGGGTTTCCAGCGGGGGGGCCCCGAAAATCCCGATCTCCGATCACGTGACCGGATTCGGACGAAATCCCGGCCACTTCCGGGTACCGCGCTGACGTGCGGGGCTGCGCGCGCAAGCCCCGCTGGTGGGAATCCCGCAGGCAATTAAAGCCAGCGGGGTTCCACTTGAGAGTACTTAACTTGCTCGTTGTGGTCAGTTAATGAGCTGAAGCAGCTGTCAAAAGAGGAAGTGTGGGATTTTACGGTCAAAGCAGTCAGTTTCCCACACTGGGGGAAACAGGACCCTTCAAACCAGGCGTGTTGCAGCCAGCAGCCTGTGGCAGGTGCCAAGGTGCGCTCCACGGGGGAGAGCCCTCACCCACGCAGGAGGCCACCGCGTCACATAGGGCAACCCCTGCCCTCCACCAACCCCCGCCAAGCCAGAGGACAGACCGACACGAAACCGCAGCCCCAGTCCGAGGACCCACCCACCTACCCTGCACAACCCCTCACACCAACACCTGCCAGATGGGTGGTGCGTTGACATCGTCGGAGGACGAACAGGATGACCAGCCCCAGCAGCCTCGCAGTCCACGCCGTCCGCCTCGGAGAGGTGGGGCCCCCCAACACGGTGCTGCGGCACACCCACCTGCACAGCAGGAGGGAGGGCAACCGCAGAGAGAGATGCGTCGCAGGAGGCACTACCCTCCGCACAGGGTGTACAGAGCGAGGCTCAGCTTCATGGACCTCTCCGAGGAGCAGTGCATACGGAGGCTCAGAGTCAATCGCCAGGTAGTCGCCGACATCTGCAGCCTCCTTAACGACGAGCTGCTCCCTGATGGACCAAGCAGCATCTTCTTACCTGTCGCCGTCAAAGTCACCACTGCCCTCAACTTCTTCGCATCTGGTTCCTTCCAGGGTGCCACCGGGGACATCACCGGGGTCTGTCAGTCCTCTGCACACAAGTGCATAAGGCAGGTCACCGATGGGTTGTTCCGCAGGGCCTCCCACTACATCAACTTCGCCATGGACGAGCGCAGCCAGATGGAGAGGGCGGTTGGATTCCATGCCATGGCCGGCTTCCCACGGGTGCAGGGTGTAATCGACTGCACCCACATCGCAATACGGGCACCTCCGCATGAGCCAGGGCTGTTCATCAACAGGAAGGGGTATCACTCCATGAACGCCCAGCTCATCTGTGACCACCGCCAGAGATTCCTACACGTGTGCGCCAGATACCCCGGCAGCTGCCACGATGCCTTCGTCCTCAGGGAGACCGCCGTCCCGCCCATCCTGCAGGCACCCAACGCCGGCAACGGCTGGCTCCTCGGCGACAAGGGGTATCCCCTCCACACGTGGCTCATGACACCTCTGAGGAACCCCATCACCGAGCCGGAGCGTCGGTACAATGACAGCCACACTGCTACCAGGTCTACAATTGAGCAGACCATAGGGCTTCTCAAGATGCGCTTCAGGTGCCTTGATCGTTCTGGGGGAGCGCTCCAATACACACCATTCAGAGTGGGACGAATCATAGTTGTCTGCTGTGCCCTGCACAACATGGCCCAACAGAGAGGGGTGCCGCTGGAGGAGGCCCCATCCACACCCGCCACCCACATTGAGGAAGGCGAGGGCGAGGAGGAGGAGGAGGAGGAGGAGGAGGAGGCGGAGGAGGAGGAGGAGGACGCGCCCGAGGATGTTGGACGACCCATGCGCCGAGCCGCGACTCACCGGGATGGTCGCCGGGCCAGGGACGCACTCATACGTCAACGGTTCTCCTAGAGTCAGACACTGCGAGGCGCTCGCATCTCCTCACCTGCACATGCGAGCGGCCATACCAGCCCCCTCCACTGAAGAGTGCTGCCAGTAATCCTGCACCCACAGCAGTGTGCCCAATGGGTGGCAGCAGGTGTTCGCCGTCATGATGGCCTCCACGGAACGCAACTACTGCACAAGCCGCGGAAGAATGGACGAGAGGTGGCAGGAGTGGTGAGAATAGACTATTTAATATGTGGAATGTGACATCATTTAAGAAACAAAGTACAAAATAATAAACACCCTGGTGTATTCCCTTTGTGATTATAAGGCCTTTGGAATTCTTCTCCGGGAACCCCTACGTGGTGCTACCCCTGTGGCTCCAGCAGAGGTAGTGGCAGGTTGCTCGTCTTCTTGCCTTGACCGGGTAGATGCTTTTGGCGGACGGCCCCTGGGTTTCGGTGCCCGTGAGGGCACCTCCACAGACTGCTCCTCCTGCACCGGGGCAGGGGCAGACTCGGCCACCTGGAGAGGAGGCACCATTGCGGGTGCTGGTTGAGAGGTGGGCGACGGGTGGGACGTGGGGACGCCTTGAGAGGCGTCCCCGCTTCCATGTCCCCGGTCACCATCATCCCTCTCTTGGCCTCGGCCCACATCACCCCTTCCACCCTGCTGGACGGCAGTTTGGATGGCATGTGTGAGGCCTTGCAAGGCCACCCCTAGTGTATCCCTCAGCCTGTTGGTGGCGTCGGAATGTTGCTCACCCTGAATCCGTACAGACGTTGTGAGGGCCTGCAAGGACTCGAAGTGGAGCTGTGCGTGACGCTCGAGGGAGGCCAGCCTGTCCTCCACCGCAGACAGTCCCGCACCTACCCGCGACACTGTGTCGCCGGTACCCTCCTGTGCCTGCGCCACCAATGCCCACATGCAGGAGATGGACTCCTCCATCGCCTGCGCTATTGTGGACAATGCGCGCGGCACCTCTGCCAGCACCTCAGCAATTAGCTGGTGGCCCTCGACGACTCTCCTTTTCTCTGGTGGCCCCCTGGGTTCAGCATCTGGGTCCGGCTGAGCAGAGCCTGGAGATGAGTGCTCCCTCCGTCGCGGACCCTCCGCGGCTGCCCCTGCCACCAGGGTCTGCTCATGCTCACTCGTGCGCAGTGACTCACCAAGTGCTACCCCAACTAGTTGGCGAGGGGGACCCACCGAGGTGCGTGTCTCTGCGCTGGTGGATGGTTGGCTCTGATGTGACGATGCACCCTCAGAGACCGCCATGTCCTCTGAGGAATCGCCCTCCATGCTCGCTTGATCCAAAGACGCACCTGCAAGAGAACAGAGGGCACTTTGAGGCATGTGGACCAACTTGACAGTGCGCCTGATGGCAGGTGATGATACGGTCACTCGCGATCATGGGTGTTGAGTGTCAGCTTTCCCTTACCGCCCATTTCGGCAGCGACACACTCGCCATCGGCCACCGACAGGCAATGTCGCGTGCGGGCGAGGTCGAGCGCCTCCACCTCTGCGTCGGTGAGCTCCACCACTTGCGGCGGCCCACCTCCGGTGCGTGCCCTTTCGCGGTTGTTCTTGCTCCTCTTCTCCTGTGAAGGCAAAACACAGATGTGTGAGTGGGTGCGTCTTGCATCGTGAGACGCATCGAGCATCGGTGTGGTTGGGTTGAGCGTGGCGCGGAACGGATGGGAGGAAGTGTGGGCCACGTGCCCATCCCATTGCATGGGGATTGGGGTGTGTGGTAGTGTTCGGGTGGGGTCAGGGACGGTGGGTACTTGCGTGCACGGCGAGGATGGTGAATGAGTGGCTGTGAGGATTGCTGATGGAGCGCAGTGGTGGCTGTGCAGGAGGGGGTTGTGATCTGCTTGGCGTGATGGTGGGGACGGGATGTGGGAGGGTGCGTTGGTGTACTCACCTTGCCAGACCTAGTCAGGTCATTGAAGCGCTTGCGGCACTGCTCCCAAGTCCTTGGGGTGTTGCCCCTGCTGCTCACCTCCGCCGCCACCTCTGCCCATGCCTTCCTGGTTGCGGCGGCAGGGAACTTGCGCCCATCCTCAGGGAAGAGTGTTTCCCTCCTCCTCCTCACGCCCTCCAGCATCAGCTGCAGTGCCAGATCTGAAAAACGGGGCGCAGCCTTTCCCCTTGGTTGAGCCATTCTCCCAGACCTCTTGCTTGCAGCAGGAGGGGCTTTGGGAGACTGCCCCTTTAACTGGAGCTCCTACATCGCGTCGACGGTACTGCGCATGCGCAGCCGGCCGGCACGCAGCTGGGGAGTGCAGAACCCGGAAGCAGGGCTTAATGGGTCCAATTATCCCGCGATCGCGTGGGGGACGCACACAATTACCCGTCCGCGTTTTCCACGCTCCCGGAGGACCACCCGCTGGGAACCCGCAGGCCTGCTAAATTCGAGCCCCTACTGTCTAGGACAAGATTCTCATCATTGGGTGTTACCTGACTAATTAACATTTTTGACTTATTTCACCATGTTTACACTTGGCTTCTGTGTTTTAGATTAATTTCATAGGTAAGCTTTTACTCCTACATCCTCAAGCATAATTTCACTTGCTTTTAAATCTAGGTAAAATATTGTATCTAGGATAATGAACAGAGACACCTTTTAAAAATTATTTCAGCTACTGCTACCTCTAAGGGATACTCCTTGCATTCAAAAGCAGCAGAATAACAGTACATTAGACCTTGGGGGTGATTTTCATCCCCGTTTTTGAGTGGGGACAGGGCAGTAGTGGGCCAAGGATTGCAGTGCACTCCTTACCACCTCATTCCCGCTGATGTTCGGCCCACCGTGGCTTTGGAGCAGGCAGGGAAACAGGCGAGCTACGCTACCACCAGAAACAGGTGGGAACCCATTTGAACTTGCAAATTGGGGTCCTACGCCAAGGATTGCCAACCCTCCAGGATTGTCTTGGGGACTCCAGGATTTGAACATAAATCTCCAAGACACTGCTGCAAGCAACCCGGGAGAAAAATCAGAGGGGCATTAAACAAAATTGTGGGGTTTTTCTCATTTTCTTTGAACACTTTCACTTATTAGTTCTAAAAGTATTGGAGATAGGGAAAAGAGGCTGTTTCACTATCTGTCAAAATTAATACAATTGGGCAACAAAGAGGCTGTTCCCGATCCAATTAGCGTGAGAAGGTAGTGCTCGGAGGATAGACCAATGCCGGGAGGGGGGGGGGCGTGGTTTGAGGTGGCAGGTCATGTGATAAAGCCTCCAGGAATACACCCAACCAGAGTTGGCAACCCTACCTACGCCTGATGCTGCTTTGATTCAGTAACCTAACCAGTGGACCTTAGAAAGAGTGCTGGAACTCCAGAAACATTGTAGCTGAGTTATTCCACTGATTTTTGTGGGGCCAGGAGCGGCATTATCCCACCTGCTGCCAGTCCCTCCATGCCCCCTTCAGGATTGCTTCCTGCCCCTTTAAGGGACTACTTCCAGCTAGAGTCCACAGAGGAGCCATCAGATTCCCCCACCCACCCCTCCCCTCCCGATTGTTCAGCGCTAGCTGGTCACCGATTAAATAAAAATGAGGCCCAACAATGAAAATGGTTCGCTAGTGCCATTGGGCGGGTATTGCAATTGCTCCACCCACCGCCCCCCCACTCTGCCCCGTGTACTCCCAAAAAAAAAATCAGCCTCCTTGTTTTAGGCTTTAACTACCAAACAAATATATCAAACATTAATAGAACAAGTAAATAACAGCAATAACAAAACATCAATTTTTACAAACTTTGTTAAATTTTACTAGCTCCTCTTGAAATAGTAAATAATTCATAAGGGCTGTGCTAAAACTATGCTATAATTATTTCTTTATGTAATGGTTTTTTAATCTTTTCCTCACCAAGCTGACTCTCCTAAGATGGAGTCTTGTGCTTTCGGACAGACGTGTGACATCTCCTCAAAAAGCACCACATAGGCCAATGTGGATGGCTTGTCTATATGTTCGGCAGCGATATCTCCCATCTTGCAGAAGCAGGGACCAGTGAGTCAGATGCATGTTGGAGACATCACTGTCTTTATCCTCTGTTTCCTGCCTGAAAGGACATTAGTGAACAAAGTGGGTTTTTACAACAATCTGATAGCTTCATGGTCACTTTTTTACTGATACCAGCTTTTTATTTCCAGATTTTGTTAACTGAATTCAAATCTCAAACTGCCGTGGTGAAATTTGAACTGATGATCTCTGAATTATTAGTCTAGGCCTCTGGATTACTAGTCCAGTAACATAAATACTACGCTACCATAACCTTTCTACATTTATACTTTACTAGCCTTGCTTTAACCAGAAGCACAAAGTCATCTGGTTGTCACATGTTCCCCTACCTCACTCTGCATACAGAGACTATGGCTGTGATTTTATCGGGGGTGCAAATTCCTGATGGGAAACCCAGAAATATGGGTTTCCCAGACGTTCTTACGATTTTGATGTAAGAACGTGTTTCATTTTTTTTGACTGTTTCCTGCCCGACAGGCTGACCTGATTGACAGGCTGGCCTCAGTCGGACGGGAGAAGAGGAAGGAAGAGGACGTGAAAAGGAAAGTGTTAGATGGAGGGGTCATCAGGGGGATCGGGGTCAGGGCTCAGTCATCGGGGGCAGGGGTCAGTCATCGGAGGGGGGGCTCAGTCGTCGGAGGTCTCAATCATCGTGGGGGAGTCAGTCATTGGGGGGGGGGGCTTAGTCACTGGGTGGTCAGTCATCGGGGGGATTGGGGTCAGGGGTCATCGCAGGGATCGGAAATTGTGGGGGGATGGTGGGAGCACTCCTGGCCCTCCAGGCCCACAAGCTGTTCCAAAAAGGCATTTACCTGCAGTTTCAGGCCTTCTCGCCTCCTCTCATGTGGCGTGAAGGAAAAGGCCTGGGAATCCCGGCTCCCAGGAATTAAAAGCAAAAAAATTGTCAAAATGGAGGCCCACAGCCTCCTTGAAAGATTTTAATGACCGACCGGCCTCCTAAGATCGGGTTGGTTGCCTGCCCATCATCCCACCTCCATTAAAACCGGAGGTGGGTGGGTTGGAGGAGGGTTGGGGGCAGTTTTTAGATTTTTAAAATTATTACTGGCCCCACTCCCCCAACCAACCTGTTTCTCCCATTTAAAATCAGGCCCTATCTGTTTATACATCCCCTTTCTACACCATTGAAACAGAGATGAATCAGGATGTTACATTATTATTAGATATGAACACACACAGACATTGCAGCTTTAACAAAGCTAACTCTCCACCCTGATAACAGTAATAGTTTTACTAGTACAAGGATTCCAGTAATTTTTCTATTCTAGGAAAAATGCATAGCAGTACAACAACGTACTTGCCATCTCCACAGAATCTCATTGGTCTACACCAACTACAAAAGTTATCTAATTCTCTTCAGAGGTTCCAGTCAGACAGTCTCTCTTTAAAAGTTCCATATCAGATTCACTGATTTGTAAAGTGCAGACTAATAAATACCTTGAGATGGTGACTGGTGTTCCATGAATGATTGTTTGCTCCTTTCAAAAGAAGCTGCCAATCAAACACATTTTTCAAAAAAAAGCACACAGAATGCTTGTATTTGAATTGAGTGGCTTCTCCGCCCCTTTCCTGCAGATAAGTTGACAGATTGTTGCAACAGAATGTAACAAACTGAACTGGAATAGTGTTCTTTGAGTGAAGCAGGTTTTTGACTCTGTACCAGGATGGAATTAAAAAAGTAATATCAAGCTAAATCTTGGAAAAACATTCTTAACTTTTGGCATACGTAACACCCTGGTTTCTGAAAGCTGAAAACATTTTCCATGATTGTGATATAGTTTATGTATGCATCTAAAAGTCAAGGTGGGAACAGCTGTTACTTCTGTAAAACTACAGTTCAATATGCCTGTCACATGACCTGTATCAGTGTTGTCCAATAAAAATCACCGACTAGCCTCAGGTATGGCTACTGCAACACCATTTTAACCACATGCACTAATTTTAGTGGAAAATGCCTTACACACAAGATAGCTAAATGCACTTCATGTGTATATTTACTTAAACATCTACCGCCATCCAGTGCCAAACTTTGCATTCTTACTATTTCACCAAAGTTTGAAATTCTGGCATGAATTTATCAGAAACAGCACATCTTAGTGCAGCTTTTAGGTTTTTGTCCAGCAGTTGTGAGCAGTACTTTGACTTCATCAGAGTGATTACTGAGAATGTTGACTCGTACAACAAGACGTGCCAGACATGCCCCTGCTCTCCATCCAGGACGTGGTTGGACGTTAGAAAAGTATACGGAATCCTTGGCTTTATGAACTGAGGCATAGAGTACAAAAACAAGAAAGTTATGCTAAACCTTTACAAATCACTGGTTAGGCCTCAGCTGGAGTATTGTTATCCAATTCTGGGCACCACACTTTAGGAAGGATGTCAAGGCCTTAGAGAGGGGACAGAGGAGATTTACTAGAATGGTACAAGGGATGCGGGACGTCAGTTACGTGGAGAGACTGGAGAAGCTGGGGTTGTTCTCCTTAGAGCAGAAAAGGTTAGGGGGAGATTGAAAAGAGGTGTTCAAAATCAGAAAGGATTTTGATAGCGTAAATAAGGAGAAACTGTTTCCAGTGGCAAAAGGGTCGGTAATCTGAGGACACGGATTTAAGGTGATTGGCAAAATAAATCGAAGGTGCGATGAGGAGAAATTTTTTACGCAGCGAGTTATTATGATCTGGAATGCATTACCTGAAAGGGTGGTGGAAGCAGATTCAATAATAACATTCAAAAGGGAATTGGATAAATACTTGAAGGGAAAAATTTGAAGGACAATGGGGAAAGGGCAGGGGAATGGGACTAATTGGATAGCTCTTTCAAACAGCTCGCTCAGGCACAATGGGTCGAATGGCCTCCTTCTCTGCTGTATCATTCTATGATTCTATGTTACTTGCCCTTTGCCATGACGTGACCTGTTGGAGCTGCTTTAATTCATTGGGCTTGCTTTCTTCTGCTGGCCTGGAGTGGTTATTGGCCAAGCTCCCCTCTCCGTACAATGTTACTGGTGTTTCTATGGTGCAGAAATCTGGTGATTTCACTCATGTTACACACCATTTTAGCAGATAAAAAATAAGCAGTAATCAAGGAATTAAAACACACACAATGATCAAAAATCACTGACACACTCTGTTTTTTGTCTTGTCATTTTACCAACAAACGCACAAAATGATTAATATGCTGTGCGAATATGAGAATTGAAATCACAAGCCCAACGATGATGTCAATTTTTATTTACAAATAGTCACATCTGGATTTGCAATTAGCCACATGTGGCTAGTGATAAATGTATTGGAAAACACTGCCCTGTATTCGCAAGTGTCTCTTTGATTAATAGTACGGTTTTATTCTGGGATAACATTGGTACAAGTTAAATGATGGTCCATCAAAATAAAAGGGCATGATTGCTCCCCAATGTTGTCACTCCTCTCTTACAGTTATAAATGCTATACCCTCTTGCTGTCCCCATCTCTTCTGTTCAGAAACTATTTGAATGAAGTGCCTTCCACAGATATATAATTTCCTCATCCATTGCCTGAAGACATGGAACAAAAATAGTCATGAAACCTAATTCCCATGAGAAGGTGTGGGAGTCATGCTGCCATTCATTGCGACAGTAGCTGAGGAAAGTAAAAGGATTTTTTTAAACTACCAATTCATTTCTGTTAGAAGAAAAACATGAAAATCTTTAACAGGCAGTTAGATAGCAGGTTAAGTCAGTTTGTATTGTGTTCAATGGTATCACACACATTGATATCTTCTTACACATGTGATGTGTGCTGAATGTTTTGCAAGTCTGTATATGATTTTGAGTAGGATGCCCTCATTTCGCTGTATATGGATGATATGAGCGATTGTCTCCATGTTTCTCCCCATTGCTCCACTGGGTGGTCTCAGTCTTTTTCCCATCCCTCTTTTAGGCTTTCTGTACTAACTGCTGCCATAGTGATGTACTTGGTCTATGAGTAGAGATGTGACTGTGGAGATTTCTTATCTTCAAAAAGGAGCATTCTAAAGGGGTCACGAGAGTTGCCTTGCAATGGCTTTTGTGGTGCCTTACTAATTTGTAAAGGTGTCCAATTTAGAGGGAGCAAAACAGGTAAAATGCTGTTTCCAGTGTAAGATAGTGAAGAGTAGGGTACAGTGTGGTACAGCAAGGTGCCCTCAGACTGTAGGGAGTAGCCAAACTGGGAGCCAAGAATAAGAAAAAGAATCAGGAAAGAAAGAAAATGCTGGAATAAATGAGCAGCAACAGAAGGAGGAGGAGGTGACAGAGAGCAACTGTGGATAAAGGAACATCAGCGCAGAGGGCATTTCATAAAATGCAGGAGAAGTAATATTGGAAAGGATTTTGAAGGAGGTGTCAAAAACTCACAAACAGAATGCGAAGGAATTTATCGGCCACCCGGATAGCATGACAGAACAAAACAATGTTCCCAAAGTCAACCGGATTAAATGAGGATGGCAGCAGCTTTCAACACTTTTTACTGAGATTTGGGGCATGATTTTAGCCTGGAAAAATGGGTGGGTTGGGAACAGAGGTTGGGGGGAGGGTAGTAACAATTGCAAAAATCTAAAACCCACCCCCAATCCGCCCATTTCCAGTTTTCACAGGGGCGGGATGAGGGGCAGCACCAACCCGCTCTCAGCAGGTGGGTCAGGCATCAAAAAATTTTAAGGATGCTCTGGGCCTCTATTTTCAAAGTTTTTTTGATTTTAGCCCCTGGGGGCTGGGATTTCAGGGCCTTCTCCTTTACACCACGTGAGAGGAGGCGAGAAGGCCCGAAACTGCAGGTAAGTGCCTTTATACCACAGCTTGTGGGCCCGAAGGAGCAGGAGTGCTTCCCCCAGGCACAACAAGCCTACCTAAAGCGACCCCCCCCCCACAACGCTCTCCGATCCCCCCACGATCTCCGACCCCCCATGTCCCCCGATCCCCGATGACTGACCCCCTCCCCGATGACTAACCCCTCCCCCCCAGATGACTGAACCCCTCCCCCCGGTTACCCCTGAGCCCCCCCATGACTGACCCCCCCACCCTTCCCCCCCGATGACTGACCGCCCCCGGTGATTGACACCCCCCACCGGTGACAAGGTCTCACATGGCAGACCGGTCAGAAAAGTAAAAGCCCATGGAATCCAAGGAATAGTGGCAAGTTGGATCCAGAATTGGCTCAGTGGCGCTAAGCAAAGGGTAATGGTCAATGGGTGTTTTTGTGACTGGAAGACTGTTTCCAGTGGGGTTCCACAGTGCTCAGTACTCGGTTCCTTGCTTTTTGTGATATATATTAATGATTTAGACCTAAATGTAGGGGGCATGATTAAGAAGTTTGCAGATGATACAAAGATTGGCCGTGTGGTTGATGGTGAGGAGGAAAGCTGTAGACTGCAGGACGATATCAATGGACTGGTCAGGTGGGCAGAAAAGTACCAAATGGAATTCAATCCGGAGAAGTGTGAGGTAATGCATTTGGGGAGGGCAAACAAGGAAAGCGAATACACAATAAATGGGAGGATACTGAGAGGTGTAGTGGAAGTGAGGGACCTTGGAGTGCATGTCCTCAGATCCCTGAAGGTAGCAGGACAGGTAGATAAGGTGGTTAAGAAAGCATACGGCATACTTTCCTTTATTAGCCAAGGCACAGAATATAAGAACAGGGACGTTATGCTACAACTGTATAAACCACTAGTTAGGCCACATCTTGAGTACTGTGTACAGTTCTGGTCACCACATTACAGGAAAGATGTGACTGCACTAGAGAGGGTACAGAGGAGATTTACAAGAATGTTGCCAGGACTGGTGAATTTTAGCTATGAGGAAAAATTGGATAGGCTGGAGTTCTTTTCATTGGAACAGAGGAGGCTGAGGGGTGATTTAATTGAGGTGTATAAAATTGTTAGGGATCTAGATAGAGTGGATAGGAAGGACCTATTTCCCTTAACAGATGGGTCAATAACCAGGGGGCATAGATTTAAAGTAATTGGTAGAGGGATTAGAGGGGAGCGGAGGAGAATTTTTTTCACTCCGAGGGTGCTGGAGGTCTGGAACTCACTGCATGAAAGGGTGGTAGAGCCAAAAACCCTCAGTGCATTTAAAAAATACTTGGATGTGCACTTGAAGTGTCGTAACTTACAAAGCTATAGACCAAGAGCTGGAAAGTGGGATTAGGCTGGATAGCTTTTTTTCGGCCAGCACAGACACAATTGGCCGAATGGCCTCCTTCTGTGCCGTAACATTCTATGATTCTATGATTTGATAAAGTTCCACATACTGGACATGTTAGCAAAATTAAAACCCATGGGATTAAAGGGAAAGTGGCAGCATGCATATAGAATTGGCTAAGGGACACAAAGCAGGGAGTAGTGGTGAACGGTTGTTTTTCAGACTGGAGGGAAGTATACAGTGGTGTTCCCCAGGGGTCAGTATTAGGACCACTGCTCTTCTTGATATATATTAATGACTTGGACTTGGGTATAGAGGGTATAATTTCAAAGTTTGCAGACGATACGAAATTCAGAAATGTAGTAAACAATGTGGAGGATAGTAACAGACTTCAGAAGGACATAGACAGACTGGTGAAATGGGCAGACAGGTGGAATTTAATGCAGAGAAGTGTGAAGTGATGCATTTTGGTAAGAAGAACGAGGAGAGGCAATATAAACTAAATGGTACTATTTCAAAGGGAGTGCAGGAACAGAGAGACCTGGGGGTGAATGTACACAAACCTTTGACAGTGGCAGGACAAGTTGAGAAGGTCGTTAAAAAAGCATACGGGATCCTTGGCTTTATAAATAGAGGCACAGAGTACAAAAGCAAGGAAGTTATGAAACCTTTATAAAACACTGGTTAGGCCTCATTTCCTTTGTTAGATCTCCTCTGTACATTCTGTATTCAACTTGCTTCTCTACTATATTATGAATCTTACATTTATCATAAGCCTTTTTCTGTTTCATTTTAATCTACATGGGCAGGATTTTAACTGGGAAAAATGAGTGGGTTGGGGGCGGGGGGGCATTGAAAATTGCAACAATTTCAGACCCACCCCCAACCCGCCCATTTCCGGTTTTCACTGGGGTGGGATGAGAGGCCAGCGACCAACTCGGTCTCAAGCGGCAGGTTGGTCACTAAAACCTTTCAAGGAGGCAATGGCCTACATTTTGAAAGGTTTTGCGATTTCAACCCCTGGGGGCCGGGATTCCCGGGCCTTCTCCTTCCCACCACGTGAGGAGGCGAGAAGGAGCAAAACGGCAGTTAAGTGCCTTTCTGGCACAGCTTGTGGGCCCAGAGGAGCAGGAGTGCTTCCCCCAGGCCCAACAAGCCTACCTGCAGTGATCCCCCCCACGTTCAATGATCGCGGACTCTCCCCAATGATCGCGGATCCCTCCAATGATTGTGGCGCCCCCCCCCCCGGCAATGATCGCGGACCCCCCCAACGATTGTGGACCGCCCACCCCCCAAATCTCAGATCCCTGATACCAACCCCACCTCTCGGTGATTGACTCCCCAGTGACTGACACCCGATCGCCGACCCCATGACCCCCGATTCCCCCCCCCTGTGACTGACCTCTGATGACTGACCTCCCCCTGGCCCCAATGACTGACTGCCCCCCCCACCCAATGACTGACCTCCTGCTGACTGGCCTCCAATGACTGACCTCCCCCCCACAATGACTGACCCCCCCTATGACTGACCACCCGGTGACTGACATCCGATGACTGACCTCCCCCCAACCAATGACTGAAACCCCCCCATGACTTATTCCCCGGTGCCTGACCTCCAATGACTGACCTTCCCTCCCCCCCGATGACTGACCCCCATGCCAATCAATGCCCCTGTGCCCACCAATGCCGCCCTGTCCACCAATGCCCCCATTCCCACCAATGCTCCCATGCCCCCCCCCCCTATCCATACAATCTAAGACTTACCTGAACACTTACCTGAAGGCGTCCTCTTACTGGCTCTGCTCCCTTCTGACTGAGGCCAACCTGTCAAATCAGGCCGGCCTGTCGGGCAGGAAACCGACAAAAAAAAAATAAAAGACGTCCTCATGTCAAAATCGTAAGGACGTCCGGGAAACCAATACTTCCGAGTTTCCGGTCCGCGATTCGACCCCACTGCTCCCTTCCCGACTCTGGGTCAAAATCCTGACCTATATCTTTAGTCATCCAGGGAGCTCTAGTTTTGTAAACCCTTCTTTACCCGCCTCGTGGGAATGTGTCTACTCTGTACCTGAACTAACTCCTCATTAAAGACCTCCCATTGTTCAATTACTGTTTTGCCTAACAATTTCTGATTCCAATCCACCTGGGCAAGATCCCTTTTTAACTCATTGAATTTAGCCCTCTTCCAGTTAAGTATTTTTACACTTGATTGTTCCATGTCTTTTTCCACAACTTTTCTAAACCTGATGATACTATGATCATTGTTCCCCAAATGCTCCCCCATTGAAACATGCTCCACCTGCCCCACTTCATTCCCCATTACTAGATCCAGCACTGCTTCCTTCCTCGTTGGGTTGGAAACACACTGATCAAGAAAGTTCTCTTGTACACATTTCAAGAATTCCTCCCCCTCTTTGCCATTTACACTGTTACTATCCCAGTCTACATTGAGATAATTGAAGAACCCCATTATCACTACTCTACAGTTCTTGCATCATTCTGTAATTTGCCTGCAATTTTGCTCCTCTATCTCCTTCCCACTATTTGGTGCCCTATATTATACACGCAGTAGCAAAATTGCTCTTCTTTGTTCCTTACTTCTAACCAAATAGATTCTCTGAATGCATTGTAGCCAGGAATATTAAGTACCCAATCCTCCCTTTCTTTGAGCCAGGTCTCTAATATTGCCACTTTATCATAGTCCCATGTGTTGACTTGAGCCTGCAGCTCACCAACCTTATTTACAACGCTACGTACATTTATGCACATGCACTCCAATCACATCTTAGACTGCCTCGCATTTGCCCCCTGTCTGATTCCTCCTATGTCTGAACTATTCTTTACTCTCGTGCTATTTGCTTCTCCCAGTCCTCTGTGCATCTTGTTTCTTCTCTACATGAATATACAGTCAAACAGGAAAGTGAAGATAAAACGCTTGATAGCAACAGTTGAGTTTGGTTTATATCAGACTATTCAAGCTCAAATAGAGGAGGGAGATGCATTAGATCTTTTTACATGACTCTGATTTATTAGTTAAACCTGTCTCTTGATCAATTAGCTTTTCTTGTTAATAAAGTTACATTTCGTAGCCCATATTTATCGCTTTTGTGTAATTGGAGTGCATCTTTCACATGATGCGACTTCTGCTTGCCACACAAATGTGCCCCTGGTCGCAGCCCATCTTTCAACCCCGCGTTCATTTATATATTTTTGGCAGCCTCCCCAGCCTCTTGCCAGTAGGGGGGAGTGGAGACTTGCTGTGGCAAGCCTCAGAGGCCGGTAAAGTTCAAGCTGCTGGTAAAACTTTTCATGATTGATTGCACAAGCTTTCAGATTTTTAAAACATTAAGACCCCCTTCCGCTATCATTACTGCACTAAATGCCAGGGACAAACAGGCATCCCTGTCATCCGTCATCGCTATGGGTCAAATGACAGAAAATGCATTGGATAATGTATCTCCAATATTTGAATACCATTTCAATATGCCCACCCAGATATGGGCAGATGTATTGAACATCATCCCTCACTTCCAATGGGAAATTCAATGGACTTGAATATTTGGAGGGGGGGTGAGTTATGGTGGAGAGTGCTCCTATCCCTTGAGCGCCAGTTCCTCTCAAAAAATTGGCTGAAAGAAGGCAGAATATTCTAACCCATATGTTGACGCTATCTGCAATTGCAGCCTGTGTAGATCATTGAACCTGCAAACTTTACAATTGGGCATCAGGGGCACACTAGTTGTTGGTGCCTGACATGGTGAGCAAAAAATAAAGATGCCTGAAATGAATAAAGGCATCATGCAGCATTTTAAAAATATAATAGCTGGCTTACAATGTCATCTGAACCTTTGAAAGAGACTGACAGCTTTCAATCACTCACAGCTGCCCATTATTTCTTATGTAATATCGTATGAAGTTAGAAAAACCTAGAGATTTTATTGTTGTAAAGAATGATCCTTTGAATTCTTGAGTTCAATTCAGATCTGGATCGAGGTTGCAACTTCTCCCATCTTTCTAAAAAAGCAATCTGATTTTCTGAATCCTAAATTTCAAAAAAAAAATGCCAAGAGGGCAGGTTTTAAGAGACAGGTTTCAGGACAGAGCATCACTGGATCACCAAGGAGACAAATGTCATGAATAGATAGTGTTCTTCATTGGTAGGAAAATACATGCGTCAAAGAGATAATCACTTTACGACAAAGGAAATCAAATCAGCTGGATTGAAAACACAATATTTAAGGAAACACTTTATAAATGTAATTTTCTTCAAAAGTCTCCCACCCATTACTCAGCCTTCTCGATTCACCAATCAGAAGCCTTTTGAAAGATTATAGCTTGTAAACATTCAAATGTACAATAGACAAAACAGCTGCACTATTGTGTGGAGCAGACTCTTAAAGCAACAGATGTATCTGAATTCAAATTCTGTTGAAGAATAATTTAGCATCCATCTCAAGTAGATTCACTTTTCAAACTTATCAAAAATGCCAAAATTCCAGAAGGAAGTTACCTCATATTTTCCTGTGGAAAAAGGAAGCGGAGTGATTTCAGAAATCTTCTCTATTGAATTATCTTCTCTTATTTTCCTGACTCGCCTTTGCCCAGTGAATGGACGGGAGCAGCACACTGCACCTGTCCAGGCGGGGCTGCGGGTAATTTTGATGTCTTTTACTGCAGGCGTCGCCCATGCTCTGCCCCTTGCTGGAAGTCCCGGGAATTCTGGGGCAGCATAAAGGAGGTGGGCACACATCCAATTGGATCTCCCACCCATTTCCCTGACATGGGGAATGGGCATTTCAAGTAGATAAAACCTGGAGAATTGGCCCCTAGATAAGTTAAAAAACTTGCTGCCACGTTTTGAGAGTTTTGAAATTTGGCCTGGGGTGAGTTCAGGTTAATTTATAATAACGTGTTGCTATTAAGTTAAATTCAGCACATAAGGTGTTGGACAGAGTATAAATCAAGAAATTAGAGGAGCATGTATAAGGGTAAAGCAATAATAGTGGGGGACTTTAATTTTCATATAGACTGGGCAAAACAATTTGGCAGAAGTAGTTTGGAGGATGAGTCCATGGAATGCATTTGAGACAGTTTTCTAGTACAATATGTCAAGGAACCAACAAGGGAACTGGCTATTTTAGATATAGTATTGTGTAATGAGACAGGGTTAATTAGTAATCTTATAGTTAAGGATCCTCTGGGATAGAGTGATCATGATATGATTTCATATTGAGTTTGAGAGTGATGTACTTAAGTCCAAAACTAGGGTCTTAGATTTAAATAAAGCCAATTAGGTATGAGGGGTGAGTTGGCTAAGGTAGATTGGGAAATTAGATTAAAAGATATGACAGTAGATAAGCAATGGCAAACATTTAAAGAAATAATTCACAATTCTCAACGAATATACATTCCCTTGAGGAATAAAAACTCCACGGGAAAGGTGATCCAACCGTGGCTAACTAGAGAAGTTAAGGATAATATGAGATTAAAAGAAGAGGCTTACAATATTGCCAACAAGAGTAGAGAGCCTGAGGATTGGGAAGATTTTAGAAATCAGCAAAGGATGACCCAGAAATTAATAAAGAGGGAGGAAATTGATTATGAGAGGAAACTAGCAAGAAATATAAAAACAGATTGCAAGAGCTTCTACATGTATGTAAAAAGGAAGAGATTAGCAAAAGTAAACGTGGGTCTCTTAGAGGCAGAGACAGGAAAAATTATAATGGGGAATAAGGAAATGGCAGAGACGTTAAACAAATATTTTGTATCTGTCTTCACAATAGAAGACACAAAAAACATATTGGAAATAATGGGGAACCAAGAGTCTAATGAGAGTGAGCAACTTAAAGTAATTAAGATTAGTAAAGACAAAGTACTGGAGAAATTAATGGGACTAAAAGCCAACAAATTCCCTGGATCTGATGGCTTACATCTTAGGGTTTTAAAAGAGGTGGCTACAGAGATAGTGGAATGCATTGGTTTTGATCGCCCAGAATTCCATAGATTGCAGAATGGTCCCAGCGGATTGGAAAGTAGCAAATGTAATCCCACTATTCAAGAAAGGAGGGAGAGAGAAAACAGGGAACTATAGGCCAGTTAGCCTGACATCAATAGTAGGGTAAATGCTAAAATCTATTATTAAGGATATAGTAAAGGCACTTAGAAAATAATAATATTATTAGGCAGAATCAACACAGTTTTATGAAAGAGAAATCATGTTTGACAAATCTATTAGAGTTTTTTAAGAGTTTAACTAGTAGGGTAGATAAGGGGGAGCCGGTGGATGTAGTATATTTGGATTTTCAGAAGGCATTTGATAAGGTGTCACATAAGATTACACAAGATTGGGGGTAATATATTAGCATGGATTGAGGATTGGTTAGCGGACAGAAAACAAAGAGTAGGAATAATGGGTCATTTTGGGGGTGGCAAGTTGTAACTAGTGGGGTGCGGCAAGGATCAGTGCTTGGGCCTCAGCTGTTTACAAATTTATCAATGACTTAAATGAAGGGGCCGAGTGTAATGTATCCAAATTTGCTGATGATACAAAGTTAGGTGGGAAAGTAAGCTGTGAGAAAGATGCAAAGAGGTTGCAAAGGGATATAGACAGGTTAAGAGAATGCGTGAGAAGGTGGCAGGTGGAGTATAATTTAGGGAAATGTGAAACTATTCACTTTGGTTGGAAGAATAGAAAAACAGAATATTTTCTAAAAGGTGAGAGACTAAGAAATGTTGGTAGTCCTTGTACATGAATCACAGAAAGTTAAAATGCAGGTACAGCAAACATTTAGGAAGGCAAATGGTATGCTAGCCTTTATTGCAAGGGGGTTGGAGTATAAGGGCAAGGAGGTCTTGCTGCAAATATATAGGGCTCTGGTGAGACCACACATGTAAGACTGTGTACAATTTTGGTCTCCTTACTGATCCCGAAGGATATACTTGCCTTAGAGGGGGTGCAACCAAGGTTCACTAGATTGATTCCTGGGGTGAGACGGTTGTCCTATGAGGAGAGATTGAGTAGAATGGACCTATATTCTCTGGAGTTTAGAAGAATGAGAGGTGATCTCATTGAAATATATAAAATTCTTAGAGTGGTTGACGGGGTAGATGCTGAGAGGCTGTTTCCCCTGGCTGGAGAGTCTAGAACTAGGGGTCATAGTCTCAGGATAAGGGTTGGGCCGTTTAGGACTGAGATGAGGAAAAATTTCTTCACTTAGTTGAGTGTGAGGGCTGTGGTTGCTCAGTTGTTGAGTATATTCAAGATTGAGATCGATGGATATTTGGATACTGAGGAAATCAAGGGATATGTCCGATGAGCTGCTCTTTGAGAGCTCTGGCAGCAGGGGCCACAGGTGGTCATTGCCTCTCCTGTTCTTCATGCTACTCCTCCTCCCCCACCCAAACTTCTTCCTCCTCCTGCTGGATTTGTTGCTGCTCAGGTGGCATTATGGATTGGGTCCTCATGATGGCAAAGTTATGGAGCATGCAGCAGACTACCACAGATTTGGATACCCGCTCCGGAGGGTACTACAACGCTCCTCCTGAACGGTCCATGCTGTGCAAGTGTTTCTTGAGCACTGTCACTCTCATGAGCTCGATGATGTTTCTGGTGGTGGTAAGGCTCTTGTTATAGACCTGCTCTGCTGCTGTGTCTGGGATCCTGACAGGAGTCATGAGCTAAGTCTGAAGGGAATAACCCTTGTCACCCAGTCGCCAGCCTGCAACCTGACGGCCTGGTTGGAACAAAGGCGGCACAGAAGACTGGCATGGGATGAATGATTCATCCCTGCTGCCAGGAAACCAGGCTCAGAACTGCATCATGTGCTGCCTGTGGTCGCAAGCCAGCTGGACGTTGAGGGAGTAGAATCACTTTCTGTTGAAAAGGGTGCCAGGCTGGTGATGGGGAACACGCAAGACAATGTGAGTGCAACCTATGGCACCTTGCACCCTGGGGAAGCCTGCAATGTGGGTGAAACCTAGTGGCTTCTTGCCTGCTTTGCTCTATCCATAGGGAAGGGGATGTAGGTATTCCCCCTGGAATTGAGAGCCTCGGTGACCTCCCTGATACAAGGGTGGACTGCGAACTGTGAGATGTCACTGATGTCACCCGGTGGCCTCGACATCCACAGGCAGTGCTGTCCATGCCCAGGTATGAGGATTGAGCTGTGGCCGCAGCTGGTGACATAGCTCGATGACAGTCTCCTTAGTGCAGTTCAGCTAGAAGTGCTCCCTGAAGACTCACTGTGGTTATGGCCTCCTGCGTATTGCCCGCCTCCTCCCACTTGTCGCAGGTGCTCCTGCTCTTTGCTGTCTTCCTTGCTGCTCTCCCTTGTCCTCCAGCCCCAATGATAAACCTACCAGGCCACCCATGACTACAGTAAAACTGTTTAGAAGGCAGCCAAAAATAGTCTAGCACCAGCATAAACTTATCAGCAGTCAGCAATCAGTTCTCAGAGTCAGAAAAAAAGGCCAAAAAACATCCACAAGTTCTCCAAGTGATAAAGTCCACCCGCCATATTAGATGCTTAGGCGCCCATTTTGTGCCTGAAAAACGTTGCGATGCATTATATTTCTAGACACAAAAAGCATCAAGGGGTATGGGGAGAGAGCGGGAATATGGTATTGAGATAGAGGATCAGCCATGATCACATTGAATGGCGGAGCAGGCTCGAAGGGCCGATTGGCCTACACCTGCTCCTATTTTCTATGTTTCTATGTTGACCAGCAGCCTCAAATGACAAAGCAGCGACTAACCTGTATGTGGTGGATGAGCCCTTTAAATAGCGCTACTGAAGGGTCCTTCCTGCCTGTTAGCACCACGAGTTGCTGTGTGACTTTATCACTTGGCGAGTCTGGTGCTAGGGGCAGCCCCACAAGCGTACGACCCTTATTTAAATAGTTTAATTAGATAGTTCTGTCGTGCATCCTGGACGCTTATGGACCGGCCGATCCAATATGGTGGGCGACACACTTCTGGCACATAAGAGTGTGCGTGTCTTGCCCGCCATATTAGATGCTTAGGCGCCTGTTTTGTGCCTGAAAAACGTTGCGGTGCATTATATTTCTAGGCCAATGCTCTCCCATAGTGTTCATTATGCAAATATTTTATGAACATAAACCAACTTTTGCTGTAAACTTACATGACCTCATCTGTTCTGTTTGGGTATAGTTATTGCAGTTCCAGTGTGGCAGCTCTTTCCAGCTGTTCATTATAGTTCAAAATAACAGCAGCTGGAAAAATTCCTTCCCTCCATTCCCAATTTCTGAGCTTCAAGAGCAAGTTTTTTCTTATCTAATTTGGAATCTACTGGAAGAAGAACATGTTTAATTTGTTAGCACATGGCATTGACAGACTAATTGATTTTATCGTGCACTACTTAATTGGAATTTGGAGAAAAGGCTATCCCTGGGAGTTGGGCAGGTAGGAGAGGCTGACTAAGAAAAATAAGGATATATTTTCTCGGAAGAATACACGGAACTCAATTTATTTTTCATAATCTTTAACTAAGTTTTCTTTTCTCTGGATAGTCAGTTAGAAATCTGAGACAGTGATTTCTAACATTTTGCCTTTGCAGGAAATTCCTGAAATATGATACTGCAGGGACGGTATACTGAGGTTTTGTTGAGTACTGACATTCGCAGTCAACTGAAGGCATAAACACACAATCAAACGAAGACCATTTTAATTTAAGCATTAAAATGGAGGTGTGCACTAACACATAAATCTCTAGCCCAATGTTGATTTGAAGCTGCAGTAGCTTTTGGGATAAACACAAAGGGAAGGTGATAATAAATCATGTGCTGCTGTTCCAGTCAATTTATGTGGAGGACTGGCGGCCCTGCTGGATCTCTTTCGTATTGCCGTTTGTGAATTCTGGCATGTGTCAGTCTATCCTCATCGAAAGTATTATTTTCAACTGTACTAAGTCGTGGAGCAAAAAAATGTGCTTGATTTTTTTTTCTGCAGTATTCCATCACTGGCCTGAAATAGGCTTTTTAAGAAGACAGGAGTTACCGATGGTAATAAATAGGTTTAAGCTTTGGGCTCCTCATCTTCTACTGTAGTTTGGAACTACTCTTGACATGTACTTGCCCCAGTGCTGATCAAACGAGAAATAAGCAAACCGAGGAGGTCGATATTTTGTAACTGAAGAGGAGAGGTGGGTGGGCAACGTCATGGCCAATCTTTCTCAACAGCTATTGCCACGTGTCATTCAGATGTAAAAATGAACCACTCTCGAGGTTGATTTTAACAGTAAAAGGAACAGCATTGTTTTTGACCACATTTACCAGGTCATCAATAAAGACAAGAAACAGAGTGTGGTCAAGCACACTTCCCCAGAGTTATCCCTCCTTAGGTGTGGCGATAACAAGATGGGGGTTAAATGCGATAACCCCCAAATCCGGGCATGGGGGGTTGCAGTGCGCGATTAACCCGCGCCCGGTCATTCCGATGCAGGCAGCACGTAAAATTCGTGCTGCCTGCTCACTTACCTTATTCCAGTGCGAGCAGCCAGGCCGAGCTGCGTTGTTCAGTGACTGCTCACCAGCAGGGGGGCCCAGATACCGCGTGAATGGCTCGCACCTCTTAAAAGCAACCTGCACCTCTTAAAGGCAGCCTGCACCTCTTATTTGCAAAATATAAGATACAGGTCTGCATGGAGTCTGAACGGAGATCAGACATTGCACACATAAAACACAGATCCAGGTCCTGTCCCTATGTTTACAAACTGTTGAGTTATGTTAAAACATTGAATAAAGGTTGTGCACTACTAAATCCCACATCCTCCAATCTGCACACCAGACCTCAATAATCTGCTGATCTGAGTTTGTACCAGGCCTGTGAGAGAGCGTGCACCAAGGTTCTCTGATGATGCACTGGAGGCCTTGGTGCAAGAAGTGGACAGAAGGAGGGGCATCCTATATCTGCCGGGGTGGGGGGGGCGGCAGTAGGGGACGAAGTCAAAGCCAGGTGCACAGCATCATGAACATAGGTGCAGTGCAGGAAAACGTTCAATGCTTTGACACGAGTGGTCAAGGTGAGTGAGGTAAACTGTCAAGTGGCGTCTCCTACCAACTGCACCACACACTACACCCACCCCCCCATCACCCACATACCAACAAACTCTTTCCATCATTATGCAACTCTTCAAATCAGATGCTTCCTCTCACCTTCACACATTACCACTGTTGCAAGCCTCACACCCACAACTCACAGGTCATACACAATGGCAGCTATTCAACCATGACAGGCATATCACCCTACAGGACACTCACTGACACACTTCCCGTTTACCTGCAGGAGAAGGTGGCGCATAACAGGAGGCAGCAAGTGGCAATGGCATTTAGCCTCTCGAGCCTGTTCTGCTATTCAATGAGATCATGGTTGTCTGTGACCTAACTCCATATACCCGCCTTAGCCCCATACCCCTTAATACCTTTGGTTAACAAAAGTCTATCAATCTCAGATTTAAAATTAACAATTGAGTTAGCATCAACTGCCATTTGCAGAAGAGCGTTCCAAACTTCTCCCACCCTTTGCGTGTGGAAGCGTTTCCTAACTTCATTCCTGCAAGTTCTGGCTCTAAATTTTAGGCTATGTCCCCTCGTCCTAGTATTCAAGTATAGGAGACCCCCAAAAACAGGTACAAATGCATCATAAACCAGAAGAAATAATCCAGCAACTAACCTATAAATCCTGCATGGTCCCTTTAAATAGCGTTGGTGGAGGGGTCCTCCAGGCCGTCTACGACATGTTCAGCTGTTCATGGGTTAAGTCAGTGCATTGTCTGGAGCGTTGAGTGCCAAAATGGTGTCTATCCCTTTAAATCAGCGTTGCACACTGATCTAACGCATATTTTCCTTACTTTTCATGGTACCAGCATTCTTTATCTGCACATGCGCAAACACCTTTACCAAGATGGCGTCCAGCTCACGTCATGCTAGAAGCGTGCGTGCACATTGCACACGCCATTTTGGGACCTTTGAAGGCCACATAGTGCCTAAAAAATGGGTGCTGTACGGCCCAATTTATAGCCTGATGAATTTATCATACGTAACCTGATGATAAATAAGCAAAACAATAGATATATTTAATAGAAAACATTTTCAGCTAGACGGTGGGAGTGAAGTTCTTGTTTTGAACTTGCTTCAGGGTTCTTTTCAATCCAAGATTGCTAAAAAGTAATAACTTTGTTAGAGCAGCTCTCAGCAGTTTAACCTTTGCTTCAAAACCTTCTGTTGAAGGTTGAAGATGGGACTGTAGTTTGCAAGGGCAGAGGGATCGAGGTTGTGTTTTTTGAAGCGGGGTGATGATGACAGTTTTGAAAGGGAGACCAGTGCCTGAAGAGAGAGTACCATTTAGTAATGGGGTCAGCTAGTATGGGGTCCAGGGATGGAAGTTGGGTGGTCAGCAGTTTAGTAGGAATGGGGTCCTGGGAGCAACAGATGGGTCTCAAGGACAAATTGAGCTTGAAGATGACATGAGTGGAGGGTAGAGGTGGCAGGGGAAAGGGGTTCAAGGAAACTGTACTGGAGAAAAAATACCTGGGGTTATCTTTGCCCTCCAGCATACTTCTGGAGTAGTGGGTAGTTGACAGCAGTGGACAGGAAAGAAGGGCACAAGAGGACACAAGAAGAAAAAAAACAGATTGAAGTAATGGGCTCAGGTCTGGAGTGGCGGTCAGAATGCATATGTGAATGAGCACAGGGGAAATGTGGGGTAGATAAACATGGCAGAGATAAGAAGAGGTGTATTTTAGTCGTAAACAGAGGACTTTCCTCCTCACTCCAGGAGCCTTGTATTGAATGGATCAACAGTTGTTACACTCAGTACACTTGGTACCTTAATGTTACAATAAAATGCTACAATGTCTAATTAACCAACTGTCAGTCCACAGGTGAAAACCTCACTGAGTTAATAACCTAATCATACACTAGATGTCCTTTTTTTTTACTGAGTCTCCCTCTGCAGGTTCAGCGGATAAAGATACCTCAGTCGGTGTTTAGCTCTCTCTCTCAGTCGGTGTTTAGCTCTCTCTCTCAGTCAGTGTTTAGCGCTCCCACTCAGTCAGTGTTTAGCGCTCTCTCTCTCTCAGTCGGTGTTTAGCGCTCTCTCTCTCTGTCGGTGTTTAGCGCTCCCACTCAGTCAGTGTTTAGCGCTCTCTCTCTCTCAGTCAGTGTTTAGCGCTCCCACTCAGTCAGTGTTTAGCTCTCTCTCTCTCAGTCAGTGTTTAGCGCTCTCTCTCTGTCGGTGTTTAGCGCTCTCTCTCTCAGTCAGTGTTTAGCGCTCCGACTCAGTCAGTGTTTAGCGCTCTCTCTCGGTCGGTGTTTAGCGCTCTCTCTCAGTCAGTGTTTAGTGCTCTCTCTCTCAGTCAGTGTTTAGCTCTCTCTCTCGGTCAGTGTTTAGCTCTCTCTCTTAGTCGGTGTTTAGCGCTCTCTCTCAGTCGGTGTTTAGCGCTCTCTCTCAGTCAGTGTTTAGCGCTCCCTCTCAGTCGGTGTTGAGCGCTTTCTCTCAGTCAGTGTTTAGCTCTCTCTCTCTGTCGGTGTTTAGCGCTCTCTCTTAGTCGGTGTTTAGCTCTCTCTCTCAGTCGGTGTTTAGCGCTTTCTCTCTCAGTCGGTGTTTAGCGCTCTTAGTCGGTGTTTAGCGCTCTCTCTCAGTCGGTGTTTAGCGCTCTCTCTCTGTCGGTGTTTAGCGCTCTCTCTCAGTCGGTGTTTAGCGCTCTCTCTCTGTCGGTGTTTAGCGCTCTCTCTCAGTCGGTGTTTAGCGCTCTCTCTCAGTCGGTGTTTAGCGCTCTTAGTCGGTGTTTAGCGCTCTCTCTCAGTCGGTGTTTAGCGCTCTCTCTCTGTCGGTGTTTAGCGCTCTCTCTCTGTCGGTGTTTAGCGCTCTCTCTCTGTCGGTGTTTAGCGCTCTCTCTCAGTCGGTGTTTAGCGCTCCCTCTCAGTTGGTGTTCAGCACTCTCTCTCTCTCAGTCGGTGTTTAGCGCTCTCTCTCAGTCGGTGTTTAGCGCTCCCTCTCAGTTGGTGTTTAGCACTCTCTCTTAGTCGGTGTTTAGCTCTCTCTCTCAGTCGGTGTTTAGCGCTCTCTCTCAGTCGGTGTTTAGCGCTCTTAGTCGGTGTTTAGCGCTCTCTCTCAGTCGGTGTTTAGCGCTCTCTCTCTGTCGGTGTTTAGCGCTCTCTCTCTGTCGGTGTTTAGCGCTCTCTCTCTGTCGGTGTTTAGCGCTCCCTCTCAGTTGGTGTTTAGCACTCTCTCTCTCTTAGTCGGTGTTTAGCTCTCTCTCTCAGTCGGTGTTTAGCGCTTTCTCTCTCAGTCGGTGTTTAGCGCTCTTAGTCGGTGTTTAGCGCTCTCTCTCAGTCGGTGTTTAGCGCTCTCTCTCTGTCGGTGTTTAGCGCTCTCTCTCAGTCGGTGTTTAGCGCTCCCTCTCAGTTGGTGTTTAGCACTCTCTCTCTCTCAGTCGGTGTTTAGCGCTCTCTCTCAGTCGGTGTTTAGCGCTCCCTCTCAGTTGGTGTTTAGCACTCTCTCTCTCTTAGTCGGTGTTTAGCTCTCTCTCTCAGTCGGTGTTTAGCGCTTTCTCTCTCAGTCGGTGTTTAGCGCTCTTAGTCGGTGTTTAGCGCTCTCTCTCAGTCGGTGTTTAGCGCTCTCTCTCTGTCGGTGTTTAGCGCTCTCTCTTAGTCGGTGTTTAGCTCTCTCTCTCAGTCGGTGTTTAGCGCTCTCTCTCTCTCAGTCGGTGTTTAGCGCTCTCTCTCTCAGTCAGTGTTTAGCGCTCCCACTCAGTCAGTGTTTAGCGCTCTCTCTCGGTCGGTGTTTAGCGCTCTCTCTCAGTCAGTGTTTAGTGCTCTCTCTCTCAGTCAGTGTTTAGCTCTCTCTCTCGGTCAGTGTTTAGCTCTCTCTCTTAGTCGGTGTTTAGCGCTCTCTCTCAGTCGGTGTTTAGCGCTCTCTCTCAGTCAGTGTTTAGCGCTCTCTCTCAGTCGGTGTTGAGCGCTTTCTCTCAGTCAGTGTTTAGCTCTCTCTCTCTGTCGGTGTTTAGCGCTCTCTCTTAGTCGGTGTTTAGCTCTCTCTCTCAGTCGGTGTTTAGCGCTTTCTCTCTCAGTCGGTGTTTAGCGCTCTTAGTCGGTGTTTAGCGCTCTCTCTCAGTCGGTGTTTAGCGCTCTCTCTCTGTCGGTGTTTAGCGCTCTCTCTCAGTCGGTGTTTAGCGCTCTCTCTCTGTCGGTGTTTAGCGCTCTCTCTCAGTCGGTGTTTAGCGCTCTCTCTCAGTCGGTGTTTAGCGCTCTTAGTCGGTGTTTAGCGCTCTCTCTCAGTCGGTGTTTAGCGCTCTCTCTCTGTCGGTGTTTAGCGCTCTCTCTCTGTCGGTGTTTAGCGCTCTCTCTCTGTCGGTGTTTAGCGCTCTCTCTCAGTCGGTGTTTAGCGCTCCCTCTCAGTTGGTGTTCAGCACTCTCTCTCTCTCAGTCGGTGTTTAGCGCTCTCTCTCAGTCGGTGTTTAGCGCTCCCTCTCAGTTGGTGTTTAGCACTCTCTCTTAGTCGGTGTTTAGCTCTCTCTCTCAGTCGGTGTTTAGCGCTCTCTCTCAGTCGGTGTTTAGCGCTCTTAGTCGGTGTTTAGCGCTCTCTCTCAGTCGGTGTTTAGCGCTCTCTCTCTGTCGGTGTTTAGCGCTCTCTCTCTGTCGGTGTTTAGCGCTCTCTCTCTGTCGGTGTTTAGCGCTCCCTCTCAGTTGGTGTTTAGCACTCTCTCTCTCTTAGTCGGTGTTTAGCTCTCTCTCTCAGTCGGTGTTTAGCGCTTTCTCTCTCAGTCGGTGTTTAGCGCTCTTAGTCGGTGTTTAGCGCTCTCTCTCAGTCGGTGTTTAGCGCTCTCTCTCTGTCGGTGTTTAGCGCTCTCTCTCAGTCGGTGTTTAGCGCTCCCTCTCAGTTGGTGTTTAGCACTCTCTCTCTCTCAGTCGGTGTTTAGCGCTCTCTCTCAGTCGGTGTTTAGCGCTCCCTCTCAGTTGGTGTTTAGCACTCTCTCTCTCTTAGTCGGTGTTTAGCTCTCTCTCTCAGTCGGTGTTTAGCGCTTTCTCTCTCAGTCGGTGTTTAGCGCTCTTAGTCGGTGTTTAGCGCTCTCTCTCAGTCGGTGTTTAGCGCTCTCTCTCTGTCGGTGTTTAGCGCTCTCTCTTAGTCGGTGTTTAGCTCTCTCTCTCAGTCGGTGTTTAGCGCTCTCTCTCTCTCAGTCAGTGTTTAGCACTCCCACTCAGTCAGTGTTTAGCGCTCTCTCTCTCAGTCAGTGTTTAGCGCTCTCACTCAGTCAGTGTTTAGCGCTCTCTCTCTGTCGGTGTTTAGCGCTCTCTCTCTCAGTCAGTGTTTAGCTCTCTCTCTCGGTCGGTGTTTAGCTCTCTCTCTCAGTCAGTGTTTAGCGCTCTCTCTCTGTCAGTGTTTAGCTCTCTCTCTCAGTCAGTGTTTAGCGCTCTCTCTCTCAGTCAGTGATAGCTCTCTCTCTCGGTCAGTGTTTAGCTCTCTCTCTCGGTCAGTGTTTAGCTCTCTCTCTTAGTCGGTGTTTAGCGCTCTCTCTCAGTCAGTGTTTAGCGCTCTCTCTCAGTCGGTGTTGAGCGCTTTCTCTCAGTCAGTGTTTAGCTCTCTCTCTCTGTCGGTGTTTAGCGCTCTCTCTCAGTCGGTGTTTAGCACTCTCTCTCTCTCAGTCGGTGTTTAGCGCTCCCTCTCAGTTGGTGTTTAGCACTCTCTCTCTGTCAGTCGGTGTTTAGCGCTCTCTCTCTCAGTCGGTGTTTAGCGCTTTCTCTCAGTCGGTGTTTAGCGCTCTCTCTCTCAGTCGGTGTTTAGCGCTCTCTCTCTCAGTCGGTGTTTAGCGCTCTCTCTGTCAGTGTTTAGCTCTCTCTCTCAGTCAGTGTTTAGCGCTCTCTCTCTCAGTCAGTGTTTAGCTCTCTCTCTCGGTCAGTGTTTAGCTCTCTCTCTCGGTCAGTGTTTAGCTCTCTCTCTTAGTCGGTGTTTAGCGCTCTCTCTCAGTCAGTGTTTAGCGCTCTCTCTCAGTCGGTGTTGAGCGCTTTCTCTCAGTCAGTGTTTAGCTCTCTCTCTCTCTCAGTCGGTGTTTAGCGCTCCCTCTCAGTTGGTGTTTAGCACTCTCTCTCTGTCAGTCGGTGTTTAGCGCTCTCTCTCTCAGTCGGTGTTTAGCGCTTTCTCTCAGTCGGTGTTTAGCGCTCTCTCTCTCAGTCGGTGTTTAGCGCTCTCTCTCATTCGGTGTTTAGCTCTCTCTCTCAGTCGGTGTTTAGCGCTCTCTCTCTGTCGGTGTCTAGCGCTCTCTCTCAGTCGGTGTTTAGCGCTCTCTCTCTCAGTCGGTGTTTAGCGCTCTCTCTCTGTCGGTGTTTAGCTCTCTCTCTCAGTCGGTGTTTAGCGCTCTCTTCCAGTCGGTGTTTAGCGCTCTCTCTCAGTCGGTGTTTAGCGCTCTCTCTCTCAGTCGGTGTTTCGCGCTCTCTCTCAGTCGGTGTTTAGCGCTCTCTCTCAATCGGTGTTTAGCGCTCTCTCTCTCAGTCGGTATTTAGCGCTCTCTCTGTCGGTGTTTAGCGCTCTCTCTCAGTCGGTGTTTAGCGCTCTCTCTGTCGATATTTAGCACTCTCTCTGTCGGTGTTTAGCGCTCTTAGTCGGTGTTTAGCTCTCTCTCTCTATCGGTGTTTAGCGCTCTCTCTCTGTCGGTGTTTAGCGATCTGTCACAGTCGGTGTTTAGCGCTCTCTCTCAGTCGGTGTTTGGCGCTCTCTCTCTGTCGGTGTTTAGCGCTCTCTCTCTCTGTCGGTGTTTAGCGCTCTCTCTCTCTCTCTCTGTCGGTGTTTCGCGCTCCAGGGGGAAGGCTGCTCCCAAGTTTAATGATGCCTCACTCCAGGTATCATTGGATGGGGTGAGGAGGAGGGGGAGGACAGAGATGTTCCCCCCGGCGGGCGGGAGGAAGCAGCCTGCCTCTGCCACCAGGAAGGCCTGGCTCGAGGTGGCACAGGAGGTCACCTGCACCACCAACATATCGCCCACCTGCATACATTGCAGGAGGCGCTCCAATGACCTAAGTAGGTCAGCCAAAGTGAGTACACTTACTCATTCCCCTACACTCCGTCTGCCACATCACTGCCCCCACCCCACATCTCCTTCTGCATTGCCAACACTACTCTGTCACATCACCCCTCATACCCACTCAAACCTCATCCTCATCTTACCTGCACTTACTCACCTCGCCAGTACTCATCCCGCCACTACCACTCAACCCAATCCTCATACAATCTCATGGCTCTATCTCATACTCACCCTCTCGTGCATCTCTTTCACAGTCAGCCTCACTCAACCTGCCACTACCTGTGCTGCAGCCACAGGGCATGCATCACATATGTGCAGTAGGCAGCGTAAGGCAAACGTGTTGTGAGCATGAAGGGGATGCACAAGGGTGTTTGAGGGTTTGTCATGGGTTTTACTTATATTAAATTTCTGACCAACTCACATTACATATTATATTGGCACCACTACTGCCACGTCTTTGCGAATCTTGTCTGGTTTGTGCAATAATGCCCTTTCCTGAGGATCACAATGAAGACCCACACCTGATGCCACCCATTGTGTCACTGTAGAGTGGGTGTAGGTGTATTTGCAGGGCTCTTTTGTGCAGACGACTGAGAGACATCGGCGATGTCCCCAGTGGCACCCTGGAAGGATGTGGAGGAGAAGTTGTTGAGGGCAGTGGTGACTTTGACAGCGACAGGTAAGAAGATGGTGCTCGGGCCAACCGGGAGCAGCTCGGCATGAAGGAGGCTGCAGATGTCCACGACTACATATCGAATGACTCTGAGCCTCCGTGTGCACTGCTCCTCAGAGAGATCCAGGAAACTGAGCCTCGGTCTGTGGACCCTGTGGCGAGGGTAGTGCCTTCTGTGACGCATCTCTCTCTGCGGTTGCCCTCCCTCCTGCTGTGCAGGTGGATGTGTCACAGCACTGTGTTGTGGAGCTCCACGTGTCAGAGGTGGCCGGCGTGGCCAGCGAGGCTGGTGATGCTGTTCGTCCTCCGAGGAGGTCATGACTGCAGCTACGGCGGCCCCCATCCGGAAGATGTACATCTGAGGGGGTCCGCAAGGTAGGTACATGTGTCTGGACCCCGGGTAAGTGTGCAAGTTGGTGAATTTTATTGTTAGGAGGAGGGTGGTGGAGGCCAAACTTTGTCCCAAGTGACAGAGTGGCCTCCTGCAATGAGTGAAGGTCTCCCCACCCACCTGTCAAATGGACCTTTGCAGCTGCCACAGGCTGATGGCTGCAACACGTCCATTTCAACTGGGAGTGTTTCCCCCAGTACGGGAAACAGTCCCAGTTGTTTGTAAAATCCCACCCCTCCTGAATTATCATGTTAAACGACCTGAAATATCTAAATAAATACTTTAAGTGGCACCCCGCCAGCTTTAATTGCCGGCGGGAGTCCCACATGCGGGGGCTGTGCGCGCATGTTCAGCGCGTCTGTGGGAAACCCAGAAGTGGGCGGGTTGGAGCCGGGCTCCTGACCCGCTCCGGGATTCCCCGATTTTTGGAGCCCCCCCGCCAGGAACGCACCCGCTCGCGGGTGCTAAAATAGAGCCCTCTCAGTCCGTGTTTAGCGCGCTCTCTCTCTCAGTCCATGTTTTGCTCTCTCTCAGTCCGTGTTTAATGCTCTCTCTTTCAGTACGTGTTTAGCGCTCTTTCTCTCAGTCCGTGTTTAGCGCACTCTCTCAGACTGTGTTTAGCGCACTCTCTCTCTCTCAGTCCGTGTTTAGTGCTCTCTCTCTGTCTGTGTTTAGCGCGCTCTCTCTCAGTCCGTGTTTAGCTCTCTCTCAGTCCGTGTTTAGCTCTCTCTCAGTCCGTGTTTAGCGCACTCTCAGTCTGTGTTTAGCACGCTCTCTCTCTCAGTCCGTGTTTAATGCTCTCTCTTTCAGTCTGTGTTTAGCGCTCTCTCTCAGTCCATGTTTAGCGCACTCTCTCTCAGTCTGTGTTTAGCACTCCCTCTCTCTCAGTCCGTGTTTAGTGCTCTCTCTCGCAGTCTGTGTTTAGCGCTCTCTCTTTAAGTCTGTGTTTAGCGCTCTCTCTCTCTCAGTCCATGTTTAGTGCTCTCTCTCTCAGTCTGTGTTTAGCGCTCCCTTTCTCAGTCTGTGTTTAGCGCTCTCTCTTTCAGTCTGTGTTTAGCGCTCTCTCTCTCTGTCTGTGTTTAGCGCTCTCTCTTTCAGTCTGTGTTTAGCACTCTCTCTCTCAGTCTGTGTTTAGCGCTCCCTCTCTCAGTCTGTGTTTAGCGCTCTCTCTTTCAGTCTGTGTTTAGCGCTCCCTCTCTCAGTCTGTGTTTAGCGCTCTCTCTCTCAGTCTGTGTTTAGCGCTCTCTCTCTCAGTCTGTGTTTAGCGCTCTCTCTTTCAGTCTGTGTTTAGCGCTCTCTCTTTCAGTCTGTGTTTAGCGCTCTCTCTTTCAGTCTGTGTTTAGCGCTCTCTCTCAGTCCGTGTTTAATACTCTCTCTTTCAGTATGTGTTTAGCGCTCTCTCTCTCTCAGTCTGTGTTTAGTGCTCTCTCTCTCAGTCTGTGTTTAGCGCTCTCTCTCTCAGTCTGTGTTTAGCGCTCTCTCTTTCAGTCTGTGTTTAGCGCTCTCTCTTTCAGTCTGTGTTTAGCGCTCTCTCTCTGTCTGTGTTTAGTGCTCTCTCTCTCAGTCTGTGTTTAGCGCTCTCTCTTTCAGTCTGTGTTTAGCGCTCTCTCTCTCTCAGTCCGTGTTTAGTGCTCTCTCTCTCAGTCTGTGTTTAGTGCTCTCTCTCTCAGTCTGTGTTTAGCGCTCTCTCTTTCAGTCTGTGTTTAGCGCTCTCTCTCTCTCAGTCCGTGTTTAGTGCTCGCTCTCTCAGTCTGTGTTTAGTGCTCTCTCTCTCAGTCCGTGTTTAGCGCTCTCTCTCTCAGTCTGTGTTTAGCGCTCTCTATTTCTCAGTCTGTGTTTAGTGCTCTCTCTTTCAGTCTGTGTTTAGCACTCCCTCTCTCTCAGTCTGTGTTTAGCTCTCTCTCTCTCTCAGTCCGTGTTTAGTGCTCTCTATTTCTCAGTCTGTTTTTAGCTCTCTCTGTTAGTGTGAAGCTCACACTGGCACTGTCCCAGCTCTTTCCCCTCAGGTCATGCCAGCTCCTTTCAACCCTGTACCCCCTCCTTCCTCAGCCCCTGCTGGCACCTTTCACCATCCCTGAGTTCACGTTGGCACAGTGCACCCTCTTTCTCTCTCAATTTCAGCTCGAAATCTTACCCTCTCCTACAATCGCAGCTCTGTTCGGATCTTACAAAACAGCAGCGTCTCCTTCATCTATTGTATATTAAATTTGGTATGCATGTTTCATTAAAAACTCATTATAAATGCCCAAAGTACATGTTACTGCTGTTGGAAGCGATACGTAGGTTGGGAAGGATGAGAAGATGATGTCCAGTGTTTAAAGTGAAACGGTTCTTGGCTTCCTGGTACTTTATAGTATCACCTCTTTGTCGTCTCACCAGAAGGTAGATTTTGACTTTGGGTGATAGTGTAAAACGAGTGTTAGCAAATCGGCAGCCTATTTTACATCTCTCCCCAATTTTATTTCCATTGAAGTGAATGGAAATAAAAATCAAGAGAGATGTAAAACGGGCTGCCAATTCGCTATAATCTATTAACGATCGCACAAAGTCAAAGTCCACCCCCAGGTCTGTTTATTGTTCATTGGTCTTTTTTCAATCTTGCACGAAAGACTCAAATATGCCTTGTGAGTTTGTTTCAACCTTCTGTGAGTCTGCTGCAACCTTGTGTGAGCATGCTTCAGTGCAGAGATTTTTTTTTATTCGTTCATGGGATGTGGGCGTCGTTGGCGCCTTCTTGAACCGCTGCAGTCCGTGTGGTGAAGGTTCTCCCACAGTGCTGTTAGGAAGGGAGTTCCAGGATTTTGATGCTGCGACAATGAAGGAACGGCGATATATTTCCAAGTCGGGATGGTGTGTGACTTGGAGGGGAACGTGCAGGTGGTGTTGTTCCCATGTTCCTGGTGCTCTAGTCCTAGGTGGTAGAGGTCGCGGGTTTGGGAGGTGCATCCTATGGGAAAGTGAGAAACCCCAAAAACAAATCTGGGGGAAGAAGAATAAAGGTGAGCAGAGAGAAAAGGAATCCGAGCCCCAACACAACAGCAATGAGAAAAGCAATGAATGAATTTCCATTTTAAAATTAAAATGTGAAATAAATGTGTGTGTATATTGATGGGAAGATTTTTCAACTTGAACAAGTATTTTTGAAAAATGTACTTTTCAAAATGTATATAAATTGCTTATAATTTTCAATAAAATTAATAAATTGTTTTTAAATAATATGTGAATAATGAGTATAGAACTTCTGGAGTGGGGGTCAAAGGTTAGATAAGAAAGATGGCGTGAGTACCCTTCTTAACAAATGTCAATTTTGCCAGTGACGGTGACAAATCATGACTCAGCAAAGCTGGACCTTGCTCTTTGCCAAGTGCACTTCTAGTTTGAGGGCCATTAATTTAAGCAATAAACACATTTTTAAAAAACAACCTTTAGCATTCTACAGATCAATTTACTTACCCAGGCATGTCGTCAAGTTTATTTTGCTATCTGCAGCTCTTCTAGCATGCAAAAAAATGAGTTAAACTAGGTCTCATTCCACTAGGTCACATCTAACTGTATATAGTGATGCATCACAACAACAATTACTTGTATTTATATAGCGCCTTTAACATAGAAAATCATCCCAAGGCTCCTCACAGGGGTGTAATCAGACAAAGGAGCAGAGATTAGGAGGAGTGATCAAAAGCTTGGTCAAAGAATTGGATTTTAAGGACGGTCTTAAAGGAGGAGATCTGGAGAGGTGCATGGGTTTAGGGAGGGAATTCCAGAGTGGGGGCCTAGGCAGCTGAAGGCACAGCCACCAATGGTGGGGTAAAGGGAGGGAGGGATGCACAAAAGGCCAGAGTCAGAAGAATGGTAGCGCTGGAGGAGGCCATAGAGTTCGGGAGGGATGAGGCCATGAAGGGATTTAAACACAAGGATGAGAATTTTAAATTGGAGGTGTTGGAGGACCTGGAGACTGTGTAGGTCAGCAAGACATTAATAAGGTTTAAACAGCTATTTAATAATGGAAATTCTGAACAGGCATCAGAGGGTAGATTTTACCAATTTGTGCTCCTGCAAATTTAGTGAACAGAAAATCCTTAGGGGGCTCATTGAGCCCCACCTCCAAATTCCTGTTGTGCATTCCTGATTCACAAAGCTCTGCCCCGGGAGCATATCTCCGGAAAACTATTCTTGAGATATATTGCCTGAAGCTTGGTTCAACAGATTTTTTGCACTGGTGACATAAATGATTTTAAACGCTGGAATAGGGCAGATTAGTTGATTTTGTTATCAGATGTTCAGTTAATTAAGTTTTACATGTATCACTCAGATGTGTAAAGCACCTCTCTTATTGTTTGAAGAACAAAACAGCAGACAACAATATTGAAAATCAATAAATATTTCACTAAGTTTTTGAATCAAAATTTATTCTCTACCAGCTACAGGGCAGATTTATCATCACTATAGTTTGGCAACTGTGCAACCAATTTGGGAAATACTACAACAGTAAAATGCTAAATCAACAAGAACAGCAACAACCTGTATGCTGCGACCCAGTCTCTTGCTAGATCCAAGTCCAAGGGACGTTTCATCACCCTCTGACTGGAACAACCTGATCCAGTACTCAGCAGAACACTTGTCAGGAGAGAACTCTTCCGTAAAAGTTTCTGATAATTCTTGTAAAGTGTCTTGGTCACTATTCAGAGTCTGACTAGGGTATAATTGTCTACGCTGGTTTCTTTGAATCTCTTGACACAGGCTGCTGATCACACTAGCCACCCACTCACATGCCTCAGCTTTGGTGATATTCCTCTTTCATCCACTTGCAGGCATTCACATTTCCTACAGTCTCCTCACAGCAACTTTGAATGCCTTATTTACTGTTATACCTAGTGGCTGAAGGAGCTTGGTTAAGCTTCCACCTATAACAGCTTATATTGTGTTTCTTGATTGTAGGACAGTTTTAAGATGGTACAAGGCCACATATGGACAAAATGCAGTGTCCATTAATGGATGGGATTCTTGGCCTAGAAATTGGGCCGGGTAGTGTCTACTAAGGTCCCAAAATTGCAGGCAGGAAGTGCGTGCACCATCCAGCCAGAAGCGTGTCACCCACCATATTGGGTAAGGGCAAACAAGAGGCGTCCTTTACCCACTGAAGCAGCCATCGCGGGCTGCACACGGGGAAACCATTCCTACGGAAGGTGTGCAACAAAGAAGGTAAGTAGCTAACCTGAATGTGGAACTGAGAAGAGCAGGAGTGCTAACATTGTCTTGTCCCCCAACACCGTCTGGACGTCTGGACCCACTTACCTGAGGGTGACTGTGGCTCTAACAGTTGCCTGATATCTTAGCAATCATCTCCACTCTTCGCTGGCAGGCTGTAGTGCCACACTGGCTCTATGACAATGAGGTCCGAGGCCCAAAATAAGGGGCGCCTCAGACCTCACCAGGTATTTTCCTGCGCCCCCCCTGAGTGCCTATGGGTGCTCCCGAATTTCTAGGCTCTTATCTCTCCATTGCATTTGTAAGAACACTGGGATCAATACATATTTATCAAGGCACCAGATGAATCCTTAGCCCCGTCACCTCCTTGTCTAGAAAAGATCTGGGGTTCACTGCCTAGCCTATGCCTGGGAGTGAATGATGCCTAGATCTAGCTTGCTGAACTGTCTTACAACAACCAGTTTGGAGTGTATTCGCATTGATCTGACCAACCTCCAAATAGGAGACACACAAGCTGCTGAATGAATGAATTTCTAGAAGTCAGAGAAAATGTCATTGTTTATCAAATTCAGAATCATCATTAGCAACATCAAACTATAGTTCATTCTGGCTATGGACTCCATTTCAGGCAATTTTCAGGGCATTGTGTCGACAGACTGCTATCAGGCCACATGAACCCACTCCGCCATCAGGTGTCCAACCATCCAATCTTTTGTCTTGCACTTGACAATAGCACTGGAAGTTAATTTTTCACACGGTGCAACTTGTTGTTTAAAAATAACGATTAACTTTCACTTATCACTGTTAACCATACCTGCCAATAATATAAATTGACCTGTTCAGTGTGCTAATTCACTCTGGTATAGTCCCCTACATAAATTCTAACTTTTATTGGAAGCTGCTATTAAATATCTTTTTTAGCTTTGTTTCCATCCCTGTACTTAACTTGGTTTGAACACTACTAAGGTATAATCAATTCCAGATAAGTATGTGCCTGATTCAAGCTTGGGGTTTCAATGACCCCAACTAGTTGCCAGCCACTCCTGAATCCAGCAAAATGATTCCCAATTATCTGGTTTTGATTATGAGATTTCAGCTACAGACAGCAACATATTCACTTTTGTATATAATAGCTGCTTTTGTTAAGATTGCATCGCTGAAAGCATGTTTAAATCTGCTACTGTTATCTTCCATTTATAGAAAGTAGATCCATCATCACTCTGATTCAAGTACACACTTCTTGTCAAAGTAAGTATGTTTTTTTTTTAAAGATTCAAATCTACCACAGTTTACAAAATATCAGCCCCGTTAAGTCAGCCTATTTATTTTCTAGTCACTGTACATAATATTTAAATCTGAGATTGTCTACTCAACTTGCATACACTGAGGTAATAAGCACAATACCAGATTCAGAACTTATTGTAGTTGGATAAAATTACATTACATAGAATTTACAGCACAGAAACAGGCCATTTGGTGTTTATGTTGTACATGTGCCTCTTCCCACTCTATTTACTAAAACTCCCCCTATTTACATATCCTTCTGTTCGATTCTGCCAAATTTATTTATCTAGCTTCTCCTTAAATGCATCAAAATTAATGAATTGGTTAGAGTCTATGCGACGGCAGGTTGTCTGAGGCACTTGAGGAGTGGGAATTTGTCTTGGACGATAGCAGAAAATGGGCAGTAGTGAGCCGACGGCCCTATTTACACTCCGCCTGATTTACACCCCGCCCAATTTTCTTTCCCATGGCTGTTGATTCGCTATTGCCCAAGGCAAATTGCTACCACATTAGCAATAAGAACTTTGGCATCTGCACGAACCATCTGACAATGCCTTGATAGAGAACATTTCCTCCTAACCAGCCTATGCACCCTTCTCATCACCATCCCAGCCTGTTTCTCCTCCATGCCCCAGAATAAATTACAATTTCAAAGATTTGGGCTGACATCCTACTTAACTGCCAGAAGCAGCACTAGGTTTACCTAAAAATGAGATGTCAACCTGGCGAAGCTACAATACATGCATGCTAAACAGTGGAAGCAACATGCTATAGGCAGAGCTAAGTGATCCCACAACCAACGGATCAGATCAAAGCTCTGCAGTCCTACCACATCCAGTCGTGAGTGGTGGTAAACAACTGACGGGAGAAGGAGGCTCCGTGAACATCTCCATCCTCAATGATGGCAGAGCCCAGTGCATGAGTGCAAAAGACAAGGCTGAAGCGTTTGCAACCATCTTCAGCCAGAAGTGCCAAGTGGATGATCCATCTCGGCCTCCTCCCGATATCCCCACCATCACAGAAGCCAGTCTTCAGCCAATTCAATTTACTCCATGTGAGATCAAGAAATGGCTGAGTGCACTGGATACAGCAAAGGCTATGAATCCCGACAACATCCCAGCTGTAGTGCTGAAGACTTGTGCTTCAGAACGAGCTGCGCCTCTAGCCAAGCTATTCAGTACAGCTACAACACTGGCATCTACCTGACAATGTGGAAAATTGCCCAGGTATGTCCTGTCCATAAAAAGCAGGACAAATCCAATCTGGCCAATTATTGTCGCCAACAGTGCTATCAAGCAGCACTTACTCACCAATAACCTGCTCACCGATGCTCAGTTTGGGTTCCGCCAGGACCACTCGGCTCCAGACCTCGTTACAGACTTGGTCCAAACATGGACAAAAGAGCTGAATTCCAGAGGTGAGGTGAGAGTGACTGCCCTTGACATCAAGGTAGCATTTGACCGAGTGTGGCCTCAAGGAGCCCTAGTAAAATTGAAGTCAATGGGAATCAGGGGGATAATTCTCCAGTGGCTGGAGTCATACCTAGCACAAAGGAAGATGGTAGTGGTTGTCAGAGGCCAATCATCTCAGCCCCAGGACATCACCGCAGGAGTTCCTCAGGGCAGTGTCCTAGGCCAAATCATCTTCAGCTGCTTCATCAATGACCTTCCCTCCATCATAAGTTCAGAAGTGGGGGTGTTCGCTGATGATTGCACAGTGTTCAGTTCCATTCACAACCCCTCAGATAATGAAGCAGTCCGTGCCCGCATGCAGCAAGACCTGGACAACATCCAGGGTTGGGCTGATAAGTGGCAAGTAACATTCATGCCACACAAGTGCCAAGCAATGACCATCTCCAACAAGAGAGAGTCTAACCATTTCCCCTTGACGTTCAACGGCATTACCATCACCGAATCCCCCACCATCAACATCCTGGGGGTCACCATTGACCAGAAACTTAACTGGGCCAGCCACATAAATACTGTGGCTACAACAGCAGGTCAGAGGCTGGGTATTCTGCGGTGAGTGACTCACCTCCTGACTCCCCAAAGACTTTCCACCATCCACAAGGCACAAGTCAGGAGTGTGATGGAATACTCTCCACTTGCTTGGATGAGTGCAGCTCCAACAACACTCAAGAAGCTCAACACCATCCAGGACAAAGCAGCCCATTTGATTGGCACCCCACCCACCGCCTTAAACATTCACTCCCTCCACCACCAGCGCACCATGGCTACAGTGTGTACCATCTACAAGATGCACTGCAGCAACTCGCCAAGGCTTCTTCGACAGCACCTCCCAAACCCACGATCTCTACCACCTAGAAGGACAAGGGCAGCAGGCTCATGAGAACACCACCATCCACATATTCCCCTCAAGTCACTCACCATCCCGACTTGGAAATATATCACCGTTCCTTCATCGTCGCTGGGTCAAAATCCTGGAACTCCCTACCTAACAAAACTGTGGGAGTACCTTTACTACACAGACTGCAGCGATACAAGAAGGCAGCTCACCACCACCTTCTCAAGGGCAATTAGGGATGGGCAATAAATGCTGGCTTTGCCAGCGAAGCCCACATCTCATGAATGAATTAAAAAAAAGACCCTCCTCTTTACTGCAAATCTATCCCGCAATCATACTGTCTGTATATACTGTAACTCCAGTGCCACCATATTTTAATATACAAAGTGTGAAGCATGTCTTATTGCTACCATGGTGTTTTCCCTTCCTAACAGTCCTTATGTTTTGTGCTGCAGTGCCTAATATGGTGCTTCTTCTTGATGTAACCCCCATGGCTGGAACCTGTGAGGTAGTGTACAGCTGAATGCCTCTGAGAGGCGCCTGGGATTGCGACATCTGTAAGCTTGGCTGTGAGATGTCCCTGTCCACTTTCTGGCAAAAAATATGGTTTAGAATAGCTGAACCCGGAAATACAGTCAAGTTCAACGGTGGTCCAGATGGCCAAGTGCAAAAAGAACGCCACCCAACTAACACTGGCTAGGGGGGGAAATTGGCCCAGTAACTTCTTGGGTTGTTGGGCTGAAGAAAATGTAAATATTATTTTGGATGACCTCTTTGAGTACTAACCTGAATAATGTTAAATGTTACAGACTGATAATTTTGTTTTCGGAGAATTCAATAATGGCAGAGCTACCAACTTCAGAATAACTGACATCTTCATAATTAATTCAGTCACTTGTTTAACGAAGTGAGACACTTGGCAAGGTGAAAAACAAGCTCAAAGCTCATCTGAGCTTAAGTGAAATCTCTATCCTCAGATTGGTGCAGAGATGCAATAAAGGAATGAGATTTTAGTGCATTATATAATCTAATAAAATCCAATATTGCAATTGCATTAGCTGCAGCTCCAGAAAGATTTATTTACTGGACCAAAAATGATTTGATACAGGCTCTAAAATAAAAATAAACATAATTAATTAACAAGTACAAGACTGCAACATTGTTCTGTTTTTTAAACTGCTACCTTTATTGTGTACTATAGTATTTATTACCAAAGCTTAAAACTGAAATATTTAACGTGTTCAATCAGAAAGAAAAAAGCTGCTTCACTTGTTTCGCACAGGCATTAGGCAGAGCAGGATGACACATCTTGCTTATTACTTTGCACTGCATTGGGATGTTATTGAGTAGAAGCTGCAAAGTAAACAAAAAAGGCCTTTATCCATATAATTTACTTTAAGGTAATGTTGCTCAATTTAAAAAGCAGTGAATAGGCTGATATTGAGAACAGGGTATTAACCATTTAAGTTTTCAGAATCATAACTTATATAGTGAGCATACAATGCAATTAGATTCATTTATTTGTGCCCCTGAAGCTAAAATGAAATGTCCAAGTCCAAGTTTGGAAGTTAAGCAGCAGGTGTAAGTGGTTTTCTCGGGCTTACCGAAAACACACCTCTTACTATAAGTTCTGGAACGATAGGGATTATAAGGACAGATCAGACTCGGACACACATTTTCGGACTCAACCGTATTGTGTTAAATAAGATTAACAATTACACTAGTAAACAGTACAAACAGTACAACCCTGGCTTGTCCAATAAGCACTACTGTGCTAAATTACCACGGCCTAATAAGAGAAACCCCTCCCGTGAAATAAACTAACACAGGAGCCCCCCCCCACCCCAGCACTAAAACCCTCTAAGGTTTGGTTGGGACTTACAATCACCCCCTCATACAGCTAAGTGGTCTTGTGGACGTGTAGGCGCAGGCAATATGCTCACCCCGATTGCCCGTTGTCTTGCTTGCAGCTTCTTCCTGCACGTCTCGTTTCTGGTTCCGTACCTCTCACGCAGTACCCAAGTTCCAGTTTGAGTCGAGGTCCGTTGATGAGGGATGAAGAGCAGCGCTCAGCTTCTGGCGGTGTTCCATTGAATCGAGCCGAGCCCCACTCAGGAGACTCGCTGTAGATGGATACCGAGGAGAAGAGAGAAGCGAGCAGAGCGCAGAACAGAGAGCAGAGCCGAGCCAGGAACTGTTGCCAAATGGCTCCTTTTATCCCCAAAACCCATCACCTTTTCTCCCGCCGATACTGATCGATGTATTGATTCCGGTGATCTGTCTGAACCCCCACCCCGTGGCCTGGAGTGACTCATAACCTTTGAAATCTTTGTGAAAAATGCTATTTCGTTATCCCACTCCCAGGCCTTGCACCTGGAGAGACAATGGGTGCTGATTACTGGGTATCTGTCGTTTCCTGAGTTGATGGCCCCCATTAGTAGGAAATGGGTTTCGATCTCAAACCGATCTTGCTTAACTGGCTTCTCTCCTGGAAGACAATGGCCCGGCCATCTCCTGTCTTCCACCAGGAGACTGAGTGTCTCTGAGTTACCTCTCGGGTTATTGTTCCCAGTAATTACGTTAAATGGTGATGACGTCAATCGGCCTGGGTTCCCTTCCACCCAGCCTGTCAGTATGAAATGTCCGTTTGCATATGAATGCATCTTAGTCAGGTTATCCTGGCTCGAAACTCCTGCCATTCAATTTTATTCCCTAAGCCACTCCCACAAGCTTGCCAAACAGTACAGTTCTTTCTTGGGGGTATTGGATTTAAAATATGCTTCATAAAAATGACCAGAACGCTGGTGCTACAAAGGATAACACCTGCCACCATTTGTACTTAAAAATTCAGTGAATACATGACCACTGTGAGATCACCTTGGAATAGGTACTTGTATCTACACGATATGTAATGAGACTAGCCATTTTGAAGCCACTATTCTGATTGTGGGGGAGGTTTGAACATGGAGTGTGAATTTATCAGACAGGAATATCTTGCACTTCCGTACACCAGCTCTGAGGCTGAGGTTAAAATCGTTTTTACATCTATGCAATTTGTAACATTAAAGTTCCACAATTTTATGTAGCTGATATTAGTTTTCTGCTGCCCCACTTGGTAAGGTATCTTCTGGTGACCAAGGATCAGGAGCGTGGGTGAAAAGTACAGCCAGAACTTTAGAAGCAGCTCCTTCAGTAAGTAGTCCAGTGGAGCGTATTGAATTTGCTGTAGCTTAGTGGCAGGGAAAAGAAGGTCGATCTCTGGCGGACTAAGGGAATATAAATCGATGAGTGTTGATGGGATTTTACATAGAATTACATAGTATTTACAGCATAGAAACAGGCCATTCAACCCAACAAATCTATGCTGGTGTTTGTGCTCCACACAAGCCTCCTTCTACCTTACTTCATCTAACCCTATCAACATAATACCCTTACCTAACAAAAATTTGTCAGTCTCATTTTTGAAATTTTCAATTGACCTCGCCTCAACACCTTTTTGGGTGAGGGAGTTCCAGATTTCCTCTACTCTTTGTGTGAAGAAGTGCTTCCTGACATCACTCCTGAATGGCCCAGCTCTAATTCCCAAGGCCAATATATCCTTCATGAGGTGTGGTGCCCAGAAGTTCGTTGGTCACAGATAGGAAGCGGTGGGGTTGCGGAGTTTAGTGTTTTGGACTGGGGCAGGGTTGTATCAAATCCCTGTTAGTATAGATGTGTGTATGTGCCCAAATTGATCTGTGATATAATACGGTCAGGTGGATCTGTGTGCTCTGCTTGACAGGAATTGTGGTTTGGATCTTCAGCTTTCTCCTTGGAAATTCCTGAACTTCATAGCTCCGAAGCCAAACCCTAAGCCTGATTACTTGTCCCGTAAATGTGCTGCATGTGGCATATCTGCTTCTTGACAAACTAGCACTCTTTTGGAGCAATTGGAACAACAATCAAATCACCAAGCAAATGTTGTTTCAAAGATAGCCCTGTTCCTGCTATTATCATTTACAAGGATATAGTCCTATTAAAAGGCAATAAAGCTGGCTGTCTTCACAAGGAATTAATTTTTACGATCCTGATAGCTCAAAATGAAAAAGGTCCTCTTTAAAGTAAATGTGGCTTTCCAGGTGCAGGAGAACAATTGTCAAAACTTATAACAATGCCAATCTGCCCATTAACTCACAGACGTGAACTGTCAATACTGCAAATTTATCCTTTTTGTATCATGCCACGAATGCATCAAAATAAATTGCAGGAGAGATTGCAAGTGGAGACTGCAAATAAATCTTAGTGACAGCCTTTTGAGTTGCAGAAGCCCTATTCCAAATGAATTCCATGGTGTGGGAGAAATACACTGCACATTACTTTATATTTAGAAAATGTGACACACGAGCAGAACTCAGCAAAGGAGAGCGTAGGCTAGTGGATTGCAATATAAATTGTGTCCTTCGTGCTTGGTCAAGAGAGGATTCCTACTCAGACGAGAACATTTATTATCTTCCACCTGAGGAGAAAGAAAATGTGTTTTTTCCTTAACGATTCTGACTGCAATTCATCTATTTTGGCAATTTATCTATTTTGCTGGGAAATTGTAATCACAAAATACATCAATGAAACGTGGCAATAATCCCCTTCTGAAAAAAAAATATTTTTTATTATATTACAAAGTTATAGATCAAATTACATTGGCCCATTAAGTCAACCTTCATTATAAATGGGTGAATATGAATGATGTTTAAAAAGATATTATATACTTCAGTAAATGTTACATTTTTAATAGTTTTATTTATCCTCATTTTCTTTTTGACACCGCTAATATATGCAGAAAGTACAGATCTAAGCTATAACTTGGAGTTAATTTGTTTTGTTTTTTTAGATTCACTATTAAAAAGAACTTGTCCATCTTGTTGCTTTCTCCTATACAGCTATGCTGGTTTCAGAAATTTATATTGAATTCAGTGTAGCCACACATCTCTACTGACGTCAAGTAAATAAAACCCACATAATATCTTATTCAATATTTTACCATCTAGTATTCTGAGATCTCGATGATAGTAATGAGGTGTGCCTCGTATTGTTAGTGATTTCTTATTGTATCAAAGGCCAAGGCCAAAAATATCAATATGGAAATGCATGACTTTAAGGAAGCAAATTTTGAAGCTGTGAGAGTTCTACTTAAACTCATAGGAAATGGAACGGAAAACAAACCAAAAGTAAAACAATTTATTTTTTAATTTTAAGTGACGTGGAAAGAAAATATAGGGATGATTCTGTCATCTGATGCTCCCAGTGGAGAGCGATGGTCGGGGGAGTGCAACATGGGCATGCAGCCTGTGATTTGGAGGATGACACTGGGTATATGCCTATAATTTCCTGAGATGTGCCACACCTCACTGGGAGTGCCTCACCTCACTGGGAGTGGCAAATTGTAGAATCACTCTTCATTATCTCTTATAAGAACAAAAAAGGAAACAGCAACACCTCAACCAAAATGGCTAAATAAGGAAGTTAAATTTAACCTGAAGACCAAACAGAAATATTTTTGAAAGTAACTAGGGCTGGGAGTCATACAAAAGTCAGTTGAGAATCACAAAAAGTATTTTGAGAGGACAAAACAAAAGGCAGATGGCAGGTAGCTGAAAGAGGGATCCAAAGAAAAATATTAGTTATGTTAGTTGCCGAAAACATTGTTAAAGCTCAGAGAGTTGCTTTAAGTATAAGCAAATGGTACAAAAGTTGAAGATCAAAAACTGATAGGTGTGTAAAATAGATTCTTCACAATTGAAGACTATAGCCTAAATTTTCTAAGCATGTTCTGATAGGCACAGAGGTGAGCAAGCACTTGGATAACTTAGGCCTACAGTCAATTTCCAGATCACATCATCTTGGTTTATGAATCTGTACAGGGGGTAATCAGTTAAGAATGTATTCTGAAGAAATTCAAGGAGTTAAATCCCAGAAATTAGGGCATATAACTTCCTCTGTCCACCACTTCAATGAAAGTGTTGACCTGTTTTGGATATGGTGATTTTAAAGTTCATAAATTGACAATGTGAAGATATTATAATTTATTGCCCAATTTGAAGTTCTCGGGAATCCACAGTATATTAAAGTTCTAAATTTACATCCTGAAATTTTTTTTGACTGGAGGTAATAATTATAACTGTCGCGCCAGAAAAGTACCAGGCAATGACCATCTCCAACAAAGAGAGTCTAACCATCTCCCCTTGATAGTCAATGGTATTACCATTGCCGAATCCCCCACCATCAACATCCTGGGGGTCACCATTGACCAGAAACTTAACTGGACCAGCCACATAAATACTGTGGCTACAAGAGCAGGTCAGAGGCTGGGTCTTCTGTGGTGAGTGACTCACCTCCTGACTCCCCAAAGCCTTTCCACCATCTACAAGGCACAAGTCAGGAGTGTGATGGAATACTCTCCACTTGCCTGGATGAGTGCAGCTCCAACAACACCCAACAAGCTTGACACCACCCAGGACAAAGCAGCCCCTTTGATTGGCACCCCATCCACCACCCTAAACATTCACTCCCTTCACCACCAGCGCACTGTGGTTGCAGTGTGTACCATCTAAAGGATGCACTGCAATAACTCGCCAAGGTTTCTTCGACAGCACCTCCCAAACCCGCGACCTCTACCACCTAGAAGGACAAGGGCAACAGGCGCATGGGAACAACACCACCTGCACGTTCCCCTCCAAGTCACACACCATCCCGACTTGGAACTATATCACTGTTCCTTCATCGTCGCTGGGTCAAAATCCTGGAACTCCCTTCCTAACAGCACTGTGGGAGAACCTTCACTACACGGACTGCAGCGGTTCAAGAAGGCGGCTCACCACCGCCTTCTCAAGGGCAATTAGGGATGGGTAATAAATGCTGGCCTTGCCAACGACGCCCACATCCCAAGAACAAATAAAACAAAACTTGTCTTTTTTTTACTACTACAGTGTAGCTTTCTGTATTTGTAATAACAAAGGCCTTTTATTTCCGATTAGTGGGTAAAAGCTCTTACTACCTGGGAAAATCAGCGGATCACCCCCCAGTCTCTTTCCTGGTAGTAGGACTCATTTATCTAAGTGTTCAAATTTACCACTGGTGGAGGTTAGGTATTTTACACACAAAATCATGGTTCCTGCAGATGCTGAGGATTTGAATGCGCACATCTGGCTGAAGATGAATCATTTGAGCCAGATGGATTTTCAAAATAAAACAATAACTTACCCCAGCTATAGGGCAAGTGAATGACTGTGACAAGACTCCAGTACACTTTATATACTTGAAGCAGTGCTAAAAGCTATTTCGAGTTAGCTTTAACAAATTCTATCAATTAATCTGGATAATCAGGAACATTCACGATTTACATGACATGCCCGCAGGATTATTAAGTCCTATTGCCTCTTAATGGAAAGCAGTTTAGGACTAATGTGCAGCAAATCAGCACGCATCTGAAACTTGAATCCTATAGCATTTTAATTTTGAATCAATGGCAGGGAGTTCCACCCTGACTGTAGGGGAGTAACTTGCTCACAAAGCACAAGGATACTTTTATCATGAGCCTGTCCCTTGCCAGATAAACTAATTCCAAAACCTATTACCCAAAATTAAAATGCAGTTTTTCATTATGTTGATTGCTTATATCACTTTTAGTTTGATTGGTTCCTTTATAGCTAATTATTTCTCTTGCACTTTTGCTAAGGACTGCAAGACTGTGAGATTAAGTTTATTTTTTTTATTATTTGTTGTCAGAATGAGGCACTGCTGGCAGGGCCTCATTTATTGTCCATCCCTATTTGCCCGGAGATAGATGGTGATCAGCCACCTTCTTATTTACAACTAGTTTCATTGGTGATGGGCTTCTTTCAAAAAGGAAAGCTTATTGATTTATCACAAAGTCAATAAAGATATTAACAGGTACAGCTGATGATTAGCCAGACTGGGTGATAAAAACCAGTATGTGTGAACTGTAGGTGTATCAATCAGAAGCTTTTCTCCTTCGCCCTGTCTAAAGGAAGGATGTTAAGGCAATAGAGAGGGTACAGCACAAATTCAGTAGGATATTGCCTGACATGAGGAAATACAAATACGAAGAAAGACTTGAAAAACTGGGGCTGTTTTCATTAGAAAACAGGAAATCATGGGGTAATTTGTTAGAGGTGTACAAAATTATGAAGGGATGGGACAGAGTAAACAGCAACAGACTGTTTCCAATGGTTGAGGGGTCTAGAACAAGGGGACATAGATATAACATTAAATGTAAGAGATTTAGGGCAAAGAGCAAGATTTTGTTTTAAAAGAGGTTTGTGAGGCTGTGGAATACACTACCAAATTTAGTGATTGAAGGAGAGACCATACATGTCAGCTTTTAAGAATAGGCTAACTGAGTGGTTGAAGGAAAGGAAGATAAAGGGATATAGGAACAGAGTGGGCACACGGGATTATGACTGCTGCCCGGGTGGAAGATAATCACCAACACTAATTGGGCTGAATGGCCTGTTTCCGTATTTTAATTTCTATGTAATTCTAAGTAACTTGCATTTGTATTGTATCTTATCACGTCAGGCAGCATCGGTAAAGAAAGGAAAAATGTTGATGTTATAGGCATAACCCTTCATCAAACTCGAGTAGGCTCACCCTGCAGTTCTGATGAAGGGTTATGTGTGAAACATCAACCTTTTTCCTTTACAGATGCTGCCTGACTTGCTGAGTGTTTCCAGCAATTTCTGGTTTTGTTCCGTTGTTCCCAATGGTTTACCTTCGGGTGTCTGAGATCTTCTTTGAGCTCAGATTGTAATTATTCACATCCCATGGGCTTCGGTCGAGCTAATAAATTTTAACAGCAAATTCCATATTTATTTACAAACTGACATATTTGCCCTGCCAATGTTCTAGGGCAGGAGGGTGCTGTTGAATGTAACACACGCTGGCTTGGAGAGAATTACATGGGTCTCAGTATCAACCACAAATCTTTATTCCTTTCCTGGTTATCTGATAGCATAGCATGCCAATAAATTGCACAGTGGATTGCCAGATGCTCTTTAACTTTTGCTAAATTTGTTATTCATGACAAGATGAACAAAACAGCTTTCTCACTGCAGCTTTCTTCATCCCCCATTTATCTTCTGCCTGTGGTCTTTCCAGACTCTCTAGACATTAACTAACTTTTCTACTCGTACATCCTTATATGTAAAACTCCAGACTTTTCACCACTTGGCTACACTTCACCTAGGCCTTCCTTACCCAAGCATTTTATTTTAGATTCTAGTTAGCTTTGCTCGGTTTTCATGAGCTTGCAGGCTGTAGTCTCCCTTTAGATTGTTCCCTGTAGTCTCGTCTTGACTGCCAGCTCCATTTAACTGCTTCAAGGGGGTAATCCAGCAAAATTAGGCCAAGACTTTCTGCTGCAGCGAAATCTGGATCAGAATAATGTTGGGGCGCCATTCTCACCCACCCGAATTCGAGTAAGCTCACCCTGCTGCAGTTTCCTGGGTCAGCCTAATTTTAATAACCTGGTCAAGCTCCCAGTGATATTGGCAATCTCAGATTGGGAGTTCACCATTCGGGGAGGCAGGAACTTGCGTGTTGCTGCAGGATTTAAAGGCCTGCAGCAGCTTAAAGAGGCCAGCAGCGAAAAATCCTTGTGACAGCCTAACTTCAATTGTTGATACCCAAAATTGTCACTGAGGCCTGCAGAAGAGCAGAGAGCGAGAAAGCAGTGAAAATATTTCTTCACAAATTCTGGCAGAAAAGAGGCTGCACCACGTGGGTTGGAGAGATACAGGCTCCAAAGGAGAGCAGGCTCCATAGCTGCAGTGGTAGATGGTGGCCAGGGCACCCCGCACAGCAACTCAGTACTGTAAAAAGTTTAATGACTTTACCAGGGCAGGCAGTGCAAGACAAGCCAACAGCACCTTGCAGGAACACAATGTACAAAGCATGACAGCTACTCGCAATGACCTGAATTTGTATTTTCTCATAACGAGCAGCAATGAGCGAATTGCTTGCCATCAATATGCAGAAGGCAGCACAATGCCCTTTACATTCTTAATCTTCACTTGGAAATAATCCTTCTCTCGAGCCTTTCTATTCAATCATCCCATTGAAAGCCTCACTTGGACTCGAATTGCATGATACATGCACCTGTGATCACATCCATTATGGACTGCTTGCTGACACCAGGGTTTTGCAACTGCTCGAGGTACCTGAAAGTAATTCCAACCTTTTGCATTCTTTTTTAAGGAGAAGATAGCCCATAATGACAGCGTGAGCAATGCTACATGGGGTGGTTCCCCTGACCTCCACCCTCTCACCTCATACAAGGCGGAAGGCCTTGCAATCCTGGGAAAGGAGATCATAAATGGTGTTGGAGATAGGGAAGTAGGGAGACATGTGCGAGCTACAGATTTGTCATGACAGCGTGCTTCTCCTTATTCTCATGCTCCTGTACCTCACATTACCTGTTTGCTAACAGCATCATGGAATCCTCATCTGACTTCTTCTGCTAATAGGGAGGTTAGAATATATCTGAAGTGCTTGGAACTGCAGATATCACTAGTTTGGCTTTCTTTTTATTCGTTCATGTAATGTGGGCGTCACTGGCAAGGCCAGCATTTATTGCCCATCCCTAATTGCCCTTGAGAAGGTGGTGGTGAGCCGCCTTCTTGAACCGCTGCAGTCCGTGTGGCGAAGGTTCTCCCTCAGTGTTGTTAGGAAGGGAGTTCCAGGATTTTGACTCAGCGATGATGAAGGAACGGTGATATATTTCCAAGTCGGGATGATGTGTGACTTGGAGGGGAACGTACAGGTGGTGTTGTTTCCATGTGCCTGCTGCTCTGGTCCTTCTAGGTGGTAGAGGTCATGGGTTTGGGAGGTGCTGTCGAAGAAGCCATGATGAGTTGCTGCAGTGGTACAGATTGCAGCCACTGTGTGCTGGTGGTGAAGGGAGTAAATGTTTACGGTGGTGGATGGGGTGCCAATCAATCAGGCTGCTTTGTCCTGGATGGCGTCAAGCTTCTTGAGTGTTGTTGGAACTGCACTCATCCAGGCAAGTGGAGAGTATTCCATCACACGCCTGACTTGTGCCTTGTAGATGGTGTAAAGGCTTTAGGGAGTCAGGAGGTGAGTCACTTGATGCAGAACACCCAACCTCTGACCTGCTCTCGTAGCCACAGTATTTATGTGGCTGGTCCAGTTAAGTTTCTGGGCAATGGTGACCCCCAGGATGTTGATGATGGAGGATTCGGCGATGGTAATGCCATTGAATGGAAAGGGGAGGTTGCTAGACTCTCTCTTGTTGGAGATGGTCATTGCCTCGTACTTGTCTGGTGTAAATGTTACTTGCCACTTATCAGCTCATGCCTGGATGTTATCCAGGTCTTGCTGCATGTGGGCACGGACTGCTTCATTATCTGAGGGGTTGTGAATGGAACTGAACACTGTGCAATCATCAGCGAACATCCCCATTTCTGACCTTATGATGGAGGGAAGGTCATTGATGAAGCAGCTGAAGATGGTTGGGCCTAGGACAATGCCTTGAGCAACACATGCAGGAATGTCCTGGGGCTGAGATGATTGACCTCCAACAACTGCTACCATCTTCCTTTGTGCCAGGTATGACTCCAGCCACTGGAGAGTTTTCTCCCTGATTCCCATTGACTTCAATTTTACTAGGGCTCCTTGGTGCCACACTCGGTCAAATGCTGCCGTGATGTCAAGGGCAGTCACTCTCACCTCACCTCTGGAATTCAGTTCTTTTGTCCATGTTTGGACCGAGGCTGTAATGAGCCGTTTGGTTCTGGTGGAACGCAACCTGAGCATCGGTGAGTAGGTTATTAATGAGTAAGTGTCGCTTGATAGCACTGTCGACGACACCTTCCATCACTTTGCTGATGATTGAGAGTAGACTGATGCGGTGGTAATTGGCCGGATTGGATTTGTCCTGCTTTTTGTGGACGGGGCGGAAAACATTGGTGAGAGTTGTTTATAGGCCAAACAGTAGTGGTAATGTAGGGCACGGTATAAAGCAGGAAATTAGAAGTGCATGTAACAAGCGTAATACAGTAATCATGGGGGACCTTAATCTACATATAGATTGGGCAAACCAAATTAACACTAATACAGTGGAGGATTGAATTTTTTGAGGGGGTGACTAGGCGTGTGGATGAGGGTAACGCAGTGGATGTGGTATACATGGATTTCAGTAAGGCCTTCGATAAAGTCCCGCACAGGAGACTGGTCAAGAAGGTACGAGCCCATGGAATCCAGGGTGCCTTGGCACTTTGGATACAAAACTGGCTTAGTGGCAGAAGGCAGAGGGTGATGGTCGAAGGTTGTTTTTGTGACTGGAAGCCTGTGGCCAGTGGGGTACCACAGGGATCGGTGCTGGGTCCCTTGCTGTTTGTGGTCTACATTAATGACTTGGATATGAATGTAAAAGGTATGATCAGTAAGTTCGCTGATGATACAAAAATTGGTAGGGTGGTAAATAGCGAGGAGGATAGCCTCAGTCTGCAGGACGATATAGATGGGTTGGTCAGATGGGCGGAACAGTGGCAAATGGAATTTAACCCGGAAAAGTGCGAGGTGATGCACTTTGGAGGGACTAACAAGGAAAGGGAATACACAATGAATGGGAGGACCAAGACAGAGGGTCAGAGGGATCTTGGTGTGCAAGTTCACAGATCCCTGAAGGCGGCGGAACAGGTAGATAAGGTGGTAAAGAAGGCATATGGGATACTTGCCTTTATTAGCCGAGGCATAGAATATAAGAGCAAGGAGGTTATGATGGAGCTGTATAAAACACTGGTTAGGCCACAGCTGGAGTACTGTGTGCAGTTCTGGTCGCCACACTACAGGAAGGATGTGATCGCTTTGGAGAGGGTGCAGAGGAGATTCACCAGGATGTTACCAGGGCTGGAGCGCTTCAGCTATGAAGAGAGACTGGGAAGATTGGGTTTGTTTTCCTTGGAGCAGAGGAGGCTGAGGGGGGACATGATTGAGGTGTACAAAATTATGAGGGGCACAGATAGGATGGATACTAAGGAGCTTTTTCCCTTCGTTGAGGGTTCTATAACAAGGGGACATAGATTCAAGGTAAAAGGCGGGAGGTTTAGAGGGGATTTGAGAAAGAACTTTTTCACCCAGAGGGTGGTTGGAGTCTGGAACTCACTGCCTGAAAGGGTTGTGGAGGCAGGAACCCTCACAACATTCAAGAAGCATTTGGATGAGCACTTGAAATGCCATAGCATACAAGGCTACGGACCAAATGCTGGAATATGGGATTAGAGTAGACAGGGCTGATGGCCGGCGCGGACACGATGGGCCGAAGGGCCTCTATCCGTGCTGTATAACTCTATGACTCTATGACGAAATCCTGGAATTTATACGAGATGGTTTTCTAGATCAGTATGTTGAGGAACCAACTCGGGAACAGGCGATTTTAGATCTAGTCTGGTGCAATGAGAAAGGGTTAGTTAATAATCTTGTAAAGGAGCCCTTAGGGAAGAGTGACCATAATATGATAGAATTCTTCATTAAGTTTGAAAGTGATATAGTTCAATCCGAAACTAGGGTCTTAAATCTAAACAATGGAAACCACGAAAGTATGATGCGCAAGTTGGCTACGGGGAACTATATTAAAAGGTATGACGGTATAGACAGGCAATGGCTGGCATTTAAAGAATTAATACACAATTTGCAACAAATATATATTCCTTTAAGGCACAAAAACCCAACAGGAAAAGTGGTCCAACCGTGGCTAACAAGAGAAATTAAAGATAGTATTAAATCAAAGAAAGAGGTAAATAAAGTTGCCAGAAAAAGCAGTAAGCCTGAGGATTGGGAGCATTTTAAAATTGAGCAAAGGAGGACCAAGAAATTGATAATGAAAGGGAAAATAGAATGAGAGTAAACTAGCGAGAAACATAAAAACGGATTGTAACAGCGTCTATAGGTATGTAAAAAAGGAAAAAACTGGCGAAGACAAATGTGGGTCTCTTACAGTCAGAGACAGGAGAATTTATAATGGGGAATAAGGAAATGGCAGAGAAATTAAACAAATACTTTGTGTCTGTCTTCACGGTAGAAGACACAAAAAACCTCCCAGAAATATTAGAGAACCAAGGTATGGTGAGAATGAGGAACTGAAGGAAATTAGTATTAGTAAAAAAATAGTACGAGAGAAATTAATAGGATTGAAAGTCGATAAATCTCAAGGACCTGATGATTTACATCCCAGGGTGTTGAAAGAGGTGGCTATAGAGATAATGGATGCATTGGTTGTCGTCTTCCAAAATTCTATAGATTCTGGAATGGTTCCTGCAGATTGGAGGGTAGCAAATGTAACCCCACTATTTAAGAAAGGAGGGAGAGAGAAAACAGGGAACTACAGGCCAGTTAGCCTGACATCAGTAGTAGTGAAAATGCTAAAATCTATTATAAAGGATGTGGTAACAGGACACTTAGAAAATAATAATAGGATTTGGCAGAGTCAACATGGATTTATGAAAGGGAAATCATGTTTGACAAACCTATTGGAGTTCTTTGAGGATGTAACTAGTAGAATAGATAAGGGGGATTCAGTGGATGTGGTGTATTTGGATTTTCAGAAAGCTTTCGATAAGGTCCCACGCAGGAGGTTGGTGAACAAAGTTAGAGCACATGGAATTGGGTGCAATATACTGGCATGAATTGAGAATTGGTTAACAGACAGAAAAGAGAGAGTAGGTCTTTTTCAGGTTGGCAGACTGTGACTAGTGGGGTACTGCAGGGATCGGTTCTTGGGCCCCAACTATTCACAATCTATATCAATGATATGTAATATTTCCAAGTTTGCTGATGTCACAAAACTAGGTGGGAATGTGAGTTGTGAGGAGGATGCAAAGAGGCTTCAAGGGGAAATAGACAGGCTAAGTGAATGGGCAAGAACATGACAGATGGAATATAATGTGGAAAAATGTGAAGTTATCCACTTTGTTATGAAAAAAACAGAAATGCAGAGTATTTTCTAAATGGTGAGAGATTGGGAAATGTTGATGTTCAAAGGGACTTGGGTGTCCTTGTACATGAGTCACTGAAAGCTAACATGCAGGTGCAGCAAGCAATTAGGAAGGCAAATGGCCTTCCTCAGGTGAATGTTGTGGAAATGAAATCCTCGAAATGAAATTGCATTTATAAATCACAGAACAATGCTTGGTGATTACAGACAGTTTTTTCAACTGCCCGTTGCCAAAGCAATCAGTGTGCAGACAGACAGGTGTTACCTACAAGGTCTCCGAATATACAAATCACCAAAAAAAAACCACAGAGATAGAGAGGTAGAAACATAGAAAAGACAGCAACTGACCCGTTATATTAAAAACAGATAACATTTGTTCGCTGGTGGGGTAACGTGTAGCGTGACATGAACCCAAGATCCCGGTTGAGGCCGTCCTCATGGGTGCGGAACTTGGCTATCAATTTCTGCTCGACGATTTTGCGTTGTCGTGTGTCTCGAAGGCCGCCTTGGAGAACGCTTACCCGAAGGTCGGTGGCTGAATGTCCTTGACTGCTGAAGTGTTCCCCAACTGGGAGGGAACCCTCCTGTTTGATGATTGTTGCGCGGTGTCCGTTCATCCGTTGTCGCAGCGTCTGCATGGTCTCGCTCTGGGGCATCCTTTCCTGCAACGTATGAGGTAGACAACGTTGGCCGAGTCACAGGAGTATGAACCATGCACTTGGTGGGTGGTGTCCTCTCGTGTGATGGTGGTATCTGTGTCGATGATCTGGCATGTCTTGCAGAGGTTGCCGTGGCAGGGTTGTGTGGTGTCGTGGACGCTGTTCTCCTGAAAGCTGGGTAATTTGCTGCGAACGATGGTCTGTTTGAGGTTGGGTGGCTGTTTAAAGGTGAGTAGTGGAGGTGTGAGGATGGCCATAGCGAGGTGTTCGTCATCATTGATGACATGTTGAAGGCTGCGGAGAACATGGCGTAGTTTCTCCGCTCCAGGGAAGTACAGGACGACAAAGGGTACTCTGTTGGTTGCGTCCCGTGTTAGTCTCCTGAGGAGGTCTAGGCGATTTTTCGCTGTGGCCCGTCGGAACTGTCGATCGATGAGTCGAGCGTCATATCCCGTTCTTACTAGGGCGTCTTTCAGCGTCTGTAGGTGTCCATCGCGTTCCTCCTCGTCTGAGCAGACCCTGTGTATTCGCAGGGCCTGTCCATAGGGGATGGCCTCTTTGACATGGTTAGGGTGGAAGCTGGAAAAGTGGAGCATCATGAGGTTGTCCATGGGCTTGCGGTAGAGTGAGGTGCTGAGGTGCCCGTCTTTGATGGAGATTCGTGTGTCCAAGAAAGAAACAGATTCTGAGGAGTAGTCCATGGTATATAGGGCCTTGGTGAGACCGCACCTGGAGTATTGCGTACAATTTTGGTCTCCTTACCTAAGAAAGGATATACTTGCCATAGAGGGAGTTCATCAAAGGTTCACCAGACTGATTCCTGGGATGGCGGGACTTTCATATGAGGACAGATTGAGTAGACTAGGCCTGTATTCTCTAGAGTTTAGAAGAATGAGAGGTGATCTCATTGAAACATACAAAATTCTTACAGGGCTAGACAGGGTAGATGCAAGGTGGATATTTCCCCTGGTGGAGTCTAGAATCAGGGGGTCACAGTCTCAGAATAAAGGGTAGGCCATTTAGGACTGAGATGAGGAGAAATTTCTTCACTCAGAGGGTGGTGAATCTTTGGAATTCTCTACCCCAGAGGGCTGTGGAGACTCAGTCATTGAGTACATTCAAAACAGAGATCGATAGATTTCTAGATATTAAAGGCATCAAGGGATATTGGGGATGGTGCAGGAAAATGGCGTTGGTACAAGATCAGCCATGATCTTGTTGAATGGTAGAGCAGGCTCGAGGGGCCGGATGGCCTACTCCTGCTCCTGCTTCTTATGTTCTTAGGACATGCCTGGGCAATTTTCCACATTGTCGGGTAGATGTCTGTGTTGCAGCTGTACTGGAACAGCTTGGCTAGAGGCGCAGCTCGTTCTGGAGCACAAGTCTTCAGCACTACAGCCGGGATGTTGTCGGGGCCCATAGCCTTTGCTGTATCCAGTGCACTCAGCCATTTCTTGATATCACGTGGAATGAATCGAATTGGCTGAAGACTGGCTTCTGTGATGGTGGGGATATCGGGAGGAGGCCGAGATGGATCATCCACTTAGCACTTCTGGCTGAAGATGGTTGCAAACGCTTCAGCCTTATCTTTTGCACTCACGTGCTGGACTCTGCCATCATTGAGGATGGGATGTTCACAGAGCCTCCTCCTCCCGTTGGTTGTTTAATTGTCCACCACCATTCACGACTGGATGTGGCAGGACTGCAGAGCTTTGATCCGATCCGTTGGTTGTGGAATCGCTTAGCTCTGTCTATAGCATGTTGCTTCCGCTGTTTAGCATGCATGTAGTCCTGAGTTGCAGCTTCACCAGGTTGGCACCTCATTTTTAGGTATGCCTGGTGCTGCTCCTGGCATGCTCTTCTACACTCCTCATTGAAGCAGGGTTGATCCCCTGGCTCGTTGGTAATGGTACAGTGAGGACTATGTCAGGCCGTGAGGTTACAGATTGTTCTGGAATACAATTCTGCTGCTGCTGATGGCCCACAGCACCTCATGGATGCCCAGTTTTGAGCTGCTAGATCTGTTCTGAATCTATTCCATTCAGTACGGTGGTAGTGCCACACAACATGTTGGATGGTGTCCTCAGTGTGAAGACAGGACTTTGGTTTCACAAGGACTGTGCGGTGGTCGCTCCTATCAATACTGTCATGGACAGATGCATCTGCGACAGGTAGATTGGTGAGGATGAGGTCAAGTAGGATTTTCCCTCGTGTTGGTTTATTCACCACCTGCTGCAGGCCCAGTCTGGCAGTTATGTCCTTCAGGACTCGGCCAGCTCGGTCAGTAGTTTAAAGGAAGAAGCTTGCTAAACATCAAATATACATGCAGGAACTAGGATGGCCTTCGACACTGCAAGTTAATTGGAGGGATCTACTAATTGCATCGGTGGATAGCTATTGCACTGCAGTGCAGCCCAGAGCATGTGGCTGTTCCAGGCAGATGTACAGGGGAGGCCACAAAAACAGTCTGTGCTTCCTCTACGGATGCTCCAACTGTTGTTAGAATAGCTTGATGCACCAGATTGATCTCTAATTGACTGAGGTTGTGTCACAGGCAAGTATCTCACGGGCTTCATTGATCGCACTGGTACCATCAGGCCTACTTTACTACAAATCATTGGCCAATGTATAGCAATAGAAGCATGGCAGGTATGAATCACAATTTGATGCTGTCTCTTCGGTTAACAACATACGCATTCCCTCTCACCAGCCCGCTCAGATGTCTAGACATGCGGCAGAAAGGGATCAGGCTGCCCATGAAGCACACAAGAAGTACAGCCTGCACTAGGGCAATCTCAGGATTTAGCTATTAAGACGATTGTCATCTCAGTCCATATTGACACATGTTTCTCCATCCCTTGCACACAACCATATTTGTTGAAGCACACATTGGATGTTGTGGAATCTGTGACTTGCCTATTAAAACTACAGTATAATTTCTCCATCAGTTTAGATTGAACATGAACCATGTTCCAGATGCACATACTACACCAATAAGCTGTATTTTGTAAACTAAGTGCGCATGAAAAACTAAAGTTCAAATATTTTATCAAAATTATAAAATAAATGATAAAATATGTTGTATTGTCTCACTATTTTACGATTTGTTTTTCAACAAGAAAACTGGTTTTGAAAATATGGCCCTGCATCTCAAGGATATAAAATATTCATGAAGGGTGAACAGAAGGAACAAGAAATAAACAACTTCCAAAGATAATTTCACAACAACATTTATTTTATCGTAAATTTCCCCAGAGAAATTTCCTTTCATTTTAATACTGTCACCTGAGCCCCATGTAAAATCCCAACAATCAGAATCCTAAATCCATATTTAACACCCAAATTGTACTGCTCCCCATTTGTCAATTTTTTTTTTTAGATAATTTCATATAACGTATATGGAATGTGTGTATATATATATAAATAAAAAGATGATTGTTAGGGCATAAATTCAGAATTTTAAATTTGAACATTGTAATAGGACCCTGTTATTTGTTGGGATCTAAAACTTCAGTAAATAAAATGGTAACTGCCAGTGCTTTCCTCTCTCAGGAATAACAGCCAAGTGATGCAGAGATTGCCTTAGCAACGATAGCAACATATTGTGATTTCAGTTCAGCAACATGCTTTATTAGTGACTTGGACTGGACAAATCTTTTAGATTCTCTACTGGAAGGAAAGTCCAGCAAAAGTTTTTTTATTTATTAAAGACACAGGAGGAAAAAAAAAATTGGATAGGGCCTATTATTGGGTGGGGGTAGCACAATCCGCTATTACCCCGCGTCCAATGGCCCCTGCGCAGGCAGGATGAGAGTTTCGTCAAGCCTGAGGACTTACCTGCAAGCAGTATTCCGAATCAGTATTAAACGAGAATTCGATGCAATTCGCACTTTCCGCCAGCAGGGGGAGCTCCAATCTCTTAAAGGCAGGCTATCTCTTAAAAATCTCTTAAAGGTAGCTGGTACCTATTATTTTGCTGAAGATAACAGTTTGCTGTCTGCACGGAGTCTGAACGGAAATCAGACATCGCATATGCAAAACACAGATGCAGCTCTCGTCCTTATGTTTACAAACTGATGAGTTATGTTAAGATATTGACTAAAGATTGCCCACTACTAAATCCTACATCCTCCAATCTGCACGTCAGACCTCACCAATCTGCCGATCTGAGTTTGTACCAGACCTGTGAAAGTCCGTGCACCAAGGTTCTCTGCTGATGCACTAGAGGCATTGGTGCAAGAGGTGGACGGAAGGAGGGACATCCTATATCCGCAGTGGGAGACGAAGTCAATGCCAGGCGCACAGCATCATGAACATGGATGCAGTGCAGGAAGAAGTGCAATGCTTTGACATGAGTGGTCAAGGTGAGTGAGGTCAACTGTCAAGTGGCGTCTCCAACTAATTGCACCACTAGCCGCATCCATTGCTCCATGCACTACACCTCCCATCACCCACAAACCAACAAACTCTTTTCATCAGTACTCAACTCTTCCAATCAGATGCTTCCTCTCATCCTCACACATTACCACTGTTGCAAGCTGCCCACCCACAACTCACAGGCCACACACACGGCAGCTATTCAACCATGACAGGCACATCACCCGACACATGTCCCGTGCAGGAGAAGGTGGCGCATATCAGGAGGCAGCAAGTGGCAGTGGCGTTTAGCCCCTTGAGCCTGTTTCACCATTCAATGAGATCATGGTGGACCTGTGACCTAACTCCATATACCTGCCTTAGCCCCATATCCCTTAATACCCTTGGTTCACAGAAATCTATCAATCTCAGATTTAGAATTCACAACTGAGCTAGCATCAACTGCCGTCTGCAGAAGGGCGTTCCAATCTTCTCCCACCCTTTGCGTGTAGAAGCATTTCCTAACTTCACTCCTGCATGTCCTGGCTCTAAATGTTAGGCTATGTTTCCATGTCCTAGTATTCAAGTATAGGAGACCTCCAAAAATAGTTACAAATATCTCGGCAGCCAGAAGCAATAATCCAGCCACTAACCTGTAAATCCTGCATGGTCCCTTTAAATAGCGCTGATGGGGGCCCTCCAAGCACTCTAAGACACGTTCAGATGGTCAGGGTTAAGACTGCGTTGAGCTGAGCGTTAAGTCCCAAAATGGTGTCAATCACTTTAAATCAGCATCGCACACTGATTGTATCCATTTTCTCCTCACTTTACATTCTTTCAGCATTCGGTATTTGCCCCTGCCCTAACTCCTATACTAAGATGGTGTCCGGTGCACGTCACGTTGGAAACGTGAGTGCGCAGCCAAGACACCATCTTGAATGTTGGAGGGTCCATGTAGCGCCGAAACAACGGGCACTACACGTTCCAATTTAATGCCCAAATTCTTTAAAATGCGTTTTACTTTATTCTTATGATCTGGAATGTGCTGCCTGAAAGGGTGGTGGAAGCAGATTCAATAATAATTTTCAAAAGGGAATTGGATAAATACTTGAAAGGGAAAAATTTGCAGGGCTATGGGGAAAGGGCAGGAGAGTGGGACTAATTGGATCGCTCTTTCAAAAAGCCGGCACAGGCACGATGGGCCGAATGGCCTCCTTCTGTGCTGTATCATTCTATGATTCTATAACATGGAGAACATACTGCAGAATCAGGCCACCTATTTTAGATGTAGACATCCTTATTAATAACATGAATTAGAGACAATTAGAATATTAAAAAAGAGAAGCTGATGACTCTTTTGCTCATATTTCACATCTGCTCGAATGCAAACTTGGCAGTTTACTAAATGTTTGCTTCTGGCAATTGACGCTGAGGGCTGTCATGTTTTTAGGCCGCAGATAGGCTCAGCTACCAAGAAAGAAAGTAATTGCATTTATATAGCGCCTTTCGTGATTCTCAGACGTCCCAAAGTGCTTCACAGCCAATGAAGTACTTTGGAAGCATAGTCTCTTGTAATGCAGGTAAATGCACAGTAAGGCATTTTTGTCTAGGTGCGAAAATCACCTAGTAACTAGTTCAGTGATGTTTCAGAATCCTTTTCACCTCCTCAGGTGCTAGGGCTCAAGTACTTTTGGCAATCAATGTGACAAGCTCTTTTGTTCAGGTGTGAAAACCCCTCATCAGGTATTAATTCTCAAGCTGTGTGATATTTATAACTTACCCATGTTATAGTGGTGCACAAACTCTTTCACAACAAATTGTGGCAGAAACTCTGGCCTTGATTTTCACAGGGGGGTCGGGAAGAGTGTGCGGGAGCCTGGTAGCGGGCAATGAACTCAGCAAGGTTGGAGACATGGAGGCCCTCCCAACTTAATGACAGGGCCTCATTTGAATAAATCTTTCCAGAATCTTGCCCGACACCCAGCCAGCTTGACTACCTGGCCAGCGGACGGGAGTCAGTGTCTAGCCGCAGGAGACCGGAACTGGGGACTCATGGGAACGGTCAGTGGTGGGGTGGGGGGGGGGGGGGGGGGGGGAGGGTCTGGCCATGATTGGAAGTGGGGGTGGGGGGAAACGCACTGGCAACGATTGGGAGGGGGGTAGCCCGGTGCAAGGGAGGCACAAGGCTTCCTTGTGAGGGCCGGAGGAGCACTCCTGCCCCTCCTGGCCCACATCAAAACCTGAAATAAATCTTCAGAACGTATCGTCTGGGCCTCTTTTGCCCGACGATCGGGTCCTGATGACATCGACCAGGATCCCACTTCCTTCCAGTAGGTGTCCTGCTCGCCTGCTCAAAAGAGCAGGTTAAGTTCGGGACATGGCGGGAAGGCGGCGGGGGTAAGTGACTGGCCTTATTTTAACTGCCCCCCCAGCCAGGTGGGAGGCGGTTAAAATCGATATCTCTGTCTCTGTAAATAATGGAAACGCTACCTCAAAAGAAGAAGGTCCTTTCTCTTGCTGATGAGATGAAAGTAATTGTGATGCTGTATGGGCCAAAAATTTCCCAGATTCTCAGAGTGAAATCGCTGAACAGTTTGGTGTATCACTGCCTATTTTTAAAGAGCATTTTTACAGTACTATAATTGCAATCAGTTTGCATTCCACTGTCAGCTTCTTGCCAAACCTGACGAAATTGATAAAAGAAAGAACTTGGCAAAATCATTATTCATTTAACAGTTTGCTTCTATATTAGGATTTTCATTTTATCAGGACCAATTATAGACTATGAAAGAAAAAAAAATGATAGACTATGAGTGCATTGGGATTTTTGAAACTTATCATCTAATGAACTCTGATTTTTTTTAAAAAATGTTTGATGATGTGACATGATTTCATCAAAATGCGCAAAGGTTGGTTTCCTAGCCAGAAGAGGCGTTAGCCTAGATTTTCTTAACAGGTTTGCCTAATTTACAGCCGTAATCACGTGAATCCCATTGGAAAAGTGGGAAGGGATCATTTGCATCAGATCCCTGCTCACTTGTGCATCATCTGCATTGGGTAAAACGAGAGACCATCTGAAACAAGAAAGAGCTTCATTAAAATACCTGAATTTAGGGTGGGCAAATGTCTTGGATGCAATTTTCCAAGGTTTGTACATGCTCGACACTAAGTCATTCATGCCCAAGAATAAGTATTAAGAGTCAACCTTGGCTCAGTGGAGGTTTTTATGGCTCTAGAATTTGAGCATATAATCTTAGTTTGACACTGCAGTACCGAGGGAGTATTACATCAGTGGAAATGCTGCCTTTCGGATGATGTTTAACCGAGGCCCTGTCTGTTTGTTCAGGTGGACGACGAGTGGCAGGCGCCGCTCGTTCGCCGTTCAACGCAAAATCCGAGCCAATATCTTGTGCATGACATCCGTACAAAAATAAGATGGTCTGTTTTTATATTTTGCGTGGATGATAGTTTCGTAAGGGTGATGCCACTGTCGACTAGGCTTCATTATCAGGGCAGAAGTAACAAAGGCATAACCTTGAATGCAGTAACGCTGCTGTTCAATGTGCTGACAAAGCAGAAGCCCACAGGCAGACGTTTGCCAAGTCTTCCTATTATTAGTGAATGCCACTTACAATGCTTTAAATACAGAGAACAGGCCATTAGCTTTTTGAGGCATTTTAACAAAATTTTATGAGTAAGATATTTTTCAACTTTTTCTCCCAAAATTATATTTTGCGCAACCCAGGATTGAATTATGTGGAATTTTATAGATTATAGAGGGGTAGAGCAATCATCTTCATTGCATTATTTCTTAAAATGCAGCACTTGATTATTTTATGTATTGGTTAATCCACATTGGCTTGGATGATTAAAGAACACCAATTAATGAAGATTCCACATCAATAAATGTTGGAGTTTCTTAGAGTGGCAAAATGTTGGTGTTTTTGTGTAAAGGCGGCTTTGGATATCAAAGAATATTATGCAAATCATTTAAGAAGCATTGTTTTTATGACAATAATGCTTACAAACTGTTCCTTTTTTTGTGTTTGTTTACAAGCATTCAATGTAATGTCACAAGTTGTGTTACACTGAGTCATTACATTACTGGTATTGCCATGACTAAAATTCTGTACAGCTGCTCTGGTTATTCTCCTTCAACCAACAACAGAAAACATTTTCCAAACAGGAAAGGAATTCATAAATCCAGTAATCACCTTATTTCCACAACTCTGCTTCTGCAGAAATACAGTTTAAAGTATCTAACAGCTAATAAACTACCTGCATAATACACTTTCAATATAAACAATTAGAATGCAGCAGTTTTCTATCTATTCTGATTAATGGGTTAGCACCGTACTTTGTAATTGATATAATCATATATAATCAAAATGATTCCTGTTTTATTTGAACATCACAGCATCAGTAGAGAAAAAAAGATTTAGCTGAAAGCTTGAAATAATTATTTTGTGATCAATCAAACACATTTCAAGAGATTGTTCTAAATTATACGTTATTAAAAATGCATCAGTAGGAAGAATATGTTCACTGATGTGAAGGCTTTCCAATTTAAGACCACCTGTACGTCAGAGCCTCACTCTGCAGGGAATTAAAAACAAATCTTGGAAAATCTTAATCCCAAAAATACAATCCGTAGCTTTGTGAAAGACTGACAAGATAGCGTTTTCAAACTATTCATGTGTTGCATTGTTTCGTATAGGTGCTTAACAAAGACATTACTCACCTCAGTCCATTTCAGATTTTGTGTGGGAGGGTAATGGTTTATCAAGGACATCCATTTAATTCAACATGCACAAATTAAATGCTTTTTAGTGAGCATGCAGACCTTGATTCTTAGCTTGACAAGTACCTCAACTTCTTTCATTGTGTAACACTAATTGCATATATAACAATTGTTCCTTGTAAAATGGTACCTTTGCCTTGAGTACTTCTTTGTGCACAAAGCATTGAACATGGTTGTCAAATTGTTATAAAATATCTTGAAATATTTTAAGCCCAAAATAACAGACATGCATCGTGCATCAATATTTTTCACAACAGCTTTTGGATTTTTTAAATTAGAAAATGAACGATAAATGCAATATTTGTTTTGTGAAGCTCAACCAAAAATATAGTTTTGAAACACAGGACAAAGTTTAGATTTAAAATTAATTATAGTCCAAAGAAATTGTTGCTTAAACTGTAATGGAAACAAAATCTTTTTGAAAGAAGAATATTGGTTTTATTTATAACAACAGTTGTTCAGTTGCTGTCGTTGTTCTTAAAATTGTGAAGGTATTTCATCAAGGGGGCTCAATGAAGCAATACATTTAACTTATATTGAACTATGGTGTGTTTTATCAAATGAAAAAAATGAAGTTATTGTGATAAATAGAAAAAAAATGTAGATTAGAAATAAATTGGGGATTCCTCAGGTAGCTCAATTTGCTTTGGTGACAAATAGTTCATCAATTAAAAGCAATAAGGCCACAGATTCAATATCTGGTTTATGCTAAGAGTGTTGATCTCAGCCAGGGCAATAGTACAACTGGCTTCAGTATCCCTAGGCTAGGGAGAGGAAAATTGCACCGGGGTTCCCACTCCCAATAGTTGTCTAGCAATGGAAAATGAGCATGTATGGAACCTGGAGAAGGACAAAGGTTCGGTTCGTCTGACATGCACCCCCAGCATTCCACTTTCCGTCAGAAGCAATGAGATACATACAAGGGAAGACATCTTCTATGGCAGGTACATTCAAATTAAGACATCATATGATGTATTTCCAGTCATTTACACCCTAGCAATGTTGAGTGGTGGAAATGCATTCTTGGCAAGCAAAGGTGCTATGGGAGCGGGGCCTTAGGATATGTAATCGTTCTCAGGGCAATTGATTGTATAGGCCAAGGCAATATTTTTAATAGAATTTTTAAAAATCAATGAACAACTTTGGGGCCAGTCCTAGAGTCTGCCGACCGTGCTGTGCTGCAGCGAGTCTGAGGCTTCCTGCAGTCATTTCCCAACCCCACCAGGCAGGCTCCCCAATTGAGAAAGGAATCCTGCAGGATGCCCGCAAACAATTTTTTAAATAGCCTGAGCCCAGAAGCTAACAGGATCGTGAGTGGACCAGATGGATCTTCTGGCTCACTGACTATGCGCTACAATTCCACTGGAGTGGAAATACTCTAGCATCTCTTTTTATATGTGAACCTAGAAACAAAGAAAAACTTGCATTTATAAAGCGCCTTTCATGACGTCAGGACGTCTCAAAGCTCTTTATAGCCAATTAAGTACTTTTGAAGTGTAGTCATTGTTGCAATGTAGGAAATGCGGCAGTCAATTTGCACACAGCAAGATCCCACAAACAGCAATGAAATAATGATCAGAAAATGAAGAATAGTATCATTAGGTAAGATAATAGAGAGTAACAGCGTCTGGAACCATGGGTACGGTAGCATAGTAGTTATGTTACTGGACTAGTAATCCAGAGTCATTAGTTCAAATCCTGGCATGGCAGCTGGGGAATTTAAATTCAATTAAATCTGGAATAAAAAAAAAACTAGTATCAGTAATGGTGGCCATAATTGTTGTAAAAACCCATCTGGTTCAATAATGTCCTTTAGGGAAAGGTCGTTGTTCTTAAAATAGATTGTCCTTAGCCGGTCTAGCCTATATGTAGCTCCAGACCCACGGTAACGTGGTTGATTCTTAATTGCCCTTTGAACTGGCCTAGCAAGCCACTCATTTGTTCAATCTTGCTACAGAAAGTCACAATAAGAATAAAACTGGATGGACCACCAGGCACCGGACACGACAAAGGCAAACCAAGCCCAGCCGACCATGCAAAGTACACCTCACTAACGTCTGGGGACTTGTGCCAAAATTGGGAGAGCTGTCCGACAGACTGGTCAAGCAACAGCCTGACATAGCCATGCTCACAGAATCATACCTTTCAGCCAACGTCCCAGACTCTTCCATCACCATCCATGGGTATGTCCTGTCCCACCGGCAGGACAGACCTACCAGAGGTGGCGGTACAGTGATATACAGTCAGGAGGGAGTGGCCCTGGGAGTCCCCAACATTGTCACCGGACCCCATGAAATCTAATGGCATCAGGTCAATTCACTCCACGTGATATCAAGAAACAACTGAGTGCACTGGATACAGCAAAGGCAATGGGCCCTGACAACATCCCGGCTGTAGTGCTGAAGACTTGTGGTCCAGAACTAGCCGCGCCTCTAGCCAAGCTGTTCCAGTACAGCTAAAACACAGGCATCTACCCGACAATGTGGAAAATTGCCCAGGTATGTCCTGTCCACAAAAAGCAGGACAAATCCAATCCAGCCAATTACTGCCCCGTCAGTCTACTCTCAATCATCAGCAAAGTGATGGAAGGTGTCGTCGACAGTGCTATCAAGCTGCACTTACTCACCAATAACCTGCTCACCGATGCTCAGTTTGGGTTCCGCCAGGACCACTCGGCTCCAGACCTCATTACAGCCTTGGTCCAAACATGGACAAAAGAGTTGAATTCCAGAGGTGAGGTCAGAGTGACTGTTCTTAACATCAGGCAGCATTTGACCGAGTGTGGCACCAAGGAGCCCTGGTACAATTGAAGTCAATGGGAATCAGGGGTAAACTCTCCAGTGGCTGGAGTCATACCGAGCACAAAGGAAGATGGTAGTGGTTGTTGAAGGTCAATCATCTCGGCCCCAGGACATTGCTGCAGGAGTTCCTCAGGGCAGTATCCTAGGCCCAACCATCTTCAGCTGCTTCATCAATGATTTTCCCTCCATCATGAGGTCAGAAATGGGGATGTTCGCTGATGATTGCACAGTGTTCAGTTCCATTCGCAACCCCTCAAATAATGAAGCAGTCTGTGCCCGCATGCAGCAAAACCTGGACAACATCCAGGCTTGGGCTGATATGAGACAAGTAACATTCGCTCCAGACATGTGCCAGGCAATGACCATCTCCAACAAGAGAGAGTCTCACCACCTCCCCTTGACATTCAACGGCATCACCATCGCCGAATCCCCCATCAACATCCTGGGGGTCACCATTGACCACAAACTTAACTGGACCAGCCACATAAATACTGTGGCTACAAGAGCAGATCAGAGGCCAGGTATTCTGCAGTGTGTGACTCACCACCTGACTCCCGAAAGCCTTTCCACCATCTACAAGGCACAAGTCAGGAGTGTGATGGAATACTCTCCACTTGCCTGGATGAGTGCAGCTCCAAACACACTCAAGAAGCTCGACACCATCCAGGACAAAGCAGCCCACTTCATTGGCACCCCATCCGCCACCCTAAACATTCACTTCCTTTACCACCGGCCACCGTGGCTGCAGTGTGTACCATCTACAGGATGCACTGCAGCAACTCGCCAAGGCTTCTTCGACAGCATCTCCCAAACCCGCGACCTTTATCACCTGGAAGGACAAGAGCAGCAGCAAGTCGGGGTGGCACGTTCCCTTCCAAGTCACACGTCATCCCGACTTGGAAATATATCGCCATTCCTTCATCGTCGCTGGGTCAAAATCCTGGAACTCCCTTCCTAACAGCACTGAGGGAGAACCTTCACCACACGGACTGCAGTGGTTCAAGAAGGCAGCTCACCACCACCTTCTCAAGGGCAAATAGGCCTTGCCAGCGACACCCACATCCCATGAACGAATAAAAAAAAACATAACCCAGTGGGGAATCAATCAACATTGTCAGAAGATGAAGTGGTGAGGGGAGAAAAACAGGAGAAACAAAAGTAAGATATAGGCCGTTCTTCAATGAGCAATGGCAATGCTACAAAGGAAGTTATATAAATAAGAGATTTGCCTGTGCTTAGGAATTGGCGATTATGGATCTTAGCCATCAGATGTATATACTCTATGTGGAATGGATGCTGATTTTTGCGCTGCTAATTTGCAGATTGCTGTCAAGTGACAGGTTCTAACAAATTGGCTGTGCTAATTCAAGAACAGCCATCATGCCATTCAGATGCTAGTTCGAGTTGTTTGTCAGAAAGCCGGACAATACAAGAGAAACGCCTGCTGGCTTACCGGAATTTAAATTAAGCAAAAGAATCAAATGCTAGGAAGTATAAAATGGTGAAGTTAGATTTCGGTCAGTGTCATTGGAAGAAAGATTGCTGAAGGTGGAATATAGGAGAGAAATAAACAGAAAATGGAAAGATAAGGGAATCAGTTTCTAGATGTGAGGAGGACAGTTGGTGCTCCCGGTGCAGAGCTTCACATGCAAAGAATACATATCGGGGGGTCAACGGGACCCAAAGGATTTTTCATCTATTAAAATTGTTGCACAGATAATCCTGAGGGGTTGGCTGAACTTTGCACCCAAATTTGTAAATTCTACCCTGTAGAGTCAAAAATCAGGCAAGTCTAAAGGAAAATAATGCAGTGAGCTTTGGAATAGAACGATGAGTGTAAAAGGAGTAGCTGTGAATTATGAACGTTATTAGGGAGAAAAGCTGATATTTAAAAATATTTAACAAATTAATTACACCAGGAGAAAGATTAAGTAATTGATAACAAATACGGGTGCAATATTTTCCTTGGTATTAATTAATTTAGGAGGATGGCAGTGTAATTTACTGTGTAGGAGTGGAAGACGCACCCAGTACAGTTATGGCACTTTGTGACATTTCTTTGAAAGCTAATGAAGCAATCTACATTTTCAATTGTTAATTGAATTGAGGTTATTTGCAAGTTTTGCATTAGTTATAAAATTGAGTGCAGCGGGCACAGAGTGAGAAGCTTGAGAGTTTGGTAATTGTGGGAGTTTAAGGGTTAATCTCTTTTAAAATCTAATGTTAATTGCTACCAATTGTTTAAGTTCAATTTTAAACTTTAAATTTTTAAGTTTCTGCTGGGCTTAAGCAGAGACAAGCAAGCAAGCTCTCTTACTGGAGAGCTGCTGTAGTTAGTTAATTGGTTAGCTAGATTAAACCGGTTCCTGAAACAGTAGCAGAGCAGGGCTGACTCATCTGAGTCACAAGCAGCAGAAATACAGGGGCCTGTGAGTGCAACCGGCACTGAGTGCAGCGGGCACGGAGTGAGCAACTTGAGAGTTTGGTAAGTGTGGGAGTTCAGTGAGGTGGGGGAAGGAGGTGTTGCTTTGCCTTGCTTTTCCTAACTTTTTCCGCAGAGCAGCGGTGGACCTGAGCAGCAGAAGACCGAGAACGGGGATAAAAGAGCAGCAACAGACCTGCAACAAGAGCAAACTGCAGTGTGACGTCACAGGTGAGGCAGGTAAGTGATTGGTAGTGACTGTGGGCTGACCTTTAAATTAACATATAGCACATAACTAAATTTTAAAATCTAAACTTAATTTAATTAATCAAATTAAACGAGGTAAATAATTTGCTTAACACTAAATTAATTAATTAAATAAATAAAATTATGGGGGAACAGGAGATGTGTTGCTGCTGTAATATGTGGGAGCTTGTGGACATTTTTGTCTAGGGCGACTACATCTGCAGACAGTGTCTGCGGCTCGAGGAACTTCGGCCTCAAGTTGAGGAGCTGGAGTCCGAGCTGTGGACATTGCAAGACATCAGGGAGGGAGAAAGCTACCTGGACATTTTGCTCCAGAAGGCAGCCACACCCCTTAGATTAAATACTTTAGAATTGACACGTGGTCAGGGAGAAGAGGGTGTGACAGCGAGTGAGGCAGCTACGGCGATCCAGGAGGTAGTATTGCAAGAGCCTCAGTCCCTGCGCTTGTCCAATAAATTTGAGGTTCTTGCAACCCTTGTGGACAAGTGCGGGGACTGCGGGGAGGATGAGCAAACTGACCATGGCACCATGGTACAGGAAGCCGTTCAAGTGGAGGAAGTAAAAAGGAAGGTGGTTGTAGTAGGTGACAGTATAGTTAGGGGGATAGATACTGTTCTCTGCAGCCAGGAGCATGAGTCCCGAAGGCTATGTTGCCTACCCGGTGCCAGGGTTAAGGACATCTCCACCGGGCTGGAGAAGAACTTGGAGTGGGAGATGGAGGATCCAGTTGTCGTGGTCCACGTAGGTACCAATGACATAGGTAGGACTAAGAAAAAGGTTCTGCTGAGAGAGTTTGAGCAGCTGGGGACTAAATTAAAAAGCAGGACCACAAAGATAATAATCTCTGGATTATTACCTGAGCCACGAGCAAATTGGCAAAGGGTCAATAGAATCAGGGAGATGAATGCATGGCTCAAAGATTGGTGTGGGTTTTGATTCGTGGGGCACTGGCACCAGTACTGGGGAAAGAGGGAGCTGTTCCGTTGGGACAGACTGCACCTGAACCATGCTGGGACCAGAGCTCTAGCGAATCGAATAACTAAGGAGGTAGATAGGGCTTTAAACTAAATAGGATGGGGGAGGGGGGAGGGTCCCGGTGGAGAGAAATCTGGAATGCTAAAGAGAAAAGACAAAGAAGCAGTGCAGGAAAGTGATTGGGGTAAGGATAACCAGATTGTGTCAGGAAGGGACAGAGCATACAAATAAAAGACAACGAATAGGGTCCGGGTAAGAAAAAATAGTGATAAGACAAATAGGGCCATAGTACAAAGTTAAGATGTCTAAAAATGTTAAAAAGACAAATCTAAAAGCACTGTATCTGAATGCAGGAAGTATTCGTAATAAGGTAGATGAATTAACAGCGCAAATAGATGTAAACGGATATGATATAATAGCAATTACAGAAACATGGCTGCAGGGTGACCAAGGCTGCGAGCTGAATATCCAAGGGTATTCGATATTTAGGAAGGACAGGCAAAAAGGAAAAGGAGGTGATGTGGCATTGTTAATAAAGGATGAAATCAGAGCAATAGTGAGAAAGGATATTGACTCAGAAAATCAAGATGTAGAATCAGCCTGCGTGGAGTTAAGAAGCACCAAGGGGCAGAAAACATTGATGGGAATTGTCTATAGGCCTCCAAACAGTAGTGGTAATGTAGGGGATGGGATCAAACAGGAAATTAGAGATGCATATAACAAGGGTACTACAGTAATCATGAGTGACTTTAATCTGCATATAGACTGGCCAAACCAAATTAGCAATAATACTGTGGAGGATGAATTCCTGGGGTGTGTACAAGATCGTTTTTTAGACCAGTATGTTGAGGAGCCAACCAGGGAACAGGCTATCCTAGATTAGGTATTGTGCAATGAGAAGGGATTAATTAATAATCTTGTTGTGCGGGGCCCTTTAGGGAAGAGTGATCATAAAATGATAGAATTCTTCATTAAGATGGAAAGTGAAGTAGTCCAATCCGAAACTACGGTCCTAAATCTAAACAAAGGAAACTACGAAGGTATGAGGAGTGAGTTGGCTATGATAGATTGGGAAGCTTCATTAAAAGGATAGGTAATGGCTAACATTTAAGGAACAAATGCATGAATTGCAACAATTATACATTCCTTTCTGGCGCAAAAACACAAAAGGAAATGCGGCCCAACCATGGCTAACAAAAGAAATTAAGCATAGTATTAGATCTAAAGAGGAATCATATAAAGTTGCCAGGAAAAGTAACAAGCCTGAGGATTGGGAGCAGTTTAGAATTCAGCAAAAAAAGACCAAGAGGTTGATTAAGAGGGGAAAAATAGAGTATGAGAGTAAACTTGCAAGGAACATAAAAGTGGACTGTAAAAGCTTCTAGAAGTATGTAAAAAGAAAAAGATTAGTGAAGACAAATGTAGGTCCCTTACAGTCAGAAACAAAAGAATTTATAATGGGGAACAAGGAAATGGCAGAGCAATTAAACAAATACTTTGGTTCTGTCTTCACGGAAGAGGACACTAATAACTTCCCAGAAATGCTAAGGAACCAAAGGATTAGTGAGAAGGAGGAATTAAAGGAAATTAGTATTAGTAAAAAAATAGTGCAGGAGAAATTAATGGGATTGAAAGCTGATAAATCCCCAGGGCCTGATAATCTGCATCCCAGAGTACTAAAAGAGATAGCCATGGAAATAATGGATGCATTTGTTGTCATCTTCCAAAATTCTATAGATTATGGAACAGTTCCTGCAGATTGGAGAGTGGCAAATGTAACCCCACTATTTTAAAAAAGGAGGGAGAGAAAACAGGGAACTATAGACTGGTTAGCCTAACATCAGTAGTAGGGAAAATGCTAGAGTCTATTATAAAGGATGTGACAACAGGATTAGATAAAGTCAATATGGATTTATAAAAGGGAAATCATGTTTGATAAACCTACTGGAGTTTTTTGAGCATGTAACTGGTAGAATAGATAAGGGAGAACCAGTGGATGTAGTTTATTTGGATTTTCAGAAGGCCTTTGATAAAGTCCCACATAAGAGGTTAGTTTGCAAAATTAAAGCACATGGGATTGGGGGTAATATACTGGCATGGATTGAAAATTGGTTATCAGACAGGAAACAGAGAGTAGGAATAAAAGGGTCTTTTTTGGGGTGGTGCAGAGATCAGTGCTCGGGCCCCAACTATTCACAATATATATCAATGATTTGGATGAGGGAACCAAATGTAATATTTCCAAGTTTGCTGATGATACAAAACAAGGTGGGATCGTGAGCTGTGAGGAGGATGCAAAGAGGCTTCAAGGCGATTTAGACAAGTTGAGTGAGTGGGCAAATACATGGCAGATGTAGTATAATGTGGATAAATGTGAAGTTATCCACTTCGGAAGGAAAAACAGAAAGGCAGAGTATTATTTAAATGGTGATAGATTGGGGAATGTTGATATACAAAGGGACCTGGGTGTCCTTGTACACCAGTCACTGAAAGCAAACATGCAGGTGCAGCAAGCAGTTAAGAAGGCAAATGGTATGTTGGCCTTCATTGCAAGAGGATTTGAGTACAGGAGCAAGGATGTCTTACTGCAGTTATACAGGGCCTTGGTGAGATCACACCTGGAGTATTGTGGGCAGTTTTGGTCTCCTTACCTAAGAAAGGATATACTTGCCATAGAGGGAGTGCAGCGAGGGTTCACCAGACTGATCCCTGGGATGGCTGGACTGTTGTATGAGGAGAGATTGGGTCGACTCGGCCTGTATTCACTTGAGTTTAGAAGAATGAGAGGGGATCTCATTGAAACATATAAAATTCTGACAGGGCTGGACAGACTGGATGCAGGGACGATGTTTCCCCTGGCTGGGGGGCCCAGAACGAGGGGTCACAGTCTCAGGATACGGGGTAGGATATTTAGGACTGAGATGAGGAGAAATTTCTTCACCCAGAGGGTGGTGAACCTGTGGAATTCTCTACCACAGAAGGCTGTGGAGGCCAAGTCACTGAATATATTTAAGGAGCTAGATAGATTTCTAGGCACAAAAGGCATCAAGGGGTATGGGGAGAGAGCAGGAATATGGTATTGAGATGGAGGATCAGCCATGATCACATTGAATGGCGGAGCATGCTTGAAGGGCCGAATAACCTACTCCTGCTCCTATTTTCTATGTTTCTATTCAAATGTAATGACATAGAGAAATTGAACCATGATTGAATTACATTCCAGGTCTATATGTATAATGTTTCTTTAGTTGTTAGACAACAATAACTTGCATTTATATATCACCTTTAATGTAGTAAAACATCCCAAGATGCTTCACAGGAGCGTTATCAAACAAATTTTTTCATCGAGTCATATAAGGAGACATTAGGACAGGTGAGGTAGGTTTTAAGGAGTATCTTAAAGGAGGAGAGAGAGGCAGAGAGGCTTAGGGAGTGAACTCAAGTACTTAGGGCCTAGGCAGCTGAAGGCACGGCCGCCAATTGTGGAGCAATTAAAATCGAGGATGCGCAAGAGGCCAGAATTGGAGCAGCGCAGAGATCTCGGAGGGTTGTAGGGCTGTAGGAGATAGGGAGGGGCGAGGCCATGGAGGGATTTGAAAACAAGGATGAGAATTTTAAAATCGAGACGTTGCCGGACCGGGAGCCAATGTAGGTCAGCGAGCACAGGGGTGATGGGTGAACAGGACTTGGTGCGAGTTAGGATACATGCAGCAGAGTTTTGGATGAGCTTAAAAATCTTCAAAAGAAAAGTCCTGCAGCTCAACATAAAACTGGTGGGTTCAAAAACATAAAAGATTCAACTTAAGGTCGTCCAATATGTTTAATTTTATTGCATATTTAATTTAGCAACTTTTGTCAATAAAACAGAAATATAAACCATACATGACAGCAATCTATTAATAATAGATTGCTAATAGTAATCTAGCAATAATCAGGCTGTAGGGTTTAGCTAAGATACAAGAAAGTCGTCTCAAACAATAGCAATGGACAGATGGGATTCATGAAGGCTACGACTACATTGACAAATATCGGAAAGAAAGTGAAGGTAAGGGCGAATTGCATAGTGTATGTGCTGAAAGAGTGGGTGGACAACAGGCACAGGGGGAACGCTGAGTTCGGAGAGCTGGCCGTGCACAATTTTGTTCTGGGCTGCAGCTTGAGCTGAAGTGCTTGTATTCATTTGTGCCGGAGTGTCATTAAGATCCATATTTAATACAGAAATATTTTAAAGAACGCCTAGCTCCATTATTTTTAATTTGTACCAAGTTTACTCTTTTCTCCTGGTATTCCCATTCGGAAATGGAACTAGGGAAGCTCAGTGGGTGAAAGACTCTTAAATTGCCTTTATTTTTGGTAATGTTTATAGTACCTTTCTAACAGTGTTTTTGCTGTACTTTTACCATATTTTTTATTAATATTATTATAAAAATTGGAAAGTCATTTATTAGTTATTCCTGAGGTAAGTTTGCTTTTAAAGCATCTCAAATACAATATTTCATGGTTGTGGTGGTACAAGATAAAAGAAGACATGCTAAAGGGAGCACCAGGCCTCATATCATATCTGCCAATGACCAAGAATAACTGCCTCAACTTGTTCCAAGTCAGCAGGGCAGGGCTTTGCCAAATGCACTAAGGGCAGCTGTAGCCACCTTGTAACAGAGGTGGCACAGCCAGTGGTTGGTAATATTGTCACTGCCCTCAACTGTTACGCCAATGCCAGCACTGCAATACCAGATAATGCACTGCTCACACATAAAGTATCAGTCAGCAGGACCAGCACTTCCATCTCCTTTCCTGCTGAATAGCATACATGCCTGCTCAGTGTCACTGCACTGCTGCATTTCCCAAAGTCTTTGATGGTCATGTGGGCAATATGAAGCTCATTCTAGCTATAAATACATGACCAGGTTTGTTTATTAATGCTTTGAGGTGTGAAGCCTATGTATGATGTGAATGGAGTAAGGCATTCCGTTTTATGTTGCATCTTACGTTGTACAAGCTATAAGGTTGTGTCAGCACTTCCTATAGCAGATTGAAGTTGATTTATTTTCCTTCTTGCTAGATTATTCATCAGTCAACATGCTGTATATTTTGGACACCTTAACGTCAGGAACAACCAGATTGATCTAGATATTCCCACCTTTGTGTGACCTCTAAAAGCTCTGTTTAACAACTGATGTTGTACTTTTGTGACTGGTTATAATTACGTTACACATCACTTTATGGGTTTTACATATGTCATGAAATACAATTTTAAACTATACCTTTAGTCACCCATGAGCTATCCTTGGAGACTATTATCTTTCTCAGATAATGAATCTCTTAAAATGAAAGAATCATTTGTAGATTCAGGAATTTAGCAATAATGAGCATTAGAATTTGGAGCAACGTAGTTTACATGGATAGTAAAGTGGACTGTCTCAAAATTGATATCGATAGCAGGATTTTTCAGGCATTATAAAGCATTAATAAGCGTCTGTATCTCAATGAGTTGATGGCCTGAAATTTTAGAAATCCTGCTACCTTGAAGATTATTAATTTCCTTTATGGCTAAAATGAATGAATCATGAAGAAAGTTTCAAATGGCTCAGGGGGTGGGGCGATTAGTGATTCAGTTATGGATGCATTAGTGATAGGAGACTCGATAGTTAGAGGGATGGATACTATCCTTTGCCGTCCAGACCAAGAGTTCTTGATGCTTTGTTGCCTCCCAGGCACTAGGGTAAGGGACATATCCGAAAGACTGGAAAAAATTTTGGAAGAGAAGGGAAGAGAAGCCAGTCATCATAGTCCACATAGGAGCCAAATATACAGGACAGGAAAGGCCTAAAACTCTGCAAAAGGAATTTAGAAAATTGGGGGTAAATTTCTGCTGAGGTTCTCCCACTGGTCTGCCTTAACATTGGCTGAAGAGCCGCAGAAACCTCGGAAAAACGGCATTCTATTGAGAGTCGATATGTGTCAGATGACTGGAGAGTGGTCAATATAATGCCCATTTTCAAAAAGGGAGACATAGCTAACCCAAGTAATTACAGGCCTGTTTGTTTAACATCTGAATTAAGCGAAATTTTGGAATCTTTAACTAAAGACAAAATTACTAAATATCTAGATGAAGATTAAATAAATTAAAAGCAGCCAACATGGATTTCAGAAAAGAAGATTGTACTCGGCAAACCTGATAAAGTTCTTTCAAGAGGTGATGGATATGGTCAATGGGAGAACTGCTGTGAATGTGGTTTAATTGGACTTTCAGAAAGCCTTTGACAAGGTTCCCACAGGAGAAGATTAAAGGACGTTTAATTAAAAGAATAAATTAGCAAATTGGATTAAAAACTAGTTAGAAGGGAGAAAGCAGAGAATAGGAGTTAAGGGCAGTTTCTCAAGAGTGGTTGGAAGTGGGTAGTGGTGTCCCACAGGGTCCTGTTCTGGAACTGCCTCTGTTCACTGTGTACATCAATGATTTGGGTATAGAGCTCGAGGGAATGGTGTCCAAATCTGCAGATGATACTAAAATAGAAGGCATAGTAAATAATTCTGAAGACCAAAGGAAGCTGCAAGGGGATATTGTTAAATGTTGGAATGGGCAAAAATGCGGCAGATTCAATTCAATGCCAGTAAATTGGAGAAGTGGTACATTTTGATTTAAAAAAGTAATAAATTGCACTTTAAATGGGAGAAGGCTGGGTGATGTGGAGGAGCAAAGGGATTTGGGGATTCAGATTCACAAGAGATTAAAAGCAGCACCTCAAATGAATAAGGCCATAAAATAAAGCTAATGGAATACTGGGTTTTATGGCAAGAGTTATATAATATAAAAATTGAGATGCAATGGTGAATCTATATAAAACCTTAGTAACCATAGTTGGAGTACGGTGTGCAGTTTTAGGCTTTGCACTCTTGGAAGGACGTTGAGGCAACAGAGAGTACAGCGCAGGTTCACTAGCATGCTGCCTGGTGTAAGGAAATACAAATACAAAGAAAGACTGAAATATTGCAGGTCCGGGAGGAGATTAAGGAGTGATTTGATAGAGGTGTTTAAAATTATGAAGGGATGGGACAGAATAGATAGAAATAAACAAGGAGAGATTTTAGCCATAAGTAAAGCAGTGGTAGTAACAAAAAATAATATTCACATCAAATTTCTTATCAATGGTAACCAATGTGCTTAAACCTCCTCTCACTTTGCTGTTTAAATAGACCAAAGTTATTGATCTTCCACCTGGAAAAATAACAGCCTAGAAATTGGATCGTGCTGCACTTGTTTTACAGGTACAAAGTGGGCGCCCAAGAGTCTAATATGACGGGTGGTGTGCGCGCGTTCATTCCGTGCCAGACATGCGCCATATTGGTAATGGTAATGGTTCCTTTGTACGTGTCCAGTGTCCATGCTTGAAATAGGCTATAGGCCCTTTGAAAATGCAAATAGAGGGCCCAATGCGTGTTTGAGGCCCTTTTTGCAAAATTTATTTGCGCATGAGCGCAGCATGTGCCTTGCATGCTATGGTCAGTTTCTTCAGGCGCCTGGCAGCTAAACTACCGGATCTTCAAGGGACCGCTGGAGGCTCCTATCAGAAAGGTAAATTTACTTGCCTTATTGTGGAGTCGGGAGGAGCATTCCTGCTCCTCGCTCCTCCACATTAAATCCACGGGCCACTGCCGGCCACTACTCGTTCTCCTCTCGATTGCCTCCTGGACTTTCCCAATGACCTCGGCCTGCCCCTCAGTTATATTTCTATCAGAATTATACATGTTGTCTACAATTGGAGTCAAACAAGTCAGGCAGTTAACAGAAAAATTAAAAACCCAAGATAAAATTATTCATTTCAGTCATACTCAAAACTTAAAAATGTTGAGCCCACAAGGGAAAATTATAACAAATCTTCCAGGCAGACTTAGAATGTATTTTCTGATGCTTTTTCTTGCATATGAAAAGTTTAAAGATAGATAACAAACTTCATAGAGCACAGTCAATTGTGCCATCAAATTTCCCGTGTGATTTCAGTTAGTAATTTTATGGGATAACGCTGCCCACATGATATTCCTTTCCTTGAAATTACTCATGACCATTAATGATTATTGTCCACATCAACACACAGACCCAGGAGGAATGTTTGACTTTGGTTGACTTCAATGGATATTAAAATCGGGAGAGATGTATAACGGGCGGCTGAATCAATATTGCTTGTTTTACACTATTACCCAAAGTCTAAATTACCTCCCCACCACCCCCCACCCCGTGTTAATGAGCAATTAACAGGCTAATTTCCTCAGGATGTACAGGATTTACAGCATGTTAAGTTCCCCAAAAAAGCACTGGAGGGAGCTGACAGAGGTCGATGAGCAAACACAGTGAAAGACATTGGTCAGAGAGCAGTGAAATCAACAAGTTTACAGCACCAAGTCGGTCTTTGCTGGACATGTTGGAAAGAGAGGAACAGGAACAAAAGAGGGTGACCAGGCGGGTTTCAGGCAATTGGAGGTGGATCATAAAAACTCATGGCTACCTGATGCAGCAGGAGTACTACAGACATGCCAGCTGCCTGGACATGAAGGGACAGTGGGGGTTAAATTCGATGAGGCCCAATACTGGGTGTGAGGGTCGCTGTGCGCGGTTAACCCGCGCCCGGTGTTAGCGATGAAGGCGGCACCCGAGATTTGTGCTGCATCCTCATTACCACAATTCCCACGTGCAGCCAGTACTACCCGTGCCGTTCAGTGGCTGAACGCACCAGCAGGAGGCTCGATATGGGGTGCGGCCAGCAGTAGGTAAAGGTAGCCTGCATCTCTTAAAGGGGAGGTGCACTGTCAATGAAAGCAGTGCACGGTGACAGGCAAAATGACTGGAGCGGCAAGAGAGCGTGCCCCAAGGTTCACCGACAGCGCACTGGAGGCCATAGTGGAGGGAGTGCAGGAACGGAGAGCTATCCTGAATCCGCAGCGTTGCAGGAGACCCTCCAGACACCAGCTGTGGAAGCAGTGGCCGCAGAGGTGAATGGCAGGAAATTAGCACCACCATGTGGGTACAGTGCCGGAAAAAGTTCAATGATTTGACACGAGCGGTGAAGGTGAGTGAATGCAAGTGTCAAGTGGCACATCCTACCAACCACAGCATCGCACCACGCACGACACCCCCCCCCCCCCCTCACCCACCGATCAACAAATGCTGCCCATCCGTGCACCACGCTGCACTTTGGATGCTGCATCTCACCCTCACATAGTACCACACTTGCAATCCACACACCCACCACTCACAGGTTGCACACACTGGCAGCTAGTCAACCATGAGAGGCACATCACCCAAACACATTGCAGGACACTCACTGCCACACTTCCCTTTGTCTTGCAGGAAAAGGTGACACATAACAGACAGCAGACTGAAAGGCCTGAGGGAGGACAGGCATGCCTACACGTCTTCACCCCCCTGGAGGAGACCGTGCTGCGCATCACTGGGCGGAACGTTGCTACTGGTGGCGGAAGGGGGTATCTGCATACCTAATCCTTCTTCTCGTTTTCCACATCTCCCCATCTCACAATCTTTTTTGACACACGTACTGCAGATGGTGGCAGCACACACGTCTTACCTACTCCAATCCCTGCTCTACAACTCAACCCATCTCCCTTTGTCATTGCTGGTGCCCAAGAACTGGAGCTGGCACCGCCCGAGGAGGAGGAGGAGGAGGAGGAGGAGGAGGACACTGATAACAAAGCCACACCATCACTTGATCTGACACTCGCATCCACCAGCTCAGAAACTGAAACAATGCCTAGTGTAGAGGCTAGGTTAGAGGAGGGATCTGCACGTGGTGAGACACCGAGTACAAGTGCGCAGGAGCCGGGGCCGGGGGAATGGATACCACAGGCGCTAGCTCGCCGGAGGGCGAGGTCATACAATGGCTCTGCTGCCGAGGAGTCAGATGATGACTTCAATGGGCCAGGCTAGAGAAGATGGCTGATGGACGTACAACACCATTGGTGCACTGGAAAGCCTGCCAGGAAGCCTGCACACAATGACAAGGGGCATGGAAGAGTCCACCTCAAACTCAGCACAGGGCTTTGCACAGAGCTTGGAGCCCATCCTTTCCAACATGGAACAAATGGTCACCTCCATCAGCACACCTGTGGAACCCACCATGATGCAGCATCTGATGGCTGATGTCGCGGCTTCCATTGCAGCACAGACCGATATCATCAAAGGTCTGCATGCTTTAGTTGAAGCTCAAATCGATGCTATGGCAGCTCAGCCGGCTGCTATCGTGGCTTTGGGTACCACCGTGGAACAGGGCTTCCAGGGCGTCACAGCACTCCAGCAATCCGTTCTCCAGTTTATCACCAGGAGCGATGAGGTGCAAACCCGTGTGAGTGGCATGGCGCCATGGCAGTCGAACCTGCTGTCCTCTCTCAGGACGACAGCATTCCTGCTCTCACCCCTGCCACGCCGACAGTGCCCTTGCTGTTGCCTGTCTGCCAGCCAGGCCAGACTGCTGCAGCCCATGCTGAGATGGTGCAGTCTGAATCCGGGCCCTCCTGGCCCAGAGCTGCTCGAGGTCATCTTCCACGGCCATCTGCACGATCCTCAGTTGAAGGCAAGCAGCCTTCCGCCACCCATGCTCCAACCACTGGGGATGAACCTCGTAGGAGCACTAGGAAAGGAAAAGGCACCATGAACAACAGGCACTGAGGGAATGCACAAGGGTGAATAGTGTAATGTTTGATACTACAGTTAATGTGTTATGTTAAAAATTTGGATTTGAAGTCGCAGTTGGTGGTGGTTTTTATTTATACGATGAGCTGTGGGAGGAGGCAATGTGTAATCATATGAGGGCAATGTTTTGGTCATGTGGGAGAGGAAAGATGGGGAGTGTAGGACTGTTGGTGATTTGTGAGGTGTCGTTGAGGTTAGTGATATCGCTCATGAATAAGGTGAGCACGCAGATCCCTGACAGACACCTCTGCACCTTGTTGCTTCCCTGTGTCTTCGTCCACTTCCTCCTTTGTCTCCTCCTCCTCCTTCTCAGCTTCTTCATTCTCCTCCTAAGCCTTTGGCTCAGAGTCTTGGTGGATAGGTGGTGGCAAGGGCTGTTCCCTCGTAAGGGCGAGGTTGTGCAGCATGCAGCATACAATGACGCATTTTGACACCTGCTCAGCAGAGTATTACAGGGCTCCACCAGAATGGTCCAGGCAGCAGAAGCATTGCTTTAGGAGGCCTACAGTGTGCTCAATGATGTTCTGTGTAGGTGCATGGCTCTCATTGTATGCCTGCTCTGCACATGTGCGTGGGTACCTGAACGGGGTCATGAGCCACCTCATGAGGGGATAGCCCTTATCACCCAATAGCTAGTCTTCGACTTGCCGAGCCAATGCAAAGATAGTTGGAACGTTGGACTGCCGCATTACGAAGGCATCGTGACTGCTGCCAGGGTAGTGGGCATTGACCTGCATGATGTGCTGCGTGTGGTCGCACACCAACTGCATATTGAAGGAGTGGAACCCCTTTCTGTTCATAAAGATGGCCAAGTTGAGAAGTGGAGCACACATGGCTATATGCGTGCAGTCAATGGCACCCAGCACCACAGGGAAGCCTGCAATGCGAACAAGCCTAGTGCTCGCTCGTTCTGCTTCCCTCTGTCCAGGGGGAAAGTGATGAACCTGTTGCACCGCTCGTACAGTGCCTCCTTGACCCCCCCTTCTGCAGCAGTGCACTGCAAACTGTGAGATGTTCTGGGGAATGGTTCTGGGGAATGAGGTGGGCCAAGTGGGGCAAGTGTCAGTGGGGGAACGTTTCGAGAACAGCAATCATAGTATCATAAGGTTTAGATTAGCTATGGAAAAGGACAAGGAGCAATCTAGAGTAAAAATAATTAATTGGAGGTGGGCCAATTTTAGTGGGATGAGAACGGATCTGGCCCAGGTAAACTGGAATCAAAGATTGACAGGCAAAACTGTAATTGAACAATGGGCGGCCTTTAAAGAGGAGATGGTTCGGGTACAGTCTAGGTACATTCCCACTAGGGGGAAAGGTAGGGCAACCAAAGCCAGAGCTCCCTGGATGACAAAAGAGATAGAGAGCAAGATGAAGCTGAAAAAGGGGGAGTATGACAGGTTGATAAAACAAGTGAGAACCAGGCTGAATATAGAAAGGTCAGAGGGGAAGTGAAAAATAAGAGGGGCAAAGGCAGAGTATGAGAATAGACTGGCGGCCATCATAAAAGGGAATCCAAAAGTCTTCTATAGGCATATAAACAGTAAACGGGTAATAAGAGGGATGGGACTGATTAGGGACCAAAAAGGAGATCGACGCATGGAGGCAGAGGGCATGGCGGAAGATGCACTGCAGCAACTCGCCAAAGCTTCTTCGACATCACCTCCCAAACTCGCGACCTCTACCACCTAGAAGGACGGGGCAGCAGGCACATGGGAACAACACCACCTGCGTGTTCCCCTCCAAGTCACACACCATCCCGACTTGGAAATATATCCATGATGTGGAGATGCCGGTGATGGACTAGGGTGGACAAATGTAAGGAGTCTTGCAACACCAGGTTTTAGTCCAACAGCTTTATTTAAAATCACAAGCTTTCGGAGGCTTCCTCCTTCGTCAGGTGAGTGTGGGATTCCATGAAAGGTACCGCATATATAGTCAGAGAACAATGCCTGGTAATCTTTCCAACTGCCCGTTATCAAGGCAATCAAAGGAGTTGAATAGTGTTCAGACGGAGAGACATTACATACAAGACTACTGAATATACAAACGGTCAGAACCCAAAGACAGAGAGAGAGAGAAAAACATCCGAAAGGAAGAGAAAGAGAGAGAAGACCAGTTGTATTAAAAACAGATAACTTTTTTTCGCTGGTGGGGTTACGTGTAGCGTGACATGAACCCAAGATCCCGGTTGAGGCCATCCTCATGGGTGTGGAACTTGGCTATCAATTTCTGCTCGACGATTTTGCGTTGTCGTGTGTCTCGAAGGCCGCGTTGGAGAACGCTTACCCGAAGATCGGTGGCTGAATGTCCTTGACCGACTCCCAGTCGGGGAACAATTCAGCAGTCGCCTCCTCCTCCTCCTCCTCCTCCTCCGTCGTCTACTCCGTCGTCGTCTCCTCCTCCTCCGTCGTCTACTCCGTCGTCGTCTCCTCCTCCTCCGTCTCCTCCTCCTCCGTCGTCGCCTCCTCCTCCTCCTCCGTCGCCTCCTCTGTCGTCGTCGCCTCCTCCTCCTCCGTCGTCGTCTCCTCTGTCGTCGTCGCCTCCTCCTCCGTCGTCGTCGCCTCCTCCACCTCCTCCTCCTCCGTCGTCGTCGCCTCCTCCACCTCCTCCTCCTCCATCGTCGCCTCCTCCTCCGTCGTCGCCTCCTCCTCCGTCGTCGCCTCCTCCACCGTCGTCGCCTCCTCCTCCGTCGTCGCCTCCTCCACCGTCGTCGCCTCCTCCTCCGTCGTCGTCGCCTCCTCCACCTCCTCCTCCTCCGTCGTCGTCTCCTCCTCCTCCGTCGTCGTCTCCTCCTCCTCCTCCTCCGTCGTCTCCTCCTCCTCCTCCTCCTCCGTCGTCTCCTCCTCCTCCTCCTCCGTCGTCGTCTCCTCCTCCTCCTCCTCCGTCGTCGTCTCCTCCTCCTCCTCCTCCGTCGTCGTCTCCTCCTCCTCCTCCTCCGTCGTCGACTCCTCCTCCTCCTCCGTCGTCGACTCCTCCTCCTCCTCCGTCGTCGACTCCTCCTCCTCATCCTCCTCCGTCGTCGTCTCCTCCTCCTCATCCTCCTCCGTCGTCGTCCCCTCCTCCATCGTCGTCGTCTCCTCCTCCTCCTCCGTCTCCTCCTCCTCCTCCGTCTCCTCCTCCTCCGTCGTCGTCTCCTCCTCCTCCTCCGTCTCCTCTCCTCCCCCTCCTCCTCCTCCTCCTCCCCCTCCTCCTCCGTCGTCGTCGTCATCATCGTCTCCTCATCCTCCTCCGTCGTCGTCTCCTCCTCATCCTCCTCCGTCGTCGTCTCCTCCTCATCCTCCTCAGTCGTCGTCTCCTCCTCCTCCCCCTCCTCCGTCGTCGTCTCCTCCTCCTCCCCCTCCTCATCCTCCTCCCTCGTCTCCTCCGTCGTCATCGTCGTCTCCTCCTCTGTCATCATTTCCTCCTCCTCCTCCGTCGTCTTCTCGTCGTCGTCTCCTCCTCCTCCATCGTTGCCTCCTCCTGCATCCCTCCTACGTCGTCTCCTCCTCCAACCCTCCTCCGTCGTCTCCTCCTCCATCCCTCCTCCGCCGTCTCCTCCTCCTCCTCCGTCGTCTCCTCCTCCTCCTCCGTCGTCTACTCCTCCTCCTCCGTCGTCTACTCCTCCTCCTCCATCCCTCCTCCGTCGTCTCCTCCTCCTCTCCTCCGTCGTCTCCTCCTCCTCCTCTCCTCCGTCGTCTCCTCCTCCTCCACCTCCTCTCCTCCGTCGTCTCCTCCTCCTCCTCCTCCGTCGTCGCCTCCTCCTCCTCCCCTCCTCCTCCTCCGTCGTCTCCTCCTCCTCCCCTCCTCCTCCTCCGTCGTCTCCTCCTCCTCCTCCCCTCCTCCGTCGTCTCCTCCATCATCTTCTCCTCCTCCTCCGTCACCTCCTCCTCCATCATTTCCTACGTCATCTCCCGTCCTCCGTCGTCATCTCCTCCTCCTCCATCGTCGTCGTCTCCTCCTCCGTCGTCGTCTCCTCCTCCGTCGTCGTCTCCTCCTCCGTCGTCGTCTCCTCCTCCGTCTTCATCGTCTCCTCCGTCATCTCATTCTTCTCCAACGTCGTCTCCTCCTCCTCCTCCATCGTCTCCTCCTCCGTCGTCGTCTCCCCCTCCCCCGTCGTCGTCTCCCTCTCCTCCGTCATCTCATTCTTCGCCATCGTCGTCTCCTCCCCCCCTCCTCCGTCCTCGTCTCCCTCTCCTCCGTCCTCGTCTCCCCCTCCTCCGTCGTCGTCTCCCCCTCCATCGTCGTCTCCCCCTCCTCCGTCTTCGTCGTCTCCTCCTCCGTCGTCTCCTCCGTCATCTCATTCTTCTCCGTCGTCGTCTCCCCCCCTCCGTCGTCGTCTCCCCCTCCCTCGTCGTCGTCTCCCCCTCCCTCGTCGTCGTCTCCCCCTCCCTCGTCGTCGTCTCCCCCTCCGTCATCTGGTCCTCTTCCTCCTCCGTCGTCGTCTCCCCCTCCTCCGTCGTCGTCTACCCCTCCCTCGTCGTCTCCCCCTCCTCCGTCTTCGTCGTCTCCTCCTCCGTCGTCTCCGTCGTCGTCTCCTCCTCCTCCATCATCCCCTCCTCCGTCGTCGTCTCCCCCCCTCCCTCGTCGTCTCCCCCTCCTCCCTCGTCGTCTCCTCCTCCGTCATCGGGTCCTCTTCCTCCTCCGGCGTCGTCTCCCCCTCCCCCGGCGTCGTCTCCCCCTCCCCCGTCGTCGTCTCCCCCTCCCCCGTCGTCGTCTCCCCCTCCCCCGTCGTCGTCTCCCCCTCCCCCGTCGTCGTCTCCCCCTCCCCCGTCATCTGGTCCTCTTCCTCCGTCGTCTCCTCCGTCATCGTCGTCTCCTCCTTCTCCATCATTTTCGTCGTCTCCTCCTCCATCATTTTCGTCGTCTCCTCCTCCTCCATTGTCGTCGTCTCCTCCTCCTCCTCCGTCGCCGTCTCCTCCATTGTTGTCTCATCCTCTTCCTCCTCCTCCTCCATCATTTCCTCCGTCGTCATCGCCTCCTCCAACCTCCTCCGTCATTGTTGTCGTCTCCTCCTCCGCCGTCATCTCCTCCTCCGCCGTCATCTCCTTCTCCGTCGTCCTCGTCGTCTCCTCCTCCTCCTCCGTCGCCTCCTCCTCCGTCGTCTCCTCCTCCTCCGTCGCCTCCTCCTCCTCCTCCGTCGTCGTCTCCTCCTCCTCCTCCTCCTCCGTCGTATCCTCCGTCGTCTCCTCCTCCGTCGTCTCCTCCTCCTCCATTGTCGTCGTCTCCTCCTCCTCCTCCGTCGTCGCCTCCTCCGTCGTCTCCTCCTCCTCCTCCGTCTCCTCCTCCGTCGTCTCCTCCTCCTCCTCCGTCGTCTCCTCCTCCTCCTCCGTCGTCTCCTCCTCCTCCTCCGTCGTCTCCTCCTCCTCCGTCGTCTCCTCCTCCGTCGTCTGTGTCGTCTGTCGTCTTCTCCTCCTCCGTTGTCGCCTCCTCCTCCTCCGTTGTCGCCTCCTCCTCCTCCGTTGTCGCCTCCTCCTCCTCCGTTGTCGCCTCCTCCATCTCAGTCATCTCCTCCTCTTCCGTCGTCATCGTTGTCTCCACCTCCGTCGTCTGGTCCTCCTCCTCCGCCGTCTCCACCTCCTCCATCGTCTCCTCCGTCGTGTCCTCCTCCTCCGTCATTTTCATTGTCTCCTCCACCTCTCCTCCTCCATCGTCATCTCCTCCTCCTCCACCTCCTCCGTCATTGTCTCTTCCTCCTCCGTCGTTGTCTCCTTCTCCTCCTTCGTCATTGTCTCTTTCTCCTCCTCCGTCTCCTCCGTTGTCATCGTTGTCTCCTCCTCCGTCGTCTGGTCCTCCTCCCTCGTCTCCTCTGTCGTCATCGTTGTCTCCTCCTCTGTTGTTGTTTCCTCCTCCTCCGTCTCCTCTTCATTTGTTGTCTCCTCCGTTGTCGTCTTGTCCTCCTCCTCTGCCATCGTCTCCTCCTCCGTCGTCATCTCCTTCTCCTGCTCCTCCGTCATCGTCATCATCTCCTCCTCCGTCATCTCCTCGTTGTCGTCTCCTCCTCCTCCCCTCCGTCGTGTCGACGTCATCGTCTCCTCCTCCTCCCCTTCTCCGTCGCCTCGTCGTCGTCTCCTCCACCTCCCCTCCTCCGTAATCTCCTCCTCCTCCGTCGTCCCCTCCTCCGTCGTCTCCTCCTCCTCCCCTCCTCCTCCGTCGACTCCTCCTCCTCCGTCGTCTCCTTCTTCTCCTCCCCTCCTCCGTCGTCTCCTCTTCCTCCGTCGTCTCCTATTCCTCCGTCGTCAACTCCTTCTCCTCCACTCCTCCGTCGTCTCCTCCTCCTCCTCCGTCGTCTCCTCCTTCTCCTCCGTCGACTCCTCCTCCTCTGTCGTCTTCTCGTCGTCGTCTCCTCCTCCTCCTCCTCCATCCCTCCTCCGTCATCGTCTCCTCCATCCCTCCTCCGTCGTCTCCTCCATCCCTCCTCCGTCGTCTCCTCCATCCCTCCTCCGTCGTCTCCTCCATCCCTCCTCCGTCTCCTCCTCCTCCATCATCATCTTCTCCTCCTCCTACGTCTCCTCCTCCATCATCATCTTCTCCTCCTCCTCCATCATCATCTTCTCCTCCTCCATCATTTCCTACGTCATCTCCCCCTCCTCCGTCGACGTCTCGTCCTCCTCCTATCATCATCTCCTCCTCCATCATCGTCTCCTCCTCCGTCGTCTCCTCCTCCGTCATCTCATTCTTCTCCATCGTCGTCTCCTCCTCCTCCATCATCTCTTCCGTCGTCGTTGTCTCCTCCTCCTTCATCGTCTCCTCCTCCTCCGTCATCATCTCCTCCATCGTCTCCCCCTCCTCCGTCGTCGTCTCGCCCTCCGTCATCTGGTCCTCTTCCTCCTCCGTTGTTGTCGTCGTCTCCTCCTCCTCCGTCGGTGTCGTCTCCTCCTCCTCCGTCGTCTCCTCCGTTGTCGTGTCCTCCTCCGTCATCTCCTCCTCCTCCATCATTTTCGTTGTCTCCTCCTCCTCCATTGTCGTCGTCTCCTCATCCTCCTCGCCTCTGTCGTCATCGTCGCCTCCTCTTCCGTCGTCGCCTCCTCCTCCTCCGTCGTCGTCGCCTCCTCCTCCTCTGTCATCACCTCCTCCGTCATCTCCTCCGTCATCACCATCTCCTCCTCCTCCATTGTCTCTTCCTCCTCCTCCGTCGCCTTCTCCTCCATTGTTGTCTCATCTTCCTCCTCCTCCATCATCTCCTCCGTCGTCATCGCCTCCTCTTCCTCCTCCGTCATTGTTGTCTCCTTTTCCTCCTCCTCCTCCCTTGTCGTCTCCTCCTCAACCTCCTCCTCCGTCGTCGTCTACTCCATTGTCGTCTCCTCCTCTGCCATCATCTCCTCCTCCTCCTCATTGTCTCTTCCTCTATCTTCTCCTCCTCCTCCTCCATCGTCGTCGACTCTGTTGATGTCTCCTCCTCTTCCTCCTCCTCCGTCGTCTTCTCCTCCCCCTCTGCCATCGTCTCATCCTCTATCTTCTCCTCCTCCTCCTCCATCGTCGTCGACTCTGTTGATGTCTCCTCCTCTTCCTCCTCCTCCGTCGTCTTCTCCTCCTCCTCTGCCATCGTCTCATCCTCTATCTTCTCCTCCAATTCCTCCATCGTCGTCGACTCTGTTGATGTCTCCTCCTCTTCCTCCTCCTCCGTCGTCATCTCCTTCTCCTGCTCCTCCGTCATCGTCATCTCCTCCTCCTCTCTTCCGTCGTCTCCTCGTCGTCGTCTCCTCCTCCTCCCCTCCTCCGTCGTCATCGTCTCCTCCTCCTCCCCTCCTCCGTCGTCGTCGTCTCCTCCTCCTCCCCTCCTCCGTCGTCTCCTCCTCCTCCTCCATCCCTCCTCCGTCATCTCCTCTTCGTCCTCCATCCCTCCTCCGTCGTCTCCTCTTCCTCCTCCATCCCTCCTCCGTCGTCTCCTCCTCCTCCATCCCTCCTCCATCATCATCTCCTCCTCCTCCATCATCTCCTCCTTCTCAGTCGTCATCTCCCCTTCCTCCATCGTCTCGTCCTCCTCCTGTCATCGTCTTCTCCTCCGTCGTCATCTCCTCCTCCGTCGTCATCTCCTCCTCCTCCCCTCCTCCATTGTCTCCTCCGTCTTCGTCGTCTCCTCCTCCTCCGTCGTCGTCGTCTCCTGCTCCTCCGTCGGTGTCATCTGCTCTCCTCCGTCATCGTCGTCTCCTCCTCCTCCTCCATTGTCATCGTCTCCTCTTCCTCCTCGCCTCCGTCGTCGTCTCCTCCTCCGTCGTCGTCTCCTCCTCCTCCATTCCTCCTCCTCCATCGTCTCCTCCTCCTCCATCCCTCCTCCGTCGTCTCCTGCTCCTCCTCCATCATCGTCTCCTCCTCCGTCGCCTCCTCCTCCATCATTTCCTCCGTCATCTCCTCCTTCTCAGTCGTCATCTCCCCTTCCTCCTCTGTCGTCATTGTCGTCTCCTCCTCCTCCGTCGTCTCCTCCTCCACCTCCTCCTCCTCCGTCGTCTACTCCTCCTCCTCCGTCGTAATCTGGTCCTCTTCCTCCTCCTCCGTTGTCGTCGTCTCCTCCTCCTCCGTCGGTGTCGTCTCCTCCTCCTCCGTCGGTGTCGTCTCCTCCTCCTCCGTCGGTGTCGTCTCCTCCTCCTCCGTCGGTGTCGTCTCCTCCTCCTCCGTCGGTGTCGTCTCCTCCTCCTCCGTCGGTGTCGTCTCCTCCTCCTCCGTCGGTGTCGTCTCCTCCTCCACCTCCTCCATTGTCATCGTTTCCTCTTCCTCCTCGCCTCTGTCCTCATCATCTCCTCCTCCTCCGTCGTCGTCTCCTCCTCCTCCTCCATCCCTCCTCCGTCGTCTCCTCCTCCTCCATCCCTCCTCCGTCGTCTCCTCCTCCTCCATCATCGTCTCCTCCTCCTCCATCATCGTCTCCTCCTCCTCCGTCGCCTCCTCCTCCATCATTTCCTCCGTCATCTCCTCCTTCTCAGTCATCATCTCCCCCTCCTCCTCTGTCGTCATTGTCGTCTCCTCCTCCTCCATCGTTGTCTCCTCCTCCTCCTCCGTCGTCTCCTCCTCCTCCGTCGTCGTCTCCTCCTCCTCCGTCGTCGTCTCCTCCTCCTCCTCCGTCGTCTCCTCCTCCTCCGTCGTCTCCTCCTCCTCCTCCTCCTCCGTCGTCTCCTCCTCCGTCGTCTCCTCCTCCTCAGTCGTCTCCTCCTCCGTCGTCTCCTCCTCCGTCGTCGTCTCCTCCGTCGTCGTCTCCTCCGTCGTCGTCTCCTCCGTCGTCGTCTCCTCCTCCTCCGTCGTCGTCTCCTCCTCCTCCGTCGTCGTCTCCTCCTCCTCCGTCGTCGTCTCCTCCTCCTCCTCCTCCGTCGTCGTCTCCTCCTCCTCCTCCTCCGTCGTCTCGTCCTCTCCTCCGTCGTCATCTCGTCCTCCGTCGTCTCCTCCTCCTCCTCCTCCATCATCTCCTCCGTCGTCTCCTCCTCCTCCGTCATCTGGTCCTCTTCCTCCTTCATCATCGTCGTCGCCTCCTCTTCCTCCTCCTCCTCCGTCGTCTCCTCCTCCTCCGTCGTCATCTGGTCCTCTTCCTCCTCCGTCGTCGTCGTCTCCTCCTCCTCCGTCGGTGTCGTCTCCTCCTCCTCCGTCGGTGTCGTCTCCTCCTCCTCCGTCGGTGTCGTCTCCTCCTCCTCCGTCGGTGTCATCTCCTCTCCTCCGTCGTCTCCTCTGTTGTCATGTCCTCCTCCGTCATCGTCGTCTCCTCCTCCTCCATTGTCATCGTCTCCTCTTCCTCCTCGCCTCTGTCGTCATCATATCCTTCTCCTCCGTCGTCGTCTCCTCCTCCATTGTCGTCGTCTCCTCCTCCTCCATCCCTCCTCCGTCGTCTCCTCCTCCTCCGTCGTCTCCTCCTCCTCCTCCGTCGTCTCCTCCTCCTCCTCCTCCGTCGTCTCCTCCTCCTCCTCCTCCGTCGTCGTCTCCTCCTCCTCCGTCGTCTCCTCCTCCTCCTCCTCCTCCTCCGTCGTCTCCTCCTCCTCCTCCGTCGTCTCCTCCTCCTCCGTCGTCGTCTCCTCCTCCTCCGTCGTCTCCTCCTCCTCCGTCGTCGTCTCCTCCTCCTCCGTCGTCGTCTCCTCCTCCTCCTCCGTCGTCTCGTCCTCTCCTCCGTCGTCATCTCGTCCTCCGTCGTCTCCTCCTCCTCCTCCTCCATCATCTCCTCCGTCGTCTCCTCCGTCTCCTCCTCCTCCGTCATCTGGTCCTCTTCCTCCTTCATCATCGTCGTCGCCTCCTCTTCCTCCTCCTCCTCCGTCGTCTCCTCCTCCTCCTCCTCCGTCGTCATCTGGTCCTCTTCCTCCTCCGTTGTCGTCGTCTCCTCCTCCTCCGTCGGTGTCGTCTCCTCCTCCTCCGTCGGTGTCGTCTCCTCCTCCTCCGTCGGTGTCGTCTCCTCCTCCTCCGTCGGTGTCATCTCCTCTCCTCCGTCGTCTCCTCTTCCTCCTCGCCTCCGTCATCGTCGTCTCCTCCTCCTCCATTGTCATCGTCTCCTCTTCCTCCTCGCCTCTGTTGTCATCATATCCTTCTCCTCCGTCGTCGTCTCCTCCTCCATTGTCGTCGTCTCCTCCTCCTCCATCCCTCCTCCGTCGTCTCCTCCTCCTCCATCCCTCCTCCGTCGTCTCCTCCTCCTCCATCATCGTCTCCTCCTCCATCTCAGTCATCATCTCCCCCTCCTCCTCCGTCGTCATTGTCGTCTCCTCCTCCTCCTCCGTCGTCGTCTCCTCCTCCTCCTCCTCCGTCGTCGTCTCCTCCTCCTCCTCCTCCGTCGTCGTCTCCTCCTCCTCCTCCTCCTCCTCCGTCATCTCGTCCTCTCCTCCGTCGTCATCTCGTCCTCCGTCGTCTCCTCCTCCTCCTCCTCCATCATCTCCTCCGTTGTCGTCATCGTCTCCTCCTCCATCTCCTCCTCCTCCGTCATCGTCGTCGCCTCCTCTTCCTCCTCCTCCTCCGTCGCCTCCTCCTCCTCCTCCTCCTCCTCTGTCGTCTCCTCCTCCTCCTCCTCCGTCGTCATCTGGTCCTCTTCCTCCTCCGTCGGTGTCATCTCCTCTCCTCCGTCGTCTCCTCCGTCGTCGTCTCCTCCTCCATCGTCGTCGTCTCCTCCTCCGTCGTCCCCTCCTCCGTCGTCTCCTCCTCCTCCATCCCTCCTCCCCTCCTCCTCCATCATCGTCTCCTCCTCCTTCGTCGCCTCCACCTCCATCATTTCCTCCGTCATCTCCTCCTTCTCAGTCATCATCTCCCCCTCTTCCTCCGTCGTCATTGTCGTCTCCTCCTCCTCCGTCGTCTCCTCCTCCTCCGCCGTCGTCTCCTCCTCCTCCTCCTCCTCCGCCGTCGTCTCCTCCTCCTCCTCCTCCTCCTCCGTCGTCGTCGTCGTCTCCTCCTCCTCCTCCTCCTCCATTGTCGCCTCCTCCATCTCCTCCATCTCAGTCATCTCCTCCTCCATCATCGTCTCCTCTTCCATCGTCATCGTTGTCTCCGCCTCCGTCGTCTGGTCCTCCTCCTCCTCTGTCTCCACCTCCTCCATCGTCTCCTCCGTCATGTCCTCCTCCTCCATCATTTTCGTTGTCTCCTCCTCCTCCCCTCTTCCATCATCGTTGACTCCACCTCCTCCGTCGTTGTCTCCTTCTCCTCCTCCTCCATCTCCTCCCCCTTCGTCACCTCCGTCGTCATTGTTGTCTCCGCCTCTGTCATCTGGTCCTCCTCCTCCTCCATCTCCACCTCCTCCATCGTCTCCTCCGTCGTGTCCTGCTCCTCCTTCATTTTCATTGTCTCCTCCTCCTCCTCCTCCTCCTGTCATTGTCGGCTCCCCGCACCCCCCGTCGTCATCTACTCCCCGTCCTCCTCCGTCGTCGTCGTCTCGTCGTCGTCCCGTCCCCCTCCTCCTCCGTCGTCTCCTTCTCCTCCTCCATCTCCACCGTCGTCGTCTCCTCCTCCTCCTCCTCCGTCGTCGTCGTCTCCTCCTCCTCCTCCTCCGTCGTCGTCGTCTCCTCCTCCCCCCCCCGATCGTCCCCTCCTCCGCCGTCGTCCTGTCCCCCTCCTCCGTCTCCTCCTCCTCCGTCGTCGTCTCTTTCTCCTCCTCCGTCTCCTCCTCCTCCGTCGTCTCCTCCTCCTCCTCCTCCGCCTGCTCCTCCTCCTCTGCCTCCTCCTCCGTCGTCTCCTCCTCCGCCTGCTCCTCCGTCGTCGACTCCTCCTCCTCCTCTGCCTCCTCCTCCGTCGTCGTCTCCTCCTCCTCCTCTGCCTCCTCCGTCGTCGTCTCCTCCTCCTCCTCCTCTGCCTCCTCCTCCGTCGTCGTCTCCTCCTCCCCCGCCCCCCGTCATCGTCCCCTCCTCCGCCGTCGTCCTGTCCCCCTCCTCCGTCTCCTCCTCCTCCGTCGTCGTCTCTTTCTCCTCCTCCATCTCCTCCTCCTCCGTCGTCGTCTCTTTCTCCTCCTCCGCCTCCTCCTCCGTCGTCTCCTCCTCCTCCTCCTCCGCCTCCTCTTCCGTCGTCTCCTCCTCCTCCGCCTGCTCCTCCGTCGTCGTCTCCTCCTCCTCCTCCTCCGCCTCCTCCTCCGTCGTCGTCTCCTCCTCCTCTGCCTCCTCCTCCGTCGTCGTCTCCTCCTCCTCCTCTGCCTCCTCCTCCGTCGTCGTCTCCTCCTCCTTCGTCGTCTCCTCCTCCTCCTCCTCCTCCGTCGTCCTCCTCCTCCTCCTCCCCGTCGTCCGCCTCCACCCCGTCGTCCTCCTCCTCCTCCTCCCCGTCGTCCTCCTCCTCCTCCCCGTCGTCCTCCGCCACCTCCTCCTCCTCCGCCGCCACCTCCTCCTCATCGTCGTCTCCTCCTCCGTCTCCTCCTCTTCCTCCGTCGTCGTCTCCTCCTCTGTTGTCGTCGCCTCCGCCTCCGCCCCCTCATCGTCTCCTCCGTCGTTTCCTCCTCCTCTGTCTGCTCCTCCGTCATCGTCTCCCCTCCACTTCCTCCTCCTCCGTCACCGTCTCCTCTTCCTCCTCCTCCGTCACCGTCTCCTCCATCTCCTCCTCCTCCGTCGTCGTCTCCTCCATCTCCTCCTCCTCCGTCGTCTCCTCCTCCGTCATCGTCGTCCCTTCCTCCTCCTCTGTCGTCTCCTCCTCCTCCTCCGTCGTCTCCTCCTCCTCCTCCTCCGTCGTCTCCTCCTCCACCTCCGTCGTCGTCGTCTCCTCCACCCCCCCCCCCCCCGTCGTCGTCCCTTCCTCCTGCTCCGTCATCGTCGTCCCTTCCTCCTCCTCTGTCGTCTCCTCCTCCTCCGTCGTCTCCTCCACCTCCTACTCCTACTCCATCGTCTCCTCCACCTCCTCCGTCGCTTTCGTCGTTTCCGCCTCCTCCTCCGTTGTCATTTTCTCCTCCTCCTCTGTCGTTGTCTCCTCCATCGTTTCCTCCTCCTCTTCCTCCTATGTCTCCTCCTCCGTTGTCGTCTCCTCCTCCACCTCCACCATCTCCTGCTCCTCCTCCTCCGACGTCATCATCTCCTCCTCCACCTCCGTCGTCGCCTCCTCTGTCGTCTCCACCTCCATCGTCTCCTCCTCATCTGTCGTCTCCCCCTTCTCCGTCGTCTCTGTCTCCTCCTCCTCCTCCTCTGTCGTCTCCTCCTCCTTCTCTTTCGGCTCCTTCTCCTTCACTGTCGTCTCCTCCTCCTCCTCTGTCGTCGTCGTCTCCTCCTCCTCCTCTTTCGGCTCCTCCTCCTCCTCTTTCGGCTCCTCCTCCTCCTCTGTCGTCGTCGTCTCCTCCTCCTCTGTCGTCGTCGTCTCCTCCTCCTCTGTCGTCGTCGTCTCCTCCTCCGTCATCTCCTCTTCCTCCTCCGTCGTCTCCTCCTCCTCCTCCTCCTCGGTCGTCTCCTCCTCTGTCGTCGTCTCCTCCTCCTCCTCGGTCGTCATCTCCTCCTCCTCCTCCTCCTCCTCGGTCGTCATCTCCTCCTCCTCCTCCTCGGTCGTCTCCTCCTCCTCCTCCTCGGTCGTCTCCTCCTCCTCCTCCTCGGTCGTCTCCTCCTCCTCCTCCTCGGTCGTCTCCTCCTCCTCCTCGGTCGTCTCCTCCTCCTCCTCCTCGGTCTCCGTCTCCTCCTCCTCCTCCTCGGTCGTCGTCTCCTCCTCCTCCTCCTCGGTCGTCGTCTCCTCCTCCTCCTCCTCGGTCGTCGTCGTCTCCTCCACCTCCTCTGTCGTCGTCTCCTCCACCTCTGTCGTCTCGGTGTCCTCCTTCTCTGTCGTCTCCTCCTCCTCCATTGTCGCCTCCTCCATCTCAGTCATCTCCTCCTCCGTCATCGTCTCCTCTTCCATCGTCATTGTTGTCTCCGCCTCCGTCATCTGGTCCTCCTCCTCCTCTGTCTCCACCTCCTCCATCGTCTCCTCCGTCATGTCCTCCTCCTCCATCATTTTCGTTGTCTCCTCCTCCTCCGTCATTGTCGACTCCTCCTCCGCCGTCATCGTTGACTCCACCTCCTCCGTCATTGACTCTTCCTCCTCCGTCGTTGTCTCCTTCTCCTCCTCCTCCGTCTCCTCCTCCGTCGTCGACTCCTCCTCCTCCTCCGCCTCCTCCTCCGTCGTCGTCTCCTCCTCCTCCTCCGCCTCCTCCTCCGTCGTCGTCTCCTCCTCCTCCTCCGTCGTCGTCTCCTCCTCCTCCTCCGTCGTCGTCTCCTCCTCCTCCTCCGTCGTCGTCTTCTCCTCCCCCTCTGCCATCGTCTCATCCTCTATCTTCTCCTCCTCCTCCTCCATCGTCGTCGACTCTGTTGATGTCTCCTCCTCTTCCTCCTCCTCCGTCGTCTTCTCCTCCTCCTCTGCCATCGTCTCATCCTCTATCTTCTCCTCCAATTCCTCCATCGTCGTCGACTCTGTTGATGTCTCCTCCTCTTCCTCCTCCTCCGTCGTCATCTCCTTCTCCTGCTCCTCCGTCATCGTCATCGTCTCCTGCTCCTCCGTCATCGTCATCTCCTCCTCCTCTCTTCCGTCGTCTCCTCGTCGTCGTCTCCTCCTCCTCCCCTCCTCCGTCGTCATCGTCTCCTCCTCCTCCCCTCCTCCGTCGTCGTCGTCTCCTCCTCCTCCCCTCCTCCGTCGTCTCCTCCTCCTCCTCCATCCCTCCTCCGTCATCTCCTCTTCGTCCTCCATCCCTCCTCCGTCGTCTCCTCTTCCTCCTCCATCCCTCCTCCGTCGTCTCCTCCTCCTCCATCCCTCCTCCATCATCATCTCCTCCTCCTCCATCATCTCCTCCTTCTCAGTCGTCATCTCCCCTTCCTCCATCGTCTCGTCCTCCTCCTGTCATCGTCTTCTCCTCCGTCGTCATCTCCTCCTCCGTCGTCATCTCCTCCTCCTCCCCTCCTCCATTGTCTCCTCCGTCTTCGTCGTCTCCTCCTCCTCCGTCGTCGTCGTCTCCTGCTCCTCCGTCGGTGTCATCTGCTCTCCTCCGTCATCGTCGTCTCCTCCTCCTCCTCCATTGTCATCGTCTCCTCTTCCTCCTCGCCTCCGTCGTCGTCTCCTCCTCCGTCGTCGTCTCCTCCTCCTCCATTCCTCCTCCTCCATCGTCTCCTCCTCCTCCATCCCTCCTCCGTCGTCTCCTGCTCCTCCTCCATCATCGTCTCCTCCTCCGTCGCCTCCTCCTCCATCATTTCCTCCGTCATCTCCTCCTTCTCAGTCGTCATCTCCCCTTCCTCCTCTGTCGTCATTGTCGTCTCCTCCTCCTCCGTCGTCTCCTCCTCCACCTCCTCCTCCTCCGTCGTCTACTCCTCCTCCTCCGTCGTAATCTGGTCCTCTTCCTCCTCCTCCGTTGTCGTCGTCTCCTCCTCCTCCGTCGGTGTCGTCTCCTCCTCCTCCGTCGGTGTCGTCTCCTCCTCCTCCGTCGGTGTCGTCTCCTCCTCCTCCGTCGGTGTCGTCTCCTCCTCCTCCGTCGGTGTCGTCTCCTCCTCCTCCGTCGGTGTCGTCTCCTCCTCCTCCGTCGGTGTCGTCTCCTCCTCCTCCGTCGGTGTCGTCTCCTCCTCCACCTCCTCCATTGTCATCGTTTCCTCTTCCTCCTCGCCTCTGTCCTCATCATCTCCTCCTCCTCCGTCGTCGTCTCCTCCTCCTCCTCCATCCCTCCTCCGTCGTCTCCTCCTCCTCCATCCCTCCTCCGTCGTCTCCTCCTCCTCCATCATCGTCTCCTCCTCCTCCATCATCGTCTCCTCCTCCTCCGTCGCCTCCTCCTCCATCATTTCCTCCGTCATCTCCTCCTTCTCAGTCATCATCTCCCCCTCCTCCTCTGTCGTCATTGTCGTCTCCTCCTCCTCCATCGTCGTCTCCTCCTCCTCCTCCGTCGTCTCCTCCTCCTCCGTCGTCGTCTCCTCCTCCTCCGTCGTCGTCTCCTCCTCCTCCTCCGTCGTCTCCTCCTCCTCCTCCGTCGTCTCCTCCTCCTCCGTCGTCTCCTCCTCCTCCTCCTCCTCCGTCGTCTCCTCCTCCGTCGTCTCCTCCTCCTCAGTCGTCTCCTCCTCCGTCGTCTCCTCCTCCGTCGTCTCCTCCTCCGTCGTCGTCTCCTCCGTCGTCGTCTCCTCCGTCGTCGTCTCCTCCTCCTCCGTCGTCGTCTCCTCCTCCTCCGTCGTCGTCTCCTCCTCCTCCGTCGTCGTCTCCTCCTCCTCCGTCGTCGTCTCCTCCTCCTCCGTCGTCGTCTCCTCCTCCTCCTCCTCCGTCGTCTCGTCCTCTCCTCCGTCGTCATCTCGTCCTCCGTCGTCTCCTCCTCCTCCTCCTCCATCATCTCCTCCGTCGTCTCCTCCTCCTCCGTCATCTGGTCCTCTTCCTCCTTCATCATCGTCGTCGCCTCCTCTTCCTCCTCCTCCTCCGTCGTCTCCTCCTCCTCCGTCGTCATCTGGTCCTCTTCCTCCTCCGTTGTCGTCGTCTCCTCCTCCTCCGTCGGTGTCGTCTCCTCCTCCTCCGTCGGTGTCGTCTCCTCCTCCTCCGTCGGTGTCGTCTCCTCCTCCTCCGTCGGTGTCGTCTCCTCCTCCTCCGTCGGTGTCATCTCCTCTCCTCCGTCGTCTCCTCTGTTGTCATGTCCTCCTCCGTCATCGTCGTCTCCTCCTCCTCCATTGTCATCGTCTCCTCTTCCTCCTCGCCTCTGTCGTCATCATATCCTTCTCCTCCGTCGTCGTCTCCTCCTCCATTGTCGTCGTCTCCTCCTCCTCCATCCCTCCTCCGTCGTCTCCTCCTCCTCCGTCGTCTCCTCCTCCTCCTCCGTCGTCTCCTCCTCCTCCTCCTCCGTCGTCTCCTCCTCCTCCTCCTCCGTCGTCGTCTCCTCCTCCTCCGTCGTCTCCTCCTCCTCCTCCTCCTCCTCCGTCGTCTCCTCCTCCTCCTCCGTCGTCTCCTCCTCCTCCGTCGTCGTCTCCTCCTCCTCCGTCGTCGTCTCCTCCTCCTCCGTCGTCGTCTCCTCCTCCTCCTCCGTCGTCTCGTCCTCTCCTCCGTCGTCATCTCGTCCTCCGTCGTCTCCTCCTCCTCCTCCTCCATCATCTCCTCCGTCGTCTCCTCCGTCTCCTCCTCCTCCGTCATCTGGTCCTCTTCCTCCTTCATCATCGTCGTCGCCTCCTCTTCCTCCTCCTCCTCCGTCGTCTCCTCCTCCTCCTCCTCCGTCGTCATCTGGTCCTCTTCCTCCTCCGTTGTCGTCGTCTCCTCCTCCTCCGTCGGTGTCGTCTCCTCCTCCTCCGTCGGTGTCGTCTCCTCCTCCTCCGTCGGTGTCATCTCCTCTCCTCCGTCGTCTCCTCTTCCTCCTCGCCTCCGTCATCGTCGTCTCCTCCTCCTCCATTGTCATCGTCTCCTCTTCCTCCTCGCCTCTGTTGTCATCATATCCTTCTCCTCCGTCGTCGTCTCCTCCTCCATTGTCGTCGTCTCCTCCTCCTCCATCCCTCCTCCGTCGTCTCCTCCTCCTCCATCCCTCCTCCGTCGTCTCCTCCTCCTCCATCATCGTCTCCTCCTCCATCTCAGTCATCATCTCCCCCTCCTCCTCCGTCGTCATTGTCGTCTCCTCCTCCTCCTCCGTCGTCGTCTCCTCCTCCTCCTCCTCCGTCGTCGTCTCCTCCTCCTCCTCCTCCTCCTCCTCCTCCTCCGTCATCTCGTCCTCTCCTCCGTCGTCATCTCGTCCTCCGTCGTCTCCTCCTCCTCCTCCTCCATCATCTCCTCCGTTGTCGTCATCGTCTCCTCCTCCATCTCCTCCTCCTCCGTCATCGTCGTCGCCTCCTCTTCCTCCTCCTCCTCCGTCGCCTCCTCCTCCTCCTCCTCCTCCTCTGTCGTCTCCTCCTCCTCCTCCTCCGTCGTCATCTGGTCCTCTTCCTCCTCCGTCGGTGTCATCTCCTCTCCTCCGTCGTCTCCTCCGTCGTCGTCTCCTCCTCCATCGTCGTCGTCTCCTCCTCCGTCGTCCCCTCCTCCGTCGTCTCCTCCTCCTCCATCCCTCCTCCCCTCCTCCTCCATCATCGTCTCCTCCTCCTTCGTCGCCTCCACCTCCATCATTTCCTCCGTCATCTCCTCCTTCTCAGTCATCATCTCCCCCTCTTCCTCCGTCGTCATTGTCGTCTCCTCCTCCTCCGTCGTCTCCTCCTCCTCCGCCGTCGTCTCCTCCTCCTCCTCCTCCTCCTCCATTGTCGCCTCCTCCATCTCCTCCATCTCAGTCATCTCCTCCTCCATCATCGTCTCCTCTTCCATCGTCATCGTTGTCTCCGCCTCCGTCGTCTGGTCCTCCTCCTCCTCTGTCTCCACCTCCTCCATCGTCTCCTCCGTCATGTCCTCCTCCTCCATCATTTTCGTTGTCTCCTCCTCCTCCCCTCTTCCATCATCGTTGACTCCACCTCCTCCGTCGTTGTCTCCTTCTCCTCCTCCTCCATCTCCTCCCCCTTCGTCACCTCCGTCGTCATTGTTGTCTCCGCCTCTGTCATCTGGTCCTCCTCCTCCTCCATCTCCACCTCCTCCATCGTCTCCTCCGTCGTGTCCTGCTCCTCCTTCATTTTCATTGTCTCCTCCTCCTCCTCCTCCTCCTGTCATTGTCGGCTCCCCGCACCCCCCGTCGTCATCTACTCCCCGTCCTCCTCCGTCGTCGTCGTCTCGTCGTCGTCCCGTCCCCCTCCTCCTCCGTCGTCTCCTTCTCCTCCTCCATCTCCACCGTCGTCGTCTCCTCCTCCTCCTCCTCCGTCGTCGTCGTCTCCTCCTCCCCCCCCCGATCGTCCCCTCCTCCGCCGTCGTCCTGTCCCCCTCCTCCGTCTCCTCCTCCTCCGTCGTCGTCTCTTTCTCCTCCTCCGTCTCCTCCTCCTCCGTCGTCTCCTCCTCCTCCTCCTCCGCCTGCTCCTCCTCCTCTGCCTCCTCCTCCGTCGTCTCCTCCTCCGCCTGCTCCTCCGTCGTCGACTCCTCCTCCTCCTCTGCCTCCTCCTCCGTCGTCGTCTCCTCCTCCTCCTCTGCCTCCTCCTCCGTCGTCGTCTCCTCCTCCTCCTCCTCTGCCTCCTCCTCCGTCGTCGTCTCCTCCTCCCCCGCCCCCCGTCATCGTCCCCTCCTCCGCCGTCGTCCTGTCCCCCTCCTCCGTCTCCTCCTCCTCCGTCGTCGTCTCTTTCTCCTCCTCCATCTCCTCCTCCTCCGTCGTCGTCTCTTTCTCCTCCTCCGCCTCCTCCTCCGTCGTCTCCTCCTCCTCCTCCTCCGCCTCCTCCTCCGTCATCTCCTCCTCCTCCGCCTGCTCCTCCGTCGTCGTCTCCTCCTCCTCCTCCTCCGCCTCCTCCTCCGTCGTCGTCTCCTCCTCCTCTGCCTCCTCCTCCGTCGTCGTCTCCTCCTCCTCCTCTGCCTCCTCCTCCGTCGTCGTCTCCTCCTCCTTCGTCGTCTCCTCCTCCTCCTCCTCCTCCGTCGTCCTCCTCCTCCTCCTCCCCGTCGTCCGCCTCCACCCCGTCGTCCTCCTCCTCCTCCTCCCCGTCGTCCTCCTCCTCCTCCCCGTCGTCCTCCGCCACCTCCTCCTCCTCCGCCGCCACCTCCTCCTCATCGTCGTCTCCTCCTCCGTCTCCTCCTCTTCCTCCGTCGTCGTCTCCTCCTCTGTTGTCGTCGCCTCCGCCTCCGCCCCCTCATCGTCTCCTCCGTCGTTTCCTCCTCCTCTGTCTGCTCCTCCGTCATCGTCTCCCCTCCACTTCCTCCTCCTCCGTCACCGTCTCCTCTTCCTCCTCCTCCGTCACCGTCTCCTCCATCTCCTCCTCCTCCGTCGTCGTCTCCTCCATCTCCTCCTCCTCCGTCGTCTCCTCCTCCGTCATCGTCGTCCCTTCCTCCTCCTCTGTCGTCTCCTCCTCCTCCTCCGTCGTCTCCTCCTCCTCCTCCTCCGTCGTCTCCTCCTCCACCTCCGTCGTCGTCGTCTCCTCCACCCCCCCCCCCCCCCCCCGTCGTCGTCCCTTCCTCCTGCTCCGTCATCGTCGTCCCTTCCTCCTCCTCTGTCGTCTCCTCCTCCTCCGTCGTCTCCTCCACCTCCTACTCCTACTCCATCGTCTCCTCCACCTCCTCCGTCGCTTTCGTCGTTTCCGCCTCCTCCTCCGTTGTCATTTTCTCCTCCTCCTCTGTCGTTGTCTCCTCCATCGTTTCCTCCTCCTCTTCCTCCTATGTCTCCTCCTCCGTTGTCGTCTCCTCCTCCACCTCCACCATCTCCTGCTCCTCCTCCTCCGACGTCATCATCTCCTCCTCCACCTCCGTCGTCGCCTCCTCTGTCGTCTCCACCTCCATCGTCTCCTCCTCATCTGTCGTCTCCCCCTTCTCCGTCGTCTCTGTCTCCTCCTCCTCCTCCTCTGTCGTCTCCTCCTCCTTCTCTTTCGGCTCCTTCTCCTTCACTGTCGTCTCCTCCTCCTCCTCTGTCGTCGTCGTCTCCTCCTCCTCCTCTTTCGGCTCCTCCTCCTCCTCTTTCGGCTCCTCCTCCTCCTCTGTCGTCGTCGTCTCCTCCTCCTCCTCTTTCGGCTCCTCCTCCTCCTCTTTCGGCTCCTCCTCCTCCTCTGTCGTCGTCGTCTCCTCCTCCTCTGTCGTCGTCGTCTCCTCCTCCTCTGTCGTCGTCGTCTCCTCCTCCGTCATCTCCTCTTCCTCCTCCGTCGTCTCCTCCTCCTCCTCCTCCTCGGTCGTCTCCTCCTCTGTCGTCGTCTCCTCCTCCTCCTCGGTCGTCATCTCCTCCTCCTCCTCCTCCTCCTCGGTCGTCATCTCCTCCTCCTCCTCCTCGGTCGTCTCCTCCTCCTCCTCGGTCGTCTCCTCCTCCTCCTCCTCGGTCGTCTCCTCCTCCTCCTCCTCGGTCGTCTCCTCCTCCTCCTCCTCGGTCGTCTCCTCCTCCTCCTCGGTCGTCTCCTCCTCCTCCTCCTCGGTCTCCGTCTCCTCCTCCTCCTCCTCGGTCGTCGTCTCCTCCTCCTCCTCCTCGGTCGTCGTCTCCTCCTCCTCCTCCTCGGTCGTCGTCGTCTCCTCCACCTCCTCTGTCGTCGTCTCCTCCACCTCTGTCGTCTCGGTGTCCTCCTTCTCTGTCGTCTCCTCCTCCTCCATTGTCGCCTCCTCCATCTCAGTCATCTCCTCCTCCGTCATCGTCTCCTCTTCCATCGTCATTGTTGTCTCCGCCTCCGTCATCTGGTCCTCCTCCTCCTCTGTCTCCACCTCCTCCATCGTCTCCTCCGTCATGTCCTCCTCCTCCATCATTTTCGTTGTCTCCTCCTCCTCCGTCATTGTCGACTCCTCCTCCGCCGTCATCGTTGACTCCACCTCCTCCGTCATTGACTCTTCCTCCTCCGTCGTTGTCTCCTTCTCCTCCTCCTCCGTCTCCTCCTCCGTCGTCGACTCCTCCTCCTCCTCCGCCTCCTCCTCCGTCGTCGTCTCCTCCTCCTCCTCCGCCTCCTCCTCCGTCGTCGTCTCCTCCTCCTCCTCCGTCGTCGTCTCCTCCTCCTCCTCCGTCGTCGTCTCCTCCTCCTCCTCCGTCGTCGTCTCCTCCTCCTCCTCCTCCGTCTCATCCTCCTCCTCCTCCTCCGTCGTCGTCTCATCCTCCTCCTCCCCGTCGTCCTCCTCCTCCTCCTCCCCGTCGTCCTCCTCCTCCTCCTCCCCGTCGTCCTCCTCCTCCTCCCCGTCGTCCTCCTCCTCCTCCCCGTCGTCCTCCGCCACCTACTCCTCCTCCGCCGCCACCTCCTCCTCATCGTCGTCTCCTCCTCCGTCTCCTCCTCTTCCTCCGTCGTCGTCTCCTCCTCTGTTGTCGTCGCCTTCGCCTCCGCCCCTCTCATCGTCTCCTCCGTCGTTTCCTCCTCCTCTGTCTGCTCCTCCGTCATCGTCTCCCCTCCTCTTCCTCCTCCTCCGTCACCGTCTCCTCTTCCTCCTCCTCCGTCACCGTCTCCTCCATCTCCTCCTCCTCCGTCGTCGTCTCCTCCATCTCCTCCGTCGTCTCCTCCTCCTCCTCCTCCTCCGTCATCGTCGTCCCTTTCTCCTCCTCTGTCGTCTCCTCCTGCTCCGTCGTCTCCTCCTCCTCCTCCTCCGTCATCTCCTCCTCCACCTCCGTCGTCGTCGTCTCCTCCTCCCCCCCCCGTCATCGTCACCTCCCCCCCCCCCCCGTCATCGTCTCCTCCTCCGCCGTCGTCCTGTCCCCCTCCTCCGTCTCCTCCTCCTCCGTTGTCGTCTCTTTCTCCTCCTCCTCCTCCGCCTCCTCCTCCGTCGTCGTCTCCTCCTCCTCCGTCGTCGTCTCCTCCTCCGTCGTCGTCTCCTCCTCCTCCTCCTCCGTCGTCGTCTCCTCCTCCTCCTCCGCCTCCGTCGTCGTCTCCTCCTCCTCCTCTGCCTCCGTCTCATCCTCCTCCTCCGTCGTCGTCTCGTCCTCCTCCTTCCCGTCGTCCTCCTCCTCCCCGTCGTCCTCCTCCTCCTCCCCGTCGTCCTCCTCCTCATCGTCCTCCTCCTCCCCGTCGTCCTCCGCCACCTCCTCCTCCTCCTCGTCGTCTCCTCCTCCGTCTCCTCCTCTTCCTCCGTCGTCGTCTCCTCCTCTGTTGACGTCGCCCCCGCCCCTCTCATCGTCTCCTCCGTCGTTTCCTCCTCCTCTGTCTGCTCCTCAGTCATCGTCTCCCCTCCTCTTCCTCCTCCTCCGTCACCGTCTCCTCTTCCTCCTCCTCCGACACCGTCTCCTCTTCCTCCTCCTCCGTCACCGTCTCCTCTTCCTCCGTCACCGTCTCCTCTTCCTCCTCCTCCGTCACCGTCTCCTCCATCTCCTCCTCCTCCTCTGCCTCCTCCTCCGTCGTCGTCTCCTCCTCCTCCTCTGCCTCCTCCTCCGTCGTCGTCTCCTCCTCCTCCTCTGCCTCCTCCTCCGTCGTCGTCTCCTCCTCCTCCTCTGCCTCCTCCTCCGTCGTCGTCTCCTCCTCCTCCGCCTCCTCCTCCGTCGTCGTCTCCTCCTCCTCCTCCTCCGTCTCATCCACCTCCTCCTCCTCCGTCGTCGTCTCGTCCTCCTCCTTCCCGTCGTCCTCCTCCTCCCCGTCGTCCTCCTCCTCCTCCCCGTCGTCCTCCTCCTCCTCCCCGTCGTCCTCCTCCTCCTCCCCGTCGTCCTCCTCCTCCTCCTCCTCCTCCGCCGCCACCTCTTCCTCATCGTCTCCTCCTCTTCCTCCGTCGTCGTCTCCTCCTCCTCGTCGTCGTCTCCTCCTCTGTTGTCGTCGCCTCCGCCTCCGCCCCTCTCATCGTCTCCGCCGTCGTTTCCTCCTCCTCTGTCTGCTCCTCCGTCACCGTCTCCTCTTCCTCCTCCTCCGTCACCGTCTCCTCCATCTCCTCCTCCTCCGTCGTCTCCTCCTCCTCCGTCATCGTCGTCCCTTCCTCCTCCTCTGTCGTCTCCTCCTCCTCCTCCGTCGTCTCCTCCTCCTCCTCCGTCGTCGTCGTCTCCTCCACCCCCCCCCCCCCCCGTCGTCGTCCCTTCCTCCTGCTCCGTCATCGTCGTCCCTTCCTCCTCCTCTGTCGTCTCCTCCTCCTCCGTCGTCCCCTCCACCTCCTACTCCTACTCCATCGTCTCCTCCACCTCA